>NC_141678.1:42767952-43367952 GCF_028749965.1 Puma concolor | reverse complement strand
TGCCATATGGCACATCTTCATAAAGCTTAAGTAAACGAAAACTTAGTTTATGCTGAGAATTTCATGACATCCTTAAGAATATCAAAACTAAGGGATAAATTGCTGATCTAAGGAATTACTATTACAGAAAACAGAAAATGATTAAAAGTCAAGACATTACTTTGATGTGACAGTTTTGTCATTTAAAAAACTTTAGGACAAATAAGTTACATTATATATTTGATAACAATAGTATCCATTAGTTTGATAAACATTTGAGTACCTACTGTTTACCACATATATAAGCTAAAGAGGATTTAAAATCAGTAAAATCTGGTTTCTTCCCTCAAAATATTAACATAATTAATAGTTATTTATGTCAAGTAGTTACATACACTAGGTGGAATATGACAATTATGATTTAATAAGCTAATCTTGTTTGCAAAGGGCAGCCCAGGAGATGTTCTAAAGTCAGCCACTAAATGTTAAGTTCTTTACCCAAGCACCTTGTATAGTACATAACACACAGGCTTCTTAAAAAAAAAAAAAAAAAAAAAAAAAAAAAAAAATTATGTAAACTAAAACAGATACAGAAAAGCACAGAAGAAATGTATGGCTTAGTAAATAACTAAGTGAACACCCTTGCAACCACCACAAGGTTAAAACTTTGTCACCACTTCAGAAGCTGGGTCCCAATCACAACATTCTCTCTCCTCTCTTTACGTTTATAGAAATCATTTCCTTGCAGGGTTTTGTGTTTTTTTTTTTAAATATAGTTTTATTTCCCAAGTTTGCATTCCCAGACAGCAAAGCTTAGTATAACTGCTTTCAAATTTTTTGGTAGTAGGCTTTTTTTTAAATTGAAGTATAACTGATATATAGTATCCTTACTAGTTTCAATTGTACATAATAGTGATTTGATATTTTTATACATTATGAAACAATCCCCCCTCCATAAGTTGTTACCATTTGTCATCACACAAAATTATTACAATATTACTGACGATATTCTCTATGCTGCACCTTACATTCCCATGACTTATTTTGTAACTGGAAGTTTGTATCTCTTTTTAATATAATGCTAATAGGAACTAATAAATGATGCCTACAGTGAACATTAAATTGAGAGTTAAATATGTTTATAAAGTAAAATTACTCACATTAACAAATTATTTACTGCCTAAAAGGATGCAAATGTGGACTTTGTATAAACAAATCGTACACCACGGGTCGGTAATATTTCAGTTATACTGGACCACTGCTATCCTTTTAGAATATTTGTTCTTTTAGCATTACATATCATGAAGGACATTTATTTGCGCGGATGTTGATTTTCAGCTTGAGAATTTCCTGAATTAAAAAAAAAAAAAAAAACAACCTGAAGCCATGTATTAATATTATACCTCAGCCGTAAAACAAATTCCACCTATCCCAGGAAGACAGGTCAAAGCCGTAATTTCACTTTCGGTTGAAAAGAAAGGAGTCAGTTTTGTGGTTTATGAAGTCAGCAAAAACATACTGCAAAATTAAAGCTATTATAGTAGCTTAACATGATGGTAGTTACAGCAGAGTACACATTTTAAGAGTCCTTTTATCTTTTATTCTGAAAACATGGATCTGAACTGTCTTATATTCAGATCCAGATCAAAGTAATTGTTTTGTTTTTCAAATTCAGGACCCTATGAATTGTCAAGCAGCATTCACAATCTCCACAGAGGTTTATGTAATGTCCAAAATTTAAAATAACTAAACTTCCTTAAGTCAACTACCACAGGGGTCTCACATATTAGTAAAACAAAACATACGATGGCTTAGTGAAATACGACTTTCTTACAGAATATATGAAAATCCTATATGGATACACAAAAGGTCCTCATTCTATTACAAGATGCTCCTTCATTAACTGCCCATTCAAAATGTTTTTTGTCCACTGTGTGCCACTGCCCTAGTTAAGATAGATTTACCAGGTGCTATGCCAGTAAGTGCCTACAGTCACATGTACACATTTAGTAATATTTTCCTTACGTGTAATTTAACTTTAGAATTTTTACAGGATGGTTTAGATATATACAGAATTATCGAGATATTTTTAGCACTGTAATCCTACAAGTTACAAGGACACACATATACTACAATCATATGCATGTACATGTGAAGCCATGTATGTGAAAGCACACCATGAAACACACCAATGCATGAACATAAAGTTGTGATTGCATTAGACTTCTCATCTTTATTTTAATAATTTACAAATTGTTAGACCGTGTGTTATGCCATGCCTATTAATTACGCAGAAAATAAATGAACCAAATCGGAACTACGTTGTGTCCCACTCACTACAACACAAAAATCAAAGCAGTCCCTCCAGAGGACTCGATTTTCTACTCCCCACAAAACACAAATTAAAGCAATCCCTACATCGGACTTGATTTTCCACTCACTGCAAAACAAAAATTAAAGAAGTCCCTACATCGGAGTTGGTTTTCGAAGAGCTTCTTAAAACAACGCTGCCCCATGCCCAATGAAGCAAAAGCTGGAAGCAATTACCAGGAAAAACACACTTTAAAACAAAATTTTCTGTAGCATGTGGACAGAGAACCGAACCAAATGGGAGACGGAGGGCCACAATACTGTAAAAGTGGATGCTGAATGGCATACTTCCCAACCCCCAACCCAAAACAAAGGAAAACTTTAACATGTTGCGGTTTTCAATCAAACCAAGTAAAGCGAGAGGCTCACCCACTCGCCCCCCCCCCCCCCCCACGTCCGCTCCCCCGGCACAGTTGCCACCCGGCGTCAGCCACATGTAGACCCTCAAGCTCTGGGACCGAAAGGGGCCGCTGCCCTCCTCTTCCCTCACTCCGGCAGGGAGAGCCAAAATTAACCTAGCCCCCAGGCAGGAGTGGGAGGTTCCCTACTGCCCCAAGGACCTTAAGTCGGACTTGGGCGGGACTGGGAAGGACTGGACGGGGCGGAGACCGAGTCAGGGGGCAGGCAGGTAGCGCCGGGAAGGAGACACGCCCGCCGGGTGAGCCGGGGGAGGGGAGAAGTTTCTCCTCAACTTCCCAACTCGGAGCCTGCGGGGGCGGGGAGCGCGGGCGCCTTCGGGCGCTGGCGGGCGCCGGGGCCTAGCGCTGCCCGGGCCGGGATCGGCCGCCTCCGCCCGCGGGGCCCCGCCGGGTCCTTACCTGCCGTCCAGCCGCGCTCGCATGAGTCACTGCTGCCGCAGCTCGGGGTGGCGGGGAGGGGGCGGCGGGCGGAGGCGAGGCCCGCGGGGCCCTCTCCCTCCTCCACCTCCGCGTCCCGGGAGCCCCGCTGCAGCGACGACGGCACAGCCGCCCCGCACTCGTTACTTCAGGAGGAGGGAATTCCCGGGCTCCCCACCCCTCGGCCTCGCTCTCCACCTCCACTCAGCTCGGCGCCCGCCCTCGCTCCCGGCTCCGCCCCTCCTCGGCGGGGGCGGAGCCGGGGGCGAGGGCGTGGGGGCTGCGGCTACCTGCGCGCGCGGCCGTCCTGCTCACCGGATCTCGCGCCGCGCCCGCCCGAGTTGGAGCGCCCCCCCGCCTTCCGGCGCCGCGGCGCGCTCCGCGGGATGCGGGGCCGTCCCTCCGCAGTCCCCGTCGGCTGCTAGACCAAGTCACTCCTCCGGACCCAACATGGCGGCGGGGTCTGGGGCGGATTCCCGAGGAGGCACAGGCTGAGGGGGCGTGAGGAGGAGGCGCTTCTTGCACGCGAAGAGCGGACCCACAGCGCCCCCTCCCCTTCCGCGGACCCTTCGGCCGCGCACTCCCCTGCCCCGGGAGCTGGAGTGAGGGGCACAGCTTCCGCCTCCTCAGCCCTTCTTGGTTCCCTTCGCCCCGTTCTAGTTCTGCCGAGGGCTTTGGGGCTGTGTTTGTTTTTGTGGGGAGGGCAGGGTTGAGTTATTGTGGTTGACTGTTTGCTTTTTAGTACTGTGCTTCCGCACTCTTTTGTCACTGATAGTAAAATCTCAGCCCATCCGCGTGAGCTGGAGGGGGGGGGGGGCGTTTCTAACGCTCTCATCACCCTTCTCTTGATCGCCGTCCAAAAACGCTCGCGTCTGGCCTCCTTCCGAGCCAGGGATCCTGTCCCAACCCCTGGAGCTTCCTGTTGACTGTTGGTCGAACCAGCCTTGCCGGGAGGGGGAACCGAAGCCGAGTTCTTTTGGCGATTCTCCCAGGAATGGTGACCTTGGCTTATCTAGGGACAACGTATTTTTATATGATCCCGGCAACTTCCCAGTGAGGTATAGGTATTAGTATCCTTTTTGACAACTGTGGAAACTGAGGCTGCGACCCCGAAAGTGGAGCATAGTGGAACTAGAATTCTTCAAATACAAGCACCTTTCTTGTATGCCTTGTAGCCAGTCGCTGAAGAAGGGAAAGGATCCAGAAGGAGTTGGGAATAAAGATAAGAGTTAGTCAGTGTTGGAATAGGCTGAATCTTGAGGCTCTTCTGCTAAAATCACATATGCCCTATCAGACTTGTAGATTAACTTCCTCTCTGTTTCCTCTTTGGTGGGGATATCAGAACAGTAATGTGGGTCTGTTGGTTTCCTTTGTGGTTTTCAGCAAAATTCAGAATCATCTTTGACAAATGCGAAATGGTACAATCATATGTGTCAGTATTCTGGTATTCTAGTAACTTAGGAAATGCATATAAAGGTTTGAAAATCTTTTTTCTTCAGCTTACTAAGTGAGCCAAAGGTAGGGATAGGCATTCACATTAACAAAAAGGTATACATAATATGGGATGGTACTTTATTTGATTTAGCTACTAACACTTAATTTGTTCTTCACTGTATTTGAGGTTAAACGTTTTCATGTAGATTTATATTCAGCTTTTTTTTTAACTAGAAAATAAATTTTTGAGCTGTTACTTTTCTAAACTTCTAGATTAAATACAGATAATATTTTTGTTGTCCTAAACGTTCAGCCTCAAAAACTGAACTCTGAAATCCTAGTTTTCCCCAGTATAAGGGTTGAGGTGGCTTTGAAGATGCTCTGTAAGGAGTTTTAAAGGTGGGAAAGGATGTCAAAATTCCCTAGGTGTTATATTAACTTATCAATGAGTCTCCTTCTATTCACCCTCATTTTGATTCTTTTTGTTACCTCATTCCCTCTTTTCTCTTTTGGAATGTTAATCTACATTATCAAGTTTTAGTCCGTAAATAACCTGGAGACTTCAATCTTACTTAGACTCAATGACTCACTTATTTCCAAGAATATTTAAAAAAACAACAAACCAAAACCAACAACAAAATACCAACCAAAAACCACCACAACTACCACCAACAGAAGTAAGAAAGAGAATCTCTAAAGTCTTGATGAGTTTGGTACAATAGAAATTGCTTTTAAGTGCAAATCTGTTCGTTCAAGATACACACAAATGACATGCACCCTTTGTCGCTCCCACACAGCACAGAGGTCTGGTATGTATGTGTTAAGGAGTGATAAGGGTCTTGGAATCCCTGGGAGAGTCTGCTGGTTGAGGAGGTTAGGGGAATGCTTGAAACAAAAGAAATGACATATGTTGAGTCCCTACAGAAGTGAAATGTATCATTTATTCAAGTTAATGCTTACTGAATGTTCTGACTGAAAGTTTAAAAGATTCAAGGTTTAGCTGGGGCACATTCGATGTCACCCTGGGACATGTGATTTTGCCAGAAAATGTTTGTGTTTAGGATAAATCTACCTGCTGCTGCTTCCGTCACAGGCTGTGACGATTTTCTTCTCCTGATAACTAGAAAGCCTGCAGTCCTACACAGGGTGCATGCACTCCTCTGTGTTCTCTAATTAACCGTCCCACTACAACGCCCCCTCAAAATGCCTTCTACTAGACTTGTGCTAACCACTCAAAGCTTGGATCTCCTCATGTCCACTCAATGTCTGAAGTTATCAACACCAGTTTAGCCTGGCAAAAACTGGCGCTAAGCCCAATAAGGAAGAATATGAGGATCCCTCTAAACAAAGATCTGGAAAATCAGGCAGATGGAAAGTATTCATCATTGAATGCTAGGCTCATTGTGCCAAGCTTAGGGAGAAGTGCAGTAACCCATCAATTTCTCCTGATGCCTTCATTGCGTCAAGGACTGGTGCTTGTGTATTATACTTTTTACTTCCCCTTAATTGGGCAAGGTCTAAGAGAACTAATTCATTGGATGTGTACAGATACATCCTACAATGAATAGATGTAACAAATGCCAATCTTCTATAAGCTTCAGCAAATCTAGCTCATCTTGTTGCTCTGTTTTGTTCTTTCCAGCTTCTAAACTTCTTGGCTACCTGGTCTAAAATATTAGAATTACACCCTGTGCCTGGTGTGCCTCCCCAGCTCCAGGACTATTTTTTGGAAGTTTAATCTTTGGATTGGAATCTACTCTGGGGTTTGTTTCTCAAATTTACATTCTTTCTAGTGCTCCTGCAGGTTGGTCCCAGGCCTGTTGCATCTAGCAAAAAAACCCCTAATTTCTGCTCTAGCTCCTCCTGGTACCCACTCTACCTACTCCTGGGTACCTTTACCTATACTTTAAACTTTCACGCTCTCAACTTGGTTCTGTGACAACACTTTCTAAATTGGATGGTGCATGACATCTTCTCACATGCCCTCTGCCTAGCAGAATGTAGCATGAAGTGGAAACCTTTTAAGGGTATTTTGTTTTTTTAAGTTTACTTATTTTGAAGAGCAGAGAGAGAGGGAGTGAGAGAATCCCAAGCAGGCTCTGCACTGTCAGCATAGAGCCCTAAATGGGACTCAAACCCAGGAACCATGAGATCTTGACCTGAGCTGAAATCAAGAGTAGGATGCTTAGGGGCGTTTGGGTGGCTCCGTCAGTTGTGTCCAACTTGGCTCAGGTCATGATCTCTCGGTTTGTGGGTTAGAGCCCTGCGTTGGACTCTGTGCTGACGGCTCAGAGCCTGGAGCCGGTTTGGATTCTGTATGTCTCTCTCTCTGCCCCTCCCCCACTCACACTGTGTCTCTTTCTGTCTCTCAAAAATGAATAAACATTAAAAAAAAAAAGAGGAGGATGCTTAACTGACTGAGCCATCCAGGCGCCTCTTGATGTTATTGTTTAACTCAAGTTCTTTTTCTCTGAGAACCAATCCTCTACCAATAGCTGGAGTGTAGCCCTGTGATCCAAGTACTACTATTCACAGGCTTCAGCTTCTAATTTGAAATTTTGAGTGACGCAAAGGTGACTCAGCAATTATTCATGGTGGCTGTGGTGCTGAGACTCCAGTGGCAGAGGATAGATGTCTAGGGGAAGGAGAGTCCAGTAGCAGTAGGCAAGAGTCTAATGCTGATGGTGCCTGCTTCCTAAGCAGACCATCCCTAAGTCAGGACCTGGACTCCCCTACCTTCTTTAGCTCCTGCCTGAGTGTGCTCCACCAGTCTTCCTGTCCCTTCTCTGAACTTCCAAAATTAAAATCTCTTTCTGCTTAAATTAAGTACAGACTTCTGTTCTTTGCAAATGAAAACCACTACTTAGTTCCTGCTACTTCTTTGTGCTACTGGCAGGAAACTCAAGCACTGTAAGGGAAACATCTCCTGTCTCATGCACATAATGGGGGTGGGCAAGGGATGCGGGTACTGTTTTCAGAGAGAGAATGAAGTAGATAGATGCATGGTGAAAAGCAGAGGACCCCAATGCTGACTCGAGTTGCCTTAAGCCACATGTAAGACCCCAAACCTAGAATAGACCTGGCAAATGAGTCTCTCTCCTGTAGGCCCAGGGCAGTCATTGTTCTCAGATCACAGCACAGTAGACTCTTCTTCCCAGAGCCCTAACTCCCATCCTCTAAATCCTCGACACAACAATGCAGGCAGCAAACACCTGATATTGGTGTCAGATGCTGAAACTCATTTGATATCTCTGTCCTACAGGGTCGTAATTTCCTCCCAAGATCTATATTCGCAATTCCTAGCCATTACCAAGCGTTTGGCCTTTACTTTTCTGATACATTAAGCTGGCGTGTGGTCATAATATGTCAGTGTCTCTGACATTGAGTTTAAGCACTACTAAAATTGCCACCAGATTGCTACATCCTGGAAATCTTTACAAATGGGTTATGAAAAGTAGAACATAACTTTGCTTGAAGGCAAGAAGTTAAAGTTAGAATGTTTACCTACAGCAAAGGTTTGGAAAAGAAACTATAAATCAGGCATGCTCTTATCTTGTAAGTTAACTGACATCAGATTATAAAACATAAAGGGCTGGTTATTTGGGGACTTGTTATTGTTCAATATTTTACAAGCTAACATTATGGTTGGCATTTTTTAAAAAATATGTTGAGAATAAATCTATGCTTTTAAAAACCTTTAATATCCTTTTTAAAACAAAATCTTTTTATATTTTCAGTGCTATAGATAATTATTTTTCACATTTGTGAAAAGTAAATTAAATCTGAGCAAATTAAAATCTGACTAGGGGTGCCTGTGTGGCTCAGTCTGTTAAGTGTCCAACTTTGGCTCAGGTCATGATCTCGCAGTTTGTGAGTTCCAGCCTGGCGTCAGGCTCTGTGCTGACAGCTCAGAGGCTGGAGCCTGTTTCTTTTTTTTTTAATTTGTTTTTTTTTTTTACATTTGTTTATTTTTGATAGAGACAGAGTACAAGTGGGGGAGGGGCAAAGAGAGGGAGACACAGAATCCAAAGCAGGCTTTACCTGCTCACACTCTGTCTCTGTCTCTCTCAAAAATAAATAAAAATTAAAAAAAATTAAAAATAAAATCTGACCAGATTTTATTATGTGATGTAAACCGTGATGCATTTAATCCTTTAGTAAAGTGTATTGACACTTCTTTTGATTTGTATATAAATAGGGCTTTTGAGTACTTAAAATAGCTACTTAATTTATCTTCTTTCTAAGGGAATAATATAGGCAACAAGATCTATGTTTTGGTGAAATGTGAATGAGACGATGACATTGGCAATGCAGATACCAGGATTGATAACAAAAACAACAACAGCTATCTTTTATTATGCCCTCACCCATATGTATGCCAAGTGGTTTACCTGCACCATTCACTGAATCCTCATAATCACTCCGGAGGTTGGTAGTCCCCGATTACAGGTTGGATTCCTCCAGCTTGGAGAGGTTAAGCAGCACACAGCTAATAAGAGGAAAGTTTGCAACATCTATTCTACTAAAAGTCTTTGTGATTACAAAAAGGAAATTATTTTTAAATGTTATTTTAATGGCCATGAAAACAGCATTTATTTTTCCAAATTCTGGAATAATTAAAATTAGCAAATTGCTTGTATAAATAGTAATCTAAATTTTTTTAAATTTTTTTTTTTTTGAGAGACAGAGTGTGAGTGGGGGAGGGGCAGAGAGAGAGGGAGACACAGAATCTGAAGCAGGCTCCAGGCCCTGAGCTGTCAGCACAGAACCTGATGCGACGCTCAAACCTATGAACTGTGAGATCATGACTTGAGCTGAAGTCTGGAGCTTAACCGACTGAGCCACCCAGGTACCCCAATAGGAATCTATAAAAAAAGAAATGTGGATTCTATGGATTTGTCGGAAATTCTTTATTTTATTATATTATATCCCAAAGAAAGGGTTGGGGGAAAACTGAAAACGATTCATGAGACCAAACTAAAAAGAATGAATTCAATTTCTAAAAAAACAACATACATTCAGTATACCTTTCTGGAGATTAGCCTTTGGCATCTATTGTCAGTTTTCCAATGGCACCTCCCCCAAACCATGGTCTTCAGACAGAGAACCAAATGTCTGAGAAATGACTACATGTACAGCATAATTACCTTGCCAAATACAAAATATCTAGGTTAAGTCAATGTTAAGGTTTACATTAAAATCTGCCAAAGCTAGGTAATTATAGTTAAACCTTCCATGGTAACCACAACTCAGTGATTAGAGTCAGTAAACAGTTAATAACCCAATGCTAGGAAAGGTTATTTCATGTTTTTAAAATCATTCATTCATTCATAAAGCATCTGTATAATATCTACAGATAAATTCTGTATATTTTATTTTATATTGTATTTAAAAAGATCTCAGGACTTTATTAACTTGGAGAACTAAAAATTAATGGTAGGGTATTTTCTTTGTGTCTAAATCCAAGGAATGTAAATATTAATAGATTTTCAAAGCTTTTATTAGAATTTATTTTTTTTTTGTCGAAGGAGGAATTAATATCCTATCAAATTTAATTTAAAATACATAGTTTTCTTTTGGAAATTTTCATTGGTGAGTAAAAATCAGTTTTTACTGTTTATACCTAAGTTGATTTAAATTTTTTTTTAATTTTGCTTAAAATAACTAGTTACTGTATTTTTAAAATTATTTCTTGGTTTTATTGTCATTATCATCATTTTCATTTCTTTGTAGTGGACTAATCTACAACCATTTCACCTTTTTTGAGCCCTGAGTTCTGGTCATTAATTTGCATTGGCCTATGTCCTTAAGAATACTTGCAAGTGTGTTTACTAAAGACTCAACAACCATGCACTCAAGAACCAAAAAATATACAATGACTCACACTTTAGAGAACACTATTTAAATAATCCAAAAGTGACTAAAGTAGAGATTTTTCTTGTAGAGACCTGGTAATTTTTGGCATAAAATAGAAAATTGGCACTCATGTTCATTTTATGTGAAATTAATTCCAACAAGTTAAAATAGAAGCAAAGCCAGAGACCAAGGAATGGATATTTTAAAAACCAGACTGGAAATTTTGGTTTATATTATGATGAGGTACTTTAAAATTTATTTCAAAAAATATGTTCAAGAAAATATGTAGATTCTCCTTAGACCTCTTAAGGACCTATTGTCTAGTTGTGAATTTATTTGAAACCTTGAAATAGAAAAAAAAAAAATTCCTCCTTTTGTAAAAGGCTCCAAGTCTTACATACTATCTCTAAAAGTCACTAGTCTCATTTCCTTTGAGATGATGAGCTATACGTCCAAAAAAACAAAACATTTCCTGAGTCTGTTTAGAATACATAGGATCTGTTCCTAAGTGTTTGTCATGTGTCCTCAACAATCTGGTAGACATCAAAAAATAGATAGATAGATAGATAGATAGATAGATAGATAGATAGATAGATATTTATATAAAATTTTGAGATGGTTAATGGCACAGAATCATACAAAGTCTAAGCAAGTATTTGATAAATTTGGTCATTTAGGCATATAAACACTTATTAAACTTTACTTACCGTAAGATATGGAAATCCATATAAAGCTTTGACAGTGGAAAGATCTTTGGACTGGGAGTAAATGTTAATTCTGGTCTCACTGCTAGTGGGTGTGAGATTTCTTCTGGGGTTCTGAAAATATTCTGGAATTGGATAGTGGTAATGGTTTCACATCTCTCTGAATATACTGAAAACCACTGAATTGTGCATTTTGAAGGATGAATTTTATGGTATGTAAATTATTTCTCAATTAAAAGAAATTCTGGTTCCAGAATTTTATGCCCTTATGTAGCTATGTAATCTTTTCCCCTCAACTTTATTGGGATATAATTGATATATAACATTATATAAGTTTAAAGTTTACAACATGATGATTTGATACACGTTTATCTATTGTGAAATGATTACCATAATAATGTTAGTTAGCATATCTATCACCACTTATGCTGCACAGAATTGATCAAAGGATTGGGGCACCTGGTTGGCTCAGTCACTTTAGTGTCTGACTTTGGCCTAGGTCAGTGAGTTTGAGCCCCGCATCCAGCTCTGTGCTGACAGCTCAGAGTCTGGAGCCTGCTCTGGATTCTGTCACCTCCCTCTTTGCCCCTCCCCGCTCACGCTCTGTTCTCTCTGTCACTCAAAAATGAATAAACGTTAAAAAATTTTTTCAAAAAAAAGAATTGATCAAAGGATAAAGTACATAAATATAAGGAAATAAACACTATGTAACTAACTTCCAATGGAAAGGATAGGATACAAGGACAACTGATTGTCCATCTGAAGAAAGAAAAATTTGCCTAGAAAATTTTATGCACGTTTATTGGCCATTCATATTTCTAATTTTGTGAATTGTCCTGAATCAACTTTGCATTTAGGTGTGATCTTTTCTTTATGGATTTTTAAGTATTCTTATTGAATATTTTGAATATTTGAATTCTTTATTTTTCATAAACAATGGCAACATTTCCCCCAAGTTTTCATGTGCCATTTATCTTTATTTGTGGATTTTCTTTTAGTACAGAGAAATTGAAAAAAAAATTATTAAAAAAATTTTAAGTTTATTTATTTTGAGAGAGAGAGAGAAAGAGAGAGAGAGAGAGAGAGAGAGAGAGAGAGAGAGAGAATCCTAAGCAGGCTCCACACCATCAGCACAGAGCCCAATGTGGGGCTTGAACTCATGAACTGTGAGATCATGCCCTGAGCTGAAACCATGGATGCTCAACAGACTGAGCCACCCAGGTTCCCTGAAACTGAAAAATATTTTAATTGATTTATCGATCTCTTTCTTTTTGGTTTCTTTTAAGTTGGCATTCTTAAATTTTCCTTTCTGATCCTAAAATTATTTATGTATTTTTCTACTATTTTTGTGATTTCCCTTTACATTGAACAAATTTAGTGCATTTGAATGTGTTTCATATTGTAGAATAGGAAGTAGTGATCTAGTTTTTCTCTTTTTCCAATAAGATTGTCAGTTGTACCCGTATTTTCTGAAAATTAAATTTATTTCTTTTTCTTGCTTAATTGCTCTGACTAGGACTTCCAGTACTATGTTGAATAGGAGTTGTGAGCATGGGCTCTTTTGTTTTATTCCTGATTTTAGAGGAAAAGCTTTCAGCTTTTCATCATCGAGTATGATGTTAGCTGTGGGTTTGTCACATAGAGCCTTTATTATGTTGAAGTATGTTCCTTCTATACTTGATTTGTTCAGAACTATTATCATGAAAGGATGTTGGATTTTGTGAAATGCTCTTTCTGCATCTATTGAGAAGATTATATAATTTTTATCCTTTATTCCATGTGGTGAATCATGTTTTCTAGCTATGTAATCTTAAGTACGTTTCCCAAGTTCTTAAGACTCTGGTTTTCTCCACTGTAAAGTGAAGGGATTTTATTAGATCAGATTTTTTCACACTATGGGTTGCAGTTCCTCGGTAAGTAGCAAAGCAATTTAGTAGATGGCAACCAACCTTTTTTAGAAAACGAAACAAAGAAATATGAGTGTTACTACATATAATAAGTATTATTTTGCCAAACTCTTGTTTCCCTTATAGATGTGTACATACTGAGTCGTGATGTAAAATATATTGTTTTCATTGTGGGTAACAATTAAAAGTTTGCAATCCACTGTATTAGCTGATTTGTAATGTCCTTCCTTCTATAAAATTCTGTCAGTTTATTCTATTTGGTAGTAGCAAAGTCTCTATTTGATCTTGTAAAACTTGCAGGTAACATTCTTTGAACATTTACTGTGTGTCAGAAGCTATTCTGAACTCTTTGGGTATTAACCCAGTCCTCACTGCAAACTATGAAGCAGTACAATTATTATAATCCTTCCCATCTTATAGGCAAAGAGAATGAGGGAAAAAGAAGGCCACAGCTAAGATAAAAATATTTAGCTAGAAGTGGTGAAACTGGAAATTAATAGTTAATTTTAGAACCAACACTTTAACCATGATGTCATTCAATTAAGAATTGTAGCAACAACAACAACAAAAAAAACCTTTAAAACATTTTAAACTGATTAAGATCTTGTAGTCCTTCTCTACTTAATATTATAAAATTATGGGGGCGCCTGGGTGGCGCAGTCGGTTGAGCGGCCGACTTCAGCCAGGTCACGATCTTGCGGTCCGTGAGTTCGAGCCCCGCGTCGGGCTCTGGGCTGATGGCTCAGAGCCTGGAGCCTGTTTCCGATTCTGTGTCTCCCTCTCTCTCTGCCCCTCCCCCGTTCATGCTGTGTCTCTCTCTGTCCCAAAAATAAATAAACGTTGGAAAAAAAAAATTAAAAAAAAAAATTATGTATTTTGGGTGGTGAATAAACAAACCACATTTGAGAAAGCATTAAAAGAGGTGGGGGAGGGATAGTCAACACATCATTTAAGACCATCAACTCTCTTCCCAGTTCCCTCTGTAGATCTCGAGGTTCGGGCTGAGTAGCAGAAATTTTTCACTTAAAAGAGAGAGAGAGAGAGAGAGAGAAATATTTCTCTGTGATAAACAGTCTTCCCTTAAGAAGAAAACAGAACTCTTGTAAATTCCTTTGTTTCATCCTATTAATATAAAGATTTATTCAACTTTAGTTCAGTTGAATTTGGTCACAAAAATGTCTAGTGTCTTTCCTCCTCTCAGAATTTTTCTAATTAGCTTCTAAAAAAGGCAAATGATACTAAGATGCATGAGAAATGAAAAACAGAATTTAAATGAATGGCTGAAGTCAATGCAATTAAAACAACAGCAACAAACGCTAGATCTTTGTCTTCCTATTTTTTTCCTTTTGATGATAGCTATATTCTGTGGCACACATACATACTCACTATTCTACTAATTCAACAACCACAAAAATTATTTGGACATGGTCCCTGCTGCTCAAGTACATTCCAATTTGTTGGTAATAAAAATTGGAAACTATCGTCTGTTGTGTTCTTTACCCAGCACTTGCCATGATTTATATGCTAAGTCATTTAAATTCATCTTCCCCACAATCTGTGAGGTTATCCCCCCCTCCTTTTAAACTGAAACTCAGTTAAAATAATTTGGTATTAAAAGATCCTGCTTGAGTTAAGCCCCAGATTCTCTGAGCCATGTTATAGTTTCTCCCCTAGCTCTGAAATGTTGCTGTTTCCCCCATACACAGTATACATGTAATTAGTATGTTTTCTGTTATTGCAGTTATTTGAAACAAATGTAATACTTTCATTCTTTCGCTTCCATCTGCTATGGGATTTGTATTTTACTATTATGGAGCATTTAGAAGATTTAGTTTAACTACAGAGACTATTATTATTATTTCTGGTTCAGCTCAAATCGTGAATATTTCCTTTATGTTACAATCACATGTACATTTTTCACATTTCCTTTTTAAAAAATTTTTTATGTTCATTTATTTTTGAGACGGAGAGAAACAGAGCATGAGTTGGGGTAGGGGCCAAGTGAGAGGGAGACACAGAATCCGAAGCAGGCTCCAGGCTCTGAGCTGTCAGCACAGAGCCTGATGCGGGGTTCGAACCCACCAACCGTGAGATCATGACCTGAGCCGAAGTTGGATGCCCTACCAACAGAGCCACCCAGGTGCCCCATTCACATTTCCTTTTTAATGCTTCATTGTGAATTATTAATGTCTAATGGGCTAGGAACAATGTAGCTGTTTAGATAGAATTTTTCAAATTCATCATGGAATTTAAAGAGGGAAGGAGATCCCTGGTTGAGTTTCTTTAAAAAACAAAACAAAACAAAAACCTCTATAATCATACTCTTGGAGCAGTGCTTGAAATAATGATTCCCCACAAGGAACATTAAATAATGTAAAGGAAAAGCATTTGTATAAAGCATAACAGAGAGATAAACTTCCAGCCTATAAAACCTGTTTTGGAAAAATCAGATATGAAATTCCACAAGGCAGAGGAAGAACACATTTAGCAGAGATTTTAACCACATAGGAATAGTGCGGAACTACCATGAAGAACTTAGTGTGAGCAACCACATACAACCTTACAAGCTTTCTGGACATTTATTTTCTAAGGCAGTGTTAAAAATATTCAACTGGGTAAAAAAAATTTTTTTTAATGTTTATTTATTTTTGAGAGAGAGAGAATGCACATGTGAGAGCAGTGGAGAGGCAGAGAGAGAGGGAGACAGAGGATCTGAAGTGGGCTCTGCACTGACAGCAGAGAGCTTGATGTGGGGCTTGAACCCATGAACTGTGAGATCATGACCTGAGCTGAAGTTGGATGCTTAACTGACTGAACCACCCAGGGGCCCCTGGGTAAATTTTTTTTAATGTTTATTTATTTATTTTGAGAGAGAGTGTGAACACAAGTGGCGGAGGGACAGAGAGAGGTAGAGACGTAATCCCAAGCAGGCTCTGCACTGTACTGCTGACCAGGAAATTCCAGATTGACTAGTTTAAGATTACATTCCCAGGAGAGGTTGAAATTGCAATTAAGTTGGGTGCTAAGTCCAGGCTTGCTGAGGTAGGCTTAGCACAAGTGACTCCATTTTGGACCTATTGTCCCTTCTTTTTTTTTTTTAATTTTTTTTTTTCAACGTTTATTTATTTTTGGGACAGAGAGAGACAGAGCATGAACGGGGGAGGGACAGAGAGAGAGGGAGACACAGAATCGGAAACAGGCTCCAGGCTCTGAGCCATCAGCCCAGAGCCCGACGCGGGGCTCGAACTCCCGGACCGCGAGATCGTGACCTGGCTGAAGTCGGACGCTTAACCGACTGCGCCACCCAGGCGCCCCCCTATTGTCCCTTCTTAACAGCCCGTACTATTTATTCACAACCACAAGGTTCTAGGCAAGTTACTAGTACTTCACATCATCACAGCTCTTTTCATCCCTCACAACAATCCTATAAATCCTAAATTTGGGCATTAATGAGGTTCATATGTCCTGAGAGTCAGAAATATTCTTTAGTGATGAATATCCTTTTTAATTTATAACAAAAGATAGAGAATAAAATTCTAATTTATTAATTTTCATGAGACTTAGTAAGGCTAGTGTGTCCAAGTTTGTGCAGTTATAACAGGTGGCATCACTATTTTAATCAAGTCTGATTCATAATCACTTTTGGCCACTACCTCCACAATTCGAAGGTGCTCCCAGCCCTGCCTGTTTTCTTAGAGAGCTCAGTTCCTCAACCACATATCAATAAACGTGAACTACAAATTGCATATGGCTTAGGCATTTTTCAAAAGCTAGAATTTAACTATTGATTATAGATTAGAATCCTTACATAAGGGAATACTTTTGGATATTTGTCATGGACAGAAAATATCTAATCTCAGTAATGGATATTGATTAATTTCCTTATTTTCATAATGACGTTACAAACAAATTATTACATTTGTAACCTACTTATATTTTTCTCCTCTTGGTAACAAAATATAGCTTACATAAAATTCCCATTATCAAGAATTTTCCCCATTGTGTAGATTATGAAAAATCAGGACATTGAAAGGAGATGATTCCCCAGTTTCCCTTCATTATTCAATAGTAGAAATCATTGTTACTCAAGAAATGCTCACTGTACTGAATGAAACAAAGAAATATAAGAATATATCCTGCTTTTAGAAGCTTAGCACCTAGAATATTATACACAAAGATGAATAATAGCTCATATCTGATACATGCTAATGAAGAGCATAGAAAATAAAATCTTCGGGAATTCAGAGTAGAGGGAGATCTTACAGGCAGTTGAAAAGAGCTTTGAAAAGGCAGTGGGACATAATGAAGAAATCAATTCTATAAAGACATTCCTCAAAGGAAAGAAGATGACTTGGGCAGAGTTTCAGAGTCCAAAATGTGTGTGGAGATAGAGTGCAAACGATGCCAGAAGTTGGGGGTCTATACAGGGGGTAGAGTAGGAAATAAAAATGTCTGATGATTTGATGTTTACAGCTCTTGTTTTTGGACATGAATTTTTCTATCAAATGCCTCCAGTTCTTACTGTACTGAACTTTGTAAGGGTGGAGGCTTTATCTTATCTATCCTGATATCTTTAGCACCTAAGACCACACCAGTGCCTGGAACAGAAAAGGAAATCTAGACTTGGATGTTTTAACAGACTGAGCCACCCAGGTGCCCCAATTAAAAACAATTTTTTTAAATAGGAGTTTGGTATGCAGTGGAAATAAGGATAGTTTTTGTAATTTGGTAAAGGATTTATATCTTTAACACCAATTTAAGACTCAATTTTGGGGGGTACTGGGGTGGCTCAGTCAGTTGAGCTTCTGGACTTGGGCTCAGGTCATGATCTCACAGTTTCTAAGTTTGAGCCCCCCCCATCAGGCTCACTGCTTAAGTGCAGAGCCCACTTCAGATCCTCTCTCTCCCTCTCTCTCTGACCCTCCCCTGCTCACGCTCTCTCTCTCTCTCAAATCTTTATTAAAAAAAAAAAAGGACTCAAAAATTTTTTATTGACGTTATAGTAATTGTGTGTGTGTGTGTGTGTGCGTGTGTTTAAGTAATTTCTGTGCTCAACGTGGAGCTTGAACTCACAACCCCAAGATCAGGAGTCACATATTCTACCAACTGAGCCAGCCAGGTGCCCCTGAAGTTATAGTCTTGACAAGATGATAAAAAAAAAAAAATTAGAATTACCCCAAATCTGCCACTCTGATAGTAGTTATTTGGCATTCTTGCACATTTTTCTCCTGCAATTCTATGCCTTCAGTCTCTAATGGAGAGTGAATTCCAGTTGGATTCACAAAGCCCCAACTTGAACAGCTTCCTGATAGTTTTTAGTTTAATGTTTTATACCCCCTCTTACAGTGACAGTGCCCAGAACAATGGCCGGCAGGCAGAAGGTGCTTGATGTATTCTTGAGCAATGCGGATATAAATGAAATTGGTTTGGAAGAGACCTGGGGAAGTCTGGGATAGAGGAATAGGAAAGCTTTCTTTGTTAGAGGTAAAGATGAATAGATACCCCTCAACAGTGGGACATCAAAAATGACAATCCGATGTAGCAATTGATGAAGAGAAGCAGGAAATAGCGGGGAAATGAAGTAAAGGCAGGTACAACAGAGGCAGTCCAAAGGAATGAAGGCAAGCTTTGACCATAAGACTAAAGACAAGGGGGTGTTTGGGAAGGGGATGATGTCATCAGAACAACAATAGAGGAAGACAGTTTTGGCAGCAGCTTTTGAATAGACTTTGAAGAAAAAAAATTAGAGAGAGGGGAAAAAGGAAACGGGAAAGGGAAGTCTGCTCAGAACTCAGCATGACATTCAGAGTGGGTGGGGAGCTTCCTGTCACAGCTTGATGTTTAGAACATCTGGTCACCTCTTATGAAAACTGGGCCTTAGAAAACTTTAGCTTTCTTAAGCTGACCAGGTTAGAAAGCGTACGAATTCCATGGCCTAAGGGTCATCGCCAGTAGACAGGCGTATCTGAAGATGGGAAATAAATTCTTCTCTTACCCTGAGAACACTCCCACTAGTTTTCCAAGGTAAGTGTTCTTATTTGTAAATGTATATGCTTTACGTGTTTTGGGAATTTATTGGTTTTGTATTAATATTAAAGGATTGCAAATTCACTTTTAATTCAGTGATCTCAAATGGTGAAATGTAGTTAAAAGACTTATAAAGAAAACAATTGTTTCCAAAGCTAATGATTTTCACCGCCCATTTTTCTGTTGCGTTGTTTAATTTTCCTAAGATTCCATACCTTGCTTCCTTTACAATCATGGCCCAAAATTTCCACAACTCAATTGTGCCCTCTAGTGTTTCTTAGTATTTAATGCAGGGTACTTTGGATTTTTTTTTTTTTTTTTGAGAGACAGACTGAGTGAGTGGGAAAGGGGAGAGGTGGGGGGGGGGGTGGGAGAAAGAGAGAACCCCAACCCAAGCAGTCTCCGCACTATCAGCACAGAGCCCCATACGGGGCTTGAACACAACAGAAATGTGAGATCATGACCTGAGCTGAAACCAAGAATCAGCCGCTTAACCAACGGAGCCACCCAGATGCCCCTACTTTGGAGATTTTTAAAGTGGCCACAGGTAAAACTAATCTTGCAATGAGTAGGGAAGCTGAAAATGGTTCCCACTTTATCAGCTGTAGGCTACCCCCTGTATTAGCCAGTATAAGGTAGTTATGTTATGTAACAAACTCCCAAATCTCAGTGACGCAAAAAACAAAAGTTTATTTCTCACAGAAGGTCCAGTGCAAGCTGGCCAGGCCTGTCTGCATGCCTCACCTTGGAGATGCAAAATTCCTTCATCTTGTAATTCTGTTATCTTACCTGCTAAAGTCACCAGAGCAGGAAAATAGAGATATGCAGATGGCACACTGGCTTTTAACTGGTCCAGCCTGGAAGTGACACATGTTACCCGGCTACTTTCTACTGGCCAGAAGTAGCAACCTGCCCCAGCCCACAGGCAAGGGGGCCTGGAGGACACGGATGTTCTGGGACCTCTGTCTCTACTAAAGTTTCTATAAGAGCAGCTGGGGATGAACACGTTAGACATTCTAGCTTCATTATTTTGGGACATATTTTTGATTTGAAGTTTTCCAGTAGGAGAGAATTCAATCAAAAAGAGAAAACAATATTTTAATATTTATAATTCTTCATTTTCAATATGACACTCAAAATTAAATATTTCATTTGTATAATGGCCAAAGTGTAGGGGACTGATTTTTATATTATAATTTCTGTTCTAATTGACTATTGTATAAAATAAAATGTCCCTATTTCCTTATTCTTTGAAAGAACTATCATCTTCCTCCTGCATCTATTCCTTCAACATAAGTTACAATTTTGTTTTTAATTATTTCTTTCCAACTTTAATTGGGTATATTTGAAAGCTGTTCTCTAACCTGTTCTTTTTACTGATATTCCATCTTAAATTACATTTATTAATGGCATTTTGGAAGTTTTGCCTATTATTGGGGAAAATGTATTTAAGGAAACTATAATTATCTATTAAACATTGAGCTTAATGGCTCTTTTAAAATTTTCTTTATTGTGGTAAAATATACATAACATAAAATTTACCATTTTAACTATTTAAAAATGTACAGTTTGGAGGCATAAAGACCAGTCACAATGTTGTGCAGCTATCATCACCATCCATCTCTGGAATGTTTTCATCTTCCTGAACTAAAACTCTGTACCTTTTATTTATTTTTAAAATTTTTTTTAAAGTTTATTTTTTTTGAGAGAGAAAGTGAGGAGGGGAGGGCAGAGAGAGATGGGGAGAGAGAGAATCCCAAGTAGGCTCCACGCTGTTAGAGCAGAGCCCAATGCAGGGCTCAAACTTAGGAAGCCTGAGATCATGAACTGAGCCAAAACCAAAGGTCAGAGGCTTAACTGACTGAGCCACCCAGGTGCCCCAGATTCTGCACCCTTTATTTTTTTTAATTTTTTAAAATTTTTTTTAACGTTTATTTATTTTTGAGACAGAGACAGAGCATGAACGGGGGAGGGGCAGAGAGAGAGGGAGACACAGAATCAGAAGCAGGCTCTAGGCTCTGAGCCATCAGCCCAGAGCCTGACGCAGGGCTCCAACCCACGGACCGTGAGATGGTGACCTGAGCTGAAGTCGGATGCTTAACCCACTGAGCCACCCAGGTGCCCCTGATTCTGTACCCTTTAAACACTAACCCTCATTTCCTGCTCTCTCCTATCTCTGGAAACCACCATTCTACTTCTTGTCTGTATGAATTTCACTAATTTAGTACTTCATGTAAGTGTAATTAGGCAATATGTGTCCTTCTGTGTCTGACTTATTTAGCATAGTGTTTTCAAGCTTCATCCATGTTATAGCATGTGTCAGAATTTCATTTTTTTAAGGTTGAATAATATTCTATTGCATGTTTGTACCACATTTTGTTTATCCATTCATAAGGGCTCATCTATGACAGTGTCACATTAATTTTGTTTAGTTAGTAAATCCTCAATACATATTTTAATAGTCTTTGATAATCTATAGCACATCTTGCTTAGAGAGACATAAAATTGCTCAATCTTTGGTTGCCCTATTACTCTATACATCTTATATATCTTGCCATTTCCACCTTTCATTAGGTCTTCTGGCAAATTTCCACTTTTCGAAGGAGGTTTTCTACACTGTAACTAACGGTGCTCTGGGGATAATCAACCGTAGTACTTGGCCTCCAGTACAAGCATGTTGCATCGTTAAACTTTTCCTTTTCTGCCTTGATATTTCAGAGACTGATTTTTTAAAGTTATCTTATATAGAGAGATTCTATAGAGTGGTAGGCACTTCACCATCAGCTTCACCATGTTTTTAAAGTCTTTGTCATAATTCTATTGCTAATGATGATAGTGTTAACTCTCATTTTTTTAAATTTTCTTTTTTATTTTGAGAGACAGAGACAAGAGACAGAGGGAGAGGGAGAGAGAGGCAGAGAGAAGGGGAGAGAAACCTAAGCAGGTTCCAAGCTGTCAGCACAGAGCCCAATGTAGGGCTCAAACTCACAAACCACGAGATCATGCCCTGAGGCGAAATCAAGAGTCGGACGCTTAACCAACTGAGCCACCCAGGTGCCCCAACCCAATCCTCACATAATAATAACAGCCACTGAGCTCAGTTCCAAGTATTTGATAGCACAGTACATACTGCTGCTAGTTTTCGAAAAAGAAAACACAGGAGAAAAAGCAGGGTAGAAAGGAGGAAAATGATAACTTGAGTTTTGGACAGGTAGGGTTTGAGGTGCCTGAGGGAAGCAGACAAGCTAGTGGGAAATGTGAATGTGCATCAGAACTCAGGAGCACTGCCAGGGCTGGAGGTAGATTTGGGAATGAATAATATGTAGGTAAGAGCTAGAGCTGCAGAACAAAAGACATTTCCAAGGGAGGGAGAGAATGCAGTTTCCACCTAGCCCAGCACCAGCCCTGAGCTGAGCCTGAGGCATGAGTAGGAATTAGCCAGGCAGGAAGCCAGGAAGGGATGTGAGCCTGCATGGTCCCTGGTAACTCCTGTTCTACTTTTCACTTCCATGGATTTGATTATCTGGGTACCTTTTACAAGTGGAATCATTGCATATTTACCTGTTGTGTCTGGCCATTGGGAGCAGTGGTGTTTACCCCAGCTGTTTAGCCAAACTATCTGAAGAGCTTTGAAAAACCACAAATGCCTGCCCCAGAGCCAGGGATTCGTAGTCATGTGGTCTGAGGTAGGAGTCTGACATCTGCATTGAAAAAAAAAAAAAAAAGTGAGAACATCTGCTGTAGAAGTAGAAGACCAAGGGAGGATATTCTCATGTAAACTAAAGGAGGCAAGGCTGCAGGTGAGGGCAAGTGGTGACAGTGAAAAAGTACCTCCTGGAGGTTGAGAAGGGAGAGGACTCTGGAGCAGCCAGGGTGTTTGGCAAACAAGGTTTTATCTGCAGCTTGCATGGAGCAGTTTCAGTAGTGGGATAAGGGGAAAAACAATTGTCATAGCAAGTCTTCTGGGACACTGAGAGAAATTCGAATCAAAATTATGGGTAGAA
The DNA here is from genome assembly GCF_028749965.1 of Puma concolor. Lineage (NCBI taxonomy): Eukaryota > Metazoa > Chordata > Mammalia > Carnivora > Felidae > Puma > Puma concolor. Next base: position 43,344,835 of record NC_141678.1, on the reverse strand, counting down.
AGGGAAAGATTCAAGGACAGGTGGAGATGCAGGTAAGTGATGAGACGGGGGTGCATAAATGGAGGGACTCATGCGTGATAGCTTCTGTTTTCTAAGCAGAGGCCACACCATAAGTGGTAAGAACACAGACTCAAATTCTGGCTCTGCCATTTCCCTCGTCTGTGATCTCTGTGCCTCAGATTTCTCATCTGTAAAATGGGGATATCTATATCTATAATCTGTAAAATGGGGAAATATATATTTTTGACAGACAGAATGGGGGGCGCAGAGGGGGGGAGGGAGAGAGACAGAGAGAGAGAGAGAGAGAGAGGGAGAGAACTTAAGCAGACTCCATGCTCAGTCACCCAGACGCCCCCAAAATGGGGAAAATATTATTTCCTGCCCAATAGAACTCCTGGCATACAGTGAGGACACAGGTTCATTAACAGACATGGAGGTGAAGGTTGGGCTCGATGGCCGCTGCCTCTCTGAAGGGACTCGAAAAGGAACCAACTTGAGTTGCAAAGGGGGTTGTGGGATAGTGTTGGTGGTTCAGCCGAAGCCGCAAACTACTGCTTGTAGCGGAATAGATCAGCTTTTTGTTTGATTTCCTTGGTGGAATTCAGCAGCAGGAAGCAGCGAAGGCAGGGCATTAACAGGGGAGGGGGCAGTAGGCAGGGCCAACAGTCGTCGGCGCCACCACGGAGGGTCGGAGTGTCGCGGGGGTTCGCCCCCAGCCCAGGCATGACTGCGGCTTGGGTCACGAGGACTTCGGTGCCAGCACGCGGCGGAGGTCCCAGAGGAAGCTTCTGGCTTGGGAAGTAAGTGGAGATGCAGAAGTGGGGAGAGTTAGGGTTTGAGAGAGAAATGCCCCACGGGAAACATGTTTTAGGACTCCTGATTCAGTTTATCCCACACCATCAGTACTTTTCAAACTCCTCTGGAGATAGGGAAACTGAAGGGATCCTGTAAAGGATTGCTTTTTCTTTTTTCTTTTTTCTTTTTTGATCCTTTTCCTGGTTCTATTCTTGCTAGGACCTGTACCCCTGCTTTACACAGGCCGCATACACAAATAATGTATGTCCTCCTTGTAAGAGAAAAGGATTAAGGATTTCTTTGGAGTCTTCCAGCACGATAGATAACATCTAAGCCCACCAGGTGGGGTTGTTATGTATGTTTTCCAAGACCACTGACTCCAGACACCTTGACGCCAAAACCCCTGGATCCCTGGCATGAGTGAATTATGAAGGACACCTGAGCACTTGTCCTTGTTCCAACCAGTTTCTAGATGCCTGAGAGGACCCGCACACCAGACCACAATCGCCCATAAAAACCCCAGACCCCAGCAAAGATGAGACTCTCTTTTACCTGAGTTTCCTAGATTCTGTTTGTATTTGTGCTCTCACCATCTTCAGTAAATTCTGCTCTCACTTCCTCTCTGCTTGCATTTGATTTCCAGCCTGCAAAACCCTCTTGGCTGGTCCTGAGGGCCCCCTCTGGGTCCTCCCACCTGGCCAGCCTACATCACTCTTAGGTTGGTAGTTCTTCAGATGCCTAAGGGAACAACTCTTTCAGTCCGAGTGACTCCATTTTCTTTTGTCTAGATAAGTAAGGGGGAAGGGTGTGGAGGGCTAGAAGCAATAATATTCTTTATAAAATTTCGTTAGAAAAAAAGGTGTTTTTGTTGTTGTTTGCTTGTTTGTTTTGGTTTGAAAACCATGGTCCTTTGGTGGAATGAATTTGGGATCGACAGTGTAGAGACATAGGCCTTGATTGTGCCCTCGCAAAAGCAGGCGTGTAGTTTGGATTGGGTCAATGACCTTGCTTGGATCTCAGTTTTGTTATTTATACAATGAATGGGCTGCGCTAGGTGACCCTTTCTGCTCTCACATACCCTCATTCTGGCTGATGAAAGCTGGGATTCAGCCCCTCAGCCGCACCGCGCCTGTGGAGGTTGCGGGCGCCACCTGGTGGTAGAAACGGATAGTGCTGTCCACAGGCTGGGACCAGACTCAAGACCCAGGGACCCATGCCACTTTCTCCACGGGAGAAGTATCTCTCCAGGGACAGGATGCCCTATCCAGGGTAAGAGTGATCTTTTGCTAGAATAAATTGAGGATTAGCGGGACATGGCACAGTGGCCAGAAACTCATCACGGCGACCAGAATAAGTCATCAACACATGTGAATAATTTATGGCACGCTCATCACATTGGAAAGAGAAGGCCAATAACGTTAGCCAAAACTTACTTGGAATTTGCTTACTTTGATTAAATGTTTCTTTATTGGAACAGTGACCTTGAAAATAACTCCATCATCATATTCAGGCCTATCTCACGGGTTTCCTGGTTGAATTGTGAAATTGCTGTGTGTATTTGCTGTTTATGTCACTGCATTTGTTGAGCTCAGATGAAGTCAGGGTCACTCTGCCATGAGCCATAACAGCCTCTTTTGTCTCTAAAGGATTTTTAAAATGACTGAGGGGTAATATTGGAGAGCCAGGTATTGATTCAGAAGGATTGTTGGGACAAAAGCTTCTGGGAGTAGACTTGGATTATGAATTTCCTACCCACGGGCAGAAAGGGTGCCTGTCATGAAGGTTGTCAGGAAACAAACACAATAAAAATGATAATAGAGCAGAAGTCGGAAGGAATTTTTCTGTCATTGTGCTCATCCTTGAACCCTCAAGAAATGAGATCCACGCCTCTGGTTTTGGATTGCACATAGTCTGGGTTTAACCTCACTTTTTTTTTTTAAATAGCAAAGCTAAAGTTTTACTCTCCAAAGAACTGGTTTCAAAAATGTGTTGGAAAAGCTCCTGTTCCTTTATATTTAGGGTAATTTTATTTCCTCTATGAAGAATTTTGTGGATTAAAAATCATAGTATCCAAAATTTATTATAGGCCAAGATCAAAGCAATCACCCACTTTTATAATTCTGCAGGTCAATCCTGTAATCCTACCCTTCAACTCCTTCCCCCTCAGTCTCAGATCTAACTTATAGTACACTGTGAAAAATTGAAACTCTTGACTCCCATCCCCAAAAGTCTACGACATTTATACTTCCTTCCCATTTCACAACAAAAGGTGAGCACCCTCCACTCGTGTTCTGGATCCTAGGACCTCTCACCTCCTACCTATACGTCAACTGTCATTGTCTTCTGTATGTCCATCTTCTCCTCCTGAACATATCATTGTGCATAAGTGATTCACATCTTTAGACAAAGAATCAAACTTGATCTTGTTTTCCACTTTGGTTACTATCTTGGGTCTCCTCTTCTGGTCTAAACCAACCCTCTTGACAGAGCAGGGTATGTTCTCTATCTCCAGTCCCTCCCCTAGTTCATAATCCTTCCTCAAATGATAGTAATAAGGCTTCCAACTCAACCATGCTGTTGAAACTACTCTGCCAGAGTTACCACAGCCAGATTCAGTGCGTGCTTTTCTGGCCCCTCTTGATCTCTCGGGGGGCATTTAACACCTCTGACCACCTTCATTTTTTAACAGTCTCCTCAATTGGCTTTGGTGAACCCCTCTCCCTCTCCCAGACTCTCCTTCCTCTTCAGAAATTCCTTCTCAGTTTCCTTTTTTAGGCTTATGCTGTGTGTGTGTGTGTGTGTGTGTGTGTGTGTGTGTGTGTGTGTGTGTGTAGAGAAAGAGAGAGAGAGAGATGCTTGTCATTTACTGAGCCCCTCCTAAGTGCCAGGTCCTGTAATAGCTCGCATACATTATTTCATTGAACTCTCAGAATAACCTTATGAGGTGGTGTTGTCGTTGTTGTTGTTTTTAATTTTATAGGGAGGGAGGTAAAGGGAGAGAGTAGGAGAGAGAGAGAGAGGGAGGGAGGGGGAGAACGAGAGGGACAGCAAGAGCGAGAGTGAGAGAGAGAGAGAGAGAGAGAGAGAGACAGAGAGAATCTCAAGCAGGCTCCATGCTCAACGTGAAGCCTGAGGCAGGGCTTGATCTCACAACGCTGTGATCTTGACCAGAGCCGAAATTAAGAGTTGGTCGCTCAAGCAACTGAGCCACCCAGGTGCCCCTGAGTTAGGTGTTGTTTTTTTTTTTTTTAATTTTTTTTTAATGTTTATTTATTTTTGAGGGAGAGAGAGACAGAGCATGAGTAGGGGAGGGGCAGAGAGAGAGAGGGAGACACAGAATCCGAAGCAGGCTCCAGGCTCCGAGCTGTCAGCACAAAGCCCGATGTGGGGCTCCAACTCACAAGTTGTGAGATCATGACCTGAGCTGAAGTCAGATGCTTAACTGACTGAGCCACCCAGGTGCCCCGAGTTAGGTGTTTTAAATCCCCATTTTATATGGGGACCTCAAGACTCAGAAAAAGTTTAATAATTCCTCGAGTAACAGACTGAAGCCCAGTGTCATCTGCCTTCTGAGGCTAAGCTCTTACCCTCTGATGCCTCTTCTTCATTGGGCCTCTTAAAGTCTGACCTGCCTGAAGGCTATGCCCACAGTTCCCTTGTCTCCCTCAGGGAGTATCATTCCCACCCTGAGGTTTGATGACCATTTCCCTGTTGATACATGAGAAGTCACTGCATGCACTGTCACTCCCTGTAAATAAAACTCCATGTCCCACAAGCCTCTCAGTCTTTTCAAAGTCTTTGTTTTTTAATTGTGGAAAGAACACTTAATATGAGATTTAGCCTCTTAACATTTTCAATGTACAATATGTTATCGTTGACTGTTGTCAAATCTAATCAAAGCTCTGAGTCCTATAGATGGGGACCTTACCACTTGCAACTTCATTTCTTCCTGTTCTGCTCCTCCCTCTCGTGGTGCTTCAGCCACACCCACCTACTTGCTGAAGTCCTACTCAGTTCCGCCTCGAGGCCATTGTCCATGTTGTTCTCTTTTACTGTTGTGTTCTTACTGCAGCTTATTTCATAGTTAGGTCTTTCTTATACTTGATGGCTTGGCTTAATTACTATATTGTCAGAGAAAGTCTCCTGACCATCCTATCTATAGAAATCTTTCTTTAGTTTTTCTTGGTCACATCATCCTCTATGGTTATCTTGTGTTTACTTAGTCACCGTCTGTCTGCTCCTACTATCACAGAAGTCCTTTGACTTGTCGAGGGCCACCATGAACATTTGCACATGTTGTACACTGTATGAAGGTGCCTAGCTGAGGTGGGTGAATGTGCTAATATCTAGTCTGCCTCTACTTATGTGCCAGAAGAGCTGTCTTTAAAAAAAAAAATTGTTCAGAGATATCATCCAGGCTGGTGGTAGACATGGTTTTGTCTGTCTTGTTCAGTTTCTCGAGCCTAGAACAGTGACAGATACATATTGGACTTTCATAAAATACTTATTGAGTGAATGGAAGGGAGTAATGTAGCTGCAGGACAGGTTTATACCAGAAAAGAACCATTCCTTAACATTTAAAATCTTCTGATAGGTTCCATTACACATAGAGTAAGATAAGAATCCTTTACGTGGCCCATGGAGTTGGGCTTGCCCTGCCCCCAGCCTGTGTTTGCAGCCTCATTTCATACGCCCTCCCCATGAGTTGTTTGATAAATGGCTATCATTCTGACCTGCTTCACAAAAGACACCCCCCCCCCGCCATATCTTTTGCTAATCAAACTCTGATTACAAGTCCAGAGCCCACCAAACATAGGAAATGCTGTTTCTTGCTAAGTTTCAACTTGCATGAAGGGATGGTTTGTATTCCAGGGCGTAGCTGACGATGTCTTGAATGCTTGTATTTTCTCCCTATCATAGGAACATTTTTGATGAGAATCTTCACCAAAAAACTGCCTGGTAACTTCAGTTCCCTCAGGTCTTGAGAGCCCACACAAATTTACTCATGAATGTTTCCTTATTAAGTTTTACTTAAAATCCCAAGTAAGTGGGAATTCTGTATCAATTCTGGAAGTTCTTTGACACTGTCTTTAATAGCTATCTCTAATCACTTGGTTCCTTAAAGTAATTCCTCCTTTGATTACTGCTGTTTGACTAGATTCTCATCTTCACCTAATTCCATTACACCCACCATATAACCATCTACTTCAGGCTGGCTTTTTTTTTTTTTTTTAAATTTTTTTTTCAACGTTTATTTATTTTTGGGACAGAGAGAGACAGAGCATGAACGGGGGAGGGGCAGAGAGAGAGGGGGACACAGAATCAGAAACAGGCTCCAGGCTCTGAGCCATCAGCCCAGAGCCTGATGCGGGGCTCGAACTCACGGACCGCGAGATCGTGACCTGGCTGAAGTCAGACGCTTAACCGACTGCACCACCCAGGCGCCCCCAGGCTGGCTTTTTATAGTGTCCTTTCTCCTCTCCCTTTTGCAAGCTTTGCCCAACCAATTAGGGGAGACCTCCTATCCTGGTGGTGATAATAATAGAGCAGTTGTGGAATCATTCCCTTCAAGTTACCCCAGCAAATGATGAGTTGTTGTGGTGTTTTGTTTTGTTTTGTTTTGTTTTGTTGCTAGTCCTGAAGGGACTGGAAATTCATTTCCTAATGACTAACTTCCTTTTTTCGTATGTGACAGGAAAGGAAGAAAGGCAAAGACCCCAACCTCTAAACTCCCTCTTAGGCTTTTGTAAGATGTGTTTACAAAGGAACAATTAAAAATTTTTTTTTTAACATTTATTTATTTTTGAGAGATAGAGATAGACAGAGCATGAGTGGGGACCGACAGAGAAAAAGGGAGTCACAGAATCCAAAGCAGGCTCCGGGCTCTGAGCTGTCAGCACAGCTCGAACTCATGGACTGTGAGATCATGACCTGAGATGAAGTGGGCTGCTCAACCAACTGAGCCACCCGGGTGACCCACAAAGGAACAATTTTAGGACACCAAACCAAGCCAGACAAAGTCCCAGGGCCAAAGTTTTAGATTTTTCCTTATTTACTCATGGGGCAAAGTGGTGGTGGTGGTGGTGGGGATGGCCAGGATAACCTTAATCACATTAGGCACATGTGATTTCTCTTAGTACCTATTTCTGCTGAGTCCTACTTTAACATATACATGCCTCTTATTGCTATGCATTTAGAACTCTCAGATCTTTGGAACAAATGTGACAGCCTCTAAGCTCTTATTTGCTGCTTAATAGATTTAGGAAATTTAGGCACTGGAATGCTCCAAGATCCAACCACAGGAAGCCTGGTGTGGAGAGATTGCTTTCCAGGGGCCATTTCTCTGGGAATACTTGCCTGAACCAAATGGAAACCATCTGGCTGAGTGAATTTATTTTCATGAGCTAATAACACTGTATTTTCATATCTTTTTAAAGGGCTAGGTTTTTGGAAAAAAAATTGGCACTTTAGTAGTCAGCCATTCTTATTTCAGTTTGAGGTAGAATTTTTTAAACTTTTTTTTTTTTTTTTTGAGTTTATGTGTTTATTTGGAAAGACAGAGAGTAGAGGAGGGGCAGAGAGAGACAGAGAGAGAGAATCCCAAGCAGCCTCCACACCACCAGTGCAAAGCCTGATGTGGGGTTCGAACCTAAGAACCATGAGATCATGACCTGAACTGAAGTTGGATGCTGAAATGACTGAGCCACTCAGGCACCCCTAGGGTATATATTTTAAAATTTAAATTAAAATTTAATTAGTGATCAGGGACACCGGGCTGGCTCCGTCGGTGGACCATGAGACTCTTGATCTGGAAGTTGTGAGTTCAAGCTCTACGTCAGGTATAGAGATTACTTAAAAATAAAATCTTACAAAAAATAAATTTAATGATCAAATTGAAAGCGATTATTTTCATTTTAAAATATATTCTCCCCATCCATATTGTTGCTTTTCCAAAGTACAATCCTTAAATGATAAGATAATGATACAAATGTGAAGAAAAAGTAGGCATTTTTCCAATCCCATGAGAAACTTTCCACCAAGAGTGTTTTTGACAGAGGATTCCATTGTATATAATAGCACAGTTTAGATAATCTGGAAGCAGCCTAGATTACTTGATGTGATAATAATAATAGCTATCAGCATAGAATACATGCCCTGCTAAATATATGTGCTAAGTATTTTACATGAACTATATCTCATTTTTTAATGTTTATTTATTTATTTTGAGGGAGAGAGATAGTGAGCAGGGGAGGGAGAGGGAGAGAGGGAGACAGGGAATCCCAAGCAGGCTCCATGCTGTCAGCACAGAGCCCGATGACTCAGGGGCTCGAACTCACGAACTCTGAGATCATGAACTGAGCCAAAATCAATGGACTGAGCCACCAAGTTTCCCCAAGCTATATCTCATTTAATCTCTACATCATAAATACAGTGTACTTACCAATCTGTACGTACAGATAAAGAAAATACAGCTCAGAGGAACTAAGTAACTTTGCCCCAGGCATGACAGGTGGTAGGCAGCCAAGTGGGATATGAACTAGGGTCTGTCTGATGCCAAACACATATTCTGCATGCTATGTATAGACGGTGGAGAGACTGGGCTCATTTTTTCTTGACTTAAAACTGTCACAGTGTTAAATCCTAAACTTGTGAACTCATTCCTCAAATGTAATTTAAGGTTAAAAACGTTTATTAGGGGCACCTGAGTGGCTCAGTCGGTTGAGCATCTGATTTCAGCTCCAGTCGTGATCTCATGTTTCATGGGTTTCAGCCCTGCATTGGGCTCTGTGCCGACAGTTCGGAGCCTGGAGCTTACTTCAGATTCTGTGTCTCCCTCTCTCTCTGTCCCTCCCCTGCTCGCACTCTCTCTCTTTCAAAAATGAATAAACATTAAAAAAAAAAAAAAGAACAAATTTGTTAAGTTCTAGTCCTTTTAAAAACAACTTATAATTCTGGAAAAGTTGGCTCATAGTGAGATGATTAGGGCTTATTTGTCAGGGCTACTACTATTTATATATTTAGATGACTGTTACTCATGCCAGGCCTACCCAGGAGGAATTATAGAAATAGAAGTCTTTCTGTTCACGTTGTAGTCCTTCTATTTCTTTGGCTATCTCTCTGTCTTTGGTGGATGTTAGGATTCCTTTCAGCTAGAATTCAGAACCCATCAACTTAAAAATACCACTAATTAAAATAAAATACAAAATCCACCAACAGAGTTCTCTTACAGCCAGAATTGTTTCAGTTAGTTTATATTCATCTGGCTTATCATGACAGATACCCAACTCAAATCAGCTTAAGGAAAAACAGTAATTTCAAGGCTCATGCAGCTGAGAGGGATTCTGGGCTGGCTCCCAAAGAGAAAGGTAGAGCTATAGGAACCAGGGCTTAGAGTCCTGGCATGACGTCTCTCCTAATGGCTGTCTGTCTTCCATCTCTGCTGTCCCTTCTAGACGTCCCCCTGCAGACACGCTGTCTCCACAGGATGAGAAAGGGGCTAGCCTCAGCCACACTCTCATCTTAGTGACCCCAGGGAAAGAGGCTGACCTGCTTTGTGGGATGCTTCCCCATCACTGTGTGCAGGTAGTAATGATGGGGCTTTGGAGTGAAGGTCTGGAGCTGGGCAAAGCAAGGCCAGGCAAGATTTCTAGAGGCATCTTTGGTGCAAAAAAGGTGATTTTATTAAAGCACAGGGACAGGACCCGTGGGCAGAAAGAGCTGAACTGGGGTTGTGAAAAGTGACTGCTTATATACTGCAGAGTTGGGGGTAGGGATAAAGTCAAGAGGAAATTTCTTTTTTTTTTTTTTGTAAATTTATTTATTTTTGACAGAGAGTGAGAGCATGAGCTGGGGAGGGAGAGAGAGAGAGAGAGAGAGAGAGAGGGAGACACAGAATCCGAAGTAGGCTCCAGGCTCCAAGCTGTCAGCACAGAGCCTGGTGTGGGGCTTGAACTCATGAACTGTGAGATCATGACCTGGGCCAAAGTGGGATGCTTAACCAACTGAGCCACCCAGAGGCTCCAAGAGGAAGTTTCTTAAATGGATTTCCATATGCTAAAGAAGACTCACAGATTACTGGAGGCCTTGCTATTGACAAGCTAAGGTGGTTTTTCCCTCTCAAAAAGCATTATCATTAAGACAACAGGGAGTTTCTGGAGATTAGGTTATTGATAAGATTGTCTTTTTCTTGTAATTTACTAAGATATTTGTAAACTGATGGAGACTCAGGTCCTGTGATCTATCAGTTAACCATGTGTCTTCCCCTTTCCTTTGTTCATGGGCAGCCAGGAGTGCCTGAGGAATATCACACATATCCCACCTGTAGAGCGGGGGTGCTGGTTTGCAGCCTCATTTTGCCTTATGCTCCCTCATCAGTAAGATTGGCCAGGCTTGTGGAACACGCCCACCCCTGGATCTAGGGATGGGGCCACAGTTACCTGACAAGGGGGAATGGGGTGAAATGTGCTGGGCAGTCAACAGCGAGAGCCACCACAGCGCATTGTATGCCCTGTGCAGTATACCACATTCCTCACCAGACTAACCAGTTTAGTTAATGAGACATAATTCCTTCAGAATGGAATCTAAGTACTGTCTACCTTTGTACCAGTCAGATTAGATTATACCGAGTTCCAAAATAAACAACTCCAAGATCTCAGTTGGCTCACCAAATTGGAGGTTTGTTTCTCCCTCATGGTGTATGTTGGTGAAGTTCAGCTGGGTGTCTCCTATTCTGGTTTGCTCCCAACTGGGTGTCCTGCCATACATTTCTGATATGCACCACTTGGAGGTAGGGTCACGCCTCACAAGTTAAGGGCCAGTTCTCCACAAGACTGTCCTTATTTCAGACACTGGACACACTTCAGGGGTTCCCAGGCCACCCATAATTCTGACTGGCTATAAAATCAGGAGTTTCTACAACTCTCTTGGGTTTGATAATTTGCTAGAATGATCCACAGAACTCAAGAAAGTGTGATACTTATGACTGCAGTTGTATTATAAAGGATCCTCATAGGGCAAAGTCTGGGAGGGAATACAGAAATGCTGTGCCCTCTCCTGGGCAGGGGTGGGGGTGGGGGTGGTGTCAGCATGCATCATACTCTCAGCTGTTTACCGTGTTCACCAACCAGGAAGCCCCACTGGGCTTCGGTGTCCAGAGTTTCACATGATTCAACTCAATCTCCAGATCTACTTTGCTTCCCAGAGTCAGGATGACCCAAAATTCCAACCCTGTAGTCAACATGGTTGATCTTTCTGGTATCCTGAAAGCTATCTAGGTGCCCACCATAGTTACATCATTAGATAACAAAGACACTCCTGTCATTCAGGAAATTCCAAGTGTTTTAAGAAGCTCTGTGCCAGGAACCCTGGGGAAAAAACCACACAAATTATTATTGCCACATCTTTAGGATTGAGGCTGAAGGAGCAGCTCCTTTCTTACAGACAAAAAAAAAAAATTTTTTTAATGCTTATTTATTTTTGAGACAGAGCATGAGCAGGGGAAGGGCACAGGAAGAGACACAGAATTTGAAGCAGGCTCCAGGCTCTAACCTGTCCTCACAGAGCCCAGTGTGGAACTCAAACTCACAAACTGTGAAATCATGACCTGAGCTGAAGTCAGACGCTTAACTGACTGAGCCACCCAGGCACCCCAGAGCAGCTCCTTTCTGGGACAGTGACAGTGACAGTGACAGTGGAACCTTGTGTTAGCTCTTCAACTAACTTGAAACTTCAGCTTGCAGATGGAGTAATTTACTTCTATTTCTGTCACCTTAGCTTATAGAAGTCATGTGGCTCTGAGTCTGACATCACTGAAATTAGGGTATACAATCCTCCCCCAGCGAGGGCAGCAAATATTTTGAACAGACCTCACAGTGTACCAAAATCCCCTTTACAGAAAGGTAAAGCTGTATCACTGAAATGAAATTTGTTAGTTAGAAAACCCTTTTCAAAACTCTCTACAAGTTTTCTTCTGGGTAGGAAAGTAGAATTTATACTAAGTGCCTATAATGTGGCAATTGCTTTATGTATGCTATATTATATAAATAGCATGCTGATTATATAAGGTGTATATTATTATTTTATTATATGATTATATTACATTATATTATTATTATACAGTATGTGTATCCATTTTACAGATATGGAAACTGAGTCTCAAAGATAACTTATCACAGAATTATGGGTTGAGTCAGATGCAAATCAGATCTGTCTGGCTCTAAAGCTTCTCCTTGGAAGTTTGTTAGATGCAGAATCTCAGAGTGCCCCTCTTCCTACCCTCACCTGCTAAATCAGAATCTGCATTTTCACAAGATTCCCAGGTGATTAGAATGCACTTTGATGTTTGGAACTGGATAACACAGAGATTTCAGAAGCTGAGGTTTCTTTTACTGCCTCTTGCCTGTTTTCTGCCCCCAACCTGTTAATGTAACATGGGGGGCGGGGAGAAAGCTGCCTAGTTGCTATCATTTACCAATACTTCACACAGTCTCATTTAAGCCTCATAAAAACCTCACAATGTCAATACCATCACCCCCACTTTAGAGGTAAGGAAATTGAGTTTTGGAGAGATCAGAGTGCTAATGTTGATTGGAAAACAAAAATAATTCCTCTCAGGTGAAATTTAAGTTTAAAATGGTATAAAGTATTATTGCTTTTGACTTTCCTTTTAACAAATATTTAATAATCCAATAAAGATGATAATGGTACTAATAAAATTGTAGCTATTTGTTGAGTACTATACTAAGTGCATTATTTTAAATATGTAAAATTTTGGGGGGGCCTGGGTGGCTCAGTCAGTTAAGCGTCTGACTCTTGATTTCGACTCAGGTCATGATCTTATGGTTTGTGGTTTGCAGCCTAGTATTGGCTCTGCGCTGACAGTGCAGAGCCTGCTTGGGATTCTCTGTCTCCCTTTCTCTCTCTGCCCCTCCCCTGGTCGTGTTCTCTCTCTCTCTCTCTCTCTCAAAATAAGCAAATGACCTTTATTTTTTATTTTTTAAATAAACGTTAAATAAATAAATATGTAAAATTATTATGTAAATGGAATTTATTCTCTCTGACCATAATAAGTAGAAAGACAAATATGAAAGCATTTGGCTTGTTTATCAAGAATTAATGGCTTAAAAGAAGGCATGAAAATCGTTTATTAACTATTGTCAGCAAGACCATCTGATATTCAGTCAGTGATTCTCAGTCAGGTGTGGGGCACCTTCCAAGGAACATTTGGAACCACATAGGGACCCTTTTGGTTGTCACAGTGAGTGGGAGGTACAATTGGTATTTAATGTCTTGGGACCAGGGATGCTAAATGTTCTGCAAAGCATGGGATCCCAGCCCAACCAAACATTGTCTCCACGTGCTACTGGCACTCTCCTTGAGGAATGGAGAAATTTGTCACAATGTTTGTATTTACAAAACAAATTTCACCTTTGAGGAGAACCATACTAATTATTCCCACCTCAAAGAGTTAACACATTCAGCTACTAACTCTTTGTGATAAACCCACTAGCATATAGCTGTACTGAAAACCCAGGGGCTTTGAAGCAATGAGAGATCCTTAAAGGTCAAAGGGACAAAGCCCTTCTCCCCATACCTAGAATTCCCCTGCAGCTCACAAATGGGGAAACTTCTGTCTCCTGACCTCCCTGGCCAGTGTTTCTTGGGAAGAGGAGTGGCTAATTAGATTGTGAGGCAGGTTTTACTAGTGTGTGGGGTTACTGTGGTTAAATTCACCCTTCCTTAGTCACTTCCTGCTGAAGGGGTTCCTAGCAAAGCCACAGGCTAAAGGTCAAGGAGTGGGCCTATGCCAGCTGAAAGTCATGGGCTCTTATTCTCTATTTTGCCCTTTGCTGTAGTACTGGGAATGCTCTTTGGTCTGGCCATTCTCCACCTGCCCTTGGATTTGCAGGTGAAACAAGTGGATAAGGAAGGGAAGTAGTCTGAAGCTCCTCTTTACCCTCAGGCCTGACCCTTTCTCCAGTTCCTTAGCAGAATTCCTGTGGAGGGCTTGCTCAGCTATTAACAAAGAGTCACTGTCTTTTCTTCTGTGTTCCTTCCCACTGCGCAGGCTCAGTCAGTAAGCCTGAAGGAAGGAGCTGGAGGGGGCATGAGGGAAGGGGGCCTAGGGAGGTCTGGGGACAGGGGGGCTGGAGGGAGGAGATGGGGGGTGTCTGGAGGGAAGAGAGCTGGAGAGAGGGGAATTGGAGGGAGGGGGTGAGCCGGAGGGGGTCTGGAGGGAGGGGGGCTGGAGTGGGGGAGCTGGAGAGTGGGGTGGCTGGAGTGGGGGAGTTGAACCCTGAACATATTCAGCAGCAGTAGTCGCTGCCATCTAGGAAGCACTTACACAGTGCTGAGCATTTGATTTACAGTATTTTCTTCACTCAAAACAACTCTGAGAAATAGGTATTATCCCTGACATGGAAGCAGAAACTTTGAGACATTAGTAACTTGCCCAAGGCTACTTAATTAGCAGGTAGTAGAGTTGTAATTAAAATATTTTCTGGACTTTAAAGACTAGGAGTATTTGAAAAGACAAAGCAATTTCTCCCATGTTTTATTATACAGATTTATCAACAAAGCACTTTTTTTTTTTTTTTTTTTTTTTTTGAGTTTGTAAGTAGATCTGAAGCTGTTTTTTGAGAAAAAAATATTGTGGTCCTGGTAGCTTCTCTGAGGAAGCAGGTTGCTCTGTCTCTGGCAAGAATATAAATCAGGTTTCTAAATTTCCCCAACACTTTTAGCCATGCCATCTGCATGTCTAGGATCAAAAACATATGTATTTTCCTCCACTTTGCAACACAGAAGACTGGCATTCTAGTCATTTGTCACAATTTTATTGCAGTTTAGCACTTGCCAGCAGTTTGCTTGTGACATCTGATGAGACAGAGAGAATGAGAGACAGAGAAAGGAAGAACGTGAAAAAAGATTTGTTGAAATTGTGTTTATCTGTTTTTCCAGGGTCTTTAAGTTATTTTATTGTGTTATAGGAGACAATCAGAAAATAATGTTCTTGGGGCACCTGGGTGGCTCAGTTGGTTAAGCATCTGACTTTGGCTCCGGTCATGATCTCATGGTTCGTGAGTTTGAGCCCTGCATTGGGCTTTGTGCTGACAGCTCAGAGCCTGGAGCCTGCTTCAGATTCTGTTTCTCTCTGCCACTCTGCCTCCCCACCTTCAAATATAAACAAACATTAAAAAAAAAAAGAAAAGAAAACATTCTTGACTGTGTGTGTGTGTGTGTGTGTGTGTGTGTGTGTGTGTATAATCATAGATCCCTTAGAAATATCTTTGTAAGAATAACTAAATAGTGTTAGGCTAATCTGTGTTTTACTGATTTCTAGGGCTGCTTTAATTGATCTGGCAGGTGTCCCTTTTCTCACCGTTCAGTGTCTATAAAATTGATGTTTGATGGAGGAAAACTTTCTTTTCAGATGCGGAAGGCTGATACTTCAGTCAAAGTATACAAATGTCCAGGCTCTCATACTTATTAAAATAATTATCCACTACATTATTCAATGTGTCTATATAAGCATCACTGTGAGATGCTAGAGTCCAATTCACTTTATGGAAGAATTTATGTGCCTTATTCTATTTGGAAGTGAGACCTCATACTATATGTCTTTGCTTTATTGTTTCGGTTACCAGAAAACTCAAGGCCAAATGCAGACTCAACTATACCACTTAATTCTTTCCAGATGATAAGTATACATATTGTCCTTAAAATATTACGTTTTAAATTTTAATCATCACCTTGTGTTTTAATATTTTGTAAACTCCCTAAAACACCCCCTCCCACTTAATTTTTTTGGCAATGGGCATAAAATTTCTCCACAGATTACTTGGTAACTGTCCAGGGTCAGAAACACCTTAAAGTTGGTGGTATCTGGCTTTTACCACCCCAATATAGTGATCGATTTTACAATTACTAATAGTAGGACAATCAGACATTATGTGCTTCCTGATATATGCAATATGATGTGCTTATCACCACTTATCAAAAACGTTAGCTTGAATGTAATCAAGTCTTTATGTCTTCCGGTTCCTGAAAATAGAAGGAATAGAGAAATAGGTTAAGAAACAAAGTCAGATGTAGGATGTGGGAGATTGTACAATACAATTGGCCAGGTCTCTTAAAAAACTAAGTTTCATGAAAATAGGAGGTAGAGTGTCTTCTAAATTAAAAGAGATGGGAACAGGCACAGAAACTAGATCAACAGTCATTATGGATGGGCTTGTAAAATAGTACAGCCACTTTGGAAAACAGTTTACAAGCTAAATGTACATTTACTATGTGATCCCCCGCAGTTCTTCACCTAGGTATTCACCCAAGAGAAAATATATATTCACACAAGGACTTGTATATGAATGTTTGTTGCAGCATTATTTGTGAATGTCCCAAACTGGAAACAATCCAGATGTTCATCAAATGGCAAAAGGATAAACAAGATGTGATATATGCATACAATGGGATATTCCTCAGCCATAAAAAAGGAAGAAACTATTGCTATATGTTATAACACAGATGAACATCAAAAACATTATGCTAAATAAAAGAAGCCAGATGCAAAAGACTGCGCATTGTACTATTCCATAGATATGAAATGTTTAGAAAAAGCAAATACATAAAGATAGTAAGTAGGTTAGTGGTTGTCAGGAGCCGAGGGTAGAAACAGACATTATAATGGTCATCAGGGATCTTTTTGGCGTAAAAAAAAGTGTTCTAAAACTGGATTGTGGTGATGGGTGCCCAACTCCGTACATTTACTAAAAATCATTGTATTGTACACTTAAAATGAAAATTTAAGTATAGAAATTACACCTCAATAAAACTGATTTTAAAAAGGATATGGCTGAAGTGATGTTGTGTGGTCCTAGGCCCCCAGAGACCTTGCAGATTTCACCTTCCCCTACTGAAACCTTCCCTGAGACTGTCACGGAAGAGAACTGAGGTGCCCAGCCAACAGCCAGCACCAGCCACTGTACCTGGGAATGAGGCCACCTTGAATTTTTCAGCCCAGCCGAGGAGCAAGTGTAAGGGGGACCAGCAGAGGAAAAACCCAGCTGATCCGTGAATCATAAGACATAATAGTTTTATGGTAGTAACATATAGAGATACAATTAAATAAAAATATATGGGTCAAGCAATATGGCAAAGTGTTAACAATTGTATTTACATGGTGGCTATATGATGATTTATTGTGCTATTTCTACTATGTGTTTGAAAAATTTTAAACAAAAAGTTAAAATTGGCACATAGGAGAAAGCACACCCAAATAAGAAGATAGGCATTTTGGGTGGTTATAGGTGTCTCCCTCAGTTGATGTCTGCACTTCCACCCATGCAATTCTTGGAATTTGAGATACGTCCCGAATGAGTAGCCACTGAGTGGGGAGCACAAGGGATTCTAATCAGAGGAAAAAGCAGATGCAGAGAGATAGAAACAGGACAGGGCATGGTTCAGTTGGGGCTTACTCATTTATTCAACAAAAATTACTAGCAGTGTACTTGGCACTGATAAGGGTACTGGGGATTCATTCAGTAGTGAACAAATTGGCTAAAATTCCTGCCTAATCAGAGCTTACATTCTAGCGAAGGAAGACAAATAATAATTAACAAACAATTGGATGGTATATATGGAATATTCAGTTAATCAGGAGTGGATCCAGGTTTTGTGAGGTTATACACACTTGGAACATGCATCACCAAAATAAAAAAAAGAAAGGATCTTTTGTGGGAAATTTTACAAAGATATGACCATGTGACTACACTTCTGGAAGCCTTCCAGTGAGGGGTTATGGTCCTGATGCTTCATCAGCTTGTAATGTAAATCTGCCCCAGAGTTCTTTGGATTTCCCCAGAAGAACCGGGATGAAGATTTGAATGTTAATGGTGGATATGGGAATATCCAGGCAATACCGGTAATGGATGGGAATGTGAGAGAGAGAAGAAAAATAAGTCAATGAATGTGCTCACTCCTACCCAGGGAACTAGGAAAAAGGTCACTTACTTGCTCCCAATCTCCTTGCTCACTTGAAGGGCAAGGAGACTGGAGTGTAGTTGTGTACACTATCTCCTGTCGGGCACTGGTTGACACATGTTCCTGGGGGCATTATTTCTGGGGCACTTCTGGCCTATAGGGAGCAGAATGGGTGCCAGCAGTTAGAAATGGGACTGCGAGCACGACCGGAGTACGAATATTAAGAGGGAGATGTGGGTTTTGCCTTGAGGGCAATACCATTGTTCACACTTAACACCACTCTGATCCATTTATGCCCTGCATTAGGTTCATGGCAACCTGTCACCAATTCTGCGTTGGCCAGTCACATTTTCTAAAAAATACTATTGTAACAAGATTGTTGGAAATTCATGCTTTCTCTGCTCTAGTTGGTCCCCAAACTGCAACTAATATTCACTATCTCCCTCATCTGCCATCAGTCTAGACTTCCCCTATCCTTGGCTCATCTTTCTACTGGTCTAGGTTGCTTGCCCAGTGGGAAACCCAAATCCTTCCTTGGGGAGGTCTGAGCCTTTAATTCTTGTGTCCTTGCCAAGTGCAGTTGCTGTGTATGGAAATGACAAGTGGTGGCCTGGTGGATCCCTAAGTTCCAGACATATTCTTCCCTGCCTCAATTATGCAGCAGCAATCTTAGTTCCTCACAATATCTGGGTCACTAACCTCCGCCAGTGTAGTAGCTCTGCCCTGCTTTCCAATCTACACCATGAGAAACCAAAAATGGCAGTCAGAGCTTTCGCTTCAGTAGAACCGTTGCTTAACCTCTTGGTGAAGTGGACCTTGGTCAAAGAGAGCCTAAAATTGCAGGGACAGGAACTGCTTCCACTGTTTGTTTTCAAGACCTGTGTGCTTTACCTAACAGAGACCTAATACCACATCTTGGCCAGTTCAAAGTGATTTTATCCTTTCAATGTGGATAGAGAGGAAATACTGCAAAGGCCCAGGCAGAGAAAAACAGATGTTTTAAAAGGAACAAAGCATGGGCTTAGACTTTTTTGAATCCCAGAAGAAAATAGATAGATATCAACAATACTTGAGAAAAGTGTACAGTTGGGGAATTTAGGCTGGCCAGATTTTTGGTTTTTTGGGAAAATTAAAGGAAGGTGTTATCATGTGCGCTAAAGCCCTGACAAAATACTTGTATGGAAACGAAAATTGTTTGGACATATAACCAAGGTCATCAACAGTTAACCAATATTTAAAATTTAAGAATTTGAGAGATCATGGGGGGGCCTGGGTGGCTCAGTCAGTTAAGCATCCAACCCTTGATTTTGGCTCATGTCATGATCTCACCGTTTGTGGGATCAAGCCTCATGTCAGGGTCAGTGCTGAGTGTGGAGCCTGCTTAGGATTCTCTCCCTCTCTCTGTCCCTCCCCCACGTGCATGCTCTCTCTCTCTTTCTATCTCTCTCAAAAATAAACTTTAAAAAAAAAAATTGAGAGATCATGCCGTAAAGGACTGGTAATAAACATTAAAACCACTTAAACTTAAACTACAAAACCAAATGCAAACTTTATTGGAAACATTGAGGAAGACCTAAATTAATGGAGAAATAGATAACATTGAGAGAGGAAAGCCTGTGTATTTATCCCACTTACTTATTGACTCTTCTGATGATGGCCACTGAATTCATTTTCCTATCACAAATAAGATCAAAATGAATATTCTTGTATTCTTCTTCCTAGGCACAAAGGCTAGAGTTTCTCTTTAATATGTACTCTAAAGTGGAACTCCTGATTAGAAAGATGGTCTTTATATTAAAAAAAATTTTAAACATTTATTCACTTTTTGAGAGACAGAGAGAGACAGTGCAAGCGGGGGAAAGACAGAGAGAGAGGGAGACACAGAATCCAAAGCAGGCTCTAGGCTCCGAGTTGTCAGCGCAGAGCCTGACGTGGGGCTTGAACTCACAAGTTGTGAGATCATGACCTGAGCAGAAGTCAGACACTTAACCAACTGAGCCACCCAGCCACCCCTTGAAAGATGTTCTTGTTTTCAATTTAATGAGATGTTTCTAAATCATTTTTCAAAGGGGTTGTACAAATTATCCTTCCACCAGCAGGACATGAAAGTCCTTATTGCTTCACATTCTTGCCAATACTTAAGACTTTATTGTTGTTGAAATTTATAAGAGTACTAGTGAGACTGAGCACTCTTTCATATGTTTACTGGCTATTTGACTTTCCCTGTCTGCTAACTGCCTGTTCACATCTTCTGTTCATTTTTCTGTTGGGTTATTTGTCTTTGCTTTTGTTTTTGATAACAGGGTTTCTGAATACATTCTAGATACTAACCATTGGTAATTTATATGGATTGCAGACTTCTGCCTGTCTATGGTGTGTCATTTGATTTTATTTATGCTATCCTTTTGGGCATTTGTTTTGTAGTGTTTGAGCCTTGGGGCATCCACTGGAGGTGTCTGGGTAGTAAAGATCTGGGGATTTTTAGCAGGATGCTGAATGATGTACATGAATGTGGTTCGACTCTTATGCATTTAAATCCTTTGGGTAAGTCATTACTCCTTCTGTCTCATTTTTCTTATTTGTAAAGTGGGCATATTGATAGCACATGTCTCATAGGGTTGTTGTAAAGATTGAATGAGTGTATTTTTTCTATTTCTGCATAAATTATCATAAATTTAGCAGCTCAAAACAACACAAACTTATTATCTTACAGTTTCTGTGGGTGAGGAACTGAGTCTGTTTTACTCTCACACGACCACCACACTCAAAGCACTTCTGACACCAGATATATGGGGCTTTTCCCCCACCAAGCAATTTTCTGTGACACTAGCTCTGTGTCCTACAATTTAACTCAAATCTGACACCATGTACCTAGAGACAACATCAGATCCCACAGGTTAAGGGCTCAGTCCTACGAGACTGCCCCCAACCTCACTTCAGATGCCAATTGCAAAAGTCTATGTTGCCACCTGTGCTTCTGACCCATAAGCTACAAATTTAAGGTTCCCATGACCCCCCCTCTTTGAATCTGATTAATTTAATAGAGTGGTGCACAGAACTCAGGAAAACAGTTTACTTAATGTTGACCAGCTTATTATAAAAGGATATGATAAAGGATACAGATGAAAATCCAGATGGAAAAGATGCATAGAGCAGGGTATGTAGGAAGGGCACAGAATTTCCGTACTTTCTGAGGGCACCACTCTGAGGGCACCACCCCCATTCTTTATATATTCACCAACCTAAAAGCTCGCAGAACCCTGTATTTTGGGATTTTTATGGAGGTTCCATCATGTAGGCATAAATCATTACCTTCGTTTCTAGCCCCACTCCCCTCTCTAGAGTGGGGCTGAAAATTCTAAGCTGCTAATCATGGTTTGTCCTTCTCGTGACCAGCCCTCAGCCAGGATCCCCAAAACAGTCACCTCATTAGAACAGAAGACACTTCTATTACCTAGAAGACACTTCTATTACCTAGACACTTCTATTACAAGGGATTTAGGAACTCTGTTCCTGAGGTCAAAGACCAAATATTAGAACAAAAGATGTTCCTAGTGCTGTCATCACTTACAAAGTCACAAAGGATTTAGGAGCTCTGTGTGAGGAACCAGAGACAGACATCAATATATACGTTTTCTATTATCTCACAGGGTTCCAAGCACGTTTTTGCTGGGTCCTATGCTCTCATAAAGCTGAAATCAGGATTTTTGCCAGCGTTTTGATCTCCCCTGGATTTGGGGTCTTCTAAGCTCATTGGTTGTTGGCAGAATTCAGTTTCTTAAGGTTGTAGGACACTTTCTTGCTGTTGACCACTGGGCAGCCTTCTCATATCCTAGAAGCTGCCTGCCTTCCCTGCCATAGTCCTCTCCCCAGCATGGCAGTTTGCCCCTCTGTGAGGCTCTCATCTTCCAAATTTCTTCCTTCAGGAAGGGCCCAGTGACTTAAAAAAATTTTTTTAAATGTTTTTTCTTGAGGGAGGGAGGGAGGGAGGGAGAGAGAGAGAGAGAGAGAGGGAGCAGGGAAGGGGCAGAGAAAGAATCCAAAGCAGGCTCCTCACTGTCAGCCTGACATGGGGTCGAACCCACAAATCATGAGATCATGACCTGAGCTGAAGTCAGACACTCACTCAACCAACTGAGCCACCAAGGCACCCCAGGAACCAGTGACTTTTAAGACCTCATAGGATTAGGCTAGACCCACCCAGGATGATTTCCCTTTTGATTAACTCAAAGTACACTGATGAGGGGCTTTTATTACATCTGCAAAATCCCTTCTGCCATGTGATGTAATATAATCACCAGTTACAAGTCACACTCATACTCAGTGGGGAAGAGATTGTAGAGTGTGTACAATAGGGGGCAGGAACCTTGGGGTCATCTTAGAATTCCACCTAGCATAACATTCCTACTCACTGTTCAACCTGCAACAGATTTTTGGTCAATTCCATAAATATTTGTATTATAGAACTTGAGGAATTTCATATTGGAGTTTTTTAAAAGTAAGCTCTACATCCAACATGGCACTTGAACTCATGACCCCCAGATCAAGGGTTGCATGCCAGCCAGTCGTCCCTTGTATTAGACTCTCTTATCTGTTACCCCCTGTGCCCTTTGGGAAAAGGCAGTCTTGAACAGAATGGAGGGCAGGAGTAAAAGTATTTGGAAAGGCCCCCTGCCTGAAGTCACAGAGGATAAGGACAAAGCCAAGAAGCTCTGTGTTTTCTTTTCAGGTTAGAACCAATAGCTAGAGCCAAAGACATGTTTGTGTCTGACATTTGATTGCCCTATTCATTGCACAGTTGAATAACTTTTCATTAGGTTTCCTCAAAAATGAATATGCCTTCATTCTCTTTAGGGTCTTTAGCAAATTAGATTTCTGAGTTATTTTATAAAAATTTAACTCTGTTATTTTTAATGATGACTGGAAGAAGGAAGAGAAATCATCATTCATAGAATTTTTAGTGGGGAAAATAATAACTTTAGTATTCTTTAGGGGGAGCATTTTTGGGTGAAAGTTACCCATATGGTCCCCATGATTATTATTACTTCAAATATGAACCTGAGTGAAACGAAAAATTTGCTGATTTTTGTGTTTGAGATTCATGTACCCAAGGCACAGGGAGTGTTCAATTTATTTGTAATACAATAAATTATGCATTAGATTAACATTTTTGGTGATTCATTTTCTCACTTATTAATTTAATGAATATAATTTTTCAAAGTGAGGCTTAATATTGTGAGTAATACAGGCCTATCCTCCTGGGTTAAGTGAGAATACCTTCATTTTCATAACTTACAGCATTATCCCTTGTATAGAGAGGTTGAACCAAATGCCATGCTTGCTGCATTTGCCTGTATGAGGATGGTTTGTTTAAGAGGAAACATTTTGTGTTTGGCTGAAACTAACCATTTGGAAAAAAATCTCAGGAAACTTTGCGGACTGAATTGTTTTCATGGTTCTAAGAATTTATAAATAAACTAACAGTGACAATGAAAAGAAATGGTTATAAAGATTATTACTTAATATAAAAGAATATGAACTTGGGGCGCCTGGGTGGCGCAGTTGGTTAAGCGTCCGACTTCAGCCAGGTCACGATCTCGCGGTCCGTGAGTTCGAGCCCCGCGTCGGGCTCTGGGCTGATGGCTCAGAGCCTGGAGCCTGTTTCCGATTCTGTGTCTCCCTCTCTCTCTGCCCCTCCCCTGTTCATGCTGTGTCTCTCTCTGTCCCAAAAATAAATAAACGTTGAAAAAAAAAAAAAAGAATATGAACTAGTGTCATCAAGAACTTAGAAACCAGTTTTGAGGGGCGCCTGGGTGGCGCAGTCGGTTGGGCGTCCGACTTCAGCCAGGTCACGATCTCGCGGTCCGTGGGTTCGTGCCCCGCGTCGGGCTCTGGGCTGATGGCTCGGAGCCTGGAGCCTGTTTCCGATTCTGTGTCTCCCTCTCTCTCTGCCCCTCCCCCGTTCATGCTCTGTCTCTCTCTGTCCCAAAAAAATGAATAAACGTTAAGAAAAAAAACCTCCCTTGGACTAAAAAAAAAAAAAAGAAACCAGTTTTGATGATACATATGGTGTATATTAGGTAATAAAACTATGTTCTATCTTTCATGTCAGTATCTATGAGGATCAAGCTAACTGAGCAGCAATGAGTATGGAGCACACCTAGCTCACAGTGAATCTGTGATCACTGGCATTTATGCAAAATAAAATTCATCAATAAGCTTTAAAAGAAAGAAAACATAATCAACATTGGATGCTATCGTATAATAAGATACTCTATGTACATGTTGGAAATGCAGTTATTTAGTAGAGTTCCATTGTAAAAATCATACAGAATTCATTTCTGGGGGGTGGGTTAAACATAATTTAAGTAGGTTTCCCTTCAGTGTATCAATCATATGTGGATATTTCCAGGTGGAATGAATTTTTTGGAAATTTTGGAAAACAAAGTTGGTTTGTTCTAGTTCTGGGTAGTCCTACCTCTATCAGGTTGCTCTTCACTGCTACCAGATCTTGGCACCTGGCTGGCTCATTTGGTAGAGCATGCAACTCTTACTCTTGGCGCTGTGAGTTTGAGCCCCATGTTGGGCATAGAGATTAAAAAATAAGGGCAACTGCAGCCAGAGCTTCTCATTTTTAAAGATGTTTTGATATGTGTATATGCTGAGAAATGATAACTTTGGTTAATACCAATCACTTCACATAGTAAAAAATTTTTTTTCCAGTGATGAAACTTTTAACATTTACTCTCTTAACAACTTTCAAATATGCAATACAGGATTGTTAACTATATTCACCATGCTGTATGTTACTTCCCCAGAACTTATTTATCTTATAACTTAAAGGTTGTACCTTTTGACTACCTTCACCCATTTCATTCGTCCCTCACGCCCTGCTTTTGGCAACCATCAATCTGTTCTTTGAATCTTTCTGTTTTGTTTTTTTTTTAATTCCATATATAAGTGAGATCATATGGTATTTGTCTTTTTCTGATCTATTTCACTTAGCGCAGTGCTCTCAATATTGTTGCAAGTAGCAGGAATTCCTTCTTTTTATGCCTAAATAATATTCCATTTTCTTTGTCCATTCATCTGTTGATGGACACTTAGGTTTCTTCCATGTCTTGTCTATTAAAAATAATGCTACAATGAACATGGGGGTGCAGATATCTTTTCAAGCTAGTGATTTTGTTCCTTTGGATATATACCCAGATGTGTAATTGCTGGATCATATGGTAGTTCTATTTTTAATTTTTTGGGGAACCTCCATATTTTTTTTCACAGTGGCTGCACTAACTTACATTCCCACCAATAGTGCACAAGTGTTCCCTTTTCTCCACATCTTTGCCAATATTTGTTTCTTGTGTTTTTGATAATAGCCACTCAACAGATGTGAGGTGTTTTCTCATTGTGGTTTTGATTTGCATTTCTCAGATGATTAGAGAAAATTACATTTTCATGTACCTGTGGGCCACTTGGATGTCTTCTCAGATCTCTCTCTCTCTTAAAAATGAATAGCCTTTTAAAAAGAGAGAAAAAAAGAGAAAGGGAGACACAGAATCCAAAGCAGGTTCCAGGTTCTGAGCTGTCAGCGCAGAGCCTGATGCAGGGCTCAAACTCATGAATTTGAAGATCATGATTTGAGCTGAAGTTGGACACTTAACTGACTGAGCCACTCAGGCACCCTCAGATCTCATTTTTAAAAGAAGCAGGAATTGAGCTCTGTTTTGTATGAGATCTTCTAATTTTTAAATGTTGGCTCAATTTTTGTGAAGGTACCTTTTGGCCCAAAGGAGGAAACCTGTGTGTGGCCCATAGGAGAGAGAGATCTGTGTGGGGCATTGATATTGATGTGAGACAGAAAGAGGACAGGTTCAGGACCATTGTGCTCATCACTTGCCTGGCCTTTTAGGGAAACCTCTCCATCTTCTGGACCTTAGCTTCCATTTATGCAAGAAAGGATTGGCACATTCCTGGTACTGGGACAGGCATGTGGTGGGGGTGGGGTGGTCAAAAGGTACAGACTTCCAGGTGTAAGCTAGATAAGTATTAGAGGGGCACCTGGGTGGCTCAGTTGGTTAAGCATCTGACTCTTGGTTTCCACTCAGGTCATGACCTCCTGGTTCGTGAGTTTGAGCCCCACATCAGGCTTTGTGCTGACAGTGTGGAGCCTGCTTGGGATTCTCTCTCTCCCTCTCTCTCTGCCCCTCCCCTACTCACTCTCTTGCTCTCCCTCAAAATAAATAAATTAATTAAAAAAAATTTTTTTTTTCTTTTTTTTTTTTTTTTAATTTTTTTTTTTTTTCAACGTTTATTTATTTTTGGGACAGAGAGAGAGCATGAACGGGGGAGGGGCAGAGAGAGAGGGAGACACAGAATCGGAAACAGGCTCCAGGCTCTGAGCCATCAGCCCAGAGCCCGACGCGGGGCTCGAACCCACGGACCGCGAGATCGTGACCTGGCTGAAGTCGGACGCTTAACCGACTGCGCCACCCAGGCGCCCCAAAAAAATTTTTTTAAAGATAAATAAGTACTAGGGATGTAATGCACAACATGATGTGTGTAGTTAACACTACTGTATGGTATATTTGAAAGTTGTTGAGAGTAGATCTAAAGACTTCATCCCAAAATCAAAACTATTTTTCTTCTTCTTTTTTTGTATCTATATGACATGGTGAATGTTAACTGAATTTCTTATGGTAATCATTTCACAGTTTATACAAGTCATTATGCTATAAGCCTTAAACTTATATAGTGCTATATGCCAATTATATCTCAATAAAACTGGGGGGAAAGGAGGTGATCAGATGATATGTTCTCTAAAGATCCCTCCTCTGAAACTCTTAACATACTTTTTCTATTTTGTACCAGCAACATACTGTGTTTCTTTGAAGAATCGTCCATTACAACATGAAATTCATACATTACTTGATTTCTCATTTATTTTTCATATACTCATTAGGTTCCCATAGATATTCTCAGAGAAGTAGCATGCTCCAGGTCAGCAGTAACTTGTTACTCTTTTGTTTTGACATTATAGGCTTTTTAGGGATTAACTTCTTAATTTATAGCCCAAGAAATAAAGTCCATCTACTATATACAAAGGGAATTGGCATCATAATTATTTTCTCTCTTCTTTTCATTCTGTGTGGCATTACTTTTGGGGCCATGATAGGAAGCAGAAAATGAAATAAAAGGTAGACGTATTTAGTGAATCTTAGCTTTTCAGGCAGTCAGTCTAGTTTATCCTGTTCCAGTTTCTACTTCACTTTTAACAGTGTAGAAATTCTAAAAATTCTAGCACTAGATGTAGTAATTCCAGTTTTGTAGGCTAGGCTGCAGAATTGGGTTTTTATTAAGATTGGTCTCCTAGATTCCTGGAATTATTTTTTAACAATCTGGGCTTGTTATGCCATCTCAAAGTGTTGTACCATTTTTAAAAACAACACTCATGTATAAGAAAAACAATAAGAAACAGGCAACCTCATTGTAAAATCCTATTCACCATCCCTAACCATTTGTCAAGGTCTCTCTACATATTTGTTGTGAAAAGGTATCCTTAGCAACCAAGATGGTTGGCTTTTCATATAAAAGAGACCCCAGACCATTCTTCTAACATCTAAAGATTCAACTTCCCCACAATAACAAGCACACAGATGGCGAGACGTGACAGCAAAGCACGTGGGCCAGAGCACTTGAATAAAAAGTGGATGTGCTCTAGGCCACACACACGGTGATTTCCCTTCTCAGCACTCTTTTTATCTTTCATCAAGTCTCTCTGAGCAAGGCTGCCCTACAAAAAGAAATCCGGCATTTCATTATGGCACTTGGGAAAACTAAGAGAATATAAAAATCCTCCTGGAGCATTTTTAAAATGAAGAATGAAAGAGAGTCATCTGAAGTTCCACTTGGAAGTGAAATGTATATTCTTACAAATTGTCCTTATTGAAAAAAGAATGATAACAAAAAGAATGATTAGTCCCTAAGATGGTCATATTAGGGCATACAGTAAAACCTTGGTTTGCAAGCATAATATGTTGCTGAAACATGCTTGTGATCCAAAGTACTCATATATCAAAGCCAATTTCAAGAACCATCGGCTCTGGGCACCTGGATGGCTCAGTTGATTGAGCATCCAACTTCGGCTCAGGTCATGATCTCATGGTTCGCAGTTCATGAGTTTGAGTCCTATATTGGGTTCTGTTGCTGACAGCTTAGAGCCTGGAGCCTGCTTGGGATTCTGTATCTCTGTCTCTCACTGCCCATCCCTTGCTCATGCTCTCTCAAATAACAAAAATAAAAACAAACAAACAAAAAAAACACCCCAAAACAAAACAAAAAAACACCCATTGGCTCAGTTATGGTCATGTGACATTTGGTGTCACATACTACTCATATGGTGAGACATTGCTCGTTTATCAACTTAAAATTTATTAGAAATGTTTGCTTGTCTTGGGGAGTACTTGCAGAATAAGTTACTTGCAATCCAACGTTTTACTGTACTTGAGAAATAATAACATGGAGGTTGTTTTCTCATTTTTACCCTGAAATTGGTGAATTGTTCAATTAAAGGGAGTTCCTCTGCTTCTAAAATGGTCCTTCTAGGGGAGCCTGGGTGGCGCAGTCGGTTAAGCGTCCGACTTCAGCCAGGTCACGATCTCGCGGTCCGTGAGTTCGAGCCCCGCGTCGGGCTCTGGGCTGATGGCTCAGAGCCTGGAGCCTGTTTCCGATTCTGTGTCTCCCTCTCTCTCTGCCCCTCCCCCGTTCATGCTCTGTCTCTCTCTGTCCCAAAAATAAATAAAAAACGTTGAATAAAATTAAAAAAAAAAAATGGTCCTTCTTTTCATAAACTAGGTTGGGGAGATTTTCAGAAAGAAGCTTTCATTTTCAAATTTTTTTGGAGATACTAAATGCCCTTTTCCTTTTCTTCTGCAGGAAATTGCAGTGCATGTCTCAATTCAAAACCATGAAAGAAGAATGGGCTTCCTGAGTACAGGTGGTCAGAGCTATCTGCTAACGTGAATAAGAAAAATGGGAGGGGGACATCAACGATAAAAATCAAGCCCTTCCTTTTTTGGCTCTCATGTTTTGGGTAGTCATTTCCTGCTTCTAACTTGATTCTCTTCACTTCTGTTTAACTGCAGAAATGTTTCCTAGAATTGGTTGTTCACACTTAGAAATCTCTGTACTGACAACTTATAGATTTTTTTTTTCACCTTCTTGTGTGTGGCTGACGGACTATTAAGTGACATTTACAATTCAGGCAATCCTTTGTGTTTCTGACCTGCCAGTTTCTACGCGAAATAAGGACGAGCAGCTTGGAGAGTCTCAGTCTGAACAAGGCTATTTGAGCTCAGAGGGAACAATGTTCCCTCATGAGATGTAGGAATAAAGAATTAGCTCAGGGTGTGCAAGGGAACATTTCAGACTTTCTCCTCTTGTAGAATTCAGATCTGGTTTTATAGTTGTCCAGTTTCTAAAAACCCAAGGTCACTTTTGACATGAGTCATCTGGACATAATCAAATAATTGTGGGCAGTTGTGTGAAGGGGTCACACACACAGGGAAAGGGGGAGAGCCTCCTATTGCTGTAGGGTTGCTTGTACCCATGGTTTCTGTTTTTTAAACCCAGACAGGACTTGGTGGGTTTCTTTCTTATTAATGAGTCCCCCTTAAGATACTCACTCAAGAAGTTCTATTATTTTATGGTCTGAAATGATCACATTCACTCTTACATAAATTAAGTAAAAGCTTGTTACAAGCTACCTTATGGTCTTCCTTGGGGGGAAATCACCCCTTAAGAGAATGGCAGACTTCTTTCATGTGGACTAGAATGCACGCACTACCCAGCAGATAAAGCATTAAAGCACAGAAGTTTGGCTGTCAACATGGGATCTACCATTTTGTCTTCCATCAAAAGAACATGAGCCCAAGTAAACACGCAACCCAAGAACACATGCTCTCAAGTTCAAAGTCAGCATGCTATTAATAGTCAAATAAACCTAGAAAAAAAAATCGAATTTTTTTTCTCCTTCCTGACTGTATCCAAAGATAATCACATGCCTCCTTGGCTCAAGATGCCAATTTTGGTAAATACATAAATGTAATATGTTTCTATTTCATTTTTGTGCTCTTTTTTTCTGTCATATTGAGGGTTTCTGTGAAATGGTGCACTTCAAATTGCTTCTGTCAGTTCCAGTTTGCCTCCGTCCAGCTAAGGAGAGGCTGGGGGAAAAACAGTGCAATTTAAATAATAGAGTTATTGGGGCGCCTGGGTGGCGCAGTCGGTTAAGCGTCCGACTTTAGCCAGGTCACGATCTCGCGGTCCGTGAGTTCGAGCCCCGCGTCGGGCTCTGGGCTGATGGCTCAGAGCCTGGAGCCTGTTTCAGATTCTGTGTCTCCCTCTCTCTCTGCCCCTCCCCCGTTCATGCTCTGTCTCTCTCTGTCTCAAAAATAAATAAACGTTAAAAAAAAAAAATTAAAAAAAATAAATAAATAATAGAGTTATTTAAAGTGACAGATAGCAAGGCTGTAGTTCTTGCTCACCAGTATAAATTGTTTCTGGTTTCAACTGGCTTTATAATCCATGGTTCCTATTTTCTGGATAGATTTTACTCTGTGAATCAGAGGATTTCCTGTAATAAGGCAGAAGTAGTTTCATTCAGGACCATATCTTGGTCCAGATGTTCTTTTGAAAAGATTGCCAATCTACAAAGGCAGAGGGCTGCAGTGTTGGCAGGGAGAAAGTCCTTCAAATGGGCCACTAGATGGTGGTGCTGCACTGTCAGTGCTAAATGCTGCCCACCCTCTACATTTCAGGGCTGGGAGTATTCCTGAGGAGAGAACTCTGATCACTGAAGTCTGTGCCCAGGAGCAATAAGGTTGGCCCAAGCAAAGGTGGTCTTTATATGTCATATATCTGGGAACTGGGTATTCTGTTAAGCTTTTATTGAGGCTGTGATTTGTTGACTCAACAAACTGTTGTTTGTCTGTCTAAAGGTCATTATGTTTTTTGTTTTTTGTTTTTTTAATTGGAAAGGACCTGAAAGGGCAAAGTGCAAAATTTGTTGAGATTATATGTAACATTTTTTTACAGTAATTCATGCTTTTCATTGGATGATTAAAATTTCCCAGAGACTGAGGACTTTGATACCTGAATGGAAAAGTAAAGAACTGTTGGCCAGGGTAGCATCAGGTGGCAGGAGCTCTGCCCTACATCCTGAATAAGGAGCTGGAAGGTTGCTGGGCCTTTTCTCAGCTACATTATGTGAGATTTGGACTGGACCCTGATAAGGTTCCTTCTAACAGTCTATGGTTGTCTGATCTTAAGCAGTTGCCAAGTGCAGAAGCCCCTGAAAGCCATTTAATTTTACTCCAATTTACTGTGAAGGCATATGGATGTTTATAGTGTAGTATATATGTGAATAATGCTCTTGTTTAATGTCAGAAATGGTGTTCATTCCTGGAATTCCAAGGTATGGAATGAAACTTTGGAGTTTTAGTTAAAGAGATAATGAAACTGTTTATTACAATATCATCTTAGGCTTCATCTTTGCTGTAAATGTTTTAGAAACCACTGGCCATCTCTTTGCTACATTTAAAATCACGTCAGAAAGTCAGACAGAGAGACAAATACTGTACATACGTTCTCACTTATATGTGGGATCTAAAAACGTTAAACTAAAAGAAATAGAGTAGAATGGTGGTTGTCAGGGTTGGGGGGGTGGAGAAAATGGGGAGATGGTCAAAGGGTACAAATTTCCCTTATAAGATGAGTAAGTTCTGGGGATCTAATGTACAGCATGCTGATTATAATTTAAAATATTGTATTATACGCTGGAAAGGTGTTAAGGGAGTAGATCTTAAAAGTTATCACCACACACACACACACACACACACACACACACACACACAGAGGTAATTATATGAGGGAATGGAGGTGTTAACTAACCTCATTGTGGTAATCATTTTGGAATGTATACACGTCTCAAACCATCACATTGTTCACCTTAAATTTACATGTATTATATATCAATAAAATCTCAATAAAGCTGAAAGAATTAAATTCACATTAGAACTTTTGGATCATAAGTCTGACAATAAAGAATTATGTAATCTTCTTGTAAGGACATGATATATTTTACACAGTTGTGTATATATTCCCTTTGAATTAACTTATTCATTAATTTTCTTTTAAGTGATGTATTCATATATTGAGGGAACCAGTAATGTGCTCTGCCTTCAAGGAGATTACATTTTTCTAGTGAGACAATTAATTGGACAAGCAATTACAAGAATGTGTGGGTATGTGATCTAAGTGGAGAAATACAAGATTTTCTGAGAGAACATAGTAATAGAGATGAAAATTTCTCTCTGAACAACTTCACATGGAAAAACTGCAAGTTAGATTTGATTTTACAGGGATGTTTACACAAAAAACAATCCTTTAACAGAGGAAAAAAAACCCCATAGTGTGTCTGTGTTAAATGCCTCTTTCCTTTATGAAACCTGGAAACATATGCAAAATTCTATCAACCTTTTGATTATAGATGTTATAGAAAAGCTACAGAAATAAATACTAAGGGAATATTTTTTCTTTTAGTTTTCAAGTCACATCAACAGTTGTATCTGGAAAAAAACTTAACATTTTTTATTCAAATTTATTTTTAATGTTTTTATTTATTTTTGAGAGAGAGAGACAGAGCGTGAACATGGGAGGGGCAGAGAGAGAGAGGGAGACACAGAATCTGAAGCAGGCTCGCTTATCAGACTGAGCCACCCAGGTGCCCCTAAAAAAATTTTTTTTAATGTTTATTTTTGAGAGAGAGAGACACACACACACACACACACATACACACACACAGAGTGTAAGCAGGGGAGGGGCAGAGAGAGAGGGGGAGACACGAATCCAAAGCAGGCTCCAGGTTTTGACTGAGCCACTCAGGCACTCCATGGACAAAAACTTTATCAGTAGGCTTTCCATTCATTGTGAAACTTTCTGTGCCCCCTCCCCCACCATTACTTATATCCTTCCTTTAGGAAAATTATGAACTCCTAATTAGGACTTAATAGTTACCCAAAATTTGAAAATAAGAAGCAACAGTTTGCGTTTGCAATAAAGACCATTTCAGGTTAATGGCAACTTTTGCTTGTATGCAAGAAATAAATATACTGAAATCTGTCATTCATACTGTGAACAAAACAAGGGAGAAAATATTCCTAGAACCAGTGATTCATAGTTATTTTTGTTGGGGTGAAAAACCATCTCTTGAAAAGTACAATGGTTCAATGAACAAATGTCACAGTGCATGGGATGACATAAGCCATACTCGTAGCTGAATGGAGGAAGAAAAAGAGTTTTTTTTTTTACAAGGCCAGTTTTGATGCAATTGAAATATTACATTTAAAAAACCTACTCATTGTTGATGAGTAATCTGATTTTGATGATTGTCCTTTGTTTGAGATACATATATTCTGACAACTTTCCACCCCCAAATAGAATGTTTGAAGCTTTCTATTATCCTTTATTAATGTTTTCTGTATTATTCCCACACCTTGGGCAACTTCTAAGTGCCACATCCAATTTTAGCAACCAGAATGTCTTGTGAGCCCTTCTCCCAGGGGCAGTTTTTGGGGTGTGTATATTGAATCAGAGAATGTTAGGGGTGGACATGGCTTTAAAGACCACCTAATCCCTAATTTTACAGATGGAAGATTCAATCTTGAGAAATTTGGTCACATCTGATAGGTCATGGAGCTCCAACTAAAACTCAGAGAAGAGAAGGTATGAGAGAATTTGTTTTTATGAAGAATTTACTGGGATGGCCACGGAACACACCTTATTTGATTTTAGTCCCCAAGTAACCCTTTGTCATGGGCACATCTTTATTTTTAGATGAAGAGATTAAGGGTAGAGAAGTAAAGAATAGCAGTCCAGATCTGAGTTTGCTGGCTTTTCAGTCACTCACTTACTCACTCATATCTGTTGAGAGGCCATCTGTGTCACACACTGTGCTAGGGATACGGAGGTGTGCAAACATAGGTGGATTCCAGGCTCAATTTGTTTATGGTTTAGCTGCAGAGATATATATCATCTAAATAATCATACAAAAAGATGTAAAATTACCCATGAAGTCTCTGAAGGATAGGACAAGTCTTTTGCTCCATATTGTGATACAAAAGCAGGGGCGCCTGGGTGGCTCAGTTGCTTAAGAGTCCAGCTTCAGCTTAGGTCATGATCTCGTGGTTTGTGAGTTTGAGCCCTGCATTGGGCTCTGTGCAGACAGCTCAGAGCCTGGAGCCTGCTTCAGATTCTTTGTATCCCTCCCTCTCTGCCCTTTCCCCACTTGTGGTCTCTCTCTCAAAAATAAATAAACATTGGAAAAAAAATGTGATACAAAAGGCTTTTGTATCAGAGCAGAGCCTTTTCCCATGAATGTGGTCCTGGCAGCGGCTTGGCTAACCAAGTGCCAACCTCTTAGACAGCCAGGTTGGGGAAGAAGCTGGATCAGTTGGTAGGATGACAACACATGGCCTAGGTGCTACCCTTTGATTAACTTCTCTGGGGCCTCATGGTCTTGCTTTCACGTGGCTTCCTCTAGTGATTTTTCTGTCATAGTTTTAGCAATAGCTGTGTCAATTTTTTTCAACTGTAAAAAAGATTTGCTTTGTGAAGTTGTGCTCAGAAAGTACAGCTTGCATTGCTTTCTCCCAACCACACTTTCTGAATCTTGGTAAAACTACATGGAAATTGACTGTGACATTGGTGGTGACTTTCCCTTACTATGAACTGTGATCTTAAAGAAATAAGTCACCTCGCCTATTTATGAGTGAATAATCCATCCGTTCATCCATCCATCCATCCATCCATCCATCCATCCATCCCCTCTTCTATCTATTTCTCTTTAGTGGTTTTTCCTCGTTTCTGATGCAGAATTCTAAGGAAGGTTTTGTCAGTGGTTATGACGACTTTGTAAAATTTTGCTTTCTTATAAGACAGAAACCAAAAGGAAATATGGAAAAGGAAATGATTTTGTTTTGACAGAATAGAACCTTAAATGAATGTTGTCTTTTTGACATCCACTGGTGTCATTATAAAGTTTGTATAACACACTTTTGTTTTTTCTCTTTTGATCTTTCCAGATATATTTTCTTGCAAATATGTGCATACATATACTTACTCATTTTTATGAAAATGAAATCATACTCTGTAAACATTTTTGTGGCCCTTTTTGCTTTTAGAAATATAAAATAAGCATTTTAAGTTAATAAAGCTCTTCATAATAGTTTTAATGGCTGCACAGTATCCCATTGTAAGAACGTGCCATAATTTACTCCATTTAATTAATTCAATTAATCTCCTTTTTTTGGGTATACTTTAGAATTTCTCCATTCTTAGAAACTTTGATGCAGTGAACATTCTTGCATGGTTACTTTGTGCACCTGGTCATTAATTTCCTTACAATAGATTTCTAGAAGTGGAATTTGCTATATGAAAGGCTTTTGATATAGTTGGCCAAACAGTTCTTTTTCAAAAGTTGAACCAATTTATCCTCCCATCAGTAGAGCGTGAGGATATCTATCTCTCCACTGATTTTCTGTCATAAGTCACTAAGCAATGTCAGTGAACATTTTTTACCATTGAAAACTTTTCCATTATTGACTGGATGCTTTTCTTGTTTTGTCAATTGCCTGTCTGTATACTTTGGCTGATATTCAACTGAAGTGTCTGTCTTTTTTTTTTTTTTAATTTTTTAAAATTAAAAAAAATTTTTTTAATGTTTATTTATTATTGAGAGAGAGACAGAGCATGAGTGGGGGAGGAGCAGAGAGAGAAAGGGAGACACAGAATCTGAAGCAGGCTCCAGGCTCTGAGCTGTCAGCACAGAGCCCGATGCGGGGCTCGAACCCATGAACCGTGAGATCATGACCTGAGCTGAAGTCAGACGCTCAACTGACTGAGCCACCCAGGCGCCCCTCTGTCTTATTTTTTTTTTAAAGTCCCTTTGCATAGAAAGGACATTTTCCCAGTTTATCATTTATATTTTAACTATGATAATGATGTCTTTTGGTTACAAAATTATAACACTTTGGTATAATCAACTTTATTTACTTCTTCCTTTGTAGTTGTTGTTATGCCCCAAGTTCATATAATTATTCCACATTTTTGTTCTAGTGCTTTATTTTAAAAGATTTATATCTGCTTGGAAACTATTTTGGAATATGGTGTGTATTAGAAATATGATCTTTGTTCTAAAGTAATTAAAATAAATACTTAGATCTATTTCTTGGGCTTTTAATATTGGTCATTGATCTGTCTGCAGGGGAAGGCACCAATATTACATTGTTTAGATTAGTATGTTTTTACTATTTTTTAATTGTTACACTATACAAAATGTACATAACATAAAATTTATCATTTTAACCATTTTAAATGTGCAACTAAATGGTGTCAGCTATGTTAACAATGTTGTGCAACTATATCATTATCCATTTCCACAACTTCTCCACCATCTCAAATAGAAGGTCTGTACTCATTAAACAATAATTTCTTGTTCCCCTCCCTTTAGCCCCTGGTAACCTCTATTCTACTTTCTGTCTCTATGAATTTGCCTATTCTAGGTGCCTAAAACTGGAATCGTACAATGTTAGTCCTTCTGTGTCTGGCTTATTTCACTTAGCAGAATGTTTTCAAGGTTCATCTGTATGTAGCATGTATCAAAATCTCATTCCTGGGGTGCCTGGGTGGCTCAGTCGGTTAAGTGTCCCACTTGGGATAATGATCCCCCTGTTTAGGGGGTTTGAGCTCTGTGTCAGGCTCTGCTGACAGCTCAGAACCTGGAGCCTGATTTGGATTCTGTCTTCCTCTCTCTCTGCCCCTCTCCTGCTTGTGCTCTCTCTCTCAAGAATAAATAAACATTAAAAAAAAATTCACTCCTGGGGAGCCTGGGTGGCTCAAGTCAGTTAAGTGTCCGACTTTGGCTCAGGTCATGATCTCGTGGTTCATGGGTTCAGCCCCGCATCAGGCTCTGTGCTGACAGCTCAGAGCCTGGAGCCTGCTTTATGGATTCTGTCTCCCTCTCTCTCTCTGCCCTTCCCCTGCTCATACTCTGTCTCTCTCTCAAAAAAAATAAAACATTTTAAAAAATTAAAAAAAAATTTCATTCCTTTTACAATTGAATAATATTCTGTTATATGTATATACTACATGTTTTTAATTCATTCATCTGCTGATATTTGGGTTGTTTCTCCCTTAGGCTATTGTGAATAATTCTGTGATGAACACTGTTATAAAAGTATCTATAATGTAGTTTTATAATTCCCTTTAATATATTATAGTGTGTATTTCCACTCATTATTCTTCTCCTTAAAATTTTTCCTTAGATATCCTGCATGTTTACTTTTGCTGCTAAATGTGAAGATAATCTGATTTGCTTTTAAACCTCTAATCTCAAATGCTTTTGGAATTTTATTTTGGATCATATTGAATTTATACATTAATTTTGACAAAGTTGATATTGTGATATTTAGAGTTCTCAATCAAATATTATGGCTTGCCTCTCTTAAATAATGATGCCCCCGGTAGAGTTTTGAACATACTAGGATAGCTCTTCTGCATTTTTTGTTAAGACTATTCTTAGGTATTTTACAATTTCTGTAGTTATTTTTATGGAATAGTTTGCATTTTATTTTCTACTGCTTATTGCTGGTACACAGAAATTCTTCTACATTAACTTTTGTTACCAGGTGCGTACTTGAATAACATGTATATTATAAACGTTAAACTGTTAGTTAATGTTTTAAATTGATAGTGTGCTTGGCTTCCTCTCTGCGTGGATTGTTTTTATGTTTACCAGATACATATTTAACAGGAAAAAAATTTGTTTTCAAAGATTGAATTGTTGCTGTGTATCCATATTATAGGGAACAGTGGCCTTTATCTTAAAGGCAGACAGCTCTTTTCTTTAGGAAAACTCTTAGTAGATCTTTTGGTTATAGAAATCCTAGATAAGTGAAGGATTAAAAACTTTTCTGCCCAATAAAATAACAGAAACATTCATGAATTCTTCTGCCATTTGAATAGAAGGGAGTGGGGTACTGAAGGATGAAAAGAGAAGAAACCACAGGGAGTAATAATAGCCTCAGTGGGGAGAGGCGTCCCATGACAAT
Source organism: Puma concolor (assembly GCF_028749965.1). Lineage (NCBI taxonomy): Eukaryota > Metazoa > Chordata > Mammalia > Carnivora > Felidae > Puma > Puma concolor. Next base: position 43,306,901 of record NC_141678.1, on the reverse strand, counting down.
ATCGCTGCTAAGAAATTCTCCGTAGAGATGGCTGAGGAACAGTGATATCTAGTAATTAATTGTAGGTTGACTCCTGTTCTGTGCCTTATTGTGATTTGTTCAAGAATTTAGTGTAGTAATAAAAAATTTATGGGAAAGCCAAAGGATCACAAAATGATTGCCATTGAAAGATACTTTACTAACAATTCCCAAGAGGAGTGGGCATGCCATACCATGGGGTGTGCCACACGAGGAGGCACAAGGGTTGTCATGAGGCAGAGGGAGGGGGAAGAAATGTGGGCCAAAGTTTATTGTGGTTTCTTCAGAAAGGAACTATCAAGGCAGAATAAGCAGGTTTTGGATTGGCTAGTTGGAGTAATTTCACCAGGCTCCAGGGCATAAGGGCTGTTCATGTTGTCTGGGGTGATTAGGGCAGGTGGATAGTGGCCAGAGTAAGGAGGTGATTGGGGGTGTGGACTCTGGATTGTTTGGTTAGTATTTGAAAAGGAGCCCCCAAGAGAAGGACTCCTCTCAAGGAGACAGGGGTGGTGAAGCAGTGGAGGCTAAGTCAAGGTGACTCAAACATATTAGTAGGTTGTTCAGAACAAGGCAGGTCCAACATATGCATGGAGGGCAGATATTAAAGGCATCAAGTTTATGGGGTGCCTGGGTGGCTCAGTCCATTAAGTGTCCAACTTAGGCTCAGGTCATGATCTCACGGTTTGTGAGTTCAAGCCCTGCATTGGGCTCTGTGCTGACAGCTCAGAGCCTGGAGCCTGCTTGGGATTCTGTCTCTCCCTCTCTCTCTGCCCCTCCCCTGCTCACACTGTCATCTCTCTGTCTCTGAATAACAAATAAATGTTTAAAAAATTAAGCATCAAGTTTATAGAACCTAGAAACATGGTTAATACATGGTCCTCAGTTTTTCAAAGCCTTCAGTAAAGTTCTATCTTATGATAATGGTACTTTGAGGAATCAAGGAAACAAGAGCTGTTTTCTATGTTGAAGATGTTGCTATAGGAGGTGAATAGAGTAGAAAATCAGAATGAGAGGTACCAGGAGAAACATGAGCAATCCCACCAAGAATTCTCAGAAACACTGAGGAGGGCTGTAGACATCATGTTGGATGGAGGCTCAAGTCAACTTTTAGAAGATAAATACTTTAAAGAGGCTGGAGGAGTTGAAAACACTAATGGCAAGCCCTTGGGTTATGTAGTAGACATTTTAAGTTTTAGAGGTTAGGGAATGGCTTGAGGGCCATTGGAGGAACCATTGGAGGAAACAATGGTTTGTTTCCAGAAAAGGGCTCCCTTATATAGGGGAGCAAAATATGCTACCGCAAAATATGTTTCATTGGCATATAGATTATTTTATGCTGGTTATTTTTAAGAAACAAAAGACCCATAAAGAACCTTTGACCTTCCACTTAGCTGCATGAAAGTATCTAGATAGAAGTCCTGGAAGTCCTGCTCCAGGAAAGGAGCTGTCACAATAGATGAGTACCTTATAATTATGAACTAGGTATGGCAGACAGGGAACATTGAGTGAAGTATCTCCCAAAATTAAAGACAGAAGTCATAGTAAAAGAAATGAATACTATGTGTTCTCCTTAAATTGGCCACAGCACATCTGGTCCAATTATGCATCTTTAATACTACCACATGTTCATTGAGAGAACTACTTTTTCTTTAACCAACTCTACTGGTTGCGTTCTTATCTATCATGTAGTGTAAAGTCAGGTCAACTTAGAATGATAGAAGTAGTGCTTTTATAATAAATGTCAGGGCAGTTTTCTAGTATTTATTGTTAAAACATGTTTTTCATATATATATTTCATGTATATTTTATATTTTCATATTTTCACACATATTTATATATCTATTCATGTATTTCATATATCATATTTTTCACATATATATTTTTTAAATCCAGTTAGTTAGCATATAGTGTAATAATGATGTCAGGAATAGAATTTAGTGATTTATCACTTACATACAACATCCAGTGCTCATCCCAACAAGTGCCCTCCTTAATGCCCATCATCCACTTAGCCCATTCCCCCCACCCAACACCCCTCCAGCAGCCCTCACTTTGTTCTCTGTATTCAAGAGGCTCTTATGGTTTGTCTCCCTCTCTGTTTTTATCTTATTTTTGCTTCCTTTACCCTATGTTCATCTGTTTTGTTTCTTAAATTCCACATATGAGTGATATCATATGATATTTGTCTTTCTCTGACTGACTTATTCCACTTAGTATAATACACTCTAGTTCCATAAACTTACAATTTTTCTTTACATCCAAATGAAGTTAAGGACTCATTTAAAAAAATTTTTTTTAACGTTTATTTATTATTGAGAGACAGAGAAACACAGAGTATGAGTAGGGTAGGGGTAGAGAGAGGGGGAGACACAGAATCTGAAGTAGGCTCCAGGCTCTGACCTGTCAGCACAGAGCCCGATGTGGGGCTCGAATTCACAAACTGCGAGATCATAACCTGAGCGGAAGTTGGTCGCCTAAACAACTGAACCACCCAGGTGCCCCACCTTTAAAAAAAATTTTTTTTTTAACGTTAAGGACTCATTTTTTACTCTTGTTTCTATCTAAGAGTGTGGATGACATCAGAAAATCTTATTCTTTTCTGTTCTGAGTGGAAGTGAGGAAATATGATTACCAAAAAAGATTTTTATCTTCAAGTTATTGAGAAGTTTTCTGAAGAGTTTAAAGGAGAAATAAAAATCACATAATGATAAAATGAAAGCTTGCTTGACATTTTTCTTAAAATTTTAACAAGAGGTAATTTGATAACTTATTGCTGGCTAACGTCTGCCCAGGGACCATGAATTACAAATAATTTCACTGGTAAAATGGTATCTACAGGGAATAAAACAAAGCTGTCTATAAGGGTTTCATAAGACACATTTCAGGAGCCTTCATTTATCTGCTTATTTATCTTAAGTTGTAGGAAAAGGTGTTGTATAATAATTTGTCTGGTCTCTGCCCAGCTTCCTGGATGGAGATCTTAAATCCTTGGAATTTTCCCAGGGACAGAAGTGTCTGTTATTCATGGTGACCCCCTCAGACTCTCAGACCATGCCTGAGTTTATACCAATGAGATGACTCATGGTAGGCCCATAGATGGTTTCTGGGTGGGGGCTGGTCATAATGGAAAGACTAACCATGTGACTAGAGGATTAGAGGGTTGCAGTTTTTTTTTTTGTTTTTTTTTTGTTTTTTTTTTTTGTTAAGAGGGTTGGAGCTTTGAATCAGGTGATATTAGCTCAACCACTGGGGAGGGAAGAAGGGCTGGAGATTGAATTCAATTACATGTCCAGTGACTCTATAAATCATGTCTGAATAATGAAACCCCAATAAAAACTCTAGATGCCAAGGTTAAATAAACTTCTCAGTTGGTGAGCACATCAGTGTGAAAATAGAAGGTGATGTGTCCTCATTCTGCAGGGAGAATCATGGAAGTTCTATGTCTGGAATCTTACCAGGCCTCACCCTACAGGTATCTTCCTTCATCTGGTCTTGATTTTCATCCTTTGTAATAAAACAATAATCATAAATACAGTGCTTTCTTGAGTCCTGTGAGTCTTTCTATCAAATTATTAAATGTGAGGGAGTAGTGGGAACCTCTGAATTTTTAGTCAGATGGACAGGAGTTTGAATGGCCTGGGAACTCCAGAGTTTGTAGCTCGTGTCTGAAGTGAAGAGACTCTTTTTTTTTTTTTTTTTTTTTTTAACATGTATCTATTATTGGAGAGTCAGAGCTTGAGCAGGGGAAGAGCAGAGGGAGACACAGAATCTGAAGCAGGCTCCAGGCTCTGAGCTGTTAGCACAGAGCCCGACGCAGGGCTCAAACTCACTAACTGCGAGATCATGACCTGAGCTGAAGTTGGACGCTTAACCCACTGAACCACCCAGGCGCCCCTCTGAGGTGAAGAGACTCTTGAGAAGGACTGTGATCTCTACCTGTGAAGTCTGTGTTAACTCTAGGCTGTTGGGTAGTTAGTATCAAAATTGCATTGCAGAAGCAGTTCAGGTGGATGTAAGATGTAAGAAGAGTGTCCTTGCCTGGTAAGGTAATTAGACACTGGAATTGGCTACCCACTGAATAGACGAGCATCTGTCTTGTTTGAAGTGTTGTCTTGGCTAGATCTAAGAGATATGGGCTAATTATAGTTTATCATGAATTTTTACCCAGCTGTGTGGTTCTGATATCTTACAGCCAGCTTTTTTTTTAGGGGGGGGGCTAGCACAGTTAAAAATTTTACCATTTTTTTGCTGTTAAATAAGGATTTTAATAAAGATTCAGTATCTAAGATTGGTAATACATTTATGAAATTATGTTGAATAAACATTTGAATATCTCTATAACAGAAAGAGGTCTCTCCAATAATTTTGAAAGGATCATAAAGGTTGATAAAGCACTTATTAAAAAACACCATGTGGTAGAGTAGAAATCTGGTTTGTGATCTTAAACATGACAAAGTTGTCTCAGAGCTGCTATTTACATATAAATTTCCCTGATATTTGCCAGTAGTTCTTATAATGGAAAATGTTGTCCTTCAAACATATAGACCTTCTAACAAAAAATTTAAAGAAATCTCATGATTTGAGTATTTGGACATTCAAATAGAAAACAATCACACAGTTATTTTGGACCCAAAATAAAGAACCAAAGAGCATCTGTATTAATTGTATTAATCTGTATTCATTGTTAGGTAATAAGGAAATTACCACAAATATTTTCCAAGTCCTAAAACCCTAATGTTGGGCTACAAATCATCACGGAAATTGCAACATGAAATATTTGTTTAGTATGCTTAAGTAATGGATAAATACAAAGCACTGAAGAACTGCAGGAACCATGGAAAACACAGAATCTCTAGAGATTGCCATGAGTGCTAAACCAGGTCTACACAAATATATGAAGTAAGTGAAGTTGGTCTTCTGTTCCATTTCAGGATCCTGTCTTCTCTGAAAGTATCTTCCCCCCTCTTTGGTTTCCCAATGCTATTATGCCAGGCAGACCAGAACCTCCTAATCAGCCTTTATTCTCAACTCCAGAACAAGTCTCCTCCCTTTCCCCATCAAGAATAGCTCCCAGTTATCACATTATGAAGTTCTGATAAACTTACTCTGCCTCAGCAGTTACTGATAAGTGTAAAACATTGTTCCTCCCTCAGTCTCATATAGTGTGAGTTGAACTGTGGCAGGAAAATTTTCCTTTTTCTCTACCTGATGTATTTCCTCAATCCCACCATTAACCTAGTTCTTAGGGTTTTGAAGTTTTTTGATCTTTGATAGAACTCTCTTAAAATATAGTTTAAAATGCTACCAGCCAAAGTCAGCTAGTAGAAGAGGTGGAGATAGAGTGAGGGGTAAAGGCTGGAGGTTGGGGTTTTTGGGGGCTTATAAGAAAGTTTAACCATAGGGTCTTAGAAGAGCTCTGGAAGAAGATGCAGAAGGCTGCCTTGTAGGGTGGAATTAATTTATAAAACTTTAATTTTACAGTTTAGACATAGCTATTAAAGGAGATCTGGAGAAAAATATACACACAACTTTGTGACTGCTTCATCCACCTTGAGGAAGGGGATCTTGGTCAGAGACCTAGAAATGGAAAAGTGGATCAAGTCAGTGTGTGATTCAGGAGGCAATGAAACACAAGGGGAAAAGTACAGACTGGTTCTAGTCTTACATTTGTAATGGGGCAGCCATTACAAGATGAACTTGGTTCAATCATTAACCTTCCTCAGTAAGTATCTTCCAGGGTGACATATGAGAGTCAGACTGGATGACTGATTTCTGAGGCATAATCTGGCTCACATTCTCATCCAGACACCCACTTTCTGATAATCTTGAATATATTGAATGTGATTCACATCTTCTTTGTAAGAAGAAAGACTAATACAACAATAGGCTGTAATCCCTCATTTCTTAAAAAAATCCCTTATCTCTGCCTTCTGTTGTTAGTCACCATCCTCTCCAAGGGCCACCATACTTAGTGCATATCATCTTCTACTTGGATGATGACTTTTTTCTTAAACCTTTCAAATTCCAGTTGTTATTTTTGGTTTTAAATTCAGGAGTGTAGCTTCCGTGGGACTTTGGTCGTAGGTAGGGAGATTGTAGGCAGCAGGGGATCCTGGCAATAAGGTCGGAAGCAAGACTTAAATAGTAGAGATGAGTTTGGGGTTGATCTTGAGACTAGATCATGTGATAATCTTGCCTTAGAAGTAATCAGCAAGTACCGGCGCTCCTGGGTGGCTCAGTCAGTTCAGCATCAGGCTTCAGCCTAGGTTATGATCTCGTGATTCAAGCCCCTTGTGGGGCTCTGTGCTGATAGTTCAGAGCCTGGAGCCTGCTTTGGATTCTGTGTCTCCCTCTCTCTGTCTGCCCCTCCTCTGCTCACACTTTGTCTCTCTCTCTCTCAAAAAATAAACATTAAAAAAAAAGTAAACGGCAAGTACCAATTTAGGAGCAAGCATTGAGTCAGAAGAGCAGAAGCAAAAACAATATCCATAGATCAAGGTACCTCTAAACCACAGAAAACATAATCCCAGGTGCAACAGGACCCAGAGTTTTGGCTTTTCATGACATGGCCAAGATGATGTTTAAAGGCTGCTGCTGTGTAAAAACTCATCACTCTGGGTAGATTTTGTTCACCGGACTTGAAGTAGAATTATAGACCAGATATAATGGATATGTGTTTGTGTGGGAAGGAGCAGTGAGTGGTCAGTGATTGATATAAGAGGTCAACCACTGCTGAATACTTAGATGTTAAAATATCTTCAAAATAATCTTGGATAGGTGATTATTTTATCATAACTATCTTACATTATTTAATCTGGTAAGATTATGTCAACTGAGACTTTCAAATTTTGCCTAATTTGATTAGGGAATTTACATTATCCCTTGTTATCTCATTAACTCTCACAATAATCCCATGAGATAGGTATGGGGAATGAGACAAACGAGTTTCAAAAAGGTTAAGTAACTTGTGTAAGACCAATTACAGAGAACATAATGGGCCTAGAATTCAAATATAAACCTGTCAGATAACATAAAACCCAAGCAAGCCTTACTACTGTATGTACCATTGTCAACATGGAACAATAAAGCGTTCTCTGTTAGAATATTCTAACTATAGTGGCATGAATGCCAGAACCAAGGTTCCTCTACCTTCACTTTTTTGCCCAAACTCTCAACATTATATTGGTGAAACTTTGTTACTTTTGGCAAAGAGTGATAACGACAAAATAAAAATAATCTGTATATAAAAATATCCTTAGAGTTGCCTTTATAGAGACTGTAGATTAGCAAGAAAAGTCTCTGAATACTGTGCATATATTATTCCCACATTCAAGTGGATGAGCTAGTGGGAAAAATAAATTTTCCAGTGATAGCCAAGCATAGAGTTAATTACTGGTTTAAAAAAAAAAAAAAAAAAAAGGTCCCAGTGTCCTGCCTCCCCTCCCTGGGCTGCATGTGTGTGTGTGTGTGCATGAGCATGTGCATGTAATGACATTATACTCCAGGTAGGCTAGGAGTGAGTGAGTCCATCCCTTCCCAAATAAGGCCTGGAGAGAAATCCAAGCTCCATAGAGAAGTGCCTCCCAAAGTGTGGTGTGGCAGTGACAAATGCCCATGGGGAAGGTCTGGGCAGAGAGTGCCTGAGGCTGCCCCCAGAGTCACCTGTGGACCAGAGGAGTGTAGAAGAGCATTAGAAAGTTTCCCATGCTCTCAAGAGAGGGTTAGGATTGGCTGAGAAAAGGCTGGTGGATCAGAAGTGGTCTCTAGACATGAATGAGGAAAAGTCATGATGAATGGAAGCAGTCAGCAGATGTTGCATAGAGCATTTGAATGAGAAACCACAGCTGGAATAGATGTTCACCACTGAAGACACAGCAAGAGTTATATCTCTGTGGATACCTGAGGAAGATGGATAAGAACCAAATACCTCATGTTCTAAAGAACAAGTACTTCCAGAAGTTCTCTGGCACTTATGCCCTTGGGTAAAAGTGGAACGGGGTCACTGGATTTTACTGGAAAAAAATTCCTGAATTGATTGGCTAAAAACATGGAATGAGTGCATGATCATTCATTTGATTGAGTTTACCTAGAAATCATTCTATTTAACTTTCTGCTATTAGGCAGTATGGAAGCTAGGGCAGAAATTTACTTCAATTATAGGAAAATAAAATACAATTTTGCATATTTGAGTTTATGACTAAAACTCCATTTCTTTCTATGTCATAATGCAAAACAAATCAGAGTATTTCCCACCTACTTCTATGTTTTTCCACAGTTTCTCATTGATTTCTCTGTTATTTCCTCCCACACAGTCTAAGTCGCTAGGCTATCCCTGTCAGCTTTCTCGGATTTAGAGGCCAGGAGCTCCAGGGAACTTGGAAGATGTCAGGTTGTTAGTTATTATTGTAATAACTATTCAGTTAAATAAGAGCTCCATGAATTTGTGTGTTGAAAAATTTCAGATAGTTTCTATTTCTTTTAGCTTTGTTCCTTTTGCAATAAAAGCTTTGTATTTAATTATTAATTTGGCTGTTATTTCTGGCAATTCTTGGTTATAAATAAATGTCTTCAAAACATTATCCACAAACCACTAAGGGTTTTTCCCCTGGTGGTAGAGCTGTTATATATGAAATTGTTGACTCTGTAAGTAGTGTTTAACCATGAATAAATACTATTAATGTAAATTAAATTTAAGTGATAATTTCTTCATGATTTTGGAAGAACTGGAGGCAAAAAATATAGTTTAGACAAAATTTGCTATGTAGTAATTGTGATTGGATGACCAAAGAGATTGTGTAATTTGCTAGTTATAATGGAAACAGAAGTCACTCTTACAGATTGTGATGGTTAGTTTTATGTGTCAACTTGACTAGGCTATGGTAACCAGTTATTCAATCAACACTAAGACTTTACTATAAAGATATTTTGTAAATATGGTTAACGACTACAATTAGTTCACTTTAAGTAAAGGAGCTTATCTTTGGTAATGTGGGTGGGCCTTATTCAATCAGTTAAAGACTTTAAGAACAAAACTAAAGTTTCCCTGAGGAAGAAGAAATTCTGCCTTAAGACTGAAGCATCAGCTCTTGCCAGAGAGTTTTCAGCCTAGCAGACTGCCCTACGGATTTCAGATTTGCCAGTCCCCACAATCCTGCAAAATCCTGTAAGCCCATTCCTTGAAATCTCTGTCTCTCGATCTCTAGATCTCTATTATATGTACATAAAATTATATCTGTTTTCCTTGACTGATACAGATATAGTACCCAGAGTAGTTCTAGAGGAACAGAATCTTAAGGATGAGTTTTCTGAATTGGTTTTGGGTCTTCTGGAATTAGTTCTGTAATATGATTGGATTTAAAGGCATGAATAACTCCATTTCCAGTAGCAAAGAGGCCACTGATAGATATTCCACGGTATGATGCGGCAATAAAGATATGCAAACTATTACCACCGGATACACTTAATCAAATAGTTATGAGGCAAGGTTCTAGGTGACCATAAACTTGAAATCTTAGAACATTGTTGTCAAACTAACAAATATAATGAGATTGGCTAATTTCACTGGAGAAAGTGAGGAAAAAGATGAGTTCAGGGTTTCAAGTTCCCAAATAAATGCCCTGAAAATTTCTGTGTCTTCCCTGAAAGGAATCCTTACCTTCTATAGTTTCAGAGCTGAGATTTCCAAAAACCAAGCTTGGAGTATCGTGCAGGTGGCCTAATTATTCAGGCTGTAGAGAAATTTTTCCTTATTAATTTCTAGGTTCTTTGGCTCATCTAATAATTCAGTTGACATAAGATAGATTAACAGAAAAACAAATTTAATTTCATGCAAATAAGAGCTCATAGAAATATTAGACTCAGAGAAGTGACCAAAGCAAACAGTTTTTACAGCTTTTAGACAAAGAACCAATAAAATTTTGAAGAATTGACAAGATAAAGAAGTTTGGGCTTGGGGTAGTAAATTAGTGAAGAAGTAACAAGGTATGTTTTCACAGCCTTCTCAACCCTAAATTCCCTATCTCTGGTGACAAGGAGGTCTCTCTTTCTCCTGGTATAGGGAGGGTACCTTCCACACGGGAGATTTTCTCACTGTTTTCAGGGGGACAAAGGATGGTCAGTGTGTCCTTTTGGCACCAGCTGTTTTTTTTTTTTTTCCTTAAAGTAAGTTTAATTCAAAATAATCAATATGCCAAAGTGGCTTAACTTGGGGTAGTCTGCCCTGAACCCCATCAGGACCTTGAACAGGACTGAGAAGCTGCAATCAGTTTTCAGCAGCTGCAGCATAACATCTGTGGGTCTCAGGGACCTGAGGTCAGTTACAGGTAACTTTAGAGGTGAAAGAACTCTGGTGTTCAAGGGGTGGCTTTGGTCTACCTGTGTTCATTGTATTTATGTAACTGAAAAAAGTTAGGTTTTAGGAGACTTTTTTTTTTTCACCCTCTTGGTCTTTCAGATTCAACTGCTGCCAACAAATAATTAGCCTTGGTTTTATGGATAATTCATATTCATAGCCATGTTGTGTATATTTAATAATTATATACATGTATCGGGGGATTTCATGACTTTAAAAATGCAATAATTTTATTGGTTTTTATTAATTTATTCATCTATAAATTATTATTTATTACATTATTGCTTTACCTAATTTTGAACAGGATATGACTTTACCTAACAGGTAGAAATAAAACAGGTTATTGTGATGTAACTTGTGAAGTACGCAAGTCTTAAGTTCACAGTTTGATAATTTTCACCTAAGTATAGATCAAGGTAACCATCACCCAGATTAAGGTACAGGACATTTCCAGAAGACTCCTTCCTGCTCCCACCTGGTCAATATCTTCTTCTAAAGGTAACTACTACATCTCTGTCATGATAGGTCATCAGCAGGCAAAATTTTAGTGACTTTAAGGTACACAGATTTCTCTGTATCTAGCTACTTGCATGTTTTTATGTCAGAGTGATGTGGCTTTGATAAAAGCCATTGAAAGCAAAGGAGTAACCGTCATAAAATTTTTCTTTAATATATGTGCTGATGCCCTACAAGACCTTGGGGCAAATCTAAAAGAAATCAAGTTGTAAGTATGATGACATTTATTTCTGCCTCTTCTACGTATTTTATTTATTTATTTATTTTGAGAGAGAGAGAGAATGCAAGTGGGAAGGGACAGATAGACAGAATCCCAAGCAGGCTCCACGCTATCAGTGCAGAACCCAACTTGCGGCTTGATCTCACGGACCGAACCGTGAGATCATGACCTGAGGTGAAACCAAGAGTCGGACACTTGATGGACTGAGCCACCCAGGCACCCCTCTTCTATGTATTCTAATTTAATTGTCCATCTACTGGGAGAATCTGCTATGTGCTCTGAGAGCAAAGTAAATGAGGAGTATGTGTGTATGCACGTATCTGTATGTGTGTTGTATGGTATTTGTAACGGGTATATTTGTTTTGTTGTCTCTGTTGTGGGATAGGAAGAGAGAATAGTCTAGGTAAAGTCTGTCTTAGGGGAGTGTAAATTTTGTAGGTCAAGTAGTCTTTGTAAACATACTGATTTTTTTTTTCAAACACAAATGCCATTTAATTAGAATAGTGGAAGCTTGAAAGTGCAAAAATCATTCTTGAACAGTAACAGATAACTTTAACATTTTATTTATTTATTTAAAAATTTTTTTTTCAACGTTTATTTATTTTTGGGACAGAGAGAGACAGAGCATGAACGGGGGAGGGGCAGAGAGAGAGAGAGAGAGAGAGAGAGAGAGAGACACAGAATCGGAAACAGGCTCCAGGCTCTGGGCCATCAGCCCAGAGCCCGACGCGGGGCTCGAACTCAGGGACCGCGAGATCGTGACCTGGCTGAAGTCGGACGCTTAACCGACTGCGCCACCCAGGCGCCCCTAACTTTAACATTTTAAAAGAACATATGAACACTCTAAAACTGCATTAGTTCAGACCACATGGGGACACTCCCTTTGGCTGGCTGTGGTGAACATGACCTGAATTAGAGTCCCACAGGCTAAGATCTTCAGGCTCAGGGTGTTGTGGACTAAATACCTATACCCACTTCACATCCATTCAGACATGCTCATTTTCTAGAACTTAAAAACCATCAGCTAAAAACAACTCCTCATTCAACTGAGTTTGGAATGGAGGTTACACATATTATGACTTAAAATAAATGGAGTTTAAACTCTCCTTACACATTTCTCTACACTTTATCAGGTCTAACCGAAATGAAACCAAAATACTAGACCACTATATTTATTCTCTTCCCACTTTTTTATTTTTAATTAAAAAATTTTTTTTCAGAACAGGTAAGCACAGTGATTTTTTTTTAAATATGAAATTTATTGTCAAATTGGTTTCCATACAACACCCAGAGCTCATCCCAACAGGTGCCCTCCTCCATACCCATCACCCATCCTCCCCTCCCTCCCACCCCCGTCAACCCTCAGATTGTTCTCAGTTTTTAAGAGTCTCTTATGGTTTGGCTCCCTCCCTCTCTAACTTTTACTTTTCTCTTTCCCCTCCCCCATGGTCTTCTGTTAAGTTTCTCAGGATCCACATAAGAGTGAAAACGTATGGTATCTGTCTTTCTCTGTATGACTTATTTCACTTAGCATAACACTCACATAATGATTTTCAAAAACGATTTGCAAAGTTGCTGTACCTCACATTCATTCCTGCTATCTCAGGTAGCAGTACAGCAGTTATTCTTGTGAGTGGCAGTGTCTTACCTGATGAACCCTCTTCTTTAACTGAGGTATTTGCTGGAAATTTCAAACAAATCGTATTTGTGGCAGTCGTGGCATCTGCAGATATTTTCTGACTGGGAGCAGTAGTTCAGGCTGCTATAACAGAGCACTGTAAACTGTGTGGCTTAAACAATAGATGTTTATTTCTCACAATTCTGAAGACTGGGGAGTTCAAGATCAAGGCACTGGCAGATTCAGTGTCTGGTGAGGGCTTTCTTCTTGGAGTTTTGCAGATGGCTGCCTTCTTGCTGTGTCCTCACATGGCAGAGTGAGAGATTATCTCTCTTGTGCCTCTTCTTATAATGGCATGAATTCCACTCATGAGGGCTCCATTTTCATGACCTAGTGACTTCTTTAAAGGCTTCACCTCCAAATTGGGGATTTGGACTTCAGCATAAGAATTTTGAGGGGACACATTTGGTCCATACCAGGAACTCCATAGACAACTTACAAAAAAGCATTTTGATTGTAAACTTCTCAATGGCAGAGAGTTCACATGTCTTATGGTTCTCTAGCCCCTTCCATACATGACATTAATTGACAAATACTTGTTGATATTTTTATTTTGATTTGGCTTCAGTAGATATTATAGAGGTATCCTGACTGTGGTTGCACATATAGTGCTAAACTATGGACCTGAAAGCTCCTGTTGCTTTACGTGCAGCTCTCTATAGTACTATATGTTTAGAGTTCTATATAATTCTGAGTTCCTTCAGCTCAGGAGTTGGGACATTTGCATCACATTTTGGGAGGGCTTGCTTCTACATATAAAAGCACCACATTAGGCAACAGTAAAAGAGAACAGGCCAAAATCTTTCCCACTCTAAAATATGTGTATATCCCTATAGCAGAGGCATTTGGATAGGAAAGATGAAGGGTCTTGCCCTCAGAGTGAGGCTGACTTTATAGAGGAGTGTCTTTCACTAAAATGAGAACCTATGTATCTCAGAGTTCTCTAGTGGTCCATTTGAAAGGTGCTGGGGCCTCCTTCTTCTTTAAAAAAAAAAAAAATTTTTTTTAACATTTATTTATTTTTGAGAGAGAGAGGCAGAGTATAAACATGGGAGGGGCAGAGAGAGAGGGAGACACAGAATTCGAAGCAGGCTGCAGACTCCGAGCTGTCAGCACAGACCCCGATGCAGGGCCCGAACTCACAAACCACGAGATCGTGACCTGAGCCGAAGTCGGACGCTCAACCGTCTGAGCCACCCAGGCGCCCCCAGGGGCCTCCTTCTTTTGTCCTCTGCCTATTGCTCTGAGTCATGCAGTTTTCCTAAAGAGGTTGCATTTATATAGCAAAACATTTGCCTTCTTGGCACAGTCTAATTTATGAAGTGTCTGTTGTGTGGACTGTTAGGGAATGACCATCACACCCTATTGCCCTAGTGTATGTAAACCACACAGACATCTCTACACAGATTACCCTATCTGCACACCATGCATTAAGCTGGCACAGTAGCTTGCTGTTTTAACAAATTAGGAAGTATCATAAAATTGCAAGATTTAAAAAGCACTAGATGGAGTTAACAATTGTCTTAATCTATTAGGCTCTGTAGCCACTTCTGTTCAGCACATTTATTATGGTTGTCACTTTACCTGTTTCTGTCATATTGATGTACTCCCTTTCTTTTCAAAGTGCTTCCCAATATGCTTTAATATATGAATTCTGTTGCAGTAATCCTGTGAGGGAGACCAGAATTTTATCCCAATTTATTAAAGATGAAAAATGATTGCAAAATGGAAGTTGAAGGTGAGGGTATATGCAGAGAACAGGCAGAGGTTTTTGCCTGCAGATGCAGACAGGACTAGATCCTCAATTCTTGGTGATTAAGTTTATGGCAGTTCATTATCTATACACAGGACATGGCCGCTGTTAATGACTGCATTGCTTGACTCTCTCCTCAGCTATGTTTCTTTTCCTACCTGCCTTTGTTTCACTTGCTTCCTTAATGTGCTGCTTTGGTTCTATTCTTCCTTTTGTCCAGATTTGCCTTTAACTTTCTAGTGCAGGGGTGCCTGGGTGACTCTTTCTCTCCCTGACCCTCCCCCATTCTCATACACGTGCATATTCTCTCAACTTAAATAAATGGACATAAAAAAAAAAACATTTTATGCCACTGAGGCACCCCCTAGATATATTTTTAATGTTCCAACAAAACTTTATTATAGACAGTGAAATTTATTTTCATATAATTTTCACGCCACAAAAGTATTCTTCCATTGATTATTTTTTTCCTCAACCATTTAAAAATGTAAAAATCATTTTAGCATATAGGGCATACAAAAACAGAGTGGGTTTGATTTGGCACAGGGATTCTTTTTTTTTTAAATTTTTTTTTTTCAACGTTTATTTATTTTTGGGACAGAGAGAGACAGAGCATGAACGGGGGAGGGACAGAGAGAGAGGGAGACACAGAATCGGAAACAGGCTCCAGGCTCTGAGCCATCAGCCCAGAGCCCGACGCGGGGCTCGAACTCACGGACCGCGAGATCGTGACCTGGCTGAAGTCGGACGCTTAACCGACTGCGCCACCCAGGCGCCCCTGGCACAGGGATTCTAATTTGCTGATCCATGAATTATTGGAAGGAATAAAGAAGCCAGAGATAATAACTATGTATAGAAATAAATGGCTATACATATTTCCTTTCCTTCTCTTAATTTCTTTAAAAAAAAAGATATATAACTTTAAAGTAAACATTATAGGGGCGCCTGGATGGTTCAGTCAGTTAAACATCTGTCTGACTCTTGATTTCAGTTCAGGTCATGATCTCACAGTCGTGAGATTGAGCCCTGCATCCAGCTCCACGCTGAGCATGGATCCTGTTTGGGATTCTCTCTCTCTACCTCTTTCTCTGTCCCTCCCCTGGTCATGCTGTCCTTTCTCCCTCTCAAGATAAATAAATCACCATTAAAAAAAATAAACAAAACTAAAGTAAAAATTATGACATTGTTTTGGTGTTTTAAAATATGTCTACAAATACTTTGATACTCCTACTTTCAAAAGGCCTGTGCTGTACTTAATGGTTTACTTCTTTTTTTTAAGTTGGGATTTTTTTGTGTGTGTAAATGTAACTTTATTTATTATTTTTTAGCAGTGTAATATTAGTTTCAGGTGTATAAACTCAACACCCAAAAAAACAAATAATGCAATTTAAAAAATGGGCAGAAGACATGAACAGACATTTCTCCAAAGATGTGTCTCCAATAAACATGAAAAGATGTTCATCATCACTTACCGTTAGGGAAATGCAAATCAAAAATCAAAACCACAATAAGATATCACCTCACACCTGTCAGAATGGCACCACAATGAGATATCACCTCACACCTGTCAGAATGGCTAAAATCAACAACACAAGAAACAGGTATTGAGGAGGATGGGTAGAAAAAAGAACCCCCCTGCACTGCATTCCTCATGCAGGAATGCAAACTGGTGCAGTCACTGTGGAAAACAGTATAGAGGTCTCTCAAGAAGTTAAAAATAGAACTACCCTATGATTCAGCAATCATACTACTGGGTATTTACTCAAAGAATACAAAAGCACTAATTCAAAGGGATACATGTACCCCAATGTTTACAGCAGCATTATTTACAATAGCCAAGATAGGGAAACAGCCCAAGTGTCCATCGATAGCTGAATGGATAGAGAAGAAGTGGTATGTATATATACAATGAAATATTATTCAGCCATAAAAAAGTATGAAATCTTGTCATTTGCAATGATGTGGATGGAGCTAGAGAATATAATGCTAAGTGAAATAAATCAGAGAAAGACAAATATCATATGATTTCACTCATGTAGAATTTAAGAAACAAAACAAATGTGCAAAGAGAAAGAGAGAGAGACAAACCAAGAGACAGACTCTTAACTATAGACAACAAACTGATGGTCACCAGAGGAGAGGGGGTTTGCGGGGATGGGTTAAATAGGTGATGGGGATTAAGGAGTGCACTTGTTGGGATGAGCACCTGGTGATGTAAGGTAAGTTCCTTATATTTTGAAAATTTGAATTCCTTCTTTTTCTCTTTTTTTTTTTCAAAAAATTTTCTAAATGTTTATTTTTGAGACAGAGAGAAAGATAGAGTGTGAGTTGGGGAGGGGCAGAGAGGGAGACACAAAATCCGAAACAGGCTCCAGGCTCTGAGCCATCAGCACAGCGCCCTATGTGGGGCTTGAACCCACAAATGGCAAGATCATGACCTGAGCTGAAGCCGGATGCTTAACTGACTGAGCCATGCAGGCGCTCCTGAATTCCTTATTTTTCACAAACAATGGCAACATTTTCTCCAAGTTGTCATGTGCCATTTAACTTTATTTGTATTTCTTTCAACAGAGAAAATTAAACAATATTTAAGTCAATTTATCAATCTCTTCCTTTTTGGATTTCTTTCAAATTGTCAGTCTCTCCTTTCTAATCCTAAAATTATTTATATATTTTCTTAGTATTTTTATGATTTACATTAAAAAAGTTAGTCCATATCAATATGCTTCATATTGTTGTAGGATAGGAAATAGTGATCTAATTTTTCTTTTTTGTCCAAGTGGGTAGTCAGTTGTCGCAGTATTCTATTCTTTCTATTGGGAATTACACAATAGTGTTTATTTCTTTACACGTTTATACTTTGACCTATTTGTTTTTATTTAGTTATTCCTTTGATCTATTATTTCACCTGTACTACACTGTTGTAATTGCTACAACTTTATCACATTTTTAATACTTGGGATGCAACCTTATTCATTACTTATTTCTTTAAAATGTTTTTTTAAATGTTTATCTTTGAGAGAGAGAGAGAGCGAGAGAGGGAGAGCACTAACAGGGGAGGCGCAGAGAGTACAAGATCTGAGGCCGGCTCTGTGCTGACAGCAGAAAGTCCAATGTGGGCTCGGACTCATGAACCCTGAGATCATAACCTGAGCCCAAGTCATATGCTTACCCAACAGAGTTGCTCAGGTGCCCCTAAAGTATTCTTAAAAATGATACTTACACATAACCTCTTCCTTTATTTGAAAATGTCAAGAAAAAGCCAGAAAAATTGTTCAAACTACTGCCTTAAAACTTATGTTTTTTATGAAAGCTGACACTTCTTTCCCCTTTAATAATAATGGTAATTATACAGTAATAACAGGCAGGCCAATGGTAGTAGACAGCACAGTAACTTTGCAAACAGCTAGCCCTGGGCTGGAAACCCAGGACTTTGTCCTTTGTTGGCAAGTTAATTCACTTTTAAGAGTCTCAATTTATCCATTAGTAAAGATAGGAATAATAGTATCTTATCTATTGACAAGAGCAATAAAAGGATTAAATGGAGCATTGCTAACACAAGGCTTGTCCTGCTGTTAAAGAAGGAGGATCTATTGTTTGTAAAACATTTTTATATATATCATCTCATTTGACTCACAAAACACTTGACTCACTGGCAATCATAAGGTTTCTGTGGTATTGAATTACATGATGATTTAATAAGATATGATGATATAATGGCTACTAAATGGTGATCTTACAAAATAATAAGTTCTTTTTTTAACTTAAACACATCACTGAAACTTTTGCTACCTTCTTAGGTATGAAATCATTTTAAATAATGACTTAGGATGGCAAGATTTTTTACCTTTTCTACAATTTGATATATATAAATAAGAATACATGCACTATTAATGCACATATTTTTAGAAGCATATCTATTCTATAAAGCAAAGTTTGTTGTCTAACTTAACCAGTTTTATTGTGTTAATAGCATTTGGTTCCTATTACATGAAACATAATTTTTAATTTGAAAATTAATAAGAAATCCATTTTCTCCTTAGTTGAGTCAAGCCAGAGATTAAAGCTCCTATTAAATGAGTATTGGTATTCATAACAACTCTAGAGAAAATAAATACATAAACCAGTATAATAACTAAGGCCATTAAAACTGTTTGGAATTATTGAGAAGTGAATTTGAATTTCTGATTATAGAGATTCAAGCTGTGTGACTTTGGGTAAGTTACCTAGCCGCTTGACCCTCAGCTTCTCATCTGTAAATTGGAATAATTGTATGTCTAGAAAAAAAGATTGTTTAAAGGTAAACAAAATAACTGTAATCAACATTTTAGCCCAGTACATGTTCACTAAATAGTTATTATTGCTGCTATTAACTGGTGAGTAGCAAAAATCATGCAGCCCCACTGGAAGGAAGAATTGAAAAGAACATAAAGAAATAATAATTGAAGTTTTAAAATAGTAAATGTGCAGTAAATATAGTTGTATTCCAAGCAGATGATAACTTAAAAAAAATCATGCCTGTGTATACTTGGCTGGAGAGAAAGATTAGTTAAAAAGTCTTTTCAGTGTTATAATCATTACCACAAAGTGCTAAGTAATGAGGATAATGAAAAACAAAGGCTCCAAAATTATTACAAACAGATATATTCACAGATAGATAAGGCTGAGTCTAAACCAAAAGGACAGAGGTTTGGGATGCTATGAACTCAGAGAGCAATATCCTTTTTTGATTTACACATAAAAACCTTGTTTTATTTTGCACACAGATCTTCCTTACAACATTTGCAAAAGCGGTCACAAAAACTTGTTTAGGATATTGGGTTTCCTGGATCCTCTCCATGCTTTTCTTCCTGCAATTAAGCCTTATATGATCTGAGGATTTAGACTGAAGTAGAGAGAAGACTTTCTTCCTTTTGGCTTTTAAGAGGACATGTTCTGGAAATCTTGGAGAATCTGGCAGATGCTACACAGTGAAGTCTGGGGTATGTATTTTTGGTACCCAAGAAACAAACATTCAGTGAATAAGGGTCTTAGAAGAACCAAAGATGTCAGATAGTTGAAATCATCCAAACCTGCAGCAAAGGTTAGATCCTAGTTTTTGTTTCTAGAGGGTCTGCTTTGTCTTAAAACAACTGACAAAATTTTTTGGCCCTGTGAACATGCAATTCTGTTCCTGAATTAGAGAGAGATGCTTTTGTTCATACAGTTTGGAAAGGCTTCCTGGTTCCTTTCAGAGTGTGTGAAGCACTAAATTCTGAAGGTCAGAGAAGTTGTGACACATTGTGGGTAAGCTCATCAGCGTCTTACTTCATAGTGAGTTCAGAAGGGCATGATGCAGGCAGTCCAGTAAGTGGTACTCATGATGCCCTGCTACAGAACATTTGGGTTTCCCTACAGGTGTAATCGTTATGAAGTGAGTCATTAGTCATCACATTTTCTGGAAGAGTCAGAAGAGAAAAAGTTTGGAGTGAAATTGAATACAGTTTGTAATTTACTTTTGTCACTAATATGGGGGAAGGATGTTTGCATCAAGCTTGTTCACTGAAAAAGCCTACTGTAGTCTGGTTCTTATGCTAAGTAGTGGCTAGAAATGAATACAATGAGAATATAAGACTTTTTCAATCTGATTTACTATTATTTATAGTAGGAATTTATGAAGATGCTTTATGCAAACATGTCCTTTTATGTGGTTAAAAAAAGTCAGTGAGGGTAGGGGATGGGGATGGTGGAGGTACAGGGCAATGGGGACGTCTACATAACCATGGAAGAAAAAGTGAAAACACGGGATGTGTAGGATGGGTAGCTAGGCCAGAAGGAAAGTAATAGAAATATCCTTACCCTAGGGAACTGAGTCTTGTCTATGCCAGGTATTTGCTAATGTTGTGAAGCCATCTGCAAATTCAAATTCTCAGGAAGTATACAAGACATATTCTTCCTGTTTAAATATAAAAACTCAACTTTTCAAGGGCTAAAACAATCTTTATTTATTTGTTTTTAATATATGAAATTTATTGTCAAATTGGTTTCCATACAACACCCAGTGCTCATCCCAAAAGATGCCCTCTTCAGTACCCATCACCTACCCTCCCCTCCCTTCCACCCCCCATCAACCCTCAGTTTGTAAAAC
The DNA here is from genome assembly GCF_028749965.1 of Puma concolor. Taxonomy (NCBI): domain Eukaryota; kingdom Metazoa; phylum Chordata; class Mammalia; order Carnivora; family Felidae; genus Puma; species Puma concolor. The sequence continues at coordinate 43,286,238 of NC_141678.1, read as the reverse complement.
AATCTTTAAATCGACTGTTGACTGAGGTTTCAAGGCTGGAAGCTTCAACAAAGACTGATGTGTCCAGTGAACAGGAAAAACAATTCAGGCAAGTATTAGTTTGACTTGTAGCTAGCATTCACCATTTCAGACCAAAAGTTATGTTTTCATGTCTTAAGGACAAATAGGATAAAAATCAGTTAATACATCAGGGGTTGACATTCAAGGTCTTTGATCATTTTCAACAAATATTTCCAACCAGCCTCTGCTGGGTAGGTTGAGGCATAGCCCCAGAGTGATGCCTTCTGTCCCTCTGGCTCTCAGAGGACATAGGTGAAACCTACCACTGGAAAGATTTCCGTGGTTCCACTAGCTTTTTGAACTAGACATGATTCCAGTCTAGTCCAGTCTATGCCAGTCTAAGCTTCCATAACCTGGGAAGAAACGTTGTTGCCTGGGAATTCTTCTACTTTGTCCGGACGGACGAAGGTTGTGTGGACAGGGTGGAGCTGTCCGAAAGAGTAAAATTCCTTTGTGTTACTGGTTAATTGGAAGTTCTAACTTTTGGGTCCCTTCTTCATCCCCTCCCTCTTCTCCCTTGTCGTTTGCAATTATATATAGGAGATCTGAAGGGTTCTCTCTCGTTCTTAACCTCAGTTGCCTTAGGAGAATGTAAAAATCTCTTTGGGAGAGAAACGGTGAGAGCAGGATAAAATTGGAAGGGTCCCCTCCCTTGACCTGCCTTGCCCCAGTTCCCTCACTCTCCCTGCTCTTCCCCTTCTCCTCCCAGCAATGCTGGGTTAGTTGTGAGTCCATCCGATCTGCGGTGCAGGCCCCACGCCTCCTTTTAAGCCAGACTGACGCCTGCATTTGCTAAGAACTAGTATGTACTAGCTGCAGTTTAATACGGCCTCCTCAGCCAGGGCACCTCAGTACTTGTCCGGTGGCTATGGGCCTGTCTAGCCCAGCAGTGCTACCTGATGCACTCCTCCTCCTTGCCGCTCCGCAGATACAAAGGCTCCGTGGAAGCAGCGTTAACACTCTGAGTTAGGATGCTCCTCGATGGTAACAGCAAATTACTACTCTCAGGGGGCACTTGGGGGCAGTTTTGGTCTTTGAGACATCAGTTGCTCCGTATTTGTCTCCACCCAATAGAAAGCAGAAAGAGCCTGTGCGCAGGAGGATTTGGCAAGGTTGGGGTGCAACTGCAGGGCTGAGCAGTTTGAGAGCCCAATCCTCAGCTTCTAGTTACTCCCCTTCCTCAGTGTTCCTGGAATCCCTTGGTTCAAGGGCCTAGGGCCAAAACTTTCGAGAATAGGAAAGCTTCTTTGCTCAAAGGACGCCAAACTGGCTTAATCAGAGATGGACAGTGGCAGCAGAAAGATCCGTGGAACCATCCTGTCCCGGGCTTGATTTCCCCCAGGCATCTGTGGGTTGGGCTGGGCAGTTCTTTAGATTTTGATGAGCAACAGTTGGATTTTGGAAGCTTGATTTTCCTGAGGTCAGTGACCAAGAATCTTAAAATGAATTCTCTGCTTAATTTTTCACTTTCTTGAATGGGTTCAGGTCTCAAGGCCGTTAATTTTGGAGTGCTGAGCCTGAGTTCCGTGCTGAGTTAGGTCCTGAGTGCCTAAGCTGAGCAGAGTGAAAGCGGCCAAGCCCTTGTAAACCAGGGCACAGTTCAGATTCTTGCGGACCACAGAGCCAGTACTTCCATCACCCTCCCCACAAAGTTAATGGTGTTTGTGGTTTTCCCTTTGATAGGCCATGAAGTCAACAATCTCCCCACATGGTGGCTCCCTTTACTAAAGTTGAGTAGTGAATTTGTACAAGGAGTCTTGGAAATTTTCAAATATTTCTACAGATTGAACTCATTTCAGAATTCGTGTGGGAGGGAAGAGTAAGGATTTTAATCAGATTCACCTTTGACGCGAAGCAAGACGGAAGACAGGGAAGTCACAGTCGGTAATAGCTTTGGGCGCTTTGGTAAAAAAGACGTCTCTGCTTCATTATCTGGTTGTGTTCCCCGCGGACTCTTTGTGTGCGAATTTACTCCAGAGGCAGAGCTGAACATGGAACACATGCATGTAAACACTCCAGCATAAATAGGCGAACATATGCAGTGGAGACAAAGAGATACATCCCCACGTTCATAGCTTTTTTGCAGGCAGGCAATCTGGAACATCCCCAGAAATAAACTAAGAAGAAGCAGTAGCTTCTGGCTATTCATGGCCAAGAATAAGTAAAACTTAGTCTTCTTGAAGGAAATATTAAATCTTAAATAAGTAGGAAAGGCATTCAAAATGAGAAGTATTATAATTTTGTCTTTGAAAAATCATGCAGAGCTAATATAGCTTATTTTAATGTTAGCTCCAAATTATAATAGGAAATATTCCCACTAAATTGCCATTTCCTCTAAATTTTGTTTAAGATCCAAATAATTAAAATGCACACTAATGGTTATTGATGAGTCTATTTCCTTTGAGCCATAAAAAGAAATAGACCTGATTTTCTCTTACTGGAGTAGAAATTTAGGAATCTTCTTAAATTGCTCAAGGGCTTGAAAGCCTCCATGTGGCTCTAGTCTTCCCTTATTGCTTTCCTCTTTCCACGTCATTTTCAGCTAAAAAAAATTTAACGGTTCCCAGTGGAGGGATTCCCGTTAGAAACCCTCAGCTAGTGAACTTGTACTGGGAATCCTCGTACTTTCCCAGTCTGTCTGTATTTCTCCAAACAGAACTTAAGTTGTAAATAAGAAGAGAAAATATTTCTCACTCCCAAATTCTTAAAATTTCAATTTTTGTGGAAAATACAATTTCTCAATTCTAATGTTTAAAATAAGTAAGTCACAGAAAGTGTGAAGGTGTCCAAGTAGGCTGTCTAGAGATCTAAAAGCCAGGACTAACAGGAAACAGAATGCTCTTTACTCAAATGTAGTCAGGGTCTGACTATTCTCAGCATTAAGAGCAATCATGGACACTGATGGAAGGGGGCATATCTGAACAGCGGGGAGACTTGGAAAATGAATTGCCACATTAATAGTATCAGTGCCAAATCTTCAGATTTAGAGGCTCTGGTGAAAAATTAAACCAATGGCAATTTTCAACGTTTCAATGACCAGAGTTCAGCACTCAGAGCTTGGACAGCTCCGCAGGCCGCGCTCCGGACACCGCTTTGACTCTAATCAATTTACTCCAAGCCAGACTGTTAACGACAGCCAGACTCATTAGCGATTTACTGAAAATCCTCCAAGACTTCCCTTTAAAAACAAAACGACTTCCACATTTAATTGTCTATCTAAAAGAACATACGCAAGAAATTAGGAGATCTAAATTAAATTTATTAATAGGAGAGCTTGAGGGTGCTTAATTCTAGACGCCAGATTGCTGATTGCTGAGGTTTGATGAAAAGTAAAGAGAAATCATAGAGACATAATTAAAAACATGACTTTTACCATCCTCGAAATTGTATGAATTCTTTACCCATCCTTGAGAAATGGGCAAAATTGAACAACATCAAAATAATTGCACTTCTTAAAAACTGGATTGTATCAGTGAAAGGTGTTTATGAGAAGTCGATGACTCCGGATCTTATCATCCAAGAGGACAGCACAAAATTGTTAATATGTTCCTTGAGGGACTAGGATGCTGACGTCTTTTTCTGATACCCGATCATTACGTGACTGGAAAAAAAAAAAAAAAAGGAAGTCATTCCATGAATAAAAATCGGAGCGCAACAGTGCAACAAAATATTCTGTACTTAAAGGCCATAGGCAGACAGATGTTGACAAGGAAGCCTCTTCTAAAACCACATTCAGATAGATTTCTGCTAACTGCACATATAAATAGGAGCAGAGGGCTGGTCACCTCAGTAACCACCGGCAGCAGCAGCAGAAGCCGCAGCTTCAGACGCAGCCAGAGGGACCTCAGAGTAGAGAAGGCGCTGCCGACTTGCACAACTGCCTGACCAGGCGGTTCCGACGGACGCCGGCTGAGACGCGGCTCTCCCTCTTCCTTCCTCCCCTTCGATTTTCCCTCTTTTCCTTAATCACTTACTTCTTTCTCCTGGTGGACTTAGGCCACTTTGTCCCCCACCCCCCACCTTAGCTCCTCGCCTCCTCTTTCTCCCTTCTACATCTCTCTCCTCGCCCCCTTCTCTCCCTGTCACGCTTCCTCCTAGTTCCGTGCGTCTGCAAACTTTTGAACAGAATACTGGCCTCAGCAAACAAGTCCTCCAGCTCCTCCTGCTGCTGCTGCTCATTCCTGCGGCTCCTCAGACACTAACGCCAGACGGTGATGCCTCTTGGGTTGTGACTCCAGCGCAGAAACTTGGAGGAGCCCTTTGCCCGCCGTCCTACTTGGCAACAAAGCCTCTCCTAGCAGCGGTAAGAGTTGAATGGTGAGGGGAAAATATCTTCCCTAATCAAATGACTCCTTTGCTGATTCTTTGACCAGCATCAGGGTATGAGTTAGCTTTCCTTCGCACCAGGTCTGGCGAGTTATTGGGCCCCGGGAATATACATACATATTTTTTCTAACTATAGAGAGAGGGAAGTGGCAGGGCGCGCGCGGGCTGTCATTAAGCGGTATTCAACCCTGGGAGCCGACCCCTCCCCCAGCTCGGGGAGTTTCTTGGGGCTGGAGGGCGAAAAGACCAGGGGCTGTTTTGACAGCTGTGTGTCCTCTTTCCCCTCCTGAGCAGAATGACCATGTGTAGCGGAGCGAGGCTGGCCCTCCTGGTCTACGGGATAATAATGCACAGCAGCGTCTACTGCTCACCTGCCACCGCAGGACTCCGGTTCCCTGGAATCAGGTAGGTGCTTGCTGCCCGGGCTGAGCTGAGGCTTGGCTTCCCCCAACACTTCCTCGTGGTCTCCCTCCTGCAGTTCCGCGGTCCCAGCTACAATCATCTTCCCACCGGCTCCCAGTGCGCCGCCGCTGTCAGCCCGGGTCGGACCGCAGGTCCCTGGCCGTGGCCCTGGCTCGGCGCGAGGGCCGGGCAGGCTCCAGTGCGGCTCCGCGCCCCTCCCCCAGACCGCCGCAGCCAAGGGGCCCGGGTTGAGCAAGGGAGCATCAGCCGGCTGGAGAAATCTCCCCTCCCCCAGCCCCGCCTGCGGGAGGGGGCAGGGCCGGGCCCCGAGCTTGACTTCTATTCCCTATTCTTAGCTTGAGTTAGGAGAAGTTCTGCTTTGGTGCCTGCAGCCAGGTTGCAGGGTAGAGCGTGAAGCTCCCGTGGACTTTGCTTTGTTACAGCGTGTTCTGGACTATCGGGGCGGGGTCTCCCTCTCTCTCCTCTGATATCCCTTTCACTTCAATTCGAGTTCTTTCCCCTGGAACAGCTTTCTCTTAAGTGATACGTTTTCCAGCTGCAATATGAGTCTCAGACTATCTTGGGGAGGGAGAGTGTTGGCCGGGTATGGTTGAGGAAAAGCGATTTGAGAGAAGAAAGAACAAGAATGAGTCTGAAAGGAAGGGGGGAGAAACGGATGAAACGGATGCAAGGAAAGAGGAAGAGAAAGCCGGCAGGCAGGCAGGACCTGGACAACTTTGCCCGCCAGAGGCTGGAGTAACCGTGGCTTTCTTCTTAACCCCTGATTTCTAATCGGTTGACACTGATGAGTTCCTTACGCAGCCCCAAAGTCCCGGGGCGGTCAGCGGACCGTAGTAGCTCCCAGCGTCCTCGCCGCGCGGTGTACGCGGCTCCTTGCAGCCAGGAGCGCGCCTTCTGCCTGCAAAGCTGCTTCTCCGAGCCGCGCCCAAGAACGGTCGCCTTAGGGGCCACTGACCACTGATTTGGCCGGAGAAATGGGTTCTGGCTTCAATATAAGGATTCCAGCATTTGGGCACGGGATGGAAGTGGCCAGAAAGACCCGGGGACCCTGGGAAGCTGGGCCATATAGAGGAGGCACGTCGCCGAGGAAGGGCTGGGTGCGGGGCGGACGGAGACTTGTGCTTGCCTTGTCTTCACCAATCCGGGGACGGAGGAAAAGCGAGCAGATTAACGAAGTACGACTCTTACCCCTACTAGAGAGCGCTACTTGCTCTGGCCGCGTTCCGGGTCTTTGCAGCGGCTCAAAGGGAGGGGGTTATATATTTTAGCCCACCTCTCCCCGTCCTACATGAAGGACAGAGGTAGTAGGGAAGGGCGACTTCAAGACCGCGGCACTCCAGTTGGCTCTTGGTCCCCTATTGACCCTTTCCCTTACCGCCGCCTCAACATCGCCAACAGATTCGCGCGAACTATTTATTTAGTAGACTTAAAAGCCCCATTTCACTCCCAGCAATTTTCAAAGTCCCGTGTGCCTGGCACTTTCCCTGGGCGCGAGGCACCAGAACGCGTGGCCATGCCACACAGAATGAGCCGCCGCCAAACCGGCTAAGTTTAGGGGCATCTATTATTCATGTTCCTGCCAAATCCTCTCCCGCCCAAAATAGAAGCCGGAGGTTCTCCGTGACCTACATCTGCGCGGGTAAGGGCTCCCCTGGGCTCAGAGGCTAGGTGGGGGTGGCGGCGGAGTTGGCCGCCGCACACCCCACCCATCCACCCTCCCTCTGTATATCGCTCCGGGCCTCCCCAGTCGGGTCTTCGCGTCGGCCAGCGTCTTGTCTCTGAGGACCTTCCTCGTCCCCGCCCGTGGCTGCTTGTTTGGGGTGGCTCAGGCGCCAGGTCCCCGTAGGGGGGCAGGTCCTTTTTGGTGGCCAGGTGTACGAGGTTGGCATAGACATCTCGACTTCCCAGGCCCTGCAGGGCGACTCTTCACCCACAAAGAGGAGGGGTCGGAGAGCCGCCTGGAGGGGTGAGGAATTTCTGTTGGGTGTACTTTCTAAAGCCTTACCTCAACCGCCCTCCTCTCCCCCTCCCGACCCTCCCCTGTCCCGGAAGAAGAGGCAATTATCCGTGGGGACCTTTAGGAAGAAGGAAAGTCAGTGCGAGCCCCTTTCTGTGGGTCGTTGCGGAGCCGGGGAGGGATCTGTACTGACACTCCTTCTTTCCCCGGCTCTCCCGGCAGGCCGGAGGACGAAGCGTACGACGAGGACGGAAACCCGCAGCAGGACTTCTACGACTCAGACCCGCCGGGCGTGGGGAGCCCCGCCTCCGCGCTGCGCGACGCCTACGCGCTCTACTACCCCTCGGAGAAGAGGTACCACCCGCGCGGCCTCCGCGCGGGGCCCGGGACTGAGGTGGCGGGAGGGGCAGGGTGGTGGCCCACAGAATAGGGTGTTCTTCATAAAAACCCCCAAGCCTCTCTTCTTCCTGGCTGGTACCCGCGAGAGCGACGGAAAGTTAGTAGCGGGCCGGTCTGTATGGACCAGAGAGACGGGTGGGACCAAAAGGTCTGTGGCCTAAGGAGTGGCCGTGAGTGCGCGCCCGGGCCAGACTCCCTGCCTGCCAGCCCCGGAGGGCAGGGCGAACTCCCGTTCTCCGCTGTCAGTCGCGGGAACTTCCCCAAAGAGTCATTTGCAAGTTCTGTGCCAGCGTCTTGTTTGTCATCAAGGGGGTTGTCGTCAGCCTCCCCGAGTGCCGGGGCGCGTGCGTGCCCAGCTGGGGGCCTGGGGCGGCCACTTGGGGGCACACGATCAGTGACCCTGGGCGCGTACTTTGCCTCCCCGTTAGAGATGTCGCCCAAGGGATCCTTAACAAGGCCTACCGCAAAGTACTGGACCAGCTGTCCGCCAGGAAATACCTGCAGACGCTCTTGGCCAAGGGCTTGGGGTAAGAGTTTGCGAAAGAGTTAAGCGGCGCAGAACGGCGCGCGCGCTCCGGGGTGGGTGTCCGTGCGAGCGCGCGCGGGGTGGGCGGTGCCGCTTCTGCGTCCTTGCGTGCACGTGGGCCCGAAGGTGCGTGTGCGCCGCTGAGTCTTCGGGACCAGTCCGCGGTCGCAGGGTAGGTTCGGATGTGGCACCTTAAGTTTGGTGAACAAATTCTGAGCGGCAGAGGCAAGGAGAGGGCGGAGAAACCGGGGAGTTTGATCCGTTTTGAATTTAAAAAACAAAGAAAAACTACCCCCTCCCTCCCGCAAGTCATTGAAAATCTTCAAGCTTCGCGGGATGATTTGCTATAATTTCCTCTAAGCATGACTTAAAAAAAAATCCTTTTAGTGTAAATTCAAATCGAAACCAACAAATCTTCAAATTTGGGCAGTTAGGGAAACAGTTCTTTTGCGCGTGCCAGACAAACCCAGAGCACAGAGCTTGCGTAGAGCATCTCTCAGCAGAAGGCAACATTTTAATAAAGCCCATGGGGAAACAGATTACATTTTTCGCAATGAATAATTCATGCGATGAAAAATATTGCCTACAGCCTGTCGACTTATATTATTATCATCACGTTTTTCGACTTAGCGTGCGGAAGGGGAGGCGTGCTCCAGTCTGACTAGGAATTGAGGGATCGATGTAAAACTCCCAGGCAGCAGCCAACGTGGCACTTGGGGCTCTTTGGTTATTTTCTCTCTACGTGGGGGGTGAGAGGAACAGTTAGGACAATTTAGCGCAAAAGCACGGATGGTCAAATCTCTAAGGGCAGCGTTTGGAGACAGGTTAGGCGTGAATCGCGCGCGTGCCCTTGGCCTGGACCTCGTCCCGGGCCCCTTCTGTAAGGACGTGATGCCGGCAAATCCTCGGTGGGGAGGGCGGAGTGAGGGGTTTCCATCACAGTCTTCCCTCCCCCGTCTGCTTACTGGCAGAGGAAGGCGGCGCCGTGGGCCCTGAGAGCCGTACCTTCCCGGATGGCTCCCGCGTGGGGTGGGGCCCGCCTGCTCCCCACAGCTATTGAATCTTTGTCTCCCGCCCCGCTACCCTCTTCCCGACTCCTTTCCTTGCAGTGGGAACCTAGGCGGCGGCCCGGAGGACGACTCAGAGCCTCTCTCCAAGCGCCACTCAGACGGAATCTTCACCGACAGCTACAGCCGCTACCGGAAACAAATGGCTGTCAAGAAATACTTGGCGGCAGTCCTAGGGAAAAGGTATAAACAAAGGGTTAAAAACAAAGGACGCCGAATAGCTTATTTGTAGCGATGAGTTACCAGCTACCCTGTGTATACAATCCTGACACTATGAAAAGTCACTTTCCCAACTGACTGAACAGTCATCTCTCATGTGTTCTATCCAAACATGTATTTATGTATGAAGTAAAGCCATTAAATGAATATTTTGATAATAATATTGTTTTTCTTTTTACAAAGCACTAGAGAATGCACAGATATACTTTGTGGACCAATTATTGATATATATATATTACAAATATATATATTAAGAATATATATAGGTATAATAGACAGCAGTTCATACAAAGTGTGCACAAGGATTGAAAATTCGCCTGAGCTGTTTATGTTTTTATATAAAATAAATAGAAAAATAGACAATCATTGTTTTGAATATTACTCCTATTTTTATAAAATGGAATTAAAAGGATAGTATTTTTATCCATGACAGGCCTGAAGATATTAATACTGACCATTTGCTACTGTACATAATGATGCCCTGCTCCAGGGAGATTTGGAGGTAATGATTTGGGAGAATTGCTGAAGGGTGTTCTTTCCTAGTGAGTCTCTGGGCCAGGCTGCTTCAGTCCCAGAGGAACTCAACTAGGCACTGTCCCCCTTTGTCCCCCTCACTGGGTGGCAATTCCAATACTTCTGCTTTCTTTGGTTCTACTTTTATGTGTATTTGTCTCTCTTTAGACTCTCAGCCCAGAAGGAAATTCTCCTGATAAAAAACAACAGCTCGATCCAAATTGTGCTTCTCCCCAGAATTCACACCACCCCCTGGGGGAAGTGTTGGGGGGTTGTACAGAGAAGGGAGACTTGGGTCTTGAAGCTCCCGTGAAGCTCCCTTTTCTGTACTTCCAGGAAACCCAATATCCCAAGGTTAGGGCAATTGGAACAAAGAGAAGGAAATGTAGGTATGTTGGAAGAGGCAGAGCATAAGGCAGTCGGAGGAGGAGGACCCTGGAGAGGGACTGGTTTGGAGCTGCCCTGCGTCTGGGACGCGGAGGGTAAGCCCAGCCCCACTGTAGGTCCTCTGCCTGACTGACTTTGGGCGCTGGATATTGGAAATGGATGCAAAGTACAATGTGTTTTTCTCCAGTGCTGTCAATGCTTCTCATCTTGTGAAATGACCAGGATACTCCCCTTTGAATACGGCTCTGTAGGAGCCATCCTTTTCTTTGGCGGTTTTCTGAAGACTCTTCTTTCCCACCCTTCTGCACTGTTGAAGTACCGTTTACCATTTTTCATTCATTTCTCTTAAACTTGTGAATGCTTCTTTTTTTGTTGTTTGATGTGAGTACTTAATTGTAAAGTTTAGGAACCCCTGTGTAGTTACCAGTAAGTAATTATGCACTAAATATGAACGAACCTTTTGTTTCTTGTTTATTGAGTTTGTAGGTAAAATGTATTTTTCTACATTATGGCTTATTGCTTAGTAAAATTTATTTCATAAAACCAACCTTTGTCATATTAGAATGTGTAGTGTTCACATGTTGCTCAGTTTTACTAACTGATAAATCATTTAAACCTCATCTTCATATGTATGAGTACTATCTTATATTTGTGGTCAAGAGTGAAGTAAGCAAGCTCCAACAGACCCTGAGAACCTCCCCCTTTGTATCCTTTCCTGGCTACTGAAAGCATGTCTGTCTGTTTCCTATCATTTCCTTGAACATGTGAGTAATCTCTATAAACAAAAGAACCTTCACCCAGCAGCCAGATCAAGCTACAGCAGGCAAACAAGCCAAACTCCCAAAATTCAGGCACAAATTCTTTTGGAAAATAAAAAAAGAGAACATGAAAAGATTAAACATTAGCTTGTAAAGTTTAAAGGACCTTTCCTTTTCCTTTATGGATTTGATTCAATATGAAGTCATAAATCAAAGAAAACAGAATTGGATTTGCATTCCCAGGTGGGATGGATGCTGCCAGGAGATCACATTGCAAGCAGTGAAAGCACAGAGGCATTCGATCTATGCCCGAGTCCTATGTATGGGATCAATCTTTCTTTAATTCTGCAGTCTCCTCAGGCAATGTGACACGGGATGCAGTTTGCAGCTTTAGTGCCTTTCTTCGCCTTTTAAATCGCCACGAATCACAGATGGCTATTTAGTGGCCCTACAATGCTGCAACACATCGGCTTGCATTTTAGTCTTAATTATTTGTTTCTTGGATAATGGGCAGAGTTTTCTGTATTTGTGTCAGCTGTTAGTGGTGAAATAGGGCTCTAGTTAACCTTTTATTTATGAAGTCTAATTTAGTGTTCCCGTGGCTAGTTGCAAGCATTTACAGTGATCACCCAGTTTAATCTTTTGTATACTTTTTAGAAATGCCAAGAGCCTTACTAACCTGGAGCAGATTTATGATATAGTGATAATTTAGGTAGATGTTAGTCTTGAAGCTCTTATTTTGTGTGCAACTGATTATAAAAACATCTTAACCAAGTATTATTACACACATGATATCTATAACTAGGACTTTGATAACTGTTATATAAAGTGTGTAAAATTTGTATGAATAAATTTTTGTAAACAATGCAACCTCGTCTAATGTTTGGAGAGAAAAAGACATTCAGGAAATAACTAAGATCTCTTAAAGTATTATATTTTCTTTAGCAACCATAAGATCTTTCATGTTTGGAATATATAAGCATCCATGTATTTTCATAAATTGTACTTTAATATCTGCTTCATGTGTTAACTGAATTCAGCTAAAAATTTAGAGTAGCTACTCAGATGGAGATGCCTAAGAAGATATTAAGTTCATAAATAGGCACAGATGTTGGTACCCTTATAGGATGCACAATTTAGGTTAATTTCCATCCCCTATTGTATATATGCATTGCTCAGTATTCAGAAAGTTACTACCCACTGGTGGGAGATAGTACTTGGGTATTAGTTATGCTTCTAAAATAGCAGTCTAACATATTCTTTTATAAGTAACTCTGCAGACTAAATTGGTCTTGATAAAATTCTTTATAAAAATGACTTCATCAGTTTTGGAGGTTTTAAAATATGTTTAGAGATCTACAAACAACTATCTCTGATTAAATTGCTTTGGGTGGAAGCAAAGAGAACATGAGCAAGCAAAGAGTTGATTAAATACCTTTAAAAGACAATGTATTTTATCTTTAAAGAAAAAGCTAGGAGAAAATGTGAACAGTCATTTGGGCATTCTTTTGTTTTATTAATTGATATTAACAAACTTTAAAGCAAAGCCTTTTTGTGAAATTCCCATGAATTTCTCAATTGTGTTTATTTTGGAGCCCAGGATGATTTCTGGGTTAAAAAAAGTATTGCAAGTCACTTATAGTAATTCAAATATAATTTAATTTAAATTCCTAGACTTTCATCCTAAAATTAATGCTTTCAATTAATAAATCAATAAATATGTCACAGTAATACTAAAGAATGAGCAAAGCTCAGCAAGGATTCAAAAACTATCTTTAGAACTTAGCTCAGTATTTAAGGCCCAGCCAGAGTCATTCTAGGGAGGAGCTTATGATCTAGAGATCTCATTTGTAGTAAATTAAAAAAATGAATACAGTACAATTCATAATTACGTTGTTTTATTGAATAAGCTTTTAGTTCTTAATCTTTAACTGCCTACCCCATGAAGCTGCTAGTGTGGTAAATGGAAAAATGAAGAAAATTAATTACTTTGGTTGGAGGCTGATAACTGTCAAGAAAATAGAGATAACCACAGATTGGCTGACTTGGACTGAAATTCATGTATATAGCAATTTGCTATATTCTCTTATGTGGGATAAATCAAATGATGGTTTTTCCTTGGAAGACTTGATATATCTAGATACCCAAGAAGTGTGACTTATTTCTGTTAGGGCTGAGAATACATTGATTCAATACAATAAATATTTATTGAACACCTAAAATGGACCAGGCACAATGGTTGAGAAAGCTTAATTAACACCTGAGAGCTAAGGTAGTATTTTTCCAAAGAATATTCTTCTGCTACAAGATCATGTGGGAGACTTGTTAATAATGTAGATAGATTGCAGGCCTCCACCAGAATAAGTGAATCTGTGTTTTAAATAAAAATCCTAGGTTAATGGGCACTAAAGTTTGCAACCACTAGATTTAGAATTTGGTGACATAGATAGGCATTTATGTGTGCTGGGACTGGGTGTTTTTTTCTTTTTCATGTTAAATAAGCAATAAGTCATGTTTTCTGTACACAGTAATAAATATATCAATAAGCTGTATTCTCCCAGGATGGGCATTAGGTTAATTGAAAAATTGCAGTATTTCCTTTAGGTCACTAAGGCCATAGTTAGCATCATTTTACTTCTATATTCTGGTTGGACATTTCTGTTCAAGGGGCTTCTGGAAGAAGAGTGATCCTATAAGTAGAGTACAAACAATTGAATCACATGACAGAGGGATGAATGAAATCACTGAAAGGAACTGTGCAGCCAGTTGGCAGTAATTCCGTGGATCTAGAAGTCAACTTCCAATTGCATCATATCCAAATTTGGCTTGAATATGTCCCCACAACTGTTTACAAGAGGATTTCAGTTGGATGCCCTGCTATGACCTCAGACTCAACCCTACTGTTCACACTGTCATAAGATGGGAACCAAGATCAAGTCTGAGCTCTTCTCTTTCACTGTAACCCTTCTTGATGAAGGGAGATGCCTGCCCCTCTTGCTGCTTCCCAGTGGTTTGTAACTGGTCAGCCCACTGTGGTCATTCTTACTGTTCCCCAACTACAAGCCATCTGTTTTAGAAGGACAGATTCATATCCATCTTTGAAATGCTATTGCTCCTTTTCATCTCCCAACCATCCCTCTATGCCCCAATGTCTTTTCTCTGTTACCCGATCTAAATATTCTGGAAGGTCCAACTCATGCCCTCTTTTTCTAGAGATCTTCCTCAGCCTGTCAGAGTGACTATAGCTTCATTCCTCCCATTTCACCCTCACACTGTTGTCCCGTGACCCTTACCCTCTGTAGTACTACTTCTGATCTCTAATTTCACACTGCTTTGCCCTGTTTCTTAACTGTTTTATATGTGCATGGCTGTCTTCCCAGCTAGATGACCTCCTGGAGGCCATGGCCAGTGTGTTGCACTTGAGTGCCAGAACACTTCTGGGAACATAGTAAATATCTCTTGAGTGACTGAAATAACCAGAGGACTTACAGAATTCACTCTGACATCTTCCACTTAGTCTAGTAGGACAGCAGCCACAAAGCCTTATGTAGGAAGTGAAATTACCTTACTAATTAGGTGTTCATAATAAATCAAACTAGATCTTCCTCCAGGAAAAGCTACATTTTTAATTAGACGTGTTCCTGCCATAAGATAAAATGAAATTTAAATTCACATATAGGCAAAAGGCTGCAATAGACTCAAGCCACTAGGTCTTTATTTTCTCATTCTGATAAAGAAAAGGATCATATTTTCATGCTAGAGAGAATTTACCTTGTGACTCAAAACAGTAATGATTTTTTCTTAAAGGAAAAAGGGATTTCTTGAGACAGAGACTGGGAGCTGGGTTGCCCTCAAAGTCATAATTTACAGAGTAGTTATCTGCAGCTGCCAAAGAAACTTGTCCCATCAACAGAGATATGATTTGAACATGAGTTTCATAGGAAAAAGGACATAATGAAAAATATTTTTTAAAAACAATGGAATATTAGGTGATATTATCTGGTCTAAATTTATTTTCTTCTGGGCTATATCTTTGCTGTATATTACAGAATCCTAATTCAGGGAGGAAAATTACCTATAAACCTAAAAGAATATAGACAGTATGAAATGTATCTGTGCACATTTCCCCTTCTCTTACTAGCTACTTGATTTTTGCTCCATTGACCACATGTCCCTCTTGGCTTTCATGAGACATTAACTTCACTTCTGGATATAACAAATCAGGATAATTGTACCCTTGACCACAATTCAGAGCTTGGCATGTGATCTATTTTAGGATGGTGAGATCAGAGAAGAATTTTTTTTTTCTGGAATTTTTGCTGGATTTTTTTCTCCCGGGAAAGAATTTACTATTTTCCTTCTGAGTGGTGTGGTATATAATGTAACATACCATATAAGAAGCCAGCCTTCTTATATACAGTGGAGATGATACCATGAAAGACAGAGAAGAGTGACAAGAAACATGTCCTTGACAACATCATTGATCCCTTGAATCAAACCAACCCTGAAGCCTGAACTACTACTGGATTTTCCTGTTAAATAAGCCAACAAATCCCCTTCATTGCTTAAGCCATTTTTTTGTTATTTGTAATACCAGTTAGGACCTGTGTTCCAAGTAATGGAAAACTCAACTCAAGCTGGCTCAGTATCTTTTCTTCAGAATGCAGAAGAGGGTTTTAAAACTGGTATGCAAGGTTCCAGCCAACAGGAAGTTTTACAAATTCCAGTGCCTCAATATTTCAAAGACTTCACATTCTTTGCTAAAATTCTACCTTAGGGGTGCCTAGGTGGCTAAGTTGGTTAAGCCTTTGAGTTTGGCTCAGATCTTGACCTTGTGGTCCTTGGGTTCGAGTTGTGAGTCAGGCTCTGTGCTGACAGCTCAGAGCCTAGAGCCTGCTTTGGATTCTGTGTCTCCCTCTCTCTCTACTCCTACCCTGCTTGCACTCTGTCTCTCTCAAAAATAACCATTAAAATTTTTTTAAAAAATTCTACTTCAATGTTTTAATATTTAAAATGATAAAATGCGGGGCGCCTGGGTGGCGCAGTCGGTTAAGCGTCCGACTTCAGCCAGGTCACGATCTCGCGGTCCGTGAGTTCGAGCCCCGCGTCGGGCTCTGGGCTGATGGCTCAGAGCCTGGAGCCTGTTTCCGATTCTGTGTCTCCCTCTCTCTGCCCCTCCCCCGTTCATGCTCTGTCTCTCTCTGTCCCAAAAATAATAAATAAACGTTAAAAAAATAAAATAAAATGATAAAATGCCTAGAAGTGAACCCTAGTAACTTTTTAAAACTATAGTAAGAACTATTCCTTTGAGGAGCCCTACCCATCTTTTGCTATCAACTATGCTACTTCTTTGAACTACTAGTGTCTTAGAAGTGCTCTACTTCTGAAATTAAAAAAAAAAACTCTGCTCTCTGGGGCACTTGGGTGGTTCAGTTGGTTAAGTACTCAACTCTTGATTTTGGCTCAGGTCATGATCTCGAGGTTTGTGAGATCAAGCCCTGCATCAAGCTCTGCACTGTCATTGAGGAGCCTCTCTCTCTCCTCTCTCTCTGCCCCTCCCCCACCAGCCCCACCCCTCTCAAAAAATAAACATTAAAAAAAAACCCTTTGTTCTCTGAGTACAAACTACTATTTTGTCATTGCTGCCATTGCCTACACCCATGAAACTTGTGATAAAATGCAGTAGAGAGCCACTTTGGAAGACAGTTTGGCTGTTTCTTACAAACTAAGCATACTCTTACTGTAAGATCCAACAATCGGGCTGGATTTAGGTCCACACAGAAACCTGTCCATAGATGTTTTGAGCATCTTTGTTCATAATTGACAAAATTTGGAAGCAACCAAGATGTCTTTTGGTAGGTGAATAGATAAATAAACTATGGTATGTCCAGACAATGGAAAATTCAGTATTAAAAATAAATGAAATATCAAGCCATGACGAGATATGGACAAAACTTAAATGTGTATCACTATGTAAGCTCACTATGTGATCATAAGTTTGGAGACAATCAAATGATCAGTAGTTGCTGGGGATGGCAGGTGGGGCTGGGCATGCGGTGGGGTAGGGAGAGGAGAGTTTAATAGATAGAGCATAGGGGATTTTTAGGGTAGTGAAAAAGCTCTCTATATTATAATAATGAATATACCATTATACTTTTGTTCAAACCCATAGAATGTACAACACCAAGAGTTACCCTAAGGTAAACTATGGGCTTTGAGTGATTATGAAGTGTCAAAGTAGATTCATCCGTGGCAAAAACAAAAAACAAAAAAATGTACCATTCTAGTGAGTGATGTTGATAATAGGAGAGGTTATGCATCTGTAAGGGTAGGATATACACATGAAATCTCTGTACCTTCCTCTCAATTTTGTTGTAAACCTAAAACTGCCCTAAAAAAACAAAGTGTTCTGAAAAAAAGACAAAACTCAACAGAGACTCATTCCAGTCTTCTGACATTCTATCCTTCATTGTCCCAGGGTACCTGTCTCTTTCTCCCTTCACTATTTCCTCACCCACCTTGGATCAGTTTAATGACCCTCCCTGGCCCCTAAATTCTTTCATTCTTTGACCATCTCTTCTATGGTCACTTAACACTTCTCAAACTTGGATTAACCCAATCATGTGTTTTCTCCTGGTTGCTGAAGGCTATTGGAAAAATCTTTGATCTGTTTTTTTTTTTTTTAATGCTTATTTTATTTTGAAAGAGAGACTATGAGCGGGGGAGGGGCAGGGAGAGAAAGAGAGAGAGAGAGAGAGCGGGTGAGAGAGAATCCCAAGCAGGCTCCATGCTCAGTACTGAGCCAGATGCAGGGCTCCAACCATGACCATGACCTGAGATCATGACCTGAGCTGAAATCAAGAGTTGGTCGCTTAATTGACTGAGCCACCCAGGTGCCTCTCTTGGATCTGTTTTGATCCAGCTTTGCTTATACATTTATGATTACCTATGTCTGTTGGATCTATAAAACATTCACTTCTCATCAGTTATTTTTTCCATTTCCTGTGCTTGTTCTTTTTATTCTTCAAGATCCTTAGTTCATCTTGCCCTCGAACTTCATTGTTAACTTTGCCTTCCACTTTGTAAAAACAAAGAAAAACAAAATCCCTCAGTTTCTTTGTCTTTATGACCAAATGTTTTTTCACTTTAAATTCCTATCTCAATTTCTTGCCATCTGTATGGCCTCCAAAATTTTACTGAAATTTCTTTGTATTCAATTGTCCCATATTTTCTGAAACCAATACCTCTGCAGTCCCCATCCTACATTATCTAGCATTCCTTCATTCCTGAAACTTTCTTTTCACTTGGTTCCAAGGACTTGAATCTCCCAGCTTTCCCCCTGCCCCCATACCTTTCTGTTTCTTTTCCCAGTCTTTTACATTGCCTCCTCTTCCTTCTTAAATGTGAATGACCTCAAATTCTGTCCTTCCTCCTTTCTCTTAGGGCTATACTTGTACCTTGGATGAGCTTATCTGTGATGGTCTGATAGTGCCCAATTCCACAGCTCTCGTGAGTGAATTCAAATATCCAATGGAGATGTTCACTGGATGTCCAATGGGTACCTCAAACTCAGCATGTTCCCAATGAAATCATCATCCACATTTATTCCTTCTCTCTGGTATCATTATCCACCATGCTACCCATTCTCAATACCTCAGAGTATTCTTCTTCCCTTTCCTCCTCTTTACTGCATTCATTTAATTGGTCACTAAGTCTTATGAATTTTCCAATTCCATTTTCTGCAGAGTTCCACATTCGCATAATCTTTTGCTGTTTTTGCAATAAGCTTCCTAACACTTTGGCTCCAGTTACTCCTTTCTAGTCATTCTCCTCTGCCTACAGAATGATCTGTCTAAAATGAGATTGGCTTGTTCCCTATGCTGGCTTGAAAAAATTTTATGATTTCCTGTAGCCCATTGGATGGAGTCCAAAATCTTTGGCCTGTTTTTAATAATTCCCCCTCCCCCTCCATCTACCTTTCTTTTCTTGTCTATCACCTTCTATTTATGGCTCCTCCACTTTGGAATGATCTTCTACTCTCTCTCTCTCTCTCTCTCTCTTTTTTCTAATGGTGAAATGCTACAAATCTTTCAAGGGAGGACTATCTCCTTTCTCTGTTTTCCCACTGAATTTCTTCAGACTGTTAGTTTAGTATTTAGTTGCATACATATCTTTTACTGTTAGGTTGAGAACACAAGGACCATAATTTTTCAACTTCCAATCCTTTTGACCTGTAGTTTCTGGCATATAATGGGCACTTAATCACTATTTGTTGAATTGGAATTAATCCCATGGAAGTTGTTGAACAATTATTCTCCACAGAAAACATAATTTAACATGAAGGATTTTGGTTAGATATTAGGAAGGATTTGGGCAGCAACGAATATTTTTTGAACAATGTGTCAAAGCTTACTCCTTTGAATACCTAAAGTGCTATGTGCTGAGGTGGTCTGAGTTCTGCAGGATTGTTTTCCTCTGATCCAAGCAGGTGATAAATCTTGTGCTTTCAGGTTATAGATGGGAACAGTAACATAGAACTTGCACATAGTAGGTGCTCACTAAAAGTTGTAGCCTGGTTAAATGAATATGAACTTGTTTTTTAAGAAAAGATAGCCCACCAATTTAGAGCCCTATTCCTGATAGTTTCTCAAAGGGCCCCAAGTATATTTGACCTCGTGCATTGATATGTGTGTCTCCAAAATTTAAGCTTTGATGAGAAGTGGAAAAAAAAAAAAAAAAAGAAAACATTCAAACAATAGACATGAGACTTTCTTAAGTGGTTGGGAATTTTCCATCTCACTTGCAGATGCAGACGTTCTTGGATGATCCCCTGCTAAGAACTCTTCTGGCTATTTCACTTTGAGAGTAAATAGGGATCATCAGAGTAAGGCAGTCTGACTTCTTTATTGTCATATACTTTCTTGCCTGTGGAAACCAGATGCTCGGTCCTACAGCGAGGTGGGGAAATAAATGATGCTCTTAGCATTAATTAGATGGAAGCTATCTTGGGATTGTGATTTTGCAAGGGGCACATCTTGCTCATATAACTTTCATAATTATGGAGGAAGCTGATGATCCCATTTGCAGATTCTATACTCTGATCATGAGATTATTTATTGTGCTTCAATTAGAGAGAGGGAAGGAGAAGAAACAAAAATGTGAACCAGTTCAATTTGCTGATTGCCAGACATCCTGGTAGAAAGGCTGTTGAAAAGGATATTGAAACTGCCAAAGCAAGGCTTCTAGATTCCCATAAATCTAATCAGTGTGTGTTTGTCTCTATTATCATCAGTATTGGGGAGAGATCCTGTTTTTCTTACTAGGATCTTTAAGATATAGTAAGGGAGAATGCTATTTTTTAAAAACAGTTTAAAAATTTTTGTAATTTATTATTTATTTTTTAAATTTTTATTTGAGAGAGAGAGCATGAGTGGGGGAGAGGGACAGAGGGAGAGCAAGAGAGAAAGAAAGAGAGAAGAGAAGCTTAAGCAGGCTCCATGCTCAGTGCAAAGCCCGATATGGAGCTCGATCCCACAACCCTGTGATCATGACCTAAGCCAAAATCAAGAATCAGGTGCTCAACTGACTGAGCCACCCAGGAACCCCTAAATTTTTTTTAAAGTAGGCTCCACGCCCAATGTGGGGCTCAAACTCACAACCCTGAGATTAAGAGTCACATGGTCTACCAACTGAGCCAGCCAGGCACCCCATTTTAAAAACAGTTTAAAGTTAGCAATTCTATTTTAATGAGTAGCTTATGTCCCTGACATTACTGTGAGGAAGGACATCCTGCCTTGGGAGGGAAAAAAATAAAGAAATTTATGAGGTAAGTGTCTGTACCTTGAGATAACTGATTTTTAATCATCCTTAAGAAGTTATCCCTGTGTAGACTACAGTCATTTAGACTTTAGGCTTAGTTTTGTTTTTCATTCAAGTGATTTAAAAACTGTAGGCAACTTGATCACCCAATTGTTGCAAGACTATTCAATTCAAGTCTCTGAATGTATCCTTTCTGGTTCCTTTAGATGACCCTGAAGAAATCTTTCAAAGAACTGGGCTAGAGACTTGGTGAAAATAAACACTTGGACACCTACATATTCTATCATTATTGTGACAAGCACAAAGGATCCATTTTTAGCAAAGGATATCAGAAGATATCAGGCTGGAGGAGGTTTGATGAACATGGTTTCCCAGGTCTTCTAGTTCCTTAGGGATGTGCTTGGGAGGGTAGCCTTGGTCATTTGCTTGCTCAGGCGTAGGTCCTGTCAGGTGAAGGGAAGCCCAAAGTCATAGATTTCCAAATCTCTTTTACTCTCAACTACAATACCCTATACCATCAGCTTAATTACTTTATATGGTTACAAAAACTACCTTTAGCAAGCTACCTGTGTCTAATATCCTGATGTATTTTTTTATTTTACAACCGTTTGCCCTAGTGTGCATAGATTATATAATAACAATTAGACACCATCAGTTTCCAGTCACGTGGATTGAACTATGTGAGGTTGACCAGTATGAACAGACAAAATCAGTTCTGAGCAGGACCAGCTACATATTATGTGGGGCCTAGACAAAATGAAAACGTGGGGCTCTTTCTAAAAAAATGATTAAGAATTTCTAGGCAACAACAGCAGAGTATTAAACCAAGTGCAGGCCTGTTCTGAGCTCAGGGTCCAATATGACTGTATAGGTTGTAAGGTCACAAAGGTTGCCCTGGTTCTAGATCTAGGCATGCTGAGTATAGTAGGCCTTACTAGAGCCTACCCTAGAACCCTGTCTTCATTTGTTCTTAAATGCTCTATCCTTATTGTGTATATGTGTGTGTGTTATTTTAATATGCATATAATTTTATTGTCAATTCAATTTGCCATTTACAGTGAAGTAGAGAATAGATTTTTTTTAATGTTTATTTTCTTTTGAGAGAAAGAGAGAGACAGACAGAGGCATGAGCAGGGGAGGGGCAGAGAGAGGGAGACGCAGAATCTGAAGCAGGCTCTAGGCTCTGAGCTGTCAGCACAGAGCCTAATGCAGGTTTTGAACTCCCACACTATGAGATCATGACCTGAGCTGAAGTTGGATGCCTAACCACTTGAGCCACCCAGGCGCCCTGAGAATAGACTTTTTTCATTGTGGTAAAAAACACATGAGATCTACCCTCTTAAAATTTTAAGTGTACGGTACAGTATTGCTTACTATAAACACAATGTTGTACAGCAGATCTCTAGAACCTTTACATTTTGCATGACTGAAACTCTCTGTACCCTTTGAACAGTGATCCCCCATTTGCCCCTTCCACCAGCCCTGGGGCAACCACCATTGTACTGTTTGATTTGGTGAGTTTGTCTACTTTATTATTATTATTTTTTAAATGTTTATTTATTTATTTTTGAGAGAGAGAGAGAGAGAGAGAGAGAGAGAGAGAATGAGTGGGGGAGGGGCAGAGAGAGAGGGAGATGGAGAGAGAGAATCCTAAGCAAGCTCCGGGATGGGTGTGGGGCTCACTATCATGATTGTGAGATCACGACCTGAGCAGAAATCAAGAGTCCTATCTTAACTGACTGAGCCACCTAGGCACCCCCTGACTGCTTTAGATACCTCACATAAGTGGAATCATGCACTCTTTGTCCTTCTATAACTGGCTTATTCACTTAGTATAATGTTCTCAAGTTCCATACATGTAGAATATGACAGGATTTCCTTCTTTTTTATGACTAAATAATATGCCAATGTGTATGTATGTACCCTATTTTCTTTATTTGTTTATCCATCATTGGATGTTTAGGTTGTTTCCACCTGTTGCTATTTTGAATAATGTTGCAGTGAACGTAGGAGTGCAAATATCTCTGATCTTCATTGTGTTCTAATTGGTCTAAATATCACTAATAAATAACAGTACATTCTTTTGGAAGTAGAGTTCACCTATTAAATGAAGAAAATAGAATAATTTGACTGGTTTTGTAGGTTACTTTCTATTGAAATGACCACTTCAGATTACCCAACTGGCAATGCAGGCATCAAGCTAACATTCCAGAGAACTGAACTCATTCTGGGAAAATGTAAGATAACCCAGGCCCCACAATGGATGCTCTGTGAGGTAAGGGGCACATGGTGCTACCTCACTGGCCTCCATAGGACTACATTGCATCAGCAGAATAAAGAAAGATACCACTCTGGAAAGGATGCTCTGAGACTGAGTAAATATTTGCCAGCAGGGCCTCAGCTCCTCAAAGCAGAGAGACCTGGGGCATTCAGCTGTGAGGACATCTCTATTAAGGGCTAGAGCTTGAGTTACATGTGCTAGCAACGTCTCTGGCAGCAACAGCAGGCTCTTTGCTGATACTGGAATCTGTTTTCTTATTTGCCTGAATCTTAGTTGTTGATTAGATGCCTAATTAGAATGTTTCTGGGCCTTTTACTTATACAATCTTGTTTTGCTTCAGGGAGAAAAATGGGAAAGTTTAGGTTGCAGCAGTTCCCCTTTGTGAGGAACAAATAGCTTGGTGAAATATGCAGGTGGAAAGGGAAAACAAGAGAGAAAAGCAGCTGAGTGAATGCTAGTCCAGCTGTGATAGATTTTCCAACAAGCTCTGGGTTCTTCTGGCTTTCTCAGTTTCTGTCACTTTGCTGATCAAACCCGTGAGTTGGTGAATGAGGATAATGCTTCCTTTTATATAGACAGACCTAAGTGTATAAATCACCTACAAATGATGTTAGGCTATTTGGACCTATAGAGGCTTCATTGAGCAACCTATGTATACTGTGAATTACTTCTTTTTTATTGTGGTGCTGAACATTCCTTTTGTTCTAAAATTCTGTGACTCTCCAATCATTCATGACAATGAGGAGTGGCTACTGTTATCACATTTTAAACTTGTGAGCCACTGTGGCTCTCTCCTCTCTAGCAGTGTTGCTCAGGAAGGATCAGGATAGAGTTATGTGCAGGACTACTTAACATGGACCACTGGGATACAGCTGAGGAGGGAGGTCATGGCCCCAGGGGAGTGAAAGCAAGTGGAACACACATTCAATGAATCAGCAAGGCAGTTCTGTTATTTAGGAGTGATAGTGGGCATGAACATGACCCTGGCTCTTGTTTTGTGATCTTCTTTCAGGAGCTGGGAAACCAGCTTTTATTGGTCTATTGCTTAGAGTACTGCATCCAGGGTACTGTGTTTTGGTCTTCACATCTTAAGGTATGTGTGATAAAATTGGAAAGGGACCACAGATGAGCAATGGAATTGATTAAAGGCATGAAAAATAGGACTTATGCTTTATCAAGATATATCAAAGGAGTTGTGGCTGTTTTACTGGAGAGGAAATACAGAAGGGATTCTTAGTAGGCTTTGAAGTATTAAATATAGATTGAAATGGCACTGATTATCTCTTCTTGAGCAGACCTAAGAAAGCTAGTGGAAAGCATTTAAATTAGATACAAAAGAACACCTTTTTAAGAGGAAAGAGACATGGAAATGAGTCTCTTAAGGAAATTGAAGAATGCTTCATTTTCCCTGCTAATGGACAGGCTAGGTGACCATGTGGGTTAGATAGTTGAGGCTTCGGGGCACCTGGGTGGCTTGGTCGGTTAAGCGTCCAACTTCAGCTCAGGTCATGATCTCATAGTCCGTGAGTTCGAGCCCCACGTCGGGCTCTCTGCTGACAGCTCAGAGCCTGGAGCCTGTTTCAGATTCTGTGTCTCCCTCTCTCTCTGCCCCTCCCCTGTTCATGCTCTGTCTCTCTCTGTCTCAAAAATAAATAAACGTTAAAAAAAAATTAAAAAAAAAAAGATAGTCGAGGCTTCTCCCCAGATCTGTTTTCCCTGGTCTCAGATCTTCCTTTGACGCCACAAGAAGATGTTAACAACATTCTCTCTTTGATTAGAGGGTTTGGGATACTTTCCTTACCTATCTTAACATTTGCCTCCCTCTTAAGTTTCTCCTTTAGCCATTTGCCTTATGTTTACAGGGATACCAGGTCCCCTGATATATTAGAGCAGCCTATTGACTATTGCTAGGAAACTTGAGTCAGTTCTGGCCACAGTAAGTGGAAATACAGTAATGGAGTATAAACATCTCTCTGTGTCAGAGGGGACAGTATCCCCTAATGCTTGGCCTGACACATGTAGACAGAAAGATGTAACAAGAAGATGCGCTGGATTTTGAAGACCATGGTTTGCAGCCCGGTTCTGCCATTTACTAGTTGAGTGACCTCAGGGGAGTCACTCAGTTACTGAATCTCATATTCTTCCTCTATAAAATGAGAATGAACATAACAATACCTACTTCACTGGGATTTTATGAGATTCAAATGACATGAGAAAGTTCTCTGTAAACTGTAGATTCCCATGCAGCAGTCAGCCTTGATCACTGGCCAGGGTTAGCCTTTTGCTGACACTCACCTGGCCTCTGGTGTCCCTGTTGACTCTTATCTACTACTTGCTCCCTCATGTTGAGACCCTCATGTGGCTGCTTGCCTCTCCAGGTTTCTGACTTCCTCCTCCCAAGCAATATTCAGGGCTTCTCAAGCCTTTCCCTCTGCAGCCTTCCTTTTCCTCATTCTTTCAGAATCCTAATCTCAAAGAGATGACAATAGTGGGTGGTAGTGGGTTGATTGGATAAACTAACCTCTCCAGTCACTTGGATTTTTAAATGCGCAAACTTTACAAGAGAACATGTTATACTAATCCAAGCAAAACACCTTAGTCTTTAAGAAGGCCCTTAAAGAATGAAGGTCATGCTAATGATAACTGGAACATCAGGCTTCTCTGACAAGCCTATAGGTGAGTATCTCTATTAGAGAGACTCCATTAATTCCTAAGTTACACTGTGCCATATCTGCCTGCATAGCTCACTATGAATGGCATTGTCTAAGGAGAAGCCAGGGACAGGGTCCCCCTCCTTGACATACACACTTACACACTCACATAGCCTTTCTGAGAACAGTCAGTTTGGAGGTTAGGCTGGGGGCAAGTCAGAGAGCAAAATTCTGAAAACTTGTCAGTAAAATAATGCTGCCTCTTAAAATAGCTCAAGGATGTTTCTATGCAAGGTGCATTCTGTGGATATTTGCATACATATTATTTTAATATTATATATAAATATAAAAACTATGTCTATATGTAAGGTATATCTTTAGCTACAGCATGTATAAAAACACATATTTAAGCACATGCCCAAATATAAGTCATGAAACAAAAATGATTGAACTCACATAAGTTATAATATTTATGTCCTAAGGATGGCTAAACTTAGCTACAACATCTAATTTGCAGTGACGTCTTTCTTTAACAAGTTTTATAAGAGGGATGATTTAAGTCAAGGAAGAACAGTGACTCATTCACATGGTGGGCCAGTGGCTGAGCTAAGTTTAGAATAGAAGGAATGCTAGGATCTTCTGGGGCTTAGAGTTTTACTGTGAAGTCATTTTGCTCTTCCACACTTTCTTTTATCATTAGTTTAGGTAAAACTAGAACTTGTAATGCAATAGCAAAATTCTCATTTTCCTTATTTAATTAGTTCACTTAATATAGCTCTCTGTTTTAAATTCTATTTTGGGACATCATTTTAAATAGTTTGGGTTTGATTTGGTTGTTTTGCAATTCATGGTAGGAGATACTACCAAGTTGATTTTTATCTTTAAACTGTGACAAAGGTAGGGGTGCCTGGGTGGCTCAGTTTAAGCATCTGACTCTTGATCTCAACTCAGGTCTTGATCTCAGGATCATGAGTTCAAGCTCCAAACTGCAGGTGAAGCCTACATTAAAAAAGAAAAAAAAAATATGACAAAGGTAAAGGCCTCCAGCAATTAGATGTGGAAATGGAGAGACAATTGAGAAGGGTAAAAAAATTCTTTTGCTCCCAAAGGGAGGAGTCAATGATTTGAATAATACACTATCCACATTCATTCAAAAGCTTTCATTTACTACATGAGCTAGGTACTAGGGCCATAAGGGAGAAAAATTGCCCTCAAGGAACTCATATTATTCTGGAAGGAAGAAGGAAATGCAAATAATTGTTAAACAGGGAGAGAAATATAATAGGAGAGGTAGACAAAAACCTTACTGTGGGAACAGGGAAGAAAGATGGAGCTGGTGGGGCACAGGTGGCTATTACAAGTGGTCATCAACAGGTGCAAGGCTTGGGAATGTGGTGTGCATAGAGCGGTGTGTGTGTGCAGCAAGTACTAAGTGGATAAAATCCCTTGGATTTTAGTAGTTGGAGCCGTTTAAATGCCGAAAGGTTGCCTCCAACTGAAATTACTCCATGGGAGGCTGAGTGGATGTGGCAAAGGGAGGGAATCTGGAGTCTATGACCTTTTAATATTCTTAAATTTGTCTCTAACTGATTCTTAAGATTCTCCAAAAAGTAATCAGATACTTTTGCTTCTGATAAGGTAAAGGGTAGGTCAAGACTTGTGACCTGCATACCTTTTCCAAACATGCTTCATGCTGAAGGGGAGCAGAATATGCTACCCGCCAAAATGCCACTTTGGCATATTGATTATTTTAAATTAAACTTACTTAAGAAACAGCTAGTACAAGAAAGGAACTCTAATCTCCTTTGTCCCCCTGAAAGGAGGAAATAAACCTTCCAGGTGAAAGACACCCTTCCTGTACCTGGAGGGTAGAAGGCATCCTTATCACCAGAGATTGGGAATTCAGGGCTGAGGTGGCTGTATAAACAAACCTTGTTACTTCTTTACTAATCTGCTACCCTAAGCCAAAACTCCTTTGTCTTCTCAATTCTTCACAAATTTATTGTTTCTTTGTCTAAAAGGTATAAAAGTTACCTGCTTTGGTCACTTCTTTGAGTGTCATATTTTTATGGGCAAATTAAATTTGTTTTTCTCCTTACTCTGTCTTATGTCAATTTAATTATTAGACCAGTTAAAGAACCTAGAAGCGAAGAAGGGAAAAAGTTTTCTACCCTACAGTACACCATGGTGTAGGGCAGCGGTTCTCAACCTTGACTGCACAATCTTAATGCCCAGACTATGATCTAAACCAATTAATCAGAATATCAGGGTAGGGGAGAACCCAGACATTAGCGTTTTTAAGGTTCTCCAGGTGATTCCAACGTACAGCTAAGATTGGTTATCAATAGTGTATGGTAAAGTATCAGCATTACATGGAACTTGTTAGAAATGCAAATTCCCTGTTCCCACCTGAATCAGAACTTCTGGAGATAGGGCCCACCCGTCGGTGTTTTAAACAAGCTCTCTAGGTGATTCTAAAATTCAATAATCATTGGTCTGAGGAGAGTGTTCCAGGACCTTGACTTTCTTAATTGACTCAGCAACTTCAGTCTTCACAGATTTTCTGCCTGGGACTGACTTTTGCTACCATTACCTCTTCTTTTCTTGGCTTCTTGGTCTGCATAGGAGTCAACAATTCCTCACTTGTTCCAGCCTGGTCAGAATTTTCAAAAGGACCTTTACTGAAGGAAAGCAAAATGGGAACAAATAATATTCAGAAGCATAAGAGTCATTGATTATTTAGTATATGGATAGCAAACAGTTCATTAAAGTATATTAATTTATTTGTTTAATATCTGCATTGAATATCAGAGACACAATGATAAATTAGAAACATCTTCAATGTGAAGGAGTTCAGGGTTCTCAGGAAAGACCAATATGCAAATAAATGTTTGTAATGAAGCATAAGAGATGCCTTCATAGAAATCTGGTCTTGGGGTGCTTGGGTATCTCAATTGGTTGGGCTTCTGACTCTTGATTTTGGCCCAGGTCATGATCTCTGGATCATGAGATTGAACCCTGCATCGTGGCTCTCCCTCTCTCCCTCTCTCTCTTCCTCTCCCCCATTCTCTCTCTCTCTAATTTAAAAAACATTTAAAAAAAATATGGTCTTCTTCATGCGACTCATCAATAGAGGTGAGGCCAGGTTTGGGGGGACTCAAAGAATACAAAATTATGAAAAAGATTAAGTGCAGGCCTTGAAATTCACTAGCTTGCTGGTAAATGTAATTTTCCTCATTGCAGTTTAGGTGATAGCCTCTTCCAGCCAGGACCTGTGTTAATTTTTCTCAGTGACATATCCTCTGGATAGCACAGTGGGTTGCACTTGGTAGGGACTCAGTAACTATTTGTTGTAAGAAAGAATAAATCTATGCAGATTAAGGAGGAGGAACAAATTAGTTTTATCTTTACCCAGCCTGAGAAACCTCCAACTGCAATGACTTTGGTTTGACCTTGGTCCTGTGGAAGGCCTGGAGATATCTCTATCATCCATAGTTTACCTTTTTCTCTCAGGGCTCCTGTGAAACCTGGAGTGTCTATACTGATATTATTACCTGGTTTTCTCATTTCCCCCTAAAGTCTGGACATGTGGGTGAGAAAGGTCCATCCCATCCTAGCTTCAAGAGCCCTGCTGTATTAGGTTTGTTTGTTGGAATGTTATTGATATATCTATCTAGGCTTCTTTGCTCTGGCTTCTGAAATTATTCTACTTGTTCTTGGTCTGTATCTCAGGGTCATGCTTAATTTAGCTATGCTTAGTCATAAACCAGATGGTAATAGCTGGTTACATCAATTGGTTAAGCTTGGCTTTCTCAGTAGTCTTTGG
The DNA here is from genome assembly GCF_028749965.1 of Puma concolor. Lineage (NCBI taxonomy): Eukaryota > Metazoa > Chordata > Mammalia > Carnivora > Felidae > Puma > Puma concolor. The sequence goes on along the minus strand of NC_141678.1, from coordinate 43,257,026 downwards.
ATATAATCTGGTTTGATGTTAATGTTCACTATATGATGCAAGATGGTGAACTCCATCTTTACTCAGCATCGAAGATTTATTTCCATATTTTCCATCCTCAGTCAGACTGTCACCTCTATTTGCTTCTCCCCTCTGTGATTGCCTACTCACTTTCAGCATTTGGTTTAGGTTGTATATCAATTTAGACCTCATTTACATAGTCTTCAGGCAAGACCTGACATGACCCAAGCAGAATTTGTACTCAGAGCCTTTGCTGCTATAATTCTCCTGGGTATTCTTTATAAAGCGACTTGGCACAATTTCCCATTGCCTTGGCCACACCTTCAGTAATACAGTTCTCGCAAGTTTGTGACTGTGTCTACAGGGATCTTCATAGTTACTGCTTTATCTTGTTGCCTTTGGGATTTCTAGATGGCTTTGCTAAAACTGCTTAACATTTGCCTACTTTGTCCCATCTTAAATTTTTCTCTATTTTTGGACATTAATTTGTTTCTACTTTAAAAAGCTATTACATTCTGGGGACACCTGGGTGGCTCAGTCAGTTAAGCATCTGACTCTTGATTTCGGCTCAGGTCACGATCTCATGGTTTGTGAGTTTGAGCCCCGCATTGAGCTTTGCACTAACAGTGCAGATCCTGCTTGGGATTCTGTGTTCCCCTCTCTCTGCCCCTCCGCCAATTGTCTCTCTCTCAAAATAAATAAAAATAAACTTAAAAAAAAGCTATTACATTCTGGAGTGCTGGTAATAGTCTGCTTTTTTTTTAAAAAAAATTTAATGTTTATTTATTTTTGAGAGAGAGAGAAAGAGAGACAGAGAAAGACAGAGCACAAGTGGGGGGGCAGAGAGAGAGAAAGAGGGAGACACAGAATGCAAAGCAGGCTCGAGGCTCCTCGCTGTCAGCACAGAGCCCAATGTTGGGATGTTGGGCTCTAACTCACAAGTTGTGAGGTCATGACCTGAGCCTAAGTCAGACGCCCAACTGACTGAGCCACCCAGGTGCCCCCCACCTTTTTTTTTTTTTTTTAATTTTTAATGTTTATTTATTTAGTCTGCTTCTTTAGTTGGGTGATGGCTACATGAATGGGTTCAGTTACTGAAAATTTATTGAATTGTATCCTTCTCTATAAGTACATTAACTTTAATAAAAGGTAAAAAACCTTTTAAATGTTATTAAAATGTGCATATTTGTACACAAAGCTTTTTATTTATTTCAGTTTTATATGCATATGCATAAAGCTACTCAATTATAAACTTTTAACTTAATTTTACTTTATTTTTTTAAAGTTTATTTATTTGAGAGAGAGAGAATGTGTGTGAGCTGGTGAAGGGCAGAGAGAAAGGGAGGAGACAGAATCCTAAGCAGACTCCATGCTGTCAGTGTGGAGCCTACAGCGGGACTCAATCTCATGACACAAGAGATCATGACCTGAGCCGAAATCAAGAGTCAGATGCTTAAATGACTGAGCCACCCAGGCGCTCCTAGATTATAAACTTTTTAAAGGCTCCTGCTAAATTGCTTTCAAAGGAGTATGAGTTTACACCCCACCTTCAGCAATAAGTCTTATTACTTAAAAAAAAAAAAAAACTTTCATAATATATAAGTAAAACTGTTGCAGTATTCTAATTTAAATTTCTTTAGGTGTTCATATATTTGAACATAGTCTAATTTAGAAACTTCAACTTATAAAATTAATCTTTATGTATGTTTACACATACATACATATATGTTTATATATACACACAAAACACATAAGGATAGGCATTATTTTTTTCTTAAGTGAAAGCCTGTGTACATTTTAAGCTAATAGAAAGTCACCTTAAAATAGTGGACACCATTGTTGAATGTCTACAAGTTATATATTTAAACAACTAAGCTCTAAGAATAAAGAGATTCTCTTAGATAAGATTTCATTAAACATTCAAATGGTGAATATTTTATTTTGACTTAATTGTATTTCACTTAAAAGGTTTCAATATCTTTGTAATTTTGAGCACCTAAGAAAGCCTTACTTGTTCTGGCACATTCTGAATTTGTTTAGGAAACATTTCATTTGGGAACAAGCAACAATGGAAAAATCTGATGACTCTAACTCAGGAGTGATTGCTGCCCAGAAGGTGCATCTTGTTCCAAAATGTATCAATGTGTTTATACTTCTTGACTCTAATAGTCCTCCATTTTTCATACTGAAGGACAAAAATGCTTATCGCTACTCTCTCCAATTCTCAGAGAATACTAAAACTTGTGTGTTAAGTCTTCTAAGACTAAAACATTTTTCATCCCAGTGTTTTACTTCTAACCATGCTTTTAAAGCAAGTGCTTAAGCCAGTTAGCATTAGCCTTTCTTAGGTTGGTTCCTCAGAAGCAGAATGTAAGAAGAGGATTCCTGTGAAAATCATTTACTTAGTAGGAAGTGTCCCCTGGTAGGGGGTTGGGAAGTGTGACTTGAAAGGGGAAGAGAGTGTAGTGTGAGGGAAAGTTCTATAAAGGAGAGCACTCATTCAAGTTGTCTCCATCAGACTGCAGAGAAAAGGGTTTTATCCTCTGCACCTGTCAGTATTGCATGGGTTAAGGTTGTCCCCAAGGGGTATAAACTCGGGTTCAGACAGCTGGAGGGCAGACCACCAGAAAGAGACAGCTTGCGGTTGGGAGTAAAAATGCACTAGGAGTCAGTGGGCATGAAAATGGTGAAGAGATTCGAGGACATGCAAGTGGGTCATTGACAGCATTTGCTGCATCAGGAGAGAAAGGAGCTGGGTCAGCACGGGCAGAGGAAATAGATATTTTCATCTGGTTAAGCTGATACTCCATGGCTTTAGTTCTATAATCGAGGTCACCATTTCCCATTGCTGTTGCAGACATCTGGTTGGACTTTTCGGTTGTGGGTGGAAGATAGTGACAATAATAATATAATGTGAAGACTCATATTTGTGTTATTTGCCAGGTTTAGCTACATGCTTTACACATATTTCTGCATTTGGTGAGGCCCACAGAATTTTAAGTTGCTTGTCCCAGGTCACACAATTAGGTTGTAGCAGAGCTGGGCCTCAAATGGTGGACTGAGAGCAAGTTCATGTTCTCAGTCACTGTGCAGAGCTGTTCCCTAGCACTTCCTCTCAGGCCTGTGGATCAAGCTGTGCATTTGCTTTGCAAGGGAGAGGGCTCCGGAGGGCAGAATTTTTCATAAGGATAAGGTCACAATTCTTTCTTAAGGCATCATTGCTTAACGCTTATCACAACTTATAGTTATATTATATACAATCATGTATGTGTGTGTGTGTGTATATATATGCATATGTATATATATATATATGCATATATATATATAAAATAATCATATACATTGTCTATGGTCTGAATGCCTCAGTGTGCAAGCTACCTGGGAATGAAGACCAAGAAAATGGTTCACTGATGACTAGTGTGTTGTGAATCAATGAGGAGGCTGCTTAGCATTTCCCGCACTTTCTGCATTACATACAGACCATACAATGGGCTCCTCTTTCTACTTAAGTGAATTTAAATGTTAGATTTTCCTTGAAGGCTCTGTGAATCTGGACAAGCTATTTAACTTCTTTGAGCATTGGTTTTTCTGGTGAAAAGTAGGGATAATACCACCTGTTTCAAAAAAATGTTGAGGTAACTAGACCTAATAATTGTATAGAGGGTCTGGTATGCAGTAGGACTCAAAAATACTAAATGGGATCAGGGGCAAAGTACAACTGCTGTGAGGCTGGCTGTGAGGGTGGCTGGGAGGAGAAATCTTCTCTTCGAATTATAGTCAGGGATTCAGACTCTACAAAGAGTTCTTGGCTTTGTCTCCACCAAGCCTTGACTGTGGCCATGACTAATATAGGGTGTGTATGTGTAGAACCTTAGGCCTGTTGTCCTGGCTGCTGTTGAGAGTTGACAGAGGGCTTTCTGTGAGCCCCACGTGCTGGTTTCCAGCAGGAAGAAGAATTGGATCGAATGGGTTGTTCCTTAGCCACATAGCTTAGATGCTAGAGGGAATCAGGTTCCTGAAGCCACTTCTATTAACTACTTAATATGTGAAGGAGAATAGAATATGCCACCCCAAAATATGCCACTTTGGCATATTGATTATTTTGAATTAAACTTACTTAAGAAACAGCTGGTGCTACAAAATTGTCGAATCATTATGTTGTACACCCGGGACTAACATAACATTATATGTCAAATACTTCAATTAAAAAAAAAGAGGGAAAGAAACAGCTGGTGCAAGAAGGACCCTCCTTCTAAAAGCAAGAAATAAGTCTCCCATGTGGAATATACCCTCCCTGTACCTGGAAGGTAGAAGGCGTCCTTATCACCAGAGATAGGCTGAGAAGGCTGTATAAATAAACCCTGTTACTTCTTCACTAATCTGCTACCCTAAGCCCCAACCCCTTTGCCTTGTCAGTTCTTCACAAATATATTGTTTCCTTGTTTAAAAGGTATAAAAGCTGCCTGCTTTGGTCACTTCTTTGAGTCCCATATTTTTATGGGCTCCCATTAGTATGAAATTAAATTTGTTTTTCTCCTTATTCTGTCTTATGTCAATTTAATAATTAGACCAGGCAAAGAATCTAGAAAAGAAGGGAAAAGTTTTCTGTCCCTACCTACGCTTAGGAGCCAGTAACACTGGAAGCATCATGCTAGCAACAAGGAAGTATTTCTCAAGGAGGTTGAAACATATTTGTTTCCCTACCCTTCCTGTCCATTCAGAGCAGATTCCTGTTGTCATGGTAACAGAAACAAGAGCAAGTAAGAGTTTTTGAGTGCCCTAGACGCTTTTGTACAGAAAGAAGGGTGAGGTTGAACTGAAATGTGGACTTTAAATGAAATATCATTTTCATCTTTCTCTCTCGCTCTCTCTAAAGAGGGCAGATGTCATCATTGTGCCTCAATCTACTCCCCAAAAGTAAGCATATTCAGTCACTGCATTTGAAGAAAGAAAAGAGAGAAAGGAAGATGGAAAGAAAAGATGCTGTTCTCTTGTCCCCTTGCTCCTTCTCAAACTATTTCATCTGGTGACATGCCTCTGGGAACTCTTTGCCTCTCTGTTTGGGCTCATGGACTGTATCCCAAACACAGATTAGTTTTGAGGAAATTTATAACTCACCCCTGCCCCCAACTTTATATTTCAAAAAACACATAGGTTAGATTCTTTAATTTTAATTTTATTTTATTTTACATTTTTTAAAATTTATTTTTGAGAGACAGAGCACAAGTGGGGGAGGGGCAGAGAGAGAATGAGACACGGAATCTGAAGCAGGCTCCAGGCTCTGAGCTGTCAGCACAGAGCCCGATGCAGGGCTCGAACTCACAAACTGTGAGATCATGACCTGAGCCGAAGTCAGATGCTTAACCAACTGAGCCATCCAGGCACCCCAGATTCTTTTTTTTTTTAAACGTAGATTTGATTTAACTAAACAAATGCACGCGTGGATTTGATGTGGAGTTTAATGATGAAGAGTGAATTTTACTTACTGTTCTGTCTGATCCAAACTGTACTTTCCACCCTGGAGACTCTCCTTCAGTTTGGATGCTCTTTTTCTCATCTGTAGCACTGAGGCTTATGTCTGTACATCCTCTCAGTTCTGTCCTTCTCCGTCCCTTCCCTTTCAAGGTGCAGCAGACATGGCAGACACCCACACCAGGGTGTGCTGTACGTGCCCCACCCTCTGACTTACCCCACTCCCTTTGGAATCTCTGTGACTCAGTTCCAGCAGTCTCAGCCCATCCGGGGGCATAGTCTGCCTGATTCCAGGGTAACCCCTCACTCCAGAGTGTGTGTTGAAGGGCATTAGTTGCCCAAAGTAATCTCTATGTTCAATGCAATAAGCAATTATAACTGGAAATCTGAGTTGGAGGCCTGAGGACTGCGTGGGACTGGGCAAAGGCAATAGCAAGAGGGCTAAAGGAAGAGAGGAGGCAGAGGCGGGGAGAGGATTGTGATGCTGGAGGCAGTGGAGCAAGGGGCAGAGAGCTGGCACTCGGCAGGCTGCTGAGCCCAGCTGGCATCCACGATGTTGTTCTTTCTTGCTGTGGAAACTCAGTCAAGTTACTGAACTTCTCTATACCTTAGTTTCATCATTTGTAAAATAAAATAATACAGTTATCTACCTACCTTAGAATTTTAAGGATTGAATAAAATAATGTATGCAAATTACTTGGTTCTATACTTGGGATGGGCTCAATGCTCGGTAAACTTTATCATTATTTGTGAATATTACCACTGGAGATGAACTTTGTTGATCTTCATAGGCTGTCTCAAGAGAACTTATTCCTTTGGACCAAGCACCTCTGTTGGTAAATTTGAGAACAGGAGATCTCAAAGGTTTAAATGGGCAGGATCTCACTTGTTATATTTCATTAAGCATATTCAGTACATTTGGATATCTGAATTTGAAGAAAGCACTCTTAACATTTGCAAAGCTGGGGACATCAGTATAAATAGAGGTCTGCAAACCATATATCTGAATTCTGAAAACTTATACATCAAGCTACTAAACTGTATCTGCTTTTACTTTCCTTCTTGACGCATACACTTTTTCTTTCTCCCCTCCTTCTCTCTTTCCATCCTTCCTACCTTCTTCCTTCCTTCCTTCCTCCCTCCCTCCTTCCCTCTTTCTATCTCATCTCATCTCATCTCATCTCATCTCATCTCATCTCATCTCATCTAGCAAGTAAACAGATGCTCCCTACACACACACCTTCATGGCAACCTGGAAGGCTGATTTTTTTAAATCAGATTTTTAAAATAGCATTTATTGCCTGTACTTGTAGTTACAAAATTAGTACTTGTGTAATAAAAGCTGTAGTTAAGCATTTATCCATTGTGCTTCAAGCTTTACATTGGTTATCTCATTTAGTCTTTATAACAATTTTATGACGAATATCCTATTATTATTTTCATTTTACAGACATAAAAACTGAGGCAAAACAAATATAGAACCCATAGAAAAAAAACACCCACAATTCCACCTCCAAAAGTTAACCAACATCATGATGCATGATTTTCCAGTAATTTTCAAAGGCAGCTTTGATTTTAGAATTGTTGGTCTCCGTGGTGGTGTGTGACACAGGGAAAGCAAGCTCTGGTCCTTAGCTTGAGGCCAGCCCCTGTCTTCTCATCCTTGCCTCTGTCCTGCATGCCTTTGTGTGGGCACCGGTCTCTGCTGGGTGCACCCTCTAGAGCTGAGCAGGGAGCACTCTAGGTTTGATTCAGTCTCTGGAGGAGTACTCTGGAAAGTGGTGTTCCATAGGTTCTGGAAGTAGCTTGTGCTGTTTGACCTGGGAACTCAGGGGTCCTAGACACTCAAGATGGTGGTCTAGGAGAGGGGGTGTGGGCTCTGGGTGTGCACATCCTTTTGGCTTTGCAGACTCCTTCATGGTCAGGGGTGGGGGAGGTACCCCTGGACAAATGCCAGAGAAGGGATCCATAATAAGGCCCCTCTTGCTTGGGTCTAAGGTACTTCCTTAGTGCTACTGAGTAAAGAGAAATCTGGTAGCTAAAGCATTTAAACATTTCTGCACACCACTCACTCTTTGCGACTTCTCTCGGCCTGGGAGAAAGTAGAGTGAACACTGGGGAGAACGTGGAGAGTCCAGCCATGGAGGACCAAGTGCCAAGCGCCAGCACTTGGGGTCCAGGGAAGCCAAGAGCCCGTAGCCCACAGCCCGCAACCCGCAGCCCACACGTCTGCTCTGTGGGGTCCCCTCTTTCTGGGCTTCAGTGCCCTGGCGCCTCCTGAGGCAGCAAAGGAAAAACCGCCTCCCGGCTCCAGTCTCCTGGTTGTCCGCGCCCCCTCCCCCCGCACCCCCCTACCACCCCCTCCCCCAGTGGTGACTCTGGGGGGAGGTTAGGGTTAAAAGGACAAAGCACGTTCTAGGGGACATAATAACTGAAATTGGAAAATAATTTATCTTGTTAGGAAAAGAATAGTGCCTACTTACCTCAAAGAAAGATTACTGCACAGCTTGATGAAAGGCTGATTAAAGCATATTAATAGTCCGTATTTAACAAATTAGTAATGCCTTACTATAATTATATTCTGGTAGCAAAATTACCTTTGTAGTATCACTATCTGGGTGCTTGCTTATTGTTTAATAAAACACATTTAGAATCAATACCATATGTTGCTGAATTAATTAAAAACACCATTTGTATTTTGCTGAGTAAAGTATGAGTCACTGATTTCAACAGTTCATTTACTCATTCAATAAATATTGAGTGCCTACTCAGTAGATCTTTGCCAGGTACTGTACTAGGAACTCTAGATAAGGTTAATAATTAAATAATGATTGGATTTGCATTTTGGCAACAATTGACATAAGGACGTAAACTGGAGATTCAGACTCAGAGAAGGAAAAGTCTAGAAGTTTGCCAGAGAGAATGGGGTGAAAATCTGGTTAGAAAATATTTCTTGATTCATAATATGCTCTTGTTGTCCAACACCACTACTTGATTTCCACTTGCTTAAAAAAATGTGAATTTTGGAATTTATAAGTATTCCTTTTAAAAATGGCTCTCTGGACAAAGTACCAGAGACATCACTAAGCATAAAACATACAGACATCACAATGACTCTAAACCCGTATCTTTCTGTAATAACACTGAATGTAAATGGACTAAATGCACCAACCAAAAGACATAGGGTATCAGAATGGATAAAAAAACAAGAGCCATCTATTTGCTGTCTACAAGAGACTCATTTTAGACCTGAGGACACCTTTAGATTGAGAGTGAGGGGATGGAGAACTATTTATCATGCTACTGGAAGCTAAAAGAAAGCTGGAGTAGCCATACTCATATCAGACAAACTAGACTTTAAATTAAAGGCTGCAACAAGAGATGAAGAAGGGCATTATATAATAATTACAGGGTCTATCCATCAGGAAGAGCTAACAGTTTTAAATGTCTATTCACCAAATATGGGAGCCCCCAAATATATAAAACAATTACTCATAAACATAAGCAACCTTATTGATAAGAATGTGGCAATTGCAGGGGACTTTAACACTCCACTTACAGAAATGGATAGGTCATCTAGACACACAGTCAATAAAGAAACAAGGGCCCTGAATGATACATTGGATCAGATGGACTTGACAGATATATTTAGAACTCTGCATCCCAAAGCAACAGAATATACTTTCTTCTCGAGTGCACATGGAACATTCTCCAAGATAGATCATATACTGGGTCACAAAACAGCCCTTCATAAGTTTACAAGAATTGAAATCATACCATGCATACTTTCAGACCACAATGCTATGAAGCTTGAAATCAACCACAGGAAAAAGTCTGGAAAACCTCCAAAAGCATGGAGGTTAAAGAACACCCTAGTAAAGAATGAGTGGGTCAACCAGGCAATTAGAGAAGAAATTAAAAAATATATGGAAACAAACGAAAATGAAAATACAACAATCCAAACGCTTTGGGATGCAGCGAAGGCAGTCCTGAGAGGAAAATACATTGCAGTCCAGGCCTATCTCAAGAAACAAGAAAAATCCCAAATACAAAATCTAACAGCACACCTAAAGGAAATAGAAGCAGAACAGCAAAGGCAGCCTAAACCCAGCAGAAGAAGAGAAATAATAAAGATCAGAGCAGAAATAAACAATATAGAATCTAAAAAAACTGTAGAGCAGATCAATGAAACCAAGAGTTGGTTTTTTGAAAAAATAAACAAAATTGACAAACCTCTAGCCAGGCTTCTCATAAAGAAAAGGGAGATGACCCAAATAGATAAAATCATGAATGAAAATGGAATTATGACAACCAATCCCTCAGAGACACAAACAATTATCAGAGAATACTATGAAAAATTATATGCCAACAAATTGGACAACCTGGAAGAAATGGACAAATTCCTGAACACCCACACTCTTCCAAAACTCAATCAGGAGGAAATAGAAAGCTTGAACAGACCCATAACCAGCGAAGAAATTGAATCGGTTATCAAAAATCTCCCAACAAATAAGAGTCCAGGACCAGATGGCTTCCTAGGGGATTTCTACCAGACGTTTAAAGCAGAGATAATACCTATCCTTCTCAAGCTATTCCAAGATTTAGAAAGGGAAGGAAAACTTCCAGACTCATTCTATGAAGCCAGTATTACTTTGATTCCTAAACCAGACAGAGACCCAGTAAAAAAAGAGAACTACAGGCCGATATCCCTGATGAATATGGATGTAAAAATTCTCAATAAGATACTAGCAAATCGAATTCAACGGCATATAAAAAGAATTATTCACCATGATCAAGTGGGATTCATTCCTGGGATGCAGGGCTGGTTCAACATTCGCAAATCAATCAACGTGATACATCACATTAATAAAAGAAAAGATAGAACCATATGATCCTGTCAATCGATGTAGAAAAGGCCTTTGACAAAATTCAGCATCCTTTCTTAATAAAAACCCTTGAGAGGGGCGCCTGGGTGGCGCAGTCGGTTAAGCGTCCGACTTCAGCCAGGTCACGATCTCGCGGCCCGTGAGTTCGAGCCCTGCGTCAGGCTCTGGGCTGATGGCTCGGAGCCTGGAGCCTGTTTCCGATTCTGTGTCTCCCTCTCTCTCTGCCCCTCCCCCGTTCATGCTCTGTCTCTTTCTGTCCCAAAAATAAATAAAAACGTTGAAAAAAAAATTAAAAAAAAAAAACAAACCCTTGAGAAAGTCGGGATAGAAGGAAGATACTTAAACATCATAAAAGCCATTTATGAAAAGCCCACAGCTAACACCATCCTCAATGGGGAAAAACTGAGAGCTTTTTCCCTGAGATCAGGAACACGACAGGGATGCCCACTCTCACCGCTGTTGTTTAACATAGTGTTGGAAGTTCTAGCATCATCAATCAGACAACAAAAGGAAATCAAAGGCATCAAAATTGGCAAAGATGAAGTCAAGCTTTCACTTTTTGCAGATGACATGATACTATACATGGAAAATCCGACAGACTCCACCAAAAGTCTGCTAGAACTGATACATGAATTCAGCAAAGTTGCAGGATACAAAATCAATGTACAGAAATCAGTTGCATTCTTATACACTAACAATGAAGCAACAGAAAGACAAATAAAGAAACTGATCCCATTCACAATTGCACCAAGAAACATAAAATACCTAGGAATATATCTAACCAAAGATGTAAAAGATCTGTATGCTGAAAACTATAGAAAGCTGATGAAGGTAATTGAAGAAGATTTAAAGAAATGGAAAGACATTCCCTGCTCATGGATTGGAAGAATAAATATTGTCAAAATGTCAATACTACCCGAAGCTATCTATACATTCAATGCAATCCCAATCAAAATTGCACCAGCATTCTTCTCAAAACTAGAACAAGCAATCCTAAAATTCATATGGAACCACAAAAGGCCCCGAATAGCCAAAGTAATTTTGAAGAAGAAGACCAAAGCAGGAGGCATCACAATCCCAGACTTTAGCCTCTACTACCAAGCTGTCATCATCAAGACAGCATGGTGTTGGCACAAAAACAGACACATAGACCAATGGAATAGAATAGAAACCCCAGAACTAGACCCACAAACGTATGGCCAACTCATCTTTGACAAAGCAGGAAAGAACATCCAATGGAAAAAAGACAGTCTCTTTAACAAATGGTGCTGGGAGAACTGGACAGCAACATGCAGAAGGTTGAAACTAGACCACTTTCTCACACCATTCACAAAAATAAATTCAAAATGGATAAAGGACCTGAATGTGAGACAGGAAACCATCCAAACCCTAGAGGAGAAAGCAGGAAAAGACCTCTCTGACCTCAGCCGTAGCAATCTCTTACTCGACACATCCCCAAAGGCAAGGGAATTAAAAGCAAAAATGAATTACTGGGACCTTATGAAGATAAAAGCTTCTGCACAGCAAAGGAAACAACCAACAATACTAAAAGGCAACCAACGGAATGGGAAAAGATATTTGCAAATGACATATCAGACAAAGAGCTAGTATCCAAAATCTATAAAGAGCTCACCAAACTCCACACCCAAAAAACAAATAACCCAGTGAAGAAATGGGCAGAAAACATGAATAGACACTTCTCTAAAGAAGACATCCGGATGGCCAACAGGCACATGAAAAGATGCTCAACGTCGCTCCTTATCAGGGAAATACAAATCAAAACCACACTCAGATATCACCTCACGCCAGTCAGAGTGGCAAAATCAACAAATAAGGAGACTATAGATGCTGGCGAGGATGTGGAGAAAAGGGAACCCTCTTGCACTGTTGGTGGGAATGCAAATTGGTGCAGCCACTCTGGAAAGCAGTGTGGAGGTTCCTCAGAAAATTAAAAATAGACCTACCCTATGACCCAGCAGTAGCACTGCTAGGAATTTACCCAAGGGATACAGGAGTACTGATGCATAGGGGCACTTGTACCCCAATGTTCATAGCAGCACTCTCAACAATAGCCAAATTATGGAAAGAGCCGAAATGTCCATCAACTGATGAATGGATAAAGAAATTGTGGTTTACGGGGCGCCTGGGTGGCGCAGTCAGTTAAGCATCCGACTTCAGCCAGGTCACGATCTCGCGGTCCGTGAGTTCGAGCCCCGCGTCAGGCTCTGGGCTGATGGCTCAGAGCCTGGAGCCTGTTTCCGATTCTGTGTCTCCCTCTCTCTCTGCCCCTCGCCCGTTCATGCTCTGTCTCTCTCTGTCCCAAAAATAAATAAACGTTGAAAAAAAAAATTAAAAAAAAAAAAAAAGAAATTGTGGTTTATATACACAATGGAGTACTACAGGGCAATGAGAAAGAATGAAATATGGCCCTTTGTAGCAACGTGGGTGGAACTGGAGAGTGTGATGCTAAGTGAAATAAGCCATACAGAGAAAGACAGATACCATATGCTTTCACTCTTATGTGGATCCTGAGAAACTTAACAGAAACCCATGGGGGAGGGGAAGGAAAAAAAAAAGAGGTTAGAGTGGGAGAGAGCCAAAGCATAAGAGACTCTTAAAAACTGAGAACAAACTGAGGGTTGATGGGGGGTGGGAGGGAGGGGAGGGTGGGTGATGGGTATTGAGGAGGGCACCTTTTGGGATGTGCACTGGGTGTTGTATGGAAACCAATTTGACAATAAATTTCATATATTGAAAAAAAATAAAAATGGCTCTCTGCTATAATTTCCAAATCCTGCTTATCACTTGTGTCCTTCTGGAGTTGTGTTCCAAACATATTGACCTGGGTAGACTCTCCTATTTGTTCCATGACTATACCTGTGTGATGCTGGGGTCCAAGGGAGGGTATATAATGGCCTGGTTAAAGGCATTTAGTTGAATGCCAGCATTTCTCTCGAGGGGTGCATGAACTGAGATATGGGGGTAATTCTGAGCGTGAATCTCAACACTTGACATTTAGTAGATGCTTAATAAAACTTGGTTGGGTATTGTAATCCCACACTGTGCCAAAGATTTCATCATCAAGGTTTAGACCCCTATTAACAGTGGTACCAGATCACTGAGATTCTAATGAGCATAAATATAGTCCCTGATTTTTTTTACTTTGTGCTTATATAAGTAAATGTAAAACAATGGAAATGGAAAGCAAGAAGTGAAGTGGTCTTACAAAAGAATGGGTATGTGGAGATCATGGCTATATATTCTAGCTAAGTTACAATTCTTTCATCATGTATTTATTTATTTAAAACATTTTTAAATGTTTATTATTATTATTATTATTATTATTATTATTATTATTATTTTTGAGAGAGACACAGAGACAGAGTGCAAGTGGGGAGGGGCAGAGAGACAGGATCTGAAGCAGTCTCCAGGCTCTCTGAGCTGTCAGCACAGAGCCCAACACAGGGCTCGAACACGAACTGTAAGATCATGACCTGAACAGAAGTCGGACACTTAACCGACTGAGCCACCCCTGATGGAGCCATCCCACCTTTTATTTAAACATCAGCTTCCCGACAGCATTTTGGTATGACATTTGAAATATTGCCTGCATATATATATATATATATATATATATATATATATATATGTATGTATATATATATATATATGGCTATAAGTTATTGAAACCTTGTCAATCTAGAAATAGGGAAAAACCATAATGATCAAACCACTTAGGGATCAAGGAGCATGACTCATGGCTATCATCCTGAAATCATCTTCTAAGTGTTGTAAGGAGTCAAACAGTGATGCTCCTTCCATCGTGGTCAGTAGCTACCTTTTTAAAGAAGTGATAATAGCATCCCTCTTCCCACAGTACTGGAATTCTTTAATTTCCTTGGGTACACAGGCTGAAGTCATATTTCATCTAGTAGGAGTTTATGTGGATAAAAAGCTTTACTTTAAAAAGATGACACCTTAGGAAACTGATCTTAGAATGAATGCTGTTAGTCCTATTGCTTTCTTTGTATTACTTCACTGAAGTCGGACACACTGAGAGTTTGGTGGGAGGAAGAGAGGAATGTTGGTCCTTTTGGTGAAAAGAGAACAGGTTCCTGAGTGCAGGCTTCTGGAAGGATTTTTCATTTTGTCTCAAACTGAATTATCTAAAAAAGGTTTCCTTATTTACTTTTATTTATTTATTTATTTATTTTTGGGACAGAGAGAAACAGAGCATGAACGGGGGAGGGGCAGAGAGAGAGGGAGACACAGCATCGGAAACAGGCTCCAGGCTCCGAGCCATCAGCCCAGAGCCTGACGCGGGGCTCGAACTCACGGACCGCGAGATCGTGACCTGGCTGAAGTCGGAGGCTCAACCGACTGCGCCACCCAGGCGCCCCTGCTTATTTACTTTAAAATGTTTATTTTTTGAGAGAGAGAGAGAGAGAGAGAGTGGGAGAGAACACGCACATGAGAGCAGAGGAGGGGTGGAGAGAACATCCCAAGCGGGGTCTGTGCTGACAGTGTGGGCTGATGTAGGGCTATTATGCCCAGAAATCGTGATCCCCAAAGACCACCAGGGAGCCGAGTCCGATGCAAAAGCAAAAGAGCCTTTATTCGAGCTAGCTCAAGCTCAATCCCCTTCCTGCACCGACGCAGCGGTGAGATACCAGGGAGAGAGAGCGAGTTTCAAAAGCACAAAGGTTTTATAGGGGTCTAGGGGCAGCCGATTGGCTGGGGAAGGGTCGTGGTCTCGGCCGATTGGCTGGGGAAGGGTCGGAGTCCTGTTACGCAGGTCGCTGGGCGTGTTTTGATCAGGAAGTTTGAACAGGTGAGCGGGAGGTTACTCAAGGGGAGGAGGCGCGGTCTGAGGTTTCTGCGATTTTCCCGGAAAAGGGGTCATGTCGGGGACATAGTCACTCACGGTGGAGGACACAGAACAAGATGGAGTGGAGTCGGCCGGCGTAGGCCCGCCCTTTCAGGGCTTCATTCCAGGAACCTGTGAGATCATGACCTGAGCTGAAATTGAGTCGGATGCTCAACTGACTGAGCCACCCAGGTGCCTCTATCTAAAAAGATTTAAATCCACTTAATACTCCCCCACCCACTTGGTACAGGAAGCATATGAATTAAATGGAAGAATGTTACATACTGTCTGAAGCAACCAGACAACTGAGTGTGTTTTCTGAGCATAGACTGAAGTGGTATTTATTTATTTGCTTTTTTGTTTATTTACTTACTTATTTATATTTATTTATATATAATATTGTGTACATTTACGGTGTACAACACGATGACTTGATATCCGTGTATATGGTAGTCCCTGTCAGCCGCGGTTTCGGTTTTGCTTTCCTGGTTTCAGTTTTCCACGCTCCTTCTGACGAATCATCAGAAGGTGAATAATAGCCTAACTCTACATCGCAGTGACTACATCATTCACTTGACTCATCGTGTAGGCATTTTGTCATCTCACAGCATCACAAGAAAGGTGAGTACAGTACAATAAAATATTTTGAGGGAGAGAGACCACATTCGCATGACTTTTAAAAAAGTTTTTTTTTAACATTTACTTATTTTTGTGTGAGAGAGAGAGAGACAGAGTGCGAGCAGGGGCAGGGCAGAAAGAGAGGGAGACACAGAAGCTGAAACAGTCTCCAGGCTCCACGCTGTCAACAAAGAGCCCCACAAGGGACTCGAACTCACGAACTGTGAGATCATGACCTGAGCTGAAGTTGGGCACTTAACTGACTGAGCCACACAGGCGCCTGTCACATAACTGTTACTACAGTGTATTGTTATAATTGTTCTATTTTATTATGGTTATTGTTATTTTCTTACTGTTACTTAATTTACAAATCAAACTTTATCAGACGTATGTATGTGCAGGAAGAAGCAGTATATACAGAGTTGGGTACTATCCGTGGTTTCAGGCATCCCCTGGGGGTCTTGGAACATATCCCCGTGGATAACGGGAGACCCCTGTATCGTGAAGTGATTACCACAATATGGCTAGTTGACATTTTCATCATCTCACGTAATCACCATTTGTGTGTGTGTGTGTGTGTGTGTGTGTGTGTGTGTGTGTAGTGAGAACATTTAAGATCTCTCTTAGCAACTCTTAAATACATAATACAGTATTTTGACTATAGTTACCATGTTGTACATTTGATCCCCAGAACTATCTCGTAACTGGAAGTTTGTACCCTCTGACCACCATCTCCCCATTTTCCCTTGTCCCAAGCCCCAGGCAACCACTATTGTACTCTTTGTTTCCATGAGTTTGGCTTTTTTTAGATTCCACATATAAATGAGATTATACAGAATTTGTCTTTCTTTGGTTTATTTAATGGCTGAGCATAATACCCTCAAGGTCCATCCCTGTTGATGCAAATAGCAGGATTTCTTTCTTATGGCTGAATAGTATTCCATTGTATGTATCTTCTTTATTCATCTGCTAATGGATACTCAGATTGTTTCCATGTCTTGGCTAGTGGATGATTCTGCAATGCAAAAGGGGATGCAGATATCTTTTCAGTATCCTGTTTTCATTTCCTTTGGTTATGTACACAGAAGTGAGATTGCTGGATCATATAGTCGTTCTATTTTTAATTTTTGAGGATCTTCCATATTGTTTTCTGTAGTGGCTGTACCAATTTACATTTCCACCAGCAGTGCACAAGGGTTCCCTTTTCTCCACATCTTCCCCAACAATTGTAATCTTGTCTTTTTGATAATAGCCATCCTAATAGGTGTGAGGGATATCTCGCTGTGGTTTTGATTTGCATTTCCCTGATGATTAATGATGTTGGGCATCTTTTCATTTGTCTTTTGGCCATCTGTATGTGTTCTTTAGAAAATTGTCTATTCAGGTCCTCTGCCCATTTTAAATCACTTTTTTTCTTTCCTGTTAGATTGTATGAGTTCCTTATATATTTTGGAAATTAATCCCTTCTCAGAGAGATGGTTTGCATATATTTTATCCCATTCTTCAGGTTGCTTTTTCATTTTGTTGACTATTTTTTTTCTTTGCTATTTAAATGTATTTCCTGGAATGAATAAGGTCAGGGTTTGTGAGTCTTGCATGTGTGTTTAAGGCAGGGGCTAATGTACTCTCATACAGTTGAAGAGGATCTTTCAGACACTGAGTTATTTTAAATCTTTGAGAGGGAGTGGTTCATAAGAAGAGATTTCATTTTCAAGCACATGTCATGTGATGAGCCAAGATGGGCCAAGTGCCTCTATCTCCTTCTAAATGAGTGACTTCCAGGAACTGCTGCAAATATTTCACCTCGGACTGGGTTTTGAATTTTGGGAAAGTAATTTCTAGCTTTCCCAAACTCTTTTGCATGTGAGACCTCAGGACTAAAGATTTTTTATAAACCCAACCTGCAGTGATTGTCAGCAAGATGTAATGGAAAGAGCATTACTGACCTAGGCAGACAGACCTGGCCTCCATTGCTTACTTGCTGCATGACCTTCGACAAGTGTATTACACGTTCTGAGCCTCAGCTTCCTCATCTGTAATTGTGGATGGTAATTGATATCTCACAGTCTTGTTATAAGAATAGAGATGAAGTGTGTGCAGTTGACTGCAGGTTTGTATCCCACACCCTCTCCATGTGCTAAGTTCATGCTAAGTTTATTCTAACCAGTGTGTTGGTATTAGGAGGTGGGGCCTTGGGGAGAGAAGTCATTCATGAGGGTGGAGCCCACTTGCACGGATTATTGTCCTTATAAGAGACCCTAGGGCACTTTCTCGTCCTCTTTCTGCCTTGTGAGGTTACAAGAAGTTGGCAGCCTGTGACCTGGTAGAAGAAGGCTCACAAGAATCTAACTGTGTTAGCTAGTACACTGGTCTTGGACTTCTACAGCAAAATGTCTAGCATAAAGTAAGTGCTTCACAAATGTTCACTTAACTCCTCTCCTTTCTTCCCAGGCAGTTGGAGCACAGAGTAAAAGGGAGAGTTTTCAATTACTTCATGAATTTGAGACCTGCACCATGGGTGGAGCCACTATACATCTTTTACAACAATTTTTTAATGGAGCATAGCATACATACAGAAAAGTGTACAGATCACCAGTGTATAATTCAGTAAAGTTTCACCAAGTACTCACACTCATTTAGCCACTATCAAGGTGGAGAAATTACCAGCACCCTAGAGGACTTCCCGTCACTAACTTCCTGAAAAGGTAGTGCTCTCTGACTTCTAACAGGATATTTTGTCTGTTTTTAAAAATTTAAGTAGAATTATACAAAATGTGCTCATCTATGTCCAGTTTCCTTCAAGCAGCATTGTATTTGTGTTTAATCCATGATGTTACATGTAGCAATGGTTTGTTCTGAATCACTGAATTTTTAAGCTATTGAGATAGCTTATCCAGACTGTGGAAATGACCCCTGAAGAAACAAGCAAGTAAAATATGTATACACATATACTCACTCTCTCTCTCTCTCTCTCTCTCTCTCTCTCTCTCTCTCTCACACACACCCAGACCCACACAGACACCCACACCCACACCCACACCCACACTAAAGAATTATATAATTGCTTAAAGGAAAGAGCACTGGGGATGCTCCAGCCCATCTGGAATTCACTTTATGGCTCTGGATAATTCTAATGGTAGTCCTGGGTTTTAGTTCCCCACCTGTAATTCAGGGATAAGGATAGAGTTCTTGACAGGATAAATTGGTAAAATAAGCCGAGTACTTTACCAACCCAAAAGGGAAAAATGTGGAAAGCTCTGAGTCAGTTTTAAAAAATTACTAGAAAAAGCATTGGAGAATTTGGACTTGTAGGACATATCTTAGGAATTATCAAATAAACAGTAGACTTGATAAGACTAGAAACATGTTGTTACATTAGGCAGTGACTGGCAAATCACACACTGCCTTGCTTTGCTTCCCAAGTGCCAGTGGTTTCAGCAAAATTGTTAACACTGGGCCCAGTTCATGGGCTTTTGCCAGTGCTGTCATGTGGTCCCTGAGAGGGAAAAGGAGAAAGCCCTTTGAGTTAATAAGGCTAATAAGGCAGGGACATCACCAGACAAATAACACGATTTAATTAACTGCTTCCACAAACATGCAGGAGAGTGGTTCTGTGATTTTATTCTCCTTCCACCTGTCCATTTTGGTTCTCTGCCTGTCTTCTCTGGTTCCAACAGGGGTGAAAAAGGATATTTTCAGAGCTGGAACTCTGATGTTTTTTCTGTTTCCTACATTTACACCTTCACATGCTTGTAATCCTGAGCTATAACACACAGCATTCAGGTTTGTTTGCTTCTGAGATGGGCCCTGTATTAGTTTACTCTTGTTGCATAACAGATTGTCCCAAGCTTAGTGGCTTAAAACAGCACACATGTCATCTTAGTTTCTGTGAGTTAGGAGTCTAAGCACAGCCTAGCTGGCTTTTTGCTCAAGTCCTCATAAAGCGGTAATCAAGCTGTTGTCCACATGCTATATTTTCATCTGGAGGCTCTGAGTCCTCTTCTAAGCTCACTGGTTGTTGGCAGAATTTGGTTTCCTGTGGTTGTAGAGCTGAGGACTCCTAGAGACTGCCGTCTTCTCTGCCATATGGCCCTCTCCACAACATGGCAGTTTACTTCTTCAAGGCTGATTGGAGGTGTCTGCTCCTTTTTTGACTACCTCTGATTTTTCAAAAGAGCTCACCTGATTAGGTCAGGCCCAACTGAGATAATTTCTCTAATTTAAAGTCAACTGTTAGGGAATTTAATAACATCTATAAAATCCTTTCCTAGAAACACTTAGAAGGTGTGTATACCAGGGGGCAGAAAACTTGAGGCCACCTTAGAATTCTGCATACCACAGGCCCCTTGTTGAAAACGGCCTCACCCATAATGATCATCTTTCCCTGAGAACTGTTTTGTCTCCAGAAGCCATGTTGGTAACATCCTGGGCCTCCAATGATTAGATCCTAGACAGATCATAGTGAGACCTGCCCCTTGAGTTGGTAGGGGAAGGTTATAGGTCTTCACTTTTCCAGGATCACTGCTGTATATCCTTACTTGTCTACATACTCTTATTTAAAAGTATTTCACTCTCTTTGCATGTGAGTACCTATGTTGTTAATTTCATAGTTTGAAAAGATGGAGGAATTATTTTAGGGTCACTTTGTACTTAAAAGAAGCAGTTTACTACCAAGGGTGCCCCAGTAACACAGAGCATTAAAGTCCTCTGTCCAGTGGGCTGCTGTATTCCTAGAAGTAGGTTATACACAAGGAAAATCTAGTATATTCTTGGAAGCAGCCCATAGTTCTTTAAAGAAAGAGCTGAAGCGTATGTTGTGGCCTCACTCAATTTTTCTTCAAGGTCCAGGTGACTGGGGCAATGTCTAGTCTAGTGGCTAGGAGTACTGGCTCTAGAGTTGGCCAACCTGTTTCAGGCTTGACTTCCCTCTTATTTGCTTATCCTTGGGCAAGTTTCCTTAGTTCTCTGCCTCTGTTTCATGCCTATTGATTGAGAGTAATAGTACTATTCTCACTAGGTTATTTAGTTAAATGAGATAATATCATAGTGAATTTAACACCAGATAGGTAGTAGCCATATTTATTGGTTCATTGAGAAAGAACTTTTAATTTTATGATGGGCTATCAGGAGTCAGAAGTTTTCTATCCTATTGGCAGTGTCATATCAGAGTGACTTTTGGTTTTTGAAGTTAGTCTTGACAGAAATTTTCATCTAAAGTATAATTGGCATGTGGCTGAATCAGTAACATATTTGTCTGATGTTAAAGTCATATCTTTTTAGAGGAACAAAATTGTTAGTTCTTGACAATAAGCCTGAGGTTCTTTTTATCCTTACATCTAGCTTTTGGGATCCTTTCTGAAGAATACTGAGAATTCCCACTCTCCATTGTTAGGCAGAATTCCCAGGCATAAGAGAAGACTATTTTTCATTTATCCAACAGGAAAAGGGTTGGATCCCCTACAGATGCCTGGATAAATCACTGTTGTCCTGCAGGTTGTCTGAACTTGCCTATAGTCTACACCTTAAGTAAATGAGCCCAAATAATTAATCATTCCCCATTAATCATTTTGATGGATTTTCATTCGCTTTTTTTGTGTTAAAACTTCAGATGATTTTTGTGTGCTTGGCCCTGTATTAAGATATTTCTTAAGAATTTATGAAAGGTAGGAATAGGCAAAAAAGTCTGGTCATCACCCGAGTCATGAATCTCAGGGGATGCAGAAGAGACTTGATATAATACCTGTTCTATGCATGTAAGTGATAGGTGTCACCATGTTAGTGAGTGACTGGTCTTCCGCACAGATGGCAGGGTGCACCTGGGTACTTGCCTTGGGTTCTAGGGAGGAATGAATACTCCTCTCTGCCACCCGGAGTTTATTAGGAGAATAGTCTATGAGGGATAATATCTGTGTTGGGGTCACCAAGTAGTACTTATGGCAATGATTTATTGCAGTGAAAAGAATCAAAGCCAAATCAGCAAAGAGAAAAGGCTCATGGGGCAACCAGTTCTCGGGAAACCAGGTTGCAATCTCCAAGTGTTCTCTAAAAGCAGAGTTACATAGGATGGGTCTTAATTCCCCTGGGAAAGGGTTATGACAGCATATGTGAAAAATGCCAACTCTGGAAGCTCATTAGAGATTCAGCACCCAGGGTTTTTATTGGGTCATGTAGGCGGCCTCTGCTTGTCACATACCAAAATTCCAGACTCCAGAGGGAAAGCAGGTGTTCAGCATAAACCATTTTGTTTGTAGAAAGAGTTTAGGCATAATAGGCACTCTTACTTCTGGGGGTGGTGGGAATCTTCCTGAAATCCAAGTTCCTTGACACCAGCCAGGGGCCGACCTTATTAGCAGGTCTTTCAAGGGTTGGCAGTCAGGCCCACTGTGTTATGTTAACCCTTTCCTGCACTATGTTACATAGGCTGCCACCTCTGGGCAATGGTTTTCGGTAATGTGAGGACAGTAGTTCTATGTGTTATTGTCCCTGCAGAATTTATGGACTCTGTCTCATAGTCATGCATATCAGAAAGCTGACTTCACTTTTCTCTTAATGATATCTTCAGTAGATATAATTGTGGCCTGCCTGTTCAGACAGGTGGACTATTCATTTGCACAGAGCCTGAGTTCTGGGTAGAGTTATATATTGACTGGTGGCTTTGTTCTCAGTAATTCAATAGTAAAGAGGAATCTCATGTGAATTGTCATCAAAGGGACTATTCTTGTTCCACAGGAATATAGAGACTATTTAGTAGTGATTAGTTTAAAAGCAGTAATCTTTAATGTCTAAATAGGACAAAATGTTTTTCATTTTAGACTAGTGCCAAAAGAACATTTTAGCAGTGATGAGCATGTTTACATCTTGTGCTGTCCAGAATGGTAGCCACTAATCACACGTGGCCATTGATGATTTGAAATATGGTTAGTGTGACTGAGAAACTAAACTTTTAACTTTTTGAATTAGCTTTAAATAGCCCTATGTGGCTAATTAGTGGCTAATGAATTGGACAGTACAATTCTAGATTGTCAATTTTATGATTAAGTGATAAATGATCCATTGATACAAAAGATAGGAGATAATCAGGAAGATGATGGTCTTTCTCCAAAATATTTCCCATATTTCCCCAAATCCTGTCTCCCCACTGGACTTAACTTCTCCCCATTGTCCAGCCCTCCATTCAGCAGCCTCATCACTCAAAACAAGGATATTGTCCTCAAGTGTTTTCATGGCTTGAATATTAATAATAGAATATCAATAATCAATGAGAGGGACAGAAGGTTTCTTACAGCATATCATGCTTCAATATTTCAGGCCAGGTGGGGGTATTTGGAACTTTTAATTATAGGTAGTTTGGTAAAACAAATTTCTTGTTATAGAGAAACCTTTAGTATAGCATTTGTTCTAATAATAAGTGCTCTGTAAAATCATATGTGAATACAATACATATGTTATACATTATGTATAATATACAATACAACGTATATTCTAGCTTCCCTGGGAATTAGGTTTGCATGCAAGTGGTTTTAAAAAAGGTGAGATTGGGCCAAGGGGGAAGGTGAACTGGGATGTAGTGGCAGCCAAGGTCTTTGCTGATCTCATGGTGCACTCTGAAGTGGGATAGCATTTCAAAGTTGCCCCAGGTTGAGGCAGAAGGACCTGGCATTTATTTGCATCATCAGCCAGTCACTGGGTGCTGGCTGAAGCCCCAGGTGCAACTGGCAATGCCTGTAGAGGGACGAAGCTGTGAGCTTTCAGTAGACCACATTCCCCAGAAATGAGGAGATGAGCACAACAGCTGTATCAGAGCATCCACTGGAATAGATTTAGTTTTCATTTGGAGAGGAAACCTGCTTGGGTTCCTTATGCTTTAGGACTTTTGTAGGAGGCTGAACAACGTCATGGTTTAAGAGCAGGGCTTGGGAATCGGTGCAAGTCCTATACTCTGTGACTTTGGTCAAGTTACTTAGTATCTTTAGGTCTCAATTTCTTCAACTAGAAATTGAGGATGATGCTACCTATTTATAAGGATTGCTGCAAGAATGGGAAAACACACAGTAAATGGTCACTGTTATGATTGTAAAAATTTTATAAGACACAACTTTTGGGAGTAAGCATTTCCCACTGAGAGCACAGTAGAGTTTGAGTGACAACAGAGGATGAAAAAGAGCCATGCTTTAATACTCAATGCTGAGGCGTTTATGAAACTGCCTTTCACTTCTCCTGGCTTTCCCCTTTGCTCTGGCAGAAGGGCCCAGAATTGGGATAAGCTAAGGTGAAAAATCCAAAAATAGGAACAAGACCACTGCTGTTCATGGATCCACAAGGGAGAGAGGCTACTTGCAGAGTTCTTGATCCTTAGCTCAGGAGGAAACACAACCAGGACGTTACAAGAGGCTTGCTTATTTATGTTGGGTTTAACGATGTACCCTTAGAGATTTCTTGAAGTGCTTTTTCTGCAGGTACACATTTCTAATCATGTTTCTGTAATCTTGATGTCATACAGTGTGGACATAACCCTCTACCACTTTCAAGCACTCCACAAATATTAGCTAATTAATTCATTTCATAAAGGAAGAGTTTTTTGGCTCAGTCTTGGTGGCCCAGCTCTCCATTCTCAGTAATGGTTCATCGTAGAGCCAGAGACACACTTTATTAACTGTGTTCACATACTTTTTCAAGCTGGAGTTCCAGATGTAGGAAGAAATAGCTGCCAAACCCAGCCCAGGTCAAGTGACTCCCAGTTGGAGGCTTCCTGCCTTTGCTTTTGTGAGAGAACCACTGCATCCGTGGATCCCCCATGAGAGAGGGTGTTGTGGTGCAAAGCAGAGCATCCAGGCTTGGACTTCACAAAGCAGCAGATTTTTAAAAAAAAAATTTTTTTTTCAACGTTTTTATTTATTTTTGGGACAGAGAGAGACAGAGCATGAACAGGGGAGGGGCAGAGAGAGAGGGAGACACAGAATCGGAAACAGGCTCCAGGCTCTGAGCCATCAGCCCAGAGCCTGACGCGGGGCTCGAACTCACGGACCGCGAGATCGTGACCTGGCTGAAGTCGGACGCTTAACTGACTGCACCACCCAGGCGCCCCTAAAGCAGCAGATTTTAAAAAGAAAATTTTTTTTAATGTTTATTTATTTTTGAGAAAGACGGGGGAGACAGAGAGAGAGAGAGAGAGAGAGAGAGAGAGAGAGCAGAAGCAGGGGAGGGGCAGAGAGAGAGGGAGACAGAGGATCCTAAGTGGGCTCTGTGCTGTCAGTACAGAGCCCAGTGTGGGACTTAAACTCATGAGCCACAAGATCATGAACTGAGCTCGTCAGGTGGCTAACCAACTGAGCCACCCAGGTATCCCATGCTTTTCTAAGTGAGGACATAAAAAAGCCCCTACCATTTTTGTCACCATCATTTCATAAAAGGGAAGAAAATCTTAGCAGAACAAAAAAAGGACAATAGTCTTGGGATAAAGGACTCCTTTTAAAGTTAAGCACATTCAGCTCCATGGAAATCTGCACCCTGTATTTTTTCCTTTCACCTCTAATAGGTGTAAACCTCCTCATGGACTGGGCCTGGCCCCAGGGCTAGGAGTCGACAGTCAGTGGAGGTACACACCCTACTTGTTGTCAAAGCCACTGAGCCCCAGGAGGGCGGTGGCCAGGGCAGCTTCATTTATCACTATACACAGTACACACTGTCTTCTTATGTATAAATACACTGTACACTATACACATTGTCATATAAAAGACAATGCTTAGCACATTTTAGGGACGCTACCTATTTGTTGAATAAACTAATGAATATGATTATCTAGTGGTGATCTTGGCCAAGTCACAGCATTGCTGAGGCTCAGATCTGTACAGTTAAATCTATGCAGTCCCATCAGTATGATTTGTTCAACTGGAAAGTTGTATTGGATGCCTGCCAATCCTCTTCCATTTAACAAACAAAAACTAAAAGCTAGGACTAAAAGGAATAGTAGAGTGCTTTCTATTCCTTTCCTTTTTTAAAAGATAATTCAATTTTTTGGGACACAATGACTTTTTCAGAGGTTTGTTGTCATGTTTATCTCCTGAATGAAGGTGTTACAGGATTTTTTTTTTTTTTTTTTTTTTTTTTTTTTTTTTTTTTACCTCAGTACCAGGGGTTCATTGTCTCAGCGTTTTGAAGAAGGAAGAGATGGACACAAAATAAAATGAGCAGCAGGCAAAAGTTTATTAGAGTATAAGATTAGAAAATAGGATAGTAGGAAAACTCTGTTTAAAAGAGGGGACATTCAAAAGTGAATGCCCATGACTATAGGCAAGGGTCCTTGTTTTATGTGGTTTTGGTCACCCCCCCCCTCCTTTTCCCGCTGTTCCTCCTCAGGTCCCACCCTTATTGGCTTGACAACTCTAGGTGCTGGGTTGTCCTTTCCTGATTGGCTCAATTCCATTGTGTGAGGAGTCAGACTGGTCATAGTGTCCCTCATAGAACATGAGTTTTATGGTTTAGCTTGGTATTTTGATTGTCAAATTCCTGAGGGAACCCCGAGGGGGAGTAGGTGGTGTCTGTTACATTCTTAAGAGGGACCTTACGCCTGAGGAGGTTTGCTGTAGTCAGACATTCCCAGCATTTTTCCAAAGTATGTGTCTTTCCCCACCCAGGGACCTCAGTCCTAATCCTTTCCCTGTCTGCCTATTTTATCCAATTTTCCCTATCATAAAGGTGTTGATTCTTTACAGGTGAATTCTGCTTTATAGGGGCCCTAAGTGAGGAAGGGACCCCTGCAGACTGAGTTATTAATTTAGAGATGAAGTGTTGGAGAATGGGGAACCTTGCTACAATTTTTACTTAAAGTCCTAGATATTAACTGTAAACAACTGTTCTGTTTTTTTCTTTTCCTAGAGAAGATTTTTAAAATAAGAATATCTATTTTATTACACATTTTATTATTGTTATTTTAAAGTGTTCCATGGTCATGGTGTATAACTGAGTTTAGAGGTCTGATAAATCTTTGATGAATAATACAACAGTCACCCTAGCTTATACATATTTCAAAGCCAGTAAAATCCCAAGAGCTGGCAGCAGGCAAAGGGTTGAATACACATTATGTCTCTCTTTCCACATTCCTACTCAATCCACTTTCTTTAGGGAAAAGCTTTTTGTCATGATCAGCCAGAGGTGAGGGATGAAGGAGAGATGGATTTTCATTAAGAATAGGGGCTTTGTATGAAATTTCTTCATCTATCTGAACATCTGATAGGAGCAAGGCTTTGAAATGTTTTCAGATTGGATTGTATATGCATTTTGATTTCGAATAATGCTGAGTTATGCAAACATTTCCCTGAGTTATGGCAAATGTTTAACTGAAAAAAGAATTCTTAAGACAACACGTTAATATGGATTATCTGCTTATTAAAACAATAACCATAGTCTGCATCCTGTGTGTTTCTTTGAGAATATAGAGGATTAATTT
The DNA here is from genome assembly GCF_028749965.1 of Puma concolor. Lineage (NCBI taxonomy): Eukaryota > Metazoa > Chordata > Mammalia > Carnivora > Felidae > Puma > Puma concolor. Next base: position 43,229,737 of record NC_141678.1, on the reverse strand, counting down.
TTCAATTAGAAACTTTCATATGAATTTAAAGGATTTTTTTTCCCATTAAAATTTCATTGCATTGTTTCTAGTTCAGACATGGCTGGAACATAATGATGCTATTATTTGGCACTAGAAAAGTTAAACCATATTCTTAGATGTGATATCTTCAGCCTCAAGTGGAGGTGGTGTTTATTGAGACACTGATGAATTAAGAGTTGTTATAAAATGTGATACATCATTTACAGTGCTATTTCTTTAAAATAGAGTGAGGCTTCTGGCCTGCTGAGAATGATCAGGCTGTCTCCTAGATCACCCTCTAGTCTGGCTCTACCCTCTGTTGTCCTCACTTTGTTTGGTGCTAAACTACTCTTGGACACGTTTTTCCAGAGCTGGGATGAGAACCCAAACTATACTGATGTCACCATAAACCCTGTTCTGTGGGGGTGTTTGTGATGGGAGGAAGTTGGGGAATCACACTAGCCTTCCTTTTCTGTCTGCTCAGTTTACCTCCCCCACTCACACCCTCCCCTCTGTTCTTAGAGCGTTGTGAGATGGTTTGTGGAAGCAAATGTGAAGATGGAGTGGTTTACTACTGTTGTAGGAAGTGTGTTGTGGGTAAAAGAGGAGCTCTTCATTCCTTTCCCAAAGTTGACCACACTGTTTGCTAGCTGTGTGGGTGCAAATTATTTAGCTATTCTTAGCCTCAGTTTTATCATCTGTAAAATGGGGATAAACATACATCAGAGAATGAAGATTAGGTGAGATAATGTAGATTATCATACATCAGAGGATACATACATCAGAGGATGAAGATTAGGTGAGACTATGTGCTGGGCACATAGTTTCTTTTTCACATGTCTATTATAGGTATCTGAATTAAAAACAATCAGTTTTCACTGCTCTAAGGATATCCTTTTCTCACACCGTAAAGCTAAACTTCAGCCTAAAGAATGTGACCAGCTGGATCTGAGGACCAGTGGGTCTTCAGGCTGGAATGAAGAGAGTCCAGCAGGAGGATGGGGTTTTAAAAAAAGTCTTTGTCTAGGTCACCCTAATTTCATTTATAGACTGCTTAAGCAGTCTGGGGCTTTTATGAAGGATTTCTGCATTCAACCTGCCCTAAAGCATCAGGAAGGTACCACATTGGTTTTTCCTTGCTGCTGTGAAGTGGAACACAGTGTTGACAGGGAATAGATCTAGAAAATAAGAGCCAGAAAAGGCTATTCTCATCAGTGTATAGGTTTCTGTCAGTGGTTTCCGGCATCCCAGCCCTGCCATCCCCCTGCCTGTTCCTCACCCGTCTTCACCATGTGTTCTTGCTGAGCCACGGAGAAAGTCCTGAAAGGGCTAACACAGGTAAGTAAGATAAATAACTGTAAAAAAACCCCCCAAACAAAACTAGCTCCAAGTTAAAAATTAAGACTGTGAACCCTACGACCCAGCAATTGCACTACTAGGCATTTATCCAAGGAATACAGGTGTGCTGATTTGAAGGGACACATGCACTCCCATGTTTATAGCAGCACTATGAACAATAGCCAAAGTATGGAAAGAGCCCAAATGTCCATCGCTGGATGAATGGATAAAGAAAATGTGGTATATATATACAATGGAGTATTACTTGGCAATCAAGAAGAATGAAATCTTGCCATTTGCAACTATGTGGCTGGAATTGGAGGGTGTTATGCTAAGTGAAATTAGAGAAAGACAAAAATCATATGACTTCACTCATATGAGGACTTTAAGAGACAAAACAGATGAACATAAGGGAAGGAAAACAAAAATAATATAAAAACAGGGAGGGGGACAAAACAGAAGAGACTCATAAATGTGGAGAACAAACTGAGGGTTGCCGGAGGGGTTGTGGGTGGGGGGATGGGCTAAATGGGTAAGGGGCATTAAGGAATATACTCCTGAAATTATTGCTTCACTATATGCTAACTAATTTGGATGTAAATTAAAAAAAATAAAAAATAAAGTTAAAAAATTAAGACTGAAATAATTAATTGAAAGCTCTTTGGAATTCCTTTTGATATTTTATGAAAAAGTGATTAAAAGGCAAATTTTCTTTACACATGACCACTTGGATATAGTATTTGTGTTTTATTTTATTTTACTTTATTATTTTTTCTTTGTGTTTGTTTTTGAACCCACACTAGCTATTACTATGCAGAACAAAATATCATGGTGTTAACCATACACCCCCAAACCTACACCGACTGTTTGGGTAGCTCCAGTTGGAAATGGAATACTAGGCCTCTCTTAACTGTTCAGGCAGATTTGTTTGGTGTTTTGAGTCACCAGGAGTTTTAATAGGCTGGGTGGCTTAATGAGGGAAAAAGCTTCATGGTGTGCTTCATGAGGTCTTCATGGTGTGCTGAGTTTTATCTTCTAGATGAAGCTATTTAGACAACAGTGTTTCATGTAATAAACAACAATAATAACTACCAGTTTCTCTATTTAAAAAAAATTTTTTTTTAACGTTTATTTATTTTTGAGACAGAGACAGAGCATGAACAGGGGAGGAGCAGAGAGAGAGGGAGACACAGAATCTGAAACAGGCTCCAGGCTCTGAGCTGTCAGCACAGAGCCTGATGCGGGGCTCAAACTCACGGACCGTGAGATCATGACCTGAGCCGAAGTTGGATGCTTAACCGACAAAGCTACCCAGGCGCCCCAATAACTACCAGTTTCAATGGCAAAGATAATAATAGCTAATAGAGCTTACTTTGTGCTAGGCACAGTGCTAAGTGCTGTATCATCCTTTTATAATAATTCATTATCATGTTGAATTTCATTTTCCTAGTAACTGAAGAGGACCCCATTTTATCCCCATTTCATAGAAGAGGACCCTTAGGCTTGGAGAGGCTGAGTAGTTGACCCACGAAGATACAGCTAACAAGGGACAAAGATTCGAATCTCAGCAGTCTGATGTTAAGTCTGTGTTCTCTAACTACTACTTAAGTTTCTGGGTGTTTGATGTAGCTGAGTCTTGAATTAATTTTTCCTAAATTTGTTTGAATAACTTCTAGACACACAGCTAAATTTGGCTGCATATTCCCTGATATTTTTCCAATGTTCATCACCCCCTGGACTGAAATGTTACTGGTATAGGTGGAAGAATGGGTCAATACAGCACACCTCGAGATACAGCAGTTTGATTCCAGACCACCTCAGGAAAGTGAATATTGCAATAAAGTGAGTCAAGTGAATTTTTTGGTTTCCTAGTTGCAATATTGTGCTATTTGGTCATTCAGATGCATTTGGTCTTGGTCCAAAGGTCCTGGCTTACAGTTTCTAAAACCCTTTTAATTTTCTGTGATAAAGGTACCTTTTGTTATGTTAATGAGGTAACTTTGGAAAGGTTACCTTCAGATAACTTAAGGATGGGGCTGGTTGCCTGGGAGAACCAACTCTGTGAGTAGAAGTATGGGACAGGGGGAGTCAGGGTGGCTCAGTCAGTTAAGAGTCTGACTCTTGGTTTTGGCCCAGGTCATGATCTCACCCTTTGTAGGGTCAAGCCCATAGCTGGTGGCACGGAGACTGCTGAGATTCTCTCTCTTCCCCTCTTTCTCTGCCCCTCCCCTGCTCACGCTGTCTCTGTCTCTCTCAGAATAAATAAATAAACTTAAAAAAAAAGTGTGGGACAAAAATTTCCTGACCTCCTAAAAGGGAGGAGAGGAGCCGAGGTTAAATTACCCAGTGGCCAATGAGTTAGTCAATCAGGACAGGGTTTGGAGAGCCTCTGAGCTGGTGAACATGTGGGGATGAGGGGAGGCAGGTGCCCGGAAGCTCTGCACCCCTTCCCACATGCCTTGCCCTGTGTATCTCTTCCATCTGGCTGTTCTTGAGTTACATCCTGTATAATAAACTGGTGATGCAGGAAGTAAGATGTTTACTGAGTTCTGTGAGCTGCTGTAGTGAGTTAATCAAACCTGAGGAGGAGGTCCTGGGAACCTCTGCTTTATAGCCAGTGGGTTAGTAGTTTTTTTTTTTTTTTTTTTTTAACGTTTATTTATTTTTGAGACAGAGAGAGACAGAGCATGAATGGGGGAGGGTCAGAAGGAGGGAGACACAGAATCTGAAACAGGCTCCAGGCTCTGAGCTGTCAGCACAGAGCCCGGCTCGGGGCTCGAACTCACGGACCGTGAGATCATGACCTGAGCCGAAGTCGGCCACTTAACCGGCTGAGCCACCCAGGCGCCCTCGTGGGTTAGTAGTTTAAATAACAACCTGGACTTTCATCTGCTGTCTGTAGCCAGTTAGTCAGAAGCACAGGTAACAAACAGCCTGGGGCTTGTGACTGGCACCTGAAGTAGGGAGGTAGGGGGAAGTCTTATAGGACTGCCTTTACCTGTGGAATCTGATGCTCTCTCTGGGTAGGTAGAGTTAGCATTGGGTTGAATTCTCAGACACCCTGCTGGTGTCCAAGAATTCCTTGATGCTGTGTGGAGGGGAACCCCACAACCCTGGCCCCCAATTTGGAATTGAGTCCAGGAACCTTAGAAGACCAGTGCATATAAAAGTTAAGTTTATACTATACTGTTGTCTATTAAATGTATAATAAATAGCTTTATGTCTAACAAACAATGCACATACCTTAATTTAGAAATAACTTGTTTTGCTAAAATATGCCAACAATCATCTGAGCTTTCAACAAGTCATAATCTTCTTGCTGGTGATGGATCTTGCCTCCATGTTGATAGTAGCTGACTAATCAGGGAAGTTGTTGCTGAAAGTTGAGGTGCCTGTGGCAATTTCTTAAAATACGACAACAATCAAGTTTGCCTCATTGATGGAGTCTTCCTTTCACAGACGATTTTTCGGTAGCATGAATGCTGTTTGATAGCATTTTACCAATGAAATTTCTTTCAAAATTGGAGTCAATCCATTCAAACCCTGCCGCTGCTTTCCCAACTAAGCCCAGGGAATATTCTAAATCCTTTGTTGTCATTTCAACAGTGTTCAAAGCATCTTCACCAGGAGTAGATTCCATCTCAGGAAACCACTTTCTTTGCTCATCCATAAGAAGTAACTCTTCATCTGTTCAAGATTTATCTTGAACTTGTAGCAATTCAGTCACATCTTCAATGTCTACTTCTAATTCTGGTTCTCTTGCTCTTTCCACCACATCTGAAGTGACTTCCTCCACTGAAGTCTTGAATCTCACAAAGTCATCCACGACAGTTGAAATCAACTTCTTCCAAACTCCTGTTAATGTTATATTTGGACTTCTTCCCATGAGTCATGAAGTTCTTAAAAGCATGTAGAATGGTGAATCCTTTCCAGAAGGGTTTCAATTGACTTTGCCCAGATCCATTGAAGGAATCCATGTCTATGGCAGCTATAGCCTTATGAAATGTACTTCTTAAATTATAAGACTTGAAAGTCAAAATTGCTCCTTGATCCATGAGCTACAGAATGGATGTTATGTTAGCAGGCATGAAAACAACAATAATCTCCTTCTGCATCTCTATCAGAGCTCTTGGGTGATCAGGTGCATTATCAGTGAGCAGTACTATTTTGAAAGGAATGTTTTTTTTCTGAGCAGGAGGTCTCCACAGTGGGGTTAAAATATTCAGTATACCATGTTGTAAACAGATATACTATTATACAGGCTTGTTCCATTTCTAGAGCACAGGCACAGTAGGTTTAGCATAATTTTTTTTAAATTTTCTTTTTTATTTAAGAGAGAGAAGTGGGGGGAGAGGCACAGAGGGGGGGAAGAGAGAGAGAGAGAGAGAGAGAGAGAGAAAGAATCTTAAGCAGGCTTCATGCTCAGCACAGAGCCTGATGCAGGGCTCAATCCCACAACCTGGTGTCATGACCTGAGCCAAAATCAAGTGTTGAATGCTCAACTGACTGAACCACCCAGACGCCCTAGACTTAGCACAATTCTTAAGGGCCTGAGAATTTTCAGAATGGTAAATGAGCATTGGCTTCAACTTAAAGTCACCAGTTGTCTTAACCCCTAACAAAGGAGTCAGCCTGTCCTTTGAAGCCAGGCATTAACCTCTCCTCTCTAGCTGTGAAAGGCCAAGATGACATCTTCTCCCAATAGAAGGCCATTTGTCTACATTGAAAACCTGTTGTTTAGTGTAGCCACCCTCAGTAATGGTCTAGCTAGATCTCCTGGATAACTTGCTGCAGCTTCTACATCAGCATTTGCTTCTTCCCCTTGCATGTTGGTGTTACGGAGATCGTGTCTTTCCTTAAACCTCATGAGCCAACCTCTGCTAGCTTCACACTTTTCTTCTGCAGCTTCCTTACCTCTCTCAGTCTTCATAGAATTGAAGAGAGTTAGGGCCTTGCTCTGGATTAGGTTTTGGCTTAAGGGACTGTTGTGGCTGGTTTGATCTTCTATCCAGACCAGTCAAACTTTGTTCATATCAGCAACAAGGCTGCTGCACTTTCTTATTCATATGTTCACTGAAGTAGTACTTTTAATTTCCTTCAAGAACTTTACTTTTTCAGTCACAACTTGGCTAACTGTTTGGTACAAGAGGTGTAGTTTTTGGCCTATCTGGTTCTCAATATGTCCTTCTTACTAAACTTAATCATTTCTAGCTTTTGCTTTAAAGTGAGACACATACGACTCTTTCACTTGAGCACTTAGGGGCCATTGTAGGATATTAATTGGCCAGATTTCAATATTGCTGTGTCTCAGGGAATAGGGAAGCCTGGGAAGAGGGAAAGGGATGGGGGAAGGGCCGATGGTGGAACAGACAGATCACACACAACATTTATCGATTAAGTTTGCTGTCTTGTATGCGCCTGGTTTGTGGTATCCCAAGCAACTGCAATAGTAGCATCACAGATCACCATAACAAATATAATAAAAATGCAAAATTCTAAACATTATGAAAATTATCAAAATGTGACACAGAGACACAAAGTGAGTGAATGCTATTGGAGAAATGGCATCAATAGTTCGATGAGGGTTGCCATAAACCTTCAATTTGTAAAAACACAATGTCTGTGAAGCACAACAAAATGAGGTATGTCTATACTGATTTAGGCAGCCCATTAGACATGTGATTTTAAAAATATATTTCATCTTGATCCATAGTGAGAATTTTACTTTTACATTGTGATTAAATTTACATTTAATTACATATATACATAATTAAAACATGACACAATACTTTACTTTTTTTACATGGGACACATTTTGATATTATCTATTCTGTTGTGTTCTATTTCATTCCATTTCCTTCTATTCCATTACTTTTTTCTATTTTACTAAAACCAAACCTCTTGAGATCAACTAAACATCACTTACTAATGGGTGAGAGCCCACATTTTTGTAAAGCAGTCCTCTGGCTGAATAAGTTTTTCTGTTCTTTAGAAATACTCTGCACAGTGTTATACATTTCTGCATCGCTCTAGAGGATTTTTCAAATTGTAAGGAATAGCCAAGGTGAAATTGGTGTTAGAGCATCCTGAAGAAGTGGCACTCTCTCTCTGAAAGGGGTCAAGACTATAAAGCCAGCTTGCTCTGGAACGCTAAGGACTCTGACCTTCGAAGCTGGGTCCAGTAGCCTAATACCTAGCATGGCACAAAGTCCAACCAGCCAGTGAATAAAGGCTTGAAAGCTTGACCAGCTTGGGGCAAGTGTTCTTCAAGAGTATTCAAGGACGAAAGTAATCTTGGGTTTTTTAATAGTTCCTGAAGCAGAAACACACCTCTCCTCCTTCAGCAGCACATTGAGGAGAACTGGAGTGGCTTGTTGTTGTGACATTAGCAGGTGCACGTGAGGACTGAGAATTGCTGCAGTGTTGGCTTGCTGGTCGTTCTGGTGTCATGGGCTGCCACCCCAAGCAAACGACTGAAGTAAGGACTGAAAGTGAAAGGAAAAAATGCAACAGTTACGTACAGTTTATTTTGACATGCTCAGGCACCAAGTTGTTTTGTTTGTTTTATTTCTCATTCCCCCTTTTGGGTGTAAGTGATGTTACTTAATGCTAATAATAGTTAACATTTCTCTAGTGCCAGTTCTAGCCTAGGGATTCACATTGTCCCTTATGTGGCTCATTTAGTCTTTACAGAAACCTCATGTGGAAAGCGATTCTCTCCCCCATCTTATCGATGTGAACATTGAGGTGAGGAAGGCCAAATAGCCTTCCACAGATTATATAGTCAGTAAGTGGTGGGCATGGGATGGAGTCATGGCAGTCTGAATCCAAAGTCTCTGCTGTGAGCCACCATACCTTAATCTGACAATTCAGGTTCTCCTCACTTATGCCTGGTGGTCAGTTTTACAGGGAGGGGCAGATGCTGGGGTCAGAGATATCTGTGTGCAGTGGCCAGCACTCAGCTGTTTGTTCAATATGTATGTATTGAGCATCTTTTCTGTACTTGGCAGGTGGGTATCTACTGTCTGGCTAGTGAAACTTTCAGACTCTGGTTCTTCCAGATTGTCAGTGTCTTTGGAACAGTTGAACATTCTGGATGCTTACACTCAAGTGCTTGGGACTTAGTATGTTGACAGACTGTCCAGGTGGCTGAGGAAGGTACTGGAGGACAGATGGCATTCAGGCTGGCCAGGTCTTCCAGGAGCTTGCCTGGTGGCCAGCGATGGAAAACGATCTGCACGGTCTGGCAGAGGCCAGGGGCAGGAGCAGTGGGTGACAGGGGATGGAAATCATGGAAACCATGAAGGCAGTGGGTGGCATCTGGGGGGGTGGAGCAGCCAGAAGCTGAGCCCAGCCTTGGCCTGAGATTCTGGGCCTAGACATTAGTTCCCAGGGGGCCTCAAAAGGCAGAAGAGCAGCAGTGATAAAGGAACTGAGCATTATTCCAGCATCAAAGCTCAGCTGGCTCCTAACTTCCCTTTGAATAGTGAAAGAATTGGCTAAGAATTAGCCTAAGCTTAGAGATGAGAACTAAATGCTTAGGTGTGGAAATTAGAGCTTCAGGGAAAGCAGGCTGGGTTGTCCCAGTAGGAATGGAGACACAAATGGGTCTTTGTCCAAATAAATATTTCTGCCAGGCAAAATGCACCAGGATGCAAGGTTAAATGTTAAGAATGGAAATGTTGCAGAAGAAAAAATCCAATAGTTTCTTTTTCTGATTTTTGATTTTGAAAGGAACAGAGATGTCCCCTTGGGGACCAGAAGATGTGTGTGTGTGTGTGTGTGTGTGTGTGTGTGTGTGTGTGTGTGTGTGTGTGTATGCGCGCGTGCACATACTCTGAGGATGGAAGGAACTGGGAATGTTGTTTAGGAAGCTTTTCCTTAAATGATAGCCGCCAAACCATTTGAAAGTGAGCATAACAACAATAACTGATTTAGTAACCAGTGACTTTTCAAGCCTATTCAACAAACGCAAAAGATTCCATTATTTTAAGAGATTTAAAATTATTTCAACTGATTTGACTGTTCTGTGTTTTATTTTGTGGCCTAGGGCAAATGAGCCTGCATAGCCCCTGTTAGCTCTTGAAAAGGAAATAGATGGTTGTAAATTGATGACTGATACTAAGCTCTTTGGCTCTGCATTAGAATTATATCACCAAGTGCTTTCTTCTACTGCCTGGAGGGGGTTGCTCCCTTACCTTGTTATTCAGAATCCTTGTGGGAAAGATCCTGATCAAATGTTTCTATTGTGGAGAAGATACCATCAATAGTACTTTCCACTTGTTCTTTATTTTATTTTTTTTCCCTAGGAGCTGGGCACACAGAGAGAACTAAACTTTTAATTTGTAGAGGAACATTGCCATCTGGATGAAAGATTACATTCTGAAGGCTCAATAAGTGAGTTTTATTTCCACACTATTACTCATTCTCTAAGATGCCTTTTCTACATCTGTGAAATGGAACAATTAATCTCTACCTGTGTCACAGTAGTGTTATGAAAATGAGTCACAAAATGCTTGCAGTATACTTTGAGCTTTTTTTGGAGAAATACAAAATATTAGTATTGTGTGAAATGATAAAGCTTGGTGTATGACTATAAATTTTTAGAGAATCAGAAAATGATAATGGGAAATGAAATTGACAAACTTGGATTATAATATGTATTGAAAAAAATTCTCTGGATAATAAGATAGTCTCCCAAAAGGCAATTTCAAAAATCAAGAACAAAATAAAATAAATATATATAGCATTTAAAAATTCTTAAATCTACTTGGCACTCATTAAAACCCTAGGCCAGTGTTTTCCAAACTGTGTTTATATTTTAATATTTTTATTGTTTGTTATGATAGATTGCATGAGAAATTAAAAGATATTCCATGAATAACATGTTCAGTGGTTAAATAAGTTTACAAAATGCTATGTTAAAAAGCTAGGTTAAATAGCTCTCTTTCTGTGCATTTTACTTCTCCAAAAGAAGGAAATGTTTTGTAGCATTTTTGAACTATTTGACTGGGGAACTCAGTTTGGAAAAAGCTGTTATGGGCTAAAAACAAATTTAAATAACCTTATGTTTAAAACAACTTCTCAGTTTTTGGTTGTTTTAGTGTTGTTGGTGAAACTAGGATAAATTATTTTGCTACTTTTGTACACTTGCTAAGATAATTTAAAAATAATACATTAATATCCTTTTTGTGGGATTTTAACAGCATGCCTGTTACATTACATATGTAAGTATACTGAATATATAATACATAATTCTGTTCTTATCTGCATGACCACTCTCTCTATATATATATGTATATATATATATATATATATATATATATATATATATATGTATGTGTGTGTATACATACATATGTACACACATACATATATAATATATAATCCTCCTATTCAAGTTGTTTTCTGGGCCTTTTTCCTGCCCACATCTGAATTTAGCCTTCCTTGTTTCTATATATTTTTAACTCTATAGAAGTGAAAAATGGATAACTTTAGAAGAAGAAGCAATACGTATTATTCATGGGTGCTTCATGAGTTATGCAAGTTATGTGGACTTTGCTTAGCTGTGAAGTGTTAAAAAAAATCACTTTTTGTTCCTTGAAAAAAAAATTTGTATAAAACCATGACAATGAAGATTGTTTCAAAGAAAAATAAGAGATATGTCAAAGAATGTCAAGTTCCTAAAATATTCTGTCAAAAGGAGTTGTCTATATTTGGCAAGGGTTATGAAACTTCTGGGGGCGCCTGGGTGGCTCAGTCATTTAAGCGTCTGACTTTGGCTCAGGTCATGATTTCGCGGTTCATGAGCTCTAGCCCCCACGTTGGGCTCTGTGCTGACAGCTTAGGGTATGGAGCCTGCTTTGGATTCTGTGTCTCCCCCTCTCTGCCCCTCCCTTACTCATGCTCTGTCTCTCTCTCTCTCTCTCAAAAATAAACTTTTTTTTTTTTTTTTTTTTTTAAAATAAAGTTCTGGCTGGAGAAAATTTTTTTGACTTAGGTCCTTGGAGACTTGCTGGTTGGAGAACTAGCTGTGACATTTAACAGTGACCCCCTGGAGGCTAGAGTATGGAGTGTCATGCGCAAAATTTTGTTATTGTTTTAACTTTGCAGTTACAAAAAGTGTTTGGCTGTTTCTTTGCCATGGGCTGTGTGGCACAGCCCCCAGTTATTTGCTGCAGCTCAAGTTCCTGTCATTTTGTCTTTGCATTGAGTCTTCTCAGGACACTAGGGCACCACCAAAATGGTTCCATTTGATGACTGTGTTGCTTGACTCTTGGGCTGTGTGGTGATTGTTTTGAAGAGGATGAGAAAACTCCCCTTTTGAATGAACACAGATTCTCTAAAAAGAAAGTAATCAACATTTAAAATCTCTCTTGGGGAAGGAACTGGGAAGAAAACATTTTTCTCTGGAATTTTCTGACTTATCTACCAGTAAACTATACTGATGTAAAGTGTGGGAGACATTCAGACATATTGCTCCAAAAGCCATGTCTGAAGTCCTTTTTTTTTTTAAAGGGACATCTTCTGTCAGTTTTGCACTGCTCTTTCATTGTCACTTCGAGGTATGAGATGAAAAATGGTTTGCATAAGAGCCACTGTTCCTCACCCCACACAGAGCCCTTAATGAAAATGAATTGTGTTATTTTTGGAAACATTTAGACTCTTTATTCAAAGGAGATATAGGGACACCTGGGTGGCTCAGTTGGTTGAGCGTCTGACTTCAGCTTGGGTCATGATCTCACAGTTTGTGGGTTCAGGCCCTGCGTTGGGCTTTGTGCTGACAGCTCAGAGCCTGGAGCTTCGGATTCTGTGTCTCCCTCTCTCTGCTCCTTCCCCACGTGCACTCTGTCTCTGTCTCTCTCTCTCAAAAATAAATAAACATTAAAAAAAAAACCAATAAACTATTTCTCTCCAAACATAATATATATCTGTTAAAGCCAAGCATCATATATTCCCAAAAGAAAATGAAGGACAAGGTAATCAAGGTTTTAAACTTAAATGATTTTTATTACTAGTTTGGGATTTGTATCCTTATAATGGTTGCCCTCTTCTCAGAGTGTAATACACAAGATGCGTGGGGTCCTTGCCTGGCTCCGTCACTTACAGTCTGGTAACTTGAGGAAATAGATATGCTCTCTGTGATCTGTAAAGTGGGGTAACAATATCTGTCCAAATTGCATTACACAATCCCCATATTGTTAAAAATATTGGTGGGGTAAATCACACGTATTTGGAATACCGTAAGGGGCTGAACTGCTGTGAGGTTCTATTGCTGTTATTTTTCTAATGCTTTGTGTGGTATGGAAATCGACTAATTTTTAGGTGTCTTTGGCAATAGCAATAAGCAGAACATTGAAGAAGGAGGATTTGTATTTTTGGAGATGAACATGCAGGCAGTTTGGAGCTGTGGCATAGAGTAAACTGCCTTTGTGGATGGAGGAAGAATTTGCATCTGAAAAGAGAGAAGTGCTGGGGACTACAGGAATATTTTAAAGACCCTTCTGATCACTTGCTAGAGTGTGCACCTTGTCTGAGAGGTGCAGATGGACAGTGTGAAGATTAACACCCAAGTAGCCATTGCTGAGAGAGGACAGGTATTTGTCTCAAGATGAGTTGGGCATAGGGATGGTGTGGGGCTCATAGCATTAGAGGTGTCAGTAGCAAGTTGATGGCAGGTCAGGAAGCAGGCTCTGTGAAAAGCATGCTCATAGAGCTGGTCTCTCCTTTGCCTTCCAAATTCCAGCCTGCAATGGGCCAAAAACTGTCTACATTTAAACAATTGTCTTTTCCAGAGTACAAGGCATCTTTGGACTATTATAGAGCAAGTAAACAAAAGGAGGTTTAAAAAAGAGCAACCAGCAACTAGATTTCATTGTCTACACTGACTATCCAGTGATTCTGCTCAAGTGAGACTGTTCTTAGCTGTTGGATAAGTCAATGAGAAATAGGCACCTATATGCTAGCTCATTCTATTCCTGGCCTGGCAACACATTTTACAAAAGAGTTTGGTGCTACTGGAATTGTGCAGAGGTTGGCACAGCTTTGGTACATATTAAACACCCAATAGATGCTCATCAGCAGTGCTATTATAGGTATTCATTGTGGTCAGCAGTGCATGTGATCCCAAGTAGAAAGGGCAGGGTGGAGCTGGCTACTGGATCCCGCACATCAAACATCATCTCTCTCATTTCTGTCTCTTTGCCTGCAAGCCTCAGTCTCTCTTACCAGCTGCTTCTCTGCTCAGCGGGGGACATGGCTGTGTAGGCTGCTTTGTTCTCCCACCTCTGTAACTTGTGACCGAGAGATAAAGACACAATTCTTCACAGCTCAAATTCAAAAAATACTCAGAGAAGGGCCTTGATTGGTCTGGTGCAGCTCATATGTCCACATTTTGGACTAGGAACCAATCAGTTTTCATTAAATAAGATAATTGATACATTTTGTAAATTATAGACTTATGGAAACGCGTGGTATTATAATTATAAATGTAATTATTATTTTCATCAATTCCTCCCTCCCTTCCTTATCTGGCTCACTTCTACTTGTTCTTCAAAATTTGGTACAGAGACCCCCTTTAACAACCTCAAGATGGGTTATATGTCCCTTGTTTGTGTTCCGTAGTACCTTGTGCTGTTTCTTGTCCCTGCATTTCCTGTGCTAAATTCACCCCTGGACTGCAAGCTCTTTGAGAGAAGCCATAGTCTATGTCTCTGTCTTCTAGCATATAATGGATATTTAATAAATTTTTGTTGAATAAGTTATTAATCATAGCTGAAGAAGCATTGAACTAAATGCATACTGAACCTAGGATGTGACTTAGAAGTTACTCTTTAAATGCATGAACAGGGTTTGTTGTCTATGATTTGCCTTTGCCAATTTTATGACTATATATATATATGTATATATACACACACACACACACATATATACATACATATACATATATTTTTAATGTTTGTTTATTTTTGAGACAGAGTGAGAGTGGGGAAGGGACACAGAGAGAGGGATACAGAATCTGAAGCAGGCTCCAGGCTCTGAGCTGTCAGCACAAAGCCCAACATGGGGCTTGAACTCACAAACCATGAGATCGTGACCTGAGCTGAAGTCCTCTGCTTAACTGTCTGAGCCACCAAGGCACCCCTATATATATATATATATATATTTTTAAAGTTTTTATTTATTTATTTTGAGAGAGAGAGAGAGAGCAGGTGCATGAAAGAGTGGGGCAGGTGCAGGGAGAGAATCTCAAGCAGGTTCCATGTTTATAGCGTGAGCTTACAACTCATGAACCATGATATCATGAACTTAGCCAAAATCAAGAGTCAGTTGCTCAACCGACTGAGCCACCCATGTGCCCCAATATGACTATATATTAATTGCACTGAAGTAAAATTATTTGAATAAAACAATAAGAGTTAAGTTTTGTTCAGCACTTACTATGTGACAGATACTGTTCTAAGTGTTTTACATATATTAACTTGAGTAATCTTCTCAGGGTCCTTACTGTTACTGTTACCATTTTACAGATAAGGATACTGAGGCACAGAGAAATTAAGTAACAGGCTAAGCACACAGCTAAAAAGCCGGTTGTGGGAATGATTTCAAATGTAGATAGTCTGGGTCAAAAGCCTATATTTTGAAGTAATCATTCTAGTTTGTAGTTCATGTTTAAATGAATTTTAATCATATAATATGTTCCTGTAAACACACCTTTGGTTGGTATAGAGGGAACAAATTCTCCGAAACCCAAATTCTTCCAACTGCCATCAGTCTCCTCCATGAGCACTACCACCAACAGTGTCAGAAAGGACCTGCTGAGTCACACCATCAAGTGCAAGATACAGTGCTAGGTACAGGGACACAAAGGTTTATGTCGCACAGCCTTCACCTTCAACTAGCTTAAAATCCAGTTATAGGGGCGCCTGGGTGGCGCAGTCGGTTAAGCGTCCGACTTCAGCCAGGTCACGATCTCGCGGTCCGTGAGTTCGAGCCCCGCGTCGGGCTCTGGGCTGATGGCTCAGAGCCTGGAGCCTGTTTCCGATTCTGTGTCTCCCTCTCTCTCTGTCCCTCCCCCGTTCATGCTCTGTCTCTCTCTGTCCCAAAAATAAATAAACGTTGAAAAAAAAAATTAAAAAAAAAAATCCAGTTATAAATATGTCCCACACACTTAGGAAGAGAACTATCATTCGAGATAATCTGTGCTAAGTCTCAAACAAATGATATAGACAATAAATGCTTTAGGGTAGTTATAGTATTTTAAAAGTGGCTGAAAAACCTGGATTTGAAACCCATGAGATGAAGCACACCTGAATAGACTGTCAATTTCTTGAGGAGGGGAAGTGTCTTAGTCGTCTTGGATAAACACAGTCCTGGTACCGAGTGGACCCTTGTCTGTATTGTGAGTGGCTTGGATCCTGGCTCTGTTAACTTACAACCTGGATGTGGGCAGGTCAGCTACTCTTCCGTGCCCCAGTTTACTCATCGTACTACCTTTGCTGGGTTACCTATGAAAGGTAATGGGATGGTCTTGAGAAAGTTGGAAGTGAGTTCCTAGCACCCAGGACTGAGTGCCCTCCCTGTTTGTTTGGGAAGGGGAGCTGCACACTGTAGCATCTGGTTCAGATGCACACTGGTTCAGGTGATTTTGTGAGTCATCCAGTAGCCACTTAGAGCACACTCTTTAGGCTGAATTGCTTGTGATGTCTCCAGTGACAAATTTCTCCATGGGAGTCCTGTGGTTGCAGTTGCCGTCTCAGCTGGGTGTTGGAGGGCTCTGGAGATGTAAACTGTGGGGTGAACCCAGACTTAACTCAAAACAAGCCATCCTAAGTCAGCTGCCAGTTCTTCACACTTCTCCAGACTGAGCAAAGCATTTCACTGCAAAGTTGGCCCACAAAAAATTTCTGATGAGTCCCAACTGGTTCATAATTTGTATATGTGACTGAAACCAAGAACATTTCACGTTCTCTTACATTCTGTTCCCCAGACTCCTGCAGATCTGTTTTCCTCTTCCTCATGTTGTTGAAGTTACGACACCCACCTCTTTTTACTGCCCGAGATCCTATTCTCATAGCGTCCATGGGAGTCTGCAGCCATGATTAGTGACAGAAAACAGACTCACCACGTCTTTTGCTTTCTTGCTGCTTACTGGGAAGGTGGTGGGAAGAAGGAATGCCTTCTCTTTGTGGGCTAGAGCCCCCAGGTGATAATTCCAGCACTGTGAACCTTAACCTCCCACAGTGTTTGACATCAGGTTCACAGAATCTGGAGCAGTCTGTTCTGGCATATTCTGAAAATAAAGCAACCCAGAGGACTTTAACTCTTGTGTTTCTGTTAAGGCTCACAACCTCATTTCTGACATTTCTTTTTTTTTTAATAGTTTTTTTTAATGTTTATTTATTTTTGAGAGAGAGAGAGAGAGAGAGAGAGCGCCAGCACGAGTGGGGGAGGGGCAGAGAGAGGGAGACAGAATCCATAGCAGGCTCAAGGCTCCAAGTTGTCAACACAGAGTCTGACGTGGGTCTCGAACCCATGAACTGTGGGATCATGACCTGGGCTGAACCAACTGAGCCACCTAGGCACCCCTCATTTCTGACATTTCTATTCGTGTTTGGCAGACTTAATATCTTTTCTGCCACCTCTATTGTTTGGGTTGCAGAAAAGGAGATAAGGACAGATGGGTGGGCAGGGAAAGACTCAGTTTTGAATCTTGGCTAACAGGGCTACTACTACCAAATTGCAGTAGAACCTGTAGGTTTTGTCTTCTGGGAAGCACTGCTATATGATGATCACACAGTAGGGCAGTGGAGCCTGAGAGGTGTGGGTTTGAGTCCCACCTCTGCTTGTGAGCAATACCTCTGTGCCTCAGTTTCCTTATGTATAAAATGGGGATAGTTATAATATATATCTGGTAACTTTAGTAAGAATTACACAATATAAGCATTTTTTTTTTAATTTTTTTTTTTCAACGTTTATTTATTTTTGGGACAGAGAGAGACAGAGCATGAACGGGGGAGGGGCAGAGAGAGAGGGAGACACAGAATCGGAAACAGGCTCCAGGCTCTGAGCCATCAGCCCAAGCCTGACGCGGGGCTCGAACTCACGGACCGCGAGATCGTGACCTGGCTGAAGTCGGACGCTTAACCGACTGCGCCACCCAGGCGCCCCCACAATATAAGCATTTAAGGACTCAGTAAAGCGTCTGGCATGTAGTAAGCATTGGCATTACTACCTGCTGACATTACTGAGCCAATAAAACTTAGTTAGAAGTTCGAGAATGGATCTCAGTGTTTTTGTATCCCCCTTAGGAGAGTCTGAGCAGACTGATAAAGATATAGGATGATCCAAAGTGGATCCCTTTGGGGGTTCCCTTTGATCTTTCTTAGTCTATAGCTTTGGCCCAGATCACCATCCTACCTCTGTCCTTGAAAGGACACACCTGGAGCCTCATCAACACAACAGTTTTCCTCTAAGGAAATAATCAGATGCAGGGGAATACTGACAACTTCTGGAACACTGCAACTAGCAGCTTCCTCCTTCCTCTTGAAATACTGAAATATTAAAAAGAGAAAAGAAGGTTTTTTTTTTTTTGGCTGTCAGGACAGAGCCAGATGCAGGGCTTGAACTCACAGGCTGCAAGATCTCGACCTGAGCTGAAGTCACTTAACTGACTGAGCCACCCAGGGGCCCTAGAGAAAAGAAGCATTTTAATGACATTAAAAAAAAAAAAAACAAAAAAAACAAAAAAACCACCAAAAACTATTTCGATTCTGTGTACTGCAGTCTCTTAGAAGGGTGGAGATGGGGTGTTGGGACCATTCATGGAGGGTTGGCATGTTTTGTAGGTACATAGCGGGATGATGATGGTGGATTAAATTAGAGTGCTTTGGCCCTAACCTGTGTCCACACCCTTTCCAATGTCAGGCCTGGATCCATGTACCCATGGACTTTTTGGCCTGACTCCAGACCAAGAACTAAAGGTTCAGAATGCACAGTTAGTCACTTTACCATTAGGTAAAATAAAGTGGCCACATTTCTGACTTCTTGAGTGGCTGGAGAGGCAGTAAGAGAAACCATTGCATTCTTTTCTCCCCTCTCCTTGTCTTAGTAATAAGAGAAGGTCTGTGGATTGGTTTAGTCTGGATATTTTCCTTGTTCCACTTCGCCAAATACTTGTTGAGCAACTACTGTGTGTCAGGCACTGTGTGAAACTCAGGGGAGACAAAGATAAATGGGACATGGATTTCATGAGTTTGTATTGTAGGAGGAAAGAGAGACAAAGGAGAAGAGAGGGAATGGGAGGGACCAAGAATGGTTACTTCCTCAAGGACACAGGATGAAATAATCACCTTTTCCTGAATGTGGCAGTCCACAGGACTTCTACTACTTCAACGTTTGTCCATAGAATAATGGCTTTTCAAGATCCTTCTAATTATAAAAGAAGCATTGCATCTTGTCAGTATAATAAGCCCTCAAAAACATTTTAATAACTGCAGTTTTTCTTCACATTATGGCTTCAGCTGTCATTTGTAATATATATGACTAATGCAAGTTATTTAACTCTGTCTAAACTTAGTTTCCTTATCTGTGAAATGGGAATAATACCTAATGGTTTTTGTAAACCAGTTATGTGTAAAATGTTCTTTGTATAAGGTTGGCACTCAAAACATTTGTAGTTATTGTTGTTATATATTCCTTGAGATTTTCTCCAGTAAAGGTGATTTTCTCCTACTTGATTTATTGTGGGGTTGGGCTTGAGGGTAGGTGTCTTCCTTCCACCTTCTTGATACTTTTAGACCATAACTACCCTCTCCTTTTATAAAAATTCCTAGTCTTTTGAGGCTCAAACCATTCAGCTGTACCACATTCTCCTTTTCTTCATTATAACTTGGTTACTCTTTAGCGAGTAAATCTCTTTAGTATTTACCCTCTCACTAAAGACTTTAGAACCATGGCTTAATCTTTCTGTCCACTTCAACCTCTGTCTTCCTTGGTAACTTAAATATCCACGGTTAAATTTCTTCAACATCTCAAATTTCAGGTTTTGAACACTTCATCTACAATGACTTTCTCCTTCAGTCCTTTGTTAGGCAACCCTCTTCCATGGCTACATGGTGATGGCTGTCATCACCAGAGGCTTCCACCTCTGCAGAATATCTAAATTGCACATCCCGATTCCTGAAACCTGCTGTTTGTATCTTTCCTGCTTGCTTGCTGACTGGCCCCCTGCATCTCCAGTCCACTGGCCCTTTCACTGCCTTCCCATTAGCCCCTCTTGTCCTTCATTGTTCATTACAACCATTCCTTTGTTGCAAAACCCTCACGTTTTTTCTCTTTCTGCCCCACCCCCACCCCACCTGATTACCCTCCAGCTCTAAATGAACCCAGCCATCCAATTTCTCATGGGCCACCCGTCATGGCGTTGCATCACTGGAGAATATCACACAACCTGGCAGATGGTAACACTGTGTTGCACCATAACCAAACTTAACTGGTTTCTCCCCAGTCCATGGCAAAACTAGCACTATTTTGTCTAGTAAGCTCCATCCTTCTTTCCTCAAGGTCTATTTCATCTCTTCTCCACGTTCCTTCAAACTTTCCACCCTCCCTCAGTCTCAGAATGTAACCTTGTGTCATATTTAAAAGGGATACTCTCAGATGGAAACTCCCCATGTTCCCTTCACACGATCTATGCTGTATAGTTGCATCTGTGCCCTCTTTTCATACCTTCCAATGGAGGACACACCACTCCTCTTGTCCAAGTCTACTTCCTCCTTGTGTGGTTTGAATTCCACTCCCTCTAGTCTTTCCCATCTATTTGGATCTATTTGATCAGTATTAATACATGTTACAGTATTTCCCACCAGGAACAGCCACAATGACAACAACAATAAAGATGACAAACAACTGCCACTACCACCCTTCTTGGATCCCAGTCTCTCTCTCATCACTGTACTTCAATCACCACAAGCCTTGTTTGCCCATGCCCCTGAACTTCCTTGCCTCTGACTTCTAACCCACTCCAGCCTGGCTTCTGTCCTCACAACTCCATTATATCAGGACTTCCAAAGATTACCTGCATGTGTTAAATACAATGGATTCATTTTAGTTCCCATTTTACTTTATTTGCAGCAATAGTCTACGTTCCTTTATTGAAATGCTTTCTTCTTTTACCCCCTGGCACCAAGTACCCTTGGTTTCCTCCCATCCCATGGCTTCTCCTTCCCAGTCTTTTTGACCCTACTTTGAAATACTAAACCATCAAACAATCACATATGAACAAAATAAGGAAAATTAAATGGCTGTCTCTATAGATTAAGAAAAATATTTGGGGTGATCCAATGTCCATTCAAGATAAAAACTGTCAGGGGTTGTGGGAGGGGGGAAGGGCTAAATGGGTAAGGGACATTAAGAAATCTACTCCTTGGCACAAAAACAGACACATAGACCAATGGAATAGAATAGAAACCCCAGAACTAGACCCACAAACGTACGGCCAACTCATCTTTGACAAAGCAGGAAAGAACATCCAATGGAAAAAAGACAGTCTCTTTAACAAATGGTGCTGGGAGAACTGGACAGCAACATGCAGAAGGTTGAAACTAGACCACTTTCTCACACCATTCACAAAAATAAACTCAAAATGGATAAAGGACCTGAATGTGAGACAGGAAACCATCAAAACCTTAGAGGAGAAAGCAGGAAAAGACCTCTCTGACCTCAGCCGTAGCAATCTCTTACTCGACACATCCCCAAAGGCAAGGGAATTAAAAGCAAAAGTGAATTGCTGGGACCTTATGAAGATAAAAAGCTTCTGCACAGCAAAGGAAACAACCAACAAAACTAAAAGGCAACCAACGGAATGGGAAAAGATATTTGCAAATGACATATCGGACAAAGGGCTAGTATCCAAAATCTATAAAGAGCTCACCAAACTCCACACCCGAAAAGCAAATAACCCAGTGAAGAAATGGGCAGAAAACATGAATAGACACTTCTCTAAAGAAGACATCCGGATGGCCAACAGGCACATGAAAAGATGTTCAGCGTCGCTCCTTATCAGGGAAATACAAATCAAAACCACACTCAGATATCACCTCACGCCAGTCAGAGTGGCCAAAATGAACAAATCAGGAGACTATAGATGCTGGAGAGGATGTGGAGAAACGGGAACCCTCTTGCACTGTTGGTGGGAATGCAAATTGGTGCAGCCGCTCTGGAAAGCAGTGTGGAGGTTCCTCAGAAAATTAAAAATAGACCTACCCTATGACCCAGCAATAGCACTGCTAGGAATTTATCCAAGGGACACAGGAGTACTGATGCATAGGGGCACTTGTACCCCAATGTTCATAGCAGCACTCTCAACAATAGCCAAATTATGGAAAGAGCCTAAATGTCCATCAACTGATGAATGGATAAAGAAATTGTGGTTTATATACACAATGGAGTACTACGTGGCAATGAGAAAAAATGAAATATGGCCTTTTGTAGCAACGTGGATGGAACTGGAGAGTGTGATGCTAAGTGAAATAAGCCATACAGAGAAAGACAGATACCATATGGTTTCACTCTTATGTGGATCCTGAGAAACTTAAGAGAAACCCATGGGGGAGGGGAACAAAAAAAAAAAAAAAAAAAAAAAAAAAAAAAGAGGTTAGAGTGGGAGAGAGCCAAAGCATAAGAGACTGTTGAGAACTGAGAACAAACTAAGGGTTGATGGGGGGTGGGAGGGAGGAGAGGGTGGGTGATGGGTACTGAGGAGGGCACCTTTTGGGATGAGCACTGGGTGTTGTATGGAAACCAATTTGACAATAAATTTCATATAAAAAAAAAAAAAAAAAAAGAATTCAAACCTCTAAAAAAAAAAAAAAAAAAAAAAAAAAAAAAAAAGAAATCTACTCCTGAAATCATTGTTTCACTATATGCTAACTAATTTGGATGTAAATTTAAAATAATTTAAAATAACTAAACCCTCTTCTCTTCATCCTCTTTACTTTCTGTCGGCAGCCGCAGCCACTCTTGTGATTTTGTTTATTGTTTGTATATGCATGTGACTTCACAATTTATATCTTCTGCTTTGACTTCTCTTTTGAGCTCTAGAATCTAGGTACAACTGTGTTTTAGACACATCCGCTTCAGTGGCTGTAGACATTTCAAACTTGATTGTACAGAATTAAGTTTTTGATGTTTTCCCATTGCTCTCTCTCCCCAATCTGCTCTTCTGGTATATTCCATTTAGTGGGTAGTACCACTATCTGTCCTGTTGCCTTGGCCAGTGCTAATTGAATTTCAAGTTTGATAATTCTACTTCAAAAATGCATATTAAGTTCATTTCCACATTCTAGTGTAAGCCAACATCATCTCTTGTTAGGGTGACTGCAATAGCTTTTTAATAATATCCGCATATCCATTTTATATTTCTTATTCATTCAGTATACTGTAGTCAGAATAATTTTTTAAAAGCAAAAATTTGATCAAGTCATTGGCTCCCATTACATTTAGGATAAACTACAAAGTAAACAACAAGGCCAGTAAGACTGCTGGGTTTGGTTCCTGCCAACTCTTGCCAGTCTTCCCTTTGCTTATGATATTCTAGCCACTAATGCCTTCTTCCCATTTCTCAGAATGCCTAAAGCTCTTTCCTGCTTTAGGGACTTCCCACATGCTGTTTCCCCCTGCCTGGAACTCTCCCCACTTCTTATCTGTCTGATTCCTACACATACCTCAGGTCCCAGACGTTAGGTTCCTAAGATATAAAAACTCTTTCATAGTATTCTGTACTTTTCCATCATAGCACTTATCACACTTCTTATCTTTATTTATGCAAATATTTATCTGTCTCCACACTAGACTATGAACTCCAGGAAGATGTCTGTCTTCCCACCTCTGTATGCTTAGTGCCTAGCACGGTGTCTGGCATGTGATTTGGGTCCAGCAATATATGCTGAATCAGTAAATGGTTCATAAAAAAACCCTGGATCAATTGGGGGTGATTGATTATGTCAGGATGTGTTGATTCTTTTGTTCATTCGTTCATTCATTCATTCATTCATTCATTCATCCATCAAATACCTAGGTATTTTTGAATCCAAAGGAAGAAATCACTTTCTTCACCTTTCCCTTGACTCTTTTATATCTTAAAAGAGTCCCTGGCAGTGGCCACATTTATTATATTTGTCTGGCTCACTGGATACATCAAGTTCTAGGGAAGCATTTTTTCCCTCTCTATATACTGCATTGCTCTGTTCCTAAGTGTTCTGACTGTTCTTAATTCTGTCACAAATAATCTGAATTCATCTGCCAAAGGTGAAACCAAGTATACCTAGAGGGACACTTATATCATTTGTGTGTTTTTTTTAAATAAACATTTATTGGACACCAACTATGTGCTAGATTTTCATAGAATCTTTCTTATTTAATTTTTATAACAACCTCTTACTGTGGGTTTTACTATTCCTAATTTATAGTTGAAAATATTGAGGCTTGGGGAATTAAAGTGCTGCAAAACAGGGATAAAAATGCTTTCTTTTTGTTCTCGTATGATGTATGCATTTTTCAAAATCATGAATTCATGTTTAAAATGAGCACAGCCAAATATTGAATTATATGTGGTAATTCTTTCAGAAGACTTAAACACACATTTTAAGGGATTCCATTTTAGAAGAGTAGGATGCTAGTGACCCAGAGATTCTGCAAATTGTCCAGAATTTAGCTGTATGCTGTGCTTATGGGGTGGGAGGTAAATGTGTTTGATTCTCTCTGAACCAAGTCAGGCAGAAACATGGTACCACCCTTCTAGACAGACATCTGTTCAAATATAAATTTCCTGTTTATTGAGGCTTCTGCTCTATTGAAGTAAAGGTCTCGATACGGCTGAACAAGTCAATCATTATAAACCTTGTTAGTGTGACAGCCCCCTGTGTATTGTTTAACTGGAAATGAAACACAAATACACCAAACCCCTGCAGTATCCGCTTCATGGTGCATAAATCTACCGTGCATCATGTCATTTGAAATTTGATGGCAATCTACCAAATGGCAGAAAAGACTTCATCCTCAGAGGGCTATGCAAATGAGTCCAGGCTCTGAACAATCAGGTGAAAGGACACAGCCTGTCCTTTGCTCCCTTCCCCCATATCCTTCCCAGAAAGCATTCCCTAGGGTAATTTCTTAGTGGCAACTGGTGAATTATCCAAATACAAATGACCAGTGTTCATTCAGTTCCACATGCAGATCTGGCTTTAGATGTTCTAAATAGGATTGAAGCGTTCTTCCTGCCTTCCACTATCCAAGCTGTATTATTGCTTGCAGCAAAACCTTCTCAGACCCTTATTAAGCCATCTTAATTGCTTTCCTCAGCTTTCTTTCTTTTTTATCCAAACCTCAGAGGTGAGGGATAATCTGCTCTTAGGCTAAAATAGAGATGCTCATCTCACTACCCCCCTTATTGGCCCCCATCCCCTGATTTATCACACATCCACGCCATAGAAAAGCCTGCAGTTTTGAAAGGACTAAACCAGTCTGCTAGTCTGTTGCTAATAATAGGTATGGAGGTTAAATTATTTTACTACCAGTCATATTTTCTCTGTTTAGGTTTTAAATGGGTAGAACATTTCTCTGTCTGGCTCTACTGGGAAGATTTATTCATAAATTGTTAGAATATTTACTTATAAACTGGAAGTCTCAAGGTATCATCTGATCCAGCTGCTAGTCTTGAGCAGATTAAATCATTAAAAACAAGCAGTTGGCTGTTGGAATCAACCCCTATGGGTACAACCAAACCTTGTCAGGGCTGCCCCTGAAGGCAGGGCCCAGGTGGAGGGAGGCTGGGACAAACCAGTGTGGGTCCATTAGCAGTTCATGGGAGGAGCAAGCTGGCTGAAGTCTGGAGAGGTTGGGTCTTATGAGAGTACATATAAATAGGCATGTCAAGCCGAGCGGACAGAGCAGCAGAAGGCTGGAGAATAAAGCAAGAGTTAGGAATGGTGGCCAGATTATGGAGAGTTTACTCCCCATCAAGCCATTGTCTATCTCATTAATTCTTTTAGAAGCATCCAAGAGGAGCTGTGAGTCTCCTGAAGGGCTGAAACTGTGTGACAGTTTCTTCTATGCTCAGTGACTTTCTTGGAAACATTAAATGATAATTTTTCCCCTTGTCAACTCTAACCTCCCTTTTATCATCCTTATTTATGAGAAAAAGAAGAATGTATTGAATTTTATAACTGAATTTATTCCTATTCTTCCCTAAGAAGATATCAATGTAACTTTTGATAAAACATGGAAAACCATGTTCGATACAACTATTTGATTATATTTTAAAATACATTCTTATGATAAGCTCTTGAAATAGCCAAGAAATGTATGAAGACATTCTTGAACTGGTTTATGTTAGAGTACCATCTGAATTAAAAGCAGTGGACTCCATCTCTTGTTGATGAAGGGAGAAAATAATCTCTTTTTGGAAGGCAAATGATTTTGTACTGGAGAACATTTGGTTCATTAGGAAAGCTGTTGATTTCTCAGAAGAAACAGTTTATTTTCTCATCTCAGAATGAGGAAATTGAAAAATATTTCATGTGATTCAAGAACAGGTAAATCTCTGTGGAACTCACAACTGTAGTATTCTATGGGAACATATACATGCTATGTAAATTTACATAATAACAATCAATATATTCTATAGACTTAATCTTTTCACTGCTTTAAGGGCCAGAGCCTATAGTGTAGACTGGTTTTGACTAAAGAGAGTAAGGAGCAAAACTTTCAGCTTTCTGAAACAAAAACAAAAAAAAAAACAACCCAAAAAAACCTTCCAGCTTTCTGTTTTGGGACTAGAGCAAGACACCCAACCACAGTAATATTTGCTTACAATTCTTTCCTTTACTGTTACCCCATTAATTTTTCCTGAGCAGCATCATAACCCATAATTCTCAACTCTGTAATTTTCTGGCCTATTTTTTTCCTAAAGTATATTATTTTGAGAGAGAGAGAAAGTATATGCTTGAATGGGGGAGGGGCAGAGAGAGAGGGAGACACAGAATCCCAAGCAGGCTCTGTGCCATCGGTGTGGAGCTTAAACTCATGAACCCTGAGATCATGACCTGAGTCTCAGGTCGAGATCAAGAGTCAGATGCTTAACTGACTGAGCCACCCAGGCACCCCTCTGGCCTATTTCTTATAGGTGGTCTAGGGCACTGGTGTGGGGATGGAGGCAGCCATCATTATGTTACAAACAGGTGGAGGATACAAAAGAAAAAGGTGGTTTCTGCCTCTTGCTGGAAAGGCAGAATATATGCTCATGAAGGACATTTAAAGGCTAATTTACAAAGAGAATGTATTCATCAGCGTTTACACATTACCATATAATAATTATAACTTGTCTTCAAGTGATTGCTATGTACTAGAAATGCTACAAAACATTCTATAGGACATACTACTATTTCTGTGTTATGGATGTGGAAGCTGTGGCTCAGAGATCCCCAGGATCACCCAGCTAATACATAACAGAGTCAGGATTAAAGTCTAGCTGGGTCTGACTCCCATGCCCAATCTCTTGCCCATTGCTGTGTCTCCATAGGCAGCAACTGTGTCTCTCACCTTCACTATCTTACTTAGCACTTTGCACGATGTTTGGCACATAGTAGGTACTCAAGGGTGATTTACAGATTGACCACTGCTAAAGCACACAAAGGAATGATCCTGTTCTAAAGCTTAAATTGTCATTGAATTAAATGACAGGATATTCTGAAATATCCTCTATAGGGCTGCATGTTAAGACCTTTTTCCTCCATAGGGTATATAGTTCTACTTTCTCTGTTTAGCTTCTGCATCTGCCCCTTTCTTTAGCAAACTGTGAGGCTGATTTTGGGCTTAGGGAGGGCAGTATTTGTTGGTACTGGCTGGAGCATCCCCATTCCCCAAACTCTGCAGATCCACTAATGCCTGGTTCTGCAGCCAGGAGCATGGCTGCAGCTGGGGTAGCGGTGCCATTCTTTAGACTGCTGACCTCCTTGGGGAGCCTGAGTGGCTCAGTTGATTAAGCGTCCTACTTCAGCTCAGGTCATGGTCTCATGGCTTGTGAGTTCAAGTCCCACATCAGGCTCTGTGCTGACAGCTCAAGCCTGGAGCCTACTTCAGATTCTGTGTCTCCGACTGTCTCTGCCCCTTCCCTGCTCATGCTCTGTCTCTCTCTCTCTCTGTTTCTCTCTCTCTCAAAAATAAATAAACATTAAAAAAATTTTTTAGACTGCTGATCTCCTCAAAGGCTCTAGCATGGAGAGAGAGAGGGCCCTTCTCTCTCAGCCAGAGAGTTGGCTCTGCTTGTGGCTGCCTAAGAGCAGGCTGGGAAATGCGACTTATTATCCTTCATTAGAAGATCACTCTAATTTACAGACCTTAGAATGAAGTTATGTGCATGATGCACTTTTGAACTCATTACTGAGTATATTAAATCATATCGAAATGTGGTTCCTGCAGCAGGTGTACTGGTGACTGGGAGCTCAGACAGGGCCTTGGGTATGAAATGTCAGTCTGGCAACATTATTCCCTCTTTTTCTATTGTCACATTCTTTGCACAGTTTGGAACATCTGTTCATATTTGTTTATTGAACCCTTGGGGCTTGCTTCTCCAAAATCACGTTTAACTTCATGAAATTGCCATTTTAAGAACACTTTTTTTTTTTGCCACTCTGCTAAAGATGAATGATATATAATAAAAAAGAATGGGGGTGGAGCAAATCATGATATTTTAGTCCCCTTTGTTTGCTGCAAGGGCCTAGAGGACACAGCCTTCCTCACAGAGGGAAAATGGTCTTGGACACTTATGAGCTTGCGTGCTCCCTCACCGGCTGGATGTGCAGTGTGGCTTTTAAAGTTATCCCCTGGTATGGGGAAGTCAGGACAGAAAATGGCAAGGACAGCAAAGTGGAGGGTGCTGCTGTTGCTAGCAGATGGTAGGTTGTATTAATCAGCTGGGGCTGCTGTGACAAAGCAGCACAGACTGGCTGGTTTAAACGACAGTAGTTGATTATCTCCCGGTTCTGGAGACCAGAAGTCCGAGATCAAAGTTTCAGCAAGATTGCTTCTCTCTGGGCTGTGGCAGAGAATTTGTTCTCCTAGTTTCTGGTGGCTTGCTGGCCGATCACTGGTGTTGGTTGATTCATGCTATATCACCTTGACCTTTGCCTTCATGTCCACATGGCATTCTCCCTGTGTGTGTGTGTGTGTGTGTGTGTGTGTGTGTGTGTGTGTGTCCATGTACAAATTTCACTTTTTTATAAGGACACCACATTGGATTAGGGGCCACTCTCATAACCTTATTTTAACTTGATTACCTCTGTAAAGACCTATCTTTAAATAAGGTCATAATTTGTCATACTGGGGTTAAGACTCCAACATATCTTTTTTGGAGGGTATAATTCAACCTGTAATATAGAGGTAGGGGAATGCAAAAAACCTTTTTTTTAGAGAGAGAAACATTTATATATATATTATATAAATATGTATATGTGAAATGAGTGTCTACTTTTTGCCTAGCTCTGGGGTAGGTACTATAAATGTTGGAGTGAAGTACCCACCATGGGCTTTGCTGACATTATTCTGATGTCTGGGGATGCTGTTCTTCTGATAATGTCTCCTGTTCTCCCAGGATTTGAAAACTAACACAAGAACCCCAGTTCTCTCCTCTACCAGGGCTGCATATCCTCTCTTGGTGGGGTGTGTGAACAATGTAGGCCAGCAATGTTTATATTCACTCAGCTGGACAATTTACCAGCCATTATTGGTTTTCTTCTAAATGACTTCTCTAACAGCTGATAAAACCCAGCCTAGAGTATGTGAAGTTCACTTCTCTGCCTATCAGGGACAGATTGGCTTCCATCCATAGTAAGCTTTCAATGGGAAGGTTAGTGTTTGCTGATTAGTACAACATTATGTGCAGATATGCTTAATAAATGCTTTATGAGGATTTGTTAACTTATTCACCAGGCATTTGTTGACATTTATTTATTTATAATTGAGTTCCTGCTTTGCATAGGGCACTAGGGAGTACCTAACGTGATATGGAATTTGTAACATAGTCCAATCACAAGTGCAGTGCAGGAATTCCTCCTATATCATTCTTGACAAGCCTATCTTTTTTTCTTATTTTATGTTTTATTTTATTAGGTTTTTTAATTAAAGTATAATTAACATACAATGTCGTATTAGTTTCATATGTATGACATAGTTATTTGACAATTCTATATGTTACTCAGTGCTGACTATGAGTAAGTCTGGTCTCTTTCTGTCACCATGCATTGTTATTACAATATCATTGACTATATTCCATATGCTGTATTTTTCATCTCTGTGACTTATTTTATTTTATTAAAATTTTTTTTAACGTTTATTCATTTTTTGAGAGACAGAGACAGAGCGTGAGTGGGGAGGGGCAGAGAGAGGGTTAGGAGACACAGAATCTAACGCAGGCTCCAGGCTCTGACCTGACAGCACAGAGCCCAATGTGGGGCTCGAACTCATAAACTGTGAGATCACTACCTGAGCTGAAGTCGGATGCTTAACTGACTGAGCCACCCGGGCGCCCCTCTGTGACTTATTTTATAGCTGGAAGTTTGTACCTCTTAATCCTCCTTATTGGTTTCATGCATCCCCCTACACACCTCTTCTCTGGTAACCACCAGTTTGTTCTCTGTATTTAAGAGTCTGTTGTTTTTAGGGCGCCTGGGTGGCTCAGTCGGTTAAGAGTCTGTTGTTTTTTAGTTAGTTTTTTCATTGGTTTTGTTTTTTAGATTCTACATATAAGTGACATCATATGCTATTTGTCTTTCTTCCTCTGACTTATTTCACTTAGCATAATGCCCTCTAGGTCCATCCATGTTGTCACAAATGGCAAGACCTCATTTATTTTATAGCTGAGTAATATTTCATTGTGTGTATATATACATATATATATCACATTGGCTTTATCTATTCACCTATCGATGGACACTTGGGTTGCTTCCATTTCTTGGCTATTGCAAATAATGCTGCAATAACCATAGGGGTGCATCTGAAAAGTTTATCTTAAATAATCCCTGATATAGGCAGCTAATTACCTGAATGAGGAATTTATTTCCATAGGTGGGCATGTATATTTCTAAAGGTAGAAAGTACTTTTATTTATTTATTTATTTATTTATTTATTTATTTATTTGATAAAGAACATGAGCAATAGACGGAGAGAGAGAGAATATTAAAAAAAATTTTTTTTTCAACGTTTATTTATTTTTGGGACAGAGAGAGACAGAGCATGAATGGGGGAGGGGCAGAGAGAGAGGGAGACACAGAATCGGAAACAGGCTCCAGGCTCCGAGCCATCAGCCCAGAGCCCGACGCGGGGCTCGAACTCACGGACCGCGAGATCGTGACCTGGCTGAAGTCGGATGCTTAACCGACTGCACCACCCAGGCGCCCCTAAAATTTTTTTAAAAAAATATTTTATTTATTTTTGAGAGAGATAGAGACTGAGTACAAGTGGGGGAGGGGCAGAGAGAGAGGGAGGCACAGAATCCAAAGCAGGCTCCAGACTCTGAGCTGTTAGCACAGAGCCAGGTGTGGGACTAGAACTTGTGAACCCCAAGATCATGACCTGAGCCAAAGTCAGATGCTTAACCGACTGACCCACCTAGGCTCCCTGAGAGAGAGAAAATCTTACGCAGTCTCCACGCCCACCATGGAACCTGATGCTGAGCTTAATCCTATGACCATGAGCTCATGAGCTGAGCTGAAATCAAGAGTCAGACATTCAACCAACTAAGCCACCCAGGTGCCCCTAGAAAGTAGGTTTAAAAAAATTGAACCAATAAGAGACACTTAAGTACAGAGAACAAGCTGAGGATTGATGGGGAGGGAGGGTATGATGTGGGGAGTGACTTAAATGGGTGATGGGCATTAAGGAGTGCACTTTTCAGGATGAGCACTGGGTGTCATACGACACTGGGTTCTACTCCTCAAGCCAAAACTGCACTGTATGTTAACTAACTTGGGAATGAGAAAAAAAATTGAACTGCTACTCTGTAGTGATATAATACCCACCCAATCATCCTATTTTTAGGGGCACTTAGAAATTGAGGTGTACTAATTTGAGGAATAATTTGTATACTATAAAATTCATCTCTTTAAGGTATATAATTCAGTGGTTTTTGGTATGTTCACAAATTTGTACAACCATTACTACTAGTTAATCAATCACTCCCCAAAGAAACTCTGTATGCATTAGCAGTCACTCCCCATTCTCCTTCTTCCAGCCTTTGAAAACCACTACTTTCTGTCTCTGTGGATTTTCCTGTTCTGAACATTTCATATGAATGGAATCATACAATATATGGCCTTTTGTGTCTTCTTAGCAATGGATTTCAAGGCTCATCCATGTTATAGCATGTAGCAGTACTTCATTTCTTTGTATGACTGAATAATATTTCATTGTATGGACATACTATATTTTGTTTATCTATTCATCAGTTGATGGATATTGGATTGTTTCTGCTTTTGGGCTATTATGAATAATGCCATTATGAGCGTTAGTGTTCTATAAGTTTTTGTGTGAATGCATGTTTTCAGTTCCCTTGGGTATATATCTAGGAGTGGAATTGCTGGCTTATATGGAAGTTCTATGTTTAACTGTTTGAGGAATGCTAAACTGTTTTCCACAGTAAGATGTGGCACCATTTTACATTCCCATTAGTAGCATATGAGGGTTCCAGTTTCCCCATATCCTTGCCACACTTGCTATTGTTTCTCTTCTCACTAGCCATCCTAGTGAACGTGAAGTAGCGTCTCAGTGTGGTTTTGATTTGCATTTCCCTGATGACTAATGATGTTGACAGTCTTTTTATGTGCTTTTTGGCCATTTGTATATCTTATTTTGAGAAACGCAGCCATCTTAATTTTTCATTTTGGAAAACATTTTCTTATTCATTCATTTAGTCAGCATTTGTTGGGCACACATTTATGTGCCAGGCATGTGCTACACACTATGGACACAAAAGAGCATGGAAGAAATTTCAGATTGGAAGGTGGAGTAGTCAGGTGTCTATTTGCATGAAGCAATTCTAAAGGCTGATTGTCAAGGCCTGTGAAGCCTTAGGCGAGAAAGGCAATTCTGAGCAGAGAAGAGTGTCTGAGACTTATTTGGCTTCTGTTTTAACCTCCATGGGTTTGGCTTCTCATACAGAGGTCAGGGATCCACAAATAAGACTTAGAATCCTTTTATCAAATTTTCAGTGATGAGCATACAGAAATATTGCCATGAAAATGGCAATGAAGTGTTTACTTCTCTTTACTTTTGGAGCTCATTGGACGAAGCTCAGAGCATATGTTAAGGCTTAAGCAGAGCAGTGGGCCAGCAGGATTGATGCAAGGCCAAGGACAAGGAAGGGCATTGGCTTCTCTGGTGGATGCTAGAGGTAGTGTATGTGGCAGCTTCACTGAACAGTACTTGTGCTGTCAACAGCTTCACTGGAGGAAATAGCAGTCACAGAAGGCACCGTTCCATGTGCTGGGGCAGGATCAAAAGAGAAGGAAAATGGTGGAGACAGTGACTAATAGGACTAGCTGAGTGACCTGAGGGGACTCCTGAATTAGGAGGAATTTGAAGGGATTTTGAGGATCCCCAAAGAGTGTGTAGGGACAGAGACAGAAAGAATAGCTCTGACTGTTAACTTCAGCCTACTCTTACTCCTATACTGGTATGACTTGAGGAAGTATAGATTATAGATAAATAAGACATGGTCTCTTCCTTAGACAAGCATGTAGAACAGAGAGGGAGATAAACACTAATATGTAATTTCAATATAATGAGGTAGTTACCAAGAGAGGAATTAATAAAATGTCCATTAGTTGTTGCCTTGAATGTCACCTCCTTCTCTACAAATGCCTGTATTGTCTATAGTCATCCCCAAAATTGGCTAAGTTAATTAATCCCAGACTCTGTTCCTACTCTTCATTTCAGACATTGGTATCTCCTGGTCTCTCCCATTCCTATCCTGTTAAGTTTTCTTTTTTTAATGCTTATTTACTTTTGAGAGAGAGAGACAGAATGCGAGTACGGCAGGGGCAGACAGGGAGGGAGACGCAGAATCTGAAGCAGGCCCCAGGCTCTGAGCTGTCAGCACAGAGCCTGATTTGGGGCTCAAACTCACAAACCTTGAAATCATGACCTGAGCTGAAGTCTGAAGCTTAACCTACTGCGCCACCCAGGCACCCCTCCTATCCTGTTAATTTTTACCTGGATTCTCTTTCTGTCTGGTTTCATGAGAGTAAAGTTTCATTTACATAGGTTTTATCTGACTTTTGAATCTGCTTCTGCAACCTCCTGTATGGCTGTCTCTACTGCAGCCCATGCTGTCTTTGTTCCCCTGCCTGACCCAGGGGATTGGAACATTTTATATGTGTCATAGTATGCTGGTGTCCTTTGGTCTTTTCTATCCAGAGGAGGAGGCCTTTAGGAACTTGGGGGATAGAGGAGAATTTTGAGACTTTTGAAGGGAATGTTTTTTTTCTTCCCACATGGATATGGAGGTAGAAGATAGACACAGAAACTTGAAACAGTTTGACATGGTTTAGAAAGTTTGCAAGTATTTTGGTATAAGCATGGGGTACTTGGAGGGAAAGTAATGAGACAAGAGTGGAAATAATGGGCATGAGACAAATTATGAAGGGTTTAAAAATATTGATGTTTCTTAAATTATACAGTATTTGTCTTTCTCTGACTTATTTCACTCAGCATTATACTCTAGCTCCATCCATGTTGTTGCAAATAGGAGGATTTCATTCTTTTTTTATGGCTGAGTAATATTCTATTTTATATGTAAACTATATCTTCTTTATTCATTCATTATTTTATGGACACTTGGGCTGCTTCCATATCTTGGCTATTATAAATAATGTTGCTATAAATATTGGGGTTTGTGTATCCCTTTGAATTAGTATTTTTGTATTCTTTGGGTAAATACCCAGTAGTGTGATTGCTGGATCATAGGGTAGTTCCGTTTTTAACTTTTTAAGGAACCTCCTTACTGTTTTCCACACTGCATCAGTTTGCATTCCCACCAACAGTGTGCAAGGGTTCCTTTTTCTCCACATCCTTGCCAGCACCTGTTGTTTCTTGTGTTGTTGATTTTAACCTTTCTGAAAAGTGTGAGGTGGTACCTGATTGTAGTTTTGATTCACATTTCCCTGGTAAGTGATGATGACCATCTTTTCATGTGTCTGTTGGCCATCTGGATGTCTTCTTTGGAGAAATGTCTGTTTATGCCTTCTGCCCATTTTGCAAGTGGATTATTTGTTTTTTGGCTGTTGAGTTTTATAAATTCTTCATATATTTTGGATACTAACCCTTTATCAGATATGTCATTTGCAAATTTCTTCTCCCATTCCATAGGTTGCCTTTTAGTTTTGTTGATTGTTCCCTTCATTGTGCAGCTTGCTTATTTATTTATTTATTTATTTATTTATTTATTTATTTATTTATTTATTTATTTATTTATTTTAGTGAGTGAGAGTGCTGGGGAAAGGGATAGAGGGAGAGAGAGTGGGAATCTTAAGTAGGTTCCACGGGGAGCCTGACTCAGGATTTGATGCCATGACCCTGGGATCATGACCTGAGTCAAAATCAAGAGTTGGATGCTCAACTGACTGAGCCACTCAGGCACCTTGTGCAGAAGCTTTTTATTTTGATGTAGTCCCAATAGGGGACTTTTGCTTTTGTTTCCTTTGCTTTAGGAGGCATATCTAGAAAAAGGTTGCTACAGCCAATGTCAAAGAAACAAAACAAACAAGCAGAGGGAAAGGAAAAAGAGAGAGACAAAGAAACAGACTCTTAATTATAGAAAACAAACTGATGGTTACCAGAGGGGAGGATGGTGGGGGATGGGTTCATAGGTGATGGAAATTAAGGAGTACACTTGTGATCAGCACCAGGTGATGTATGGAATTGTTGAGTCATTATATTGTACACCTGAAACTAGTAAAACACTGTGTGTTAAAAAAAGAATACTGCTGTTACCTTAAGGCAGGTAGAGAACACTGAAGTATCTTAAGTAGGGGAGAACTCTGGTCAAATTTGTTTTTTTTTTTTTTTACAAAGCTCATTTTGGAAGTTATATAAGGCAGCAATGAGACCAGAGGGAAGAAGACCTATCAGGTTATTGCAGTGGTCCAAGTGAGAGGTGATGGTGGCCAACATTGGATATGACATTGGATGTGGAGAGAATTAGAAGAATTTGAGAGACCCTAATAAGGTATAGCCAGAAACCTTTGAAATTTCTTGGATATGGGGTAGGTGGGGGAAGGGAAGAGTGAAAAAATGACTCCATTTTCTGACACTGACAATTGAGTAAGTGGCATAATGATAGAGAATGCAGGAGGAGGAATTTTGTGCCAAAGTAGGGCATAACATTTTGTCCTCTTGTACATAGTACATCAAAAACCTCCAGATGCTTGAATTAGCCATCATGATTCTTTTTGACCTTTATTACACAACCTAAAAGTAATTAATCTATTTCTTTAAGATTTATCTTCATTTATAGTCCTCATCATTTTAATTGCTACTTATATTTGACTTTTCCACTGTTCATCCTAAAATATAATACCTGAAAAAAACTTACTAAATAAGGTTGAACCAAAACTACAGAGTGTTATTACTATCCTCTATGGTAGTAGATACATGATTTACCCCAGTGATACATAATTTTCATGATACATAAATATGTACATCACATCTTCTTTCACCAGTTTTAGAAGCTTCTCCAAACTTTTTTTTTTTCAACTGCAAATTCTTAGGTCATTTTTTTATTCCCTTAGTGTTTAAAAATATATCAAGATGTCCTCAGTTAGTGACTCAAACCATAAGGAGATTTATTGTTTACTTAATAAAAGCCTGAAAGAATGTGATCTCAGGCTTGTTTGATGGATAAATGATGCCATTAAAGATCCAGTTTCTATTTCTATTCTTCTTTCTCCTCTGTTATCATCAGAGGATTA
The DNA here is from genome assembly GCF_028749965.1 of Puma concolor. Classification (NCBI taxonomy): domain Eukaryota; kingdom Metazoa; phylum Chordata; class Mammalia; order Carnivora; family Felidae; genus Puma; species Puma concolor. The sequence goes on along the minus strand of NC_141678.1, from coordinate 43,193,377 downwards.
GTTTCACTTTCATGTTTGTGACCTCACAGTTTCAAAATGGCTACCATAGTTCCAAGCATCAAGTTTTCACATAAAAATATAGCAAGAATGAAGGGACAAGAGGAATATTTGCCTTTCACATCTTTTATCTTTCATGGAGAAAAATCTTTTCTCATAAGTGCACCGTAGACTTCTTTTTATTTTTCATTGGCCAGTCACTGAGCCAAATGGATTGAGACTGACATGCTTGGTATAGACCAATCAAAATTCACTTCCTGGAAAATGAACTATTACTGCCTAAACAAAATCATTGTTTTGTTACCAAGGAAAGGGGGGACACAATTGTGGAATGAGCAGCCAACAGTGTCTGCCCACAGGAAACCAAAGAAATATTTGATCGAATATAGGAACAGAAAGGATCAGTTTGGAGTGGTCTTAAATCTTTATCTATCTATCTATCTATCTATCTATCTATCTATCTACCTATCATCTATTATTTATCTAATCAGTGGACACACCTACTTTCTACTCTACTAGCTTAAATCCTTGTAATTCTATTATCATCTGACTTGAAACATTAACGGAGAAATTATCAAATGTTTCATTAAGGAAGGAAATGAGAATAATTTGCCATAATATTTTTAATGACCTAGTAATTTTCCCCCAAGTTTTCCTGAGATATAATTGATATATATCCACTGTATAAGTTTAAGGTATGCAGCATAATGGTTTGATTTACATATACTGTGAAATGATTATTAGAATAAGTTTAGTTTGCATCTATCATCTCATGTAGATGCAATAAAAAGAAAAAGCAAAAAAAGGAAAAATTTCCTTATGATGTGAACTTGTAGGATCTATGCTCTTAACAACTTTTCCTATATATCATGCAACAGTGTTAGCTATAGTCATCATGTGGTACATTACAACCCTAGGGCTTATTTATCTTATAACTAGAAGTTTTTACCTTTTGACCAACTTCCTGTGATGCCCCCATGACCCACCTCTGGTAACCACAAATCTGATCACTTTCTCTGTGAGTTTGATTTCTTTTTTTAGATTCCACGTATAAGTGAGATCTTATAGTATTTGTCTTTCTCTGTCTCACTTTCACTTAGCATAATGCCCTCAATCCATGTTGTTGCAAATGGCAGGATTTCCTCTTTTTTTTTAATGGCTGAATTATATCCCAGTTTCTTTATCCATTCATCTCTTGATTGACACAGAGGTTGTTTGGCTATTGTAAATAATGCTGCCATGAACATAGAAATGCATATATCAAGTTAGTATTTAATTTCCTTTGGCTGTATTCCTAGAAGTGGAATTGCTGGATTGTATGGTACTTCTATTTTTAATTTTTTGAGGATCCTCCATGCTATTTTTCATAGTGGCTATACCTGTTTACAATCTCACCAACAGTGTACGGTTTCCTTTTTCTCCACATCCATGCCAGCATTTGTAATCTCTTGTCTTTGATGGTGACCATTCTAACAGGTGTAAAGTGATGTCTCATTGTGGTTTTGGTTTGAATTTCCCTAATGACTTGTGATGTTGAGCATCTTTTCATGTGTCTCTTGGCATGTGTTCTTTGGAAAAATGTCTATTCAGGTCCTCTGCCCATTTTTTAATGGGGTTATTTCCTTTTTTTGGTGTTGAGTTGTATAAGTTCTTTATATGTTTTGGATATTAACCCCTTATTGGATATATCATTTGCAAATATCACCTCCATTCAGTAGGTTGTTTTGTTTTTTGTTGATGTTTTCCTTTGCTGTATAAAAGCCTTTTAGTTTGATGTAGTCCTAATTGTTTATCCTTGTTTGCAAATAGACAGGCTGGAAATATTTCTCTTGGTTTCCATTTTAAATTATTATTGTCTGTTTTTGTTAGTGAAATTTTGAATAATAAATGCGTTCACACTCTAAAGTTTTGTGTAAGGCAAACCCCTATTCATGCTGAATTGAAGAAGTGACACTGCCATGCTTATTTTTATTTGAAAGCACCTGACTTTTTATCTTAAAGTGATTACAGACTCTAGACCCAACCTGGTGCTTATCTCTGGGTGGGGGTGGGTGAGGAAAAGGCAGGAGGGTGCAACTGTATCAGTTATGCTTTGTTTCTTAAGCAAGGTGTTCTAGTCTTTATACATTTTTGTGCATATTTAATATTGCATAATTTAAAATGATTATGTCTATAAATACAAAAACATTAAAAATAAAAGGAATAAATTGGCTGACCAACCTTAGTCATTATATTAAAAAGGTAAAGTTTTAATTGGCTCATCTTGGCAGATTCTTGCATTCTTTTATTTACCTATTCATTCAGCAAACACTGAGCACTTACTGTGCTATGCAATGGAGCTATGAAGATCTATAAAGCTGAATAATGTGGCCCTAGGATCTAGCAGATCTCCTAGTACAGTGGAGATTTATTGTAAACAAATAATTATGTGATACTATGTCCAGTGATAAAGCAGAGATACCAAGAAATGTGCTATGGTAGCTGAAAGGGTGTGTGTGTCTGTGTGTGCACGTGTAGCTGTGTGTTAGGGCAGCCATGGGTGGCTTCACAAAAAAAGAGACTCTGAGCCTCTTTTTTCCTTAGTTATATCAAAAGTGCACCCTGTGAGTCTCATTCTTTGCACTGGGAGCTTATGGGAACTATTTATCCTGAGGCCTCAGGAATTGATGGGAGAGGAGATACTTTTTTAAAGATTTTTTTGCTTTTTTTTTGTTTGTTTTTTGAGAGAGAGATAGAGAGCAAGTCGGGGAGGGACAGAGGGAGAGGAAGACAGACTCCCAAGCTGTCAGCACAGAGCTAGCTGCGGGGCTTTGGACTCAGGAACTGTAAGATAGTGACTTGAGCCTAAATCAACCGAATGAGCCACTCAGGTGACCCAATGGGACAGGAGATCTTAAATAGCACAAGTGTCTGGTCTTGTCTTCAGGTGCCTGACTGTGTGCCTCTGAAGCTTCTTTTTTGATGCATCCTTTTGTAAATTTCTCTCCAGTCCAGGACAAATTAATGCTTTATGTTAAACATGAGGGCTTTATTCAAGTCACATTGGAAGTAGAGGGAATATGGACCTCAGTGATTGATTCCTGCTTTGCCCTGTTCCTATTTTTTTCTCTTTTAGTTCAGAAATGTAGGAAAGCAGTAGAGGGTAGAGGAAGGGGAAATCAGTCTAGAGATTCAGTTAAACATGTCATGCAATTTGGACATGACTTGCCTCCAAAATATCGTCTGGAGTATTTTCACTGAGAGAGGTAACACTTGGGTTTTTATAAATTGAATTTGGTACTGATGAAAGACCTGGCTGAGAATCTTGGTGTGGGTTTGTTCTCTAGAGGCAGAGCTGGCCAAAGGGCCACAGTGAAGGGATAAGTTAAATATGGTAAGTGCCCTGGTCCCAAGGTCCCAAGGGTTTAATGCATGTTCTAAATATCTTTGTATATTTGTAGTTGGGGGTTGCATTACAAAATTCACTTCTGAGGAGATAGGGATAGGGAGGTAAGCTGGTCACAGACTGAATCAGAAAATAGTCATCCCTCTTCTCCCCTCCCCCCACTATTTGTGTGTTTTTTTCTGGTTTTCATTAGACTGGTGTATTTTTCTATCTACCTACTACCAGAAACATTCCTCATTCCCTTTCCAGTGGTCTCCAGGTTAGAGAGTGGTTTCGGGACCTCATTAAGTGTCTAAGACTGAAGCATGTGAGACATTTGACTAGAATAGTTATGGAGAAGTAAAGCTAGTGGTAATTCAAATCTTTTCCACTGCTTAATGCTCAGGGCTGATATCTCAGTCCTAGAGAGTGTTACAAATATTTCCTAGCTTCTATTTTTCTTGGCCTATTAATAATTTTCCCAGAAGGATTATCAAAACTCAATTTTACTTGACATCTTGTAACTGTTACGGAAATAACAAATGTCATTTTTAAAAAATGTTTATTTATTTATTTTGAGAGAGAGAGCGAGAGCACCAGCAGGGAAGGGGCAGAGAGAGAGAGAGAGAGAATCCCAAGCAGGCCCTGCACTGTCAGTGCAGAGTCCCGTGTGGGGTTCTAACTCCCTAACCGTGGGAGGTTATGACTTGAGCCAAAACCAAGAGTCCAATGCTTAACTCACTGAGCCACCCAGGTGCCCCAACAAATGATCATTCTTAACAATTTAATTTGATGAGTAGTGATCTTATCTTTTCTCCTCTAAAACTGATGAAATTTGGGCAGCAGTCCCAAATTATACCTTCACAGTCAAAGTGCAATAAAGTTCAGAGGAAAACTAGGTATTTGAGCAAAAGCAACAAAGAGAAAAATGCCTTATTACTTTTCCCTGCTTTTGTTCATTCATTAATTCTCTCATTCACTCAGTAAAGAAATATTTTTTGGGTACCTCTTATGTGTTAAGCTCTGAGTGAAGTGTTGGGGTAAAATGAATAATATGTCTTAGCCCTAAAAGTCTTATCTGGTAGGAAAGACAGATACTGAATAAATAGCTCCCTATATTCATTACAAACTATACTAAGTGCTATAAAGAAAATGTATGAGGTACTATGAGAACTTGTAACAGAAAAATCTGGTTTAACCTGTGAGTCAGAGAAGAGTTCCCTGAGAGAATGGTTTTTGAACTGAGATTCCAAGGGAAAGTAGGAGTTAAGTAGAAAGAAAATGGAGTGTGTCTTAGTTATCTCAGGCTGCTGTAACAAATACCACAGATTGGTGGCTTAAATGACAAACATTAACATTTAATTCTCACAGTTTTGGAGGTTGGGATCTCCAAGATCAAGGTGCTGGCAGATTTGTGTCTGGTGAGGGCCTGCTTTCAGGTTTGCCAATGGCTATCTTCTTGCTGTGTCCTCACATGACAGAGAACAGAGAAGGGGGGGGGGGATTGAGAGAGAGACAGCAAACTCTCATGTCTCTTATAAGGACACTAATTGTATTCATGAGGGCTCCACCTTTATGACCTAATCACCTTCTAAATGCCCCTCCTTCTAATACCCTTACATTTGGGGCTAGGATTTCAACATACGACTTTTGGTAGGGACACAGGAACATTCAGTTCATAACAGAGTTCTGCAGCTCTGGAGTAATATGAGGTGGGAGGGAGCATGTGTTTTGAAGGAACTTAGACCAGTGGCTGGAGCTCCAAGAGAGGAGTGGAGGACTGCACTATGAAGCTGGAGAGATAGGCAGGGGCCAGATTATCCAGGGCCTTATAGTAAAAGGTAAGGATTTTGTGATTCTAAAAGAATACAGCAATCATTTGAGGGTTTTAAGAGGGTAACAGCATGATCATATTTTCATTTTCAAACATCACTAATTGTAGTGTGGAGAATGGATATGGGGCAACTGGTGCAGCTATTGCCTAGTGCAGGTAAGAAGTCATAGCTTGGATTAGGTGGTGAATGTGAAGATAGAGACTAGTGGATGGTCTGAGTTATTTAGTGGTAAATTGATAGGAATTGATAGATTGGAAACAGAAGGTGAAGGAGGTGGAAGGTGTCAAGTCTTACTCCAGTTACCTGGTTTGTTATGCTTATTAGGTGATAGTCCTTGTCACTGTGATAGAGATCACTAGGAGAGAATCAGATGTGGGGCAGAAAGTCATGAAACTTGTTTTGCATTTGAGAGCAGTAGTTGAGGTGCTTTTGAGATTTCCAAATGGAGCAGGGAGTTGTATATGAGTCTGGTGCTCAGAGGAGGAGTAGGGCTGGGAGATGTAAATTTGGAAATTGTAGGCATGCAGATAGTTACTGAAGCCCTATTTTGAGTGAAATATGGGCTGGAGATGATGAACTAAATGCAGCTTAGCTCAATGTGACTACATGGAGGTTCATAACATGTTAGCATTGGATGGAAACTTAGAAATTACCTATCAAGTTTATTTTTCAAATAATAAAATAATTTTTATTATTTCCACTATGAAGTAACACATGCTTATTACAAAATGTTTTTGGAAAAGCTAGCCCTACCTCTCCCTTCCCCATTTTTGCAAACAGATGATGGAAAGGAGACTTCAGGAGAGGAAGGTGTTTATCTTTAGCAACAGGTCTGTGTTAAGAACCTTAAACTCCTCCGTTATGGTTATTTTATATCATGATCGTAAACTGTTTTCAATCTAGGCATTTCTTTGATATGGAGGGGTAAGATTTTAGGAAACAAAGAAGCACGGATCTGACTCCAAGTATTGCTGCTGAAAACTTAAGAGCAACCTGGTAATGGAAAGAGCTAGCCCACTGGACATGTAATTAGTCTTTTCGGCAGTTACTTCCAAAACAAGAATGAATCAGGGGTTTTATCTGGTTTGTAGTGAATCATCTTTGAAGAAAAAGTCTAATCAAACTCTGGGCATCTGGGGCCACCTTGGATGATAGGATTCTGACCCCTTACATTAAGATAGTATCTCATATATATTTATATTTAATAAAAGTAAACTATGATCAAATCAGTTATATTTTTGCTTGTCTGTAGTAGATAATGATGCAGGCAAGTTGGATGGTAAATGTATTGGTGTTTATCACATACCATTCAAAGGAGAGAATTTACCTGGCAGGCAAATATCTTTGGTGCCTCTATTTCAGTGCATATCACAGGTTTGGTTCCCTGGGATGAGGACTGAGATGAAGATGAACATACAGGGGTTTATTAGGACATACCCTTGAGGTCAACATCTGCAGAAGGGAGGGCAGCAGGACTGAGCAGAGGGAGAGGTCAAACTGTGATGCAGTCTCAGCAGAGGCCTCAGCCGACTCCGTGGGGTTTTCTTTTTAAATGTATGTTTATTTTTGAGAGAGAGAGAGAGAGAGAGAGAGAGAGAGAGAGAAAGAGGGGGAGGGGCAGAGAGAGAGGGAGACACAGAATCTGAAGCAGGCTCCAGGCTCTGAGCTGTCAGCACAGAGCCTGATGCCGGGCTTGAATTCAGGAACCATGAGATCATGACCTGAGCTGAAGTCAGATGCCTTACTGACTGAGCCACCCAGGCGCCCCTCTGTGGGGTTTTCTGAATGTGGGATGCCCCTTCAGAGTGGTCTGGAGTTGAGTCAGGGACAGGGCCATTGCACATACATGTCAATCAGTCATTAGATTCTGGCCATCCTAGGAATGAGGTGTGATCTTGGGTGAAGCCATTCTCTTCAGTCGAAGCAGTCTACATAGGGGTCTGAGAAGTAAGAGCTCCTCCTTTCAGCACTTGCAGAAGCTGAGAGTTAAGTCTTTCATTCCAGGTAGTGCATCCCAGCAGCCACCACATTCCATCCCTTGGACCATTTTGATCCACTTCTTTGTGTGAATTTTGGAAGCACCTCCTCTAGTATTGCTTTGGGGCTTTCTCTTTCTGAGGCACACTTAGAAGAGAGATACATTGAGAACTCTAGCCTCTTCATTTGCAGCTGGTCTTGGGGCCACAATTGATACCTATAGTCACCTTACTCTGCTCTTTGTTCCAGATTCTCACTACCTTTTAAAACAACTCTGCTGGTCTTAGAGGGTTACTTGTTTGTGTGACCCAAACCCTCATCCCTGATGGGGTCTAAGCCCTTGGTGTGAGGAGCCTACAGTGCCCAGATGGGAGCTATGGTTGTTCAATGAGACTTGTGCTATGTTCCTCCAAAGGAAGTATTCTCTCTTTGGGTATCAGGACTTGTGAAGCCACAGAGACCCAAGTTGCAGGGCCAGGAAGCACAAATCTTCCAAATGGGGCCCTGGGAATAATGGTATATGGAGCCATTCTTGCTTCTACTCCTTGGTTCTCAGACCCATTTATTCTACTGGCTGGGGAAGCAATGCCTGTATAAACATAAATGATTTAAAATGTACTCTCCATCCTGAAGGATGGCCGATCTCCCCCGTCCTTGCAAGGCAGTATTTCGGAGTTGACTCTTCAGCTGTGCTTTCAATAGGCTGTTCCATCATTCTATCAACTCTCAGCTTCCTGGTATTGTAGGACATTATATGAGAATAGATTCTTTGGTCACTGTCCTCTCTTATAGCTTCTTTCCTACAATATGCATTCCTTGGTCTGATGCAATATTATGTGGGATGCTTTGCCAGTGGATCAAATGTTCTGTAAGCCTTTGGACAGTAATGCTGGCTAGTAGGAAAGGCAAATTTCTCAGACTGTATCTCCCAAAATATATATATCTGTTCCTATCAAAATGAGTAACTATTCCTTCTATGAAGGAAGAGGTCTAATGTAATCAATTTGTTACCAGTGGGTGGTTGGCCCCTTGAAGGATGGTGTTGTACTGGGAACTCAGCATTGGTCTTTGCCGTTGGTAAGATAAACATACAGCAGTCATAGTAGCTGGATCACCCTTGGTAGGTGAAAGGTCATTCTTTGAACCCACATATAGCCTCCATCTGTGCCACCATAACTACTTCTTTAATGGAGTAGTAGTTAGTAATGTAAGTTCCATTGTGTCTGCTATGGGTGGCTATTGACAGAAGCTGGCTGACATCAACTAGCTGAGTTATTCTGTTTACTTGATTGCTTAGTGTCTCTCCTGTGATGGATTATCTCTGATGGGCTTTGATATGTGATATGAAGATCTGTCACCTTGTCCCTACTCCTGTATGTCCATCCACATGCTTCTGTCTTAGACCTCCTTGTCCCTGATCTTACATTTTTCTTCCAGGCTCCTGACCAATCAGCCAAGCCATTTACCCATGAGTTCATGTACAGTCTCTTGGGCCACTTGTCTTTTCACAAAGTGGCCACTGCCCAAAGCTCTGCTTGTTGAAAAGAATTCCCTTACCACTGTATTTCATGACCCATTCAGAGTAGGGTTGTAGTGCAGCCAGCATTCATTTTTGGCTTTCATTCACATACTGAGCTGACCCGTTTTGAGTCATATATTTTCTCTTCCTCCATCATCAGCTGGTCACAGGGACTGCTCATCTGACCAGAGGTGTGCATTGAGGGAGAGGGTGTGTGTAGCAGTGGTAGATGACGTATGTCAGGGCTACTTGCTTGTGCAGCTTGTTTGTGCTCTCTGTCCCTTCTTGTGTTCAATCCCACATGTACCAACTTACAGCTGGACCTGTCCAACCTATGACTTGATGGTTCTGACATGTCCAGTTCATAAGGGGCATTTCTGACTTGGTGTCCCATGGTCAGACATTCCATCTCTAACAGGGCTCAGTAACATGCTTGGAACAATTTCTCAAAAGGTGTGTAATTCTCTGTTACAGGTGGCATTCCCCCAGAACCCAGTGGATCAGTGTTATAACTCTTCCATAGGTCATTACCATACATTGCACATGGCATCTTTTCTAACCACTGAAACCTCTATTATCACAGGGTTTGCTGGGATACTTGGTCCAAAAGGCAGAGGGTTGCTTGAAGAGGGAAGCCTAGACCTGCTGCCTAGCCCTTTGCTGCTCTGATCCCAATGGGGGAAAAAAAAAGCTGACAGCTCTTCATACTCTGCACTAAAAGCTGGAAATTTGGTTTATGTGTTGAAGCAATATTCTTGGGTATGAAACATACTTTGTGTTTTCTTCTTCATGGTGGGAAACACAAATGATAGTATTTGTCCTTTACTTTGCAGGAGACATCCTGGCTTACTCCAGTCCATTAGACATTTAAAATTGATAATGCTATGTAAACATTTACTGATATGGTCCTGAATCTTCAGAGGGTATATCTTCCATACTCTGCAGTTCAAGTGTTTAGCAAGGCCTCTAATCTACCAGCCACATCTTGCTTATCTGCTGTGATTAGCACAGTGTCAATACAGTGGGCCAATGTGGTGCTGTCTGAGATGTCCAGTCAGTCTTTTGTTGGATTATATTATGACAGAGGGTGAGAGAGTTAACATAGCCCTTGGATAAAACTATAAATATTTACTGTTGTTCATTTCAGGTGAATGTACACTGTTTCTGATCTTTTCTGGTAGGATGGAAAAGAATGCATTTGCTAGATCAGTGCCACTTACCATGCACTCAGGGCTGCTCTAGCAAAGATTTCACATGCAACACAGCAGCTGCAAGTGGGGTTATACTACTTGATTGAATTTGTGGCAATCCATGTCTACTCTGGAAGACTTCTAGTGTTTTCAGGGACCAGGATGGTTAATTAAATGAATAGAATCTAATTCTTTAAATATGGTATTAATCTCAGCCACTCTCCTTAGGAGGCAGTATTATTCTTGATTTTCTGTCTTGTGGTGGTGGGGGTTTGTATTTTGGAAGATTACCACTTGGTCTTCCACACCATTCTAGTTCTTACTCCATAGGCCAAAGAACCAGTGCAGTGGTTCTGGCAACTAATAATTGTGTCCATTTCAATTATACATTTGGGGATGAGAATATGACCACCAGGTGGGTCAGTGGACCTACTGCACTGACTGTGATCTGGACATGGGTCAGGACTCCAGTTATTATCTGGCCCCATAACACCTCTACTCTAATGGGTGGGGGGGGCATGATGATATATCAGTTTTCTGGGTTTATGTGTCAACTTGGACCCATGCAGAAGGAATGGACCTTTATACCTTGTAGAATGCCCTAGAAAAGAGGTGTGTTGCTTGGATGAGCTGCATGCCCCTTGCAGTACTCCTAGCAGCTGGAGAGTAAGTTCTTCATTCCTATAGGGAAGTGTGGGGAGTGTCTTACAGTGCTCACCATAGTGCTCATCTGCTACTACACCTGCTCTTTCCATGTCCACCATCACTCCTTTATTCGCCAAAGGCACACTGACTGAAGCTAGTGAAGCATAAGCATTATGTCCACTCATTTGCATGGGCCCTTTCCAAGACTCTCTGCCTGATTTTGTATTATTTTTCTTGGAAAGAGCCCCCCAAATATAAAAGCTTCACAAAACTTAATTCTTACCCTGCTTCTGCTTCAGTTGCTCTGAGTTGGGGAAGGAGAAGAGAAAGGACATTGACATTTGAGTACCTACTGTATCCCAAGCATCATGCTCAGTGTTTTGTATGTATTATATCATTTTACTTTGGGAACTTGGTTTTCATTTCTCCAGTGTTCACAGTCCTTGACCTAATAATATCTTCTTTGCATATGTTTGTCCTTTTGACTGGAAGGTCCTTCCTCACTTCACTTGTTTGTGGAAGAGTTTCTTAGCCATTTTGATTTCACCCAAGTATTGGCTTTTCTTGGAATCCTTCTTGACTGGGCTGGGTGCTTCTCATAGGACTTTGTGGGCATCCCTTACTAAGCTCTGCTCACAGATCACAACGGCTGTTTATGCTGGTGTCTCTCTTGTCTTGAGTTCTGAAATGGCAGATACTGTGCTGTCCATGTTGGCATCCTCAGGGTCTAACACAGTCCATGTCATAGAGAGGAAGTGCGTGAAATAACAGCTGAGGATTTTCCAAGCCTGGAAAAAAGTCTCAAGAGTATCACTTTTTTTTTTTCTTCTTGAGAACTGAGCTCATGAAGCAACTTCTGATAGAGAAACTTGATTTCCTAGTTTCTCAATAACAGGGTGAAGGTATTTTTAAAGAAAAGAAACAGGCATTTTTAGTAGCAAAATTTCACTGCATATTTTCAGTGTGAAAGAATAAATCAACTTTGTAGTTTGTCAGTTGGACTCTTGAGAATATTTTATCCAGAGTCAGTCTCTCAGATCTTGAATGCCTCTAAGTTAATGGATAAAAAGGAATTTTAGAAACTGTAATAAAAGGTGGAGAATCTAGATTCTACATGGTGAGTCAACCAATCTATATATTTATCAGACATTTTTTTTGTTATAAAAATGAGCTCATTCTGTGTATCCTGGTTTGTAAATTCCATATCAATCAATAAGTAAACATATATAACATCATTTTTGATTTGTGAACAGTTTTTAATTAAACAAATGGGCCAGAATTTATTTAACCTAATTTACCTAAAAATATTTTTTAAGTTGTTTCTAATTTTTTTTTGCTATTATAAGCAAAATGTCAGTGAACATCTTTTTTTTTTTAATTCTATTTTCAGGTAATCTCTACACCTAATGTGGGGCTTGAGCTTACAACCCTGAGATCAAGAGTCACATGCTCTACCAACCTGGCTCTAACCATCCAGGTGACCCTCAGTGAATATCTTTATGCATGTATCCATTTATTTACCTTAGATAAAATTTGAAAAATAGAATTGCTTGGTCAAAGAATATGACTTTTAAAACATTACATGTATATATGTGTGTGTATGTGTATATAAAAACTGTGTATTTATATACTGTATAAATACACAGTTTGTGTATTTCTATGTTTATTTAGCTTTCTTGTCAGAGATAATCTCATGCCCTGCATCCATAGTGGAGATTCGTTGCTGAGGAACAGCTGTTCCCAGCTCCTATTGCATCTCAGGGGCCTATGTGCCTGATTCTCATCCATAGACTGTGAGCAGAACTAATGTGTATTACCTTCCGGTGGGCCTTCTCTATGGCTTCACCTTTCCTCCCATTTTCAGCCAAGTGTTGATGCCTGAGTGACCCTGGAAGCCAACTGATGATGGTGGAGTCTGTGTCGATCAGGCTCTGTCACCCTCTCTATCAGTGAGAGGATGAGAGACCCCTACCACCAATGAGGATTACCCTTTTCAGACTTTAGGTAAGAACTACTCATTTATGTGAAGCCACTGACAACAGGGGTTTATCCCTTATAGCACCTAGTGCCTCCTTAACTAATACAGGTAACTGGTCCTCCAGAAAGGTTGTTCCTCCACCAACAGTGTGTAAGAGTGTCCCTCCTTGTTCCCTTCAGTCTTCCTAACACTTCTATAGTGCTTCAAAATTGCCAGTTTCATAGCTGGTAGGTGATAGGTGTGTCATTGTTGTTTGCTTTTATAATTCTTTTAGTCCTAGTAAATTTGACATGCTGATTGACTACTGGTATTTCTTCTTAGCCTAGAGACCTGTGACTTCAAAATTCCTGGAAGGCCAAAAAGAAAAAAACAATCTAAGTTTTACAAGTTCTCTTACATGCATATTTATGAACACTTAGAGATACCATCTTTAAGCCAAAGAAAACTAGGCTGAATTAACAGAAATATGAGAGTAAATTCAATATCATTTATTTGGAGCTGCCAGCAGCCTCTTAGTGGGGCTGTGAGCCAATCTGATGGGGTGTGTATGAGTAGAAGAAAAAAAAAACTCAATGGAAGTTGTTCAGTTGCTTTAATGAGTCTTGAATCCAGTGGACTAAGTGAAAATTCATCTGATTTAATTGAGTGACACTAATTGGTGAAAAGAAGGCAATCAAATAGGCTGTGCAGTGTAGTTATTCAAAGTTCAATTTTTTATAATTTACTGATATTTTACTCTTTTCCTTTGTGCTCTGTGAGCAGATGCTAAAAATACTTTAGTGTTTATTGAAATATACCACAACAGATTAGAGAATACTCTGTGTGCTTGAGTTTGTTCTTTAAACTAAAAGTTAAGATATTTTGTTTTTTGAGTTGGATCACTAAACACAGAAACAGCCTGTGATCCATCATCATGTTTATTGTTAAAAATCCAAGTCTGTAAGAGGATGAGATGGTTTGCAAAGGTAATAGAAGAGAAGGTTTAGAGGAAGAATCAGACTGGATTGAAAGAAGAAGGAAGGATATGTGGTCTTCTACTAGACTGAAGGCATGATTCTCTCAGCTGTGAGAGAGAAGCAGTGAGGACTCAGGCCCATTTTCATGGTAGTAACTGGTGAGGCAGCAAGATCCCAAAGAGAATGGCTACATGGTGCATGCATAGGGGAAGGCCTGACTTCAGGCTTAGGGGTTCCAGCCTTACACATATCTCTCTACCCCCAGACAGAGCAACAGAAGCCATAAGAAGTTTCTGGATCTGAAGAAAACTATGTGATCCAGGACAGTGGGTACCTAAACAGAAATTTATCAAGGCAGATGACCTCAACATGACCCTGAAGAGGGCGGTGTCCCTTTCCAAGCTGTGGGATGGGGAATGAGCCAGAAATTAAGTTAATTTATTAAAAAATTGATTATTTTGCACACCTAGTCAGTGGACAAAGATTAATGTCCACTCTATCTACATTTCCTGGGGCCAAACATCTCAGATCATTATATGCTCATGAGGAGCCATAGTTTTATTTAATTGCATTTGTTCATTTACTATAATTTGATAATATTTCCTATGAGCACACATTTAAATAATTATTTGACTAAAACAATGTTTTCAGAGTTGGCCTGGAAAGGGGCTTTGAAATGAGAAGTCTCCAGTAATACATGATCCATCAGCATGAGGTTTAGATTTGAATTTCATCATGACTTAGCAGAAATCAGAGCAGATTTATTGTGCATATTTAACCGTGGGTAGAGTTATATGCAGAAAAATCTTAAAATAATGAAAAATAGTACAAAGTGTCATTGAGCTCTGGTCATAGGACACTGGATCCCCAATTTTAGACGTGGACCCCAGAGTTTCCCTGTGTATTTATGTGTTTGCTTAGGGGTATTTGAGATTACAGTCATTGTATTAAACTTTGAGGTTACCATGAATAGAAGAAATTAGAGGGATGTTTCTGGAGTAGGAACTGTGGCTGGCTCTAGATTTAGGGCCAAAGCCTTAATTTTGGAAGATTGGATTCCTTGTCATCTGAGAATGTACTTCCCCACCATGTCATTCGCTCTCCCGGTTTGATGTGAGATCTGGAGCCCCACTAGTGATGCCTGGGCTCCCACTCTGGGCTCTGAGTTGCTGCCTTCTTTCCCATGTAGTTGTGTTTTGGTTAGTATTTGGGAATCTATTTTGCTGATGCCGATCACAGTGCAGCACAGGACAAACCAATTCCTGGTCTGTTCCCAATCAACACTCTGCAGTATTTCAGAGTCATAGTTAGCATCGATGTTATCTGTGATTGGCTAAAAAACTGATGTGATTTCTGTCCATTGAGACTTGCAGCTGCTGGCAAGCCTTTCTTGACCAAGGTCCTTTGTCCCTGCTCCTTAGGTCATCTTTATGTGCGACTGACGCTTTTGTTGTTTTTGTTAGGTCACAGTTATGCTGGGGAGCTTGAAACCCTGCTTCAGTATTTTTTTCGTGCTTGTATGAACCATGGTTCCTTCCCTTAGATGATTACACATTGACAGGGACATCATCCGCCTGCTCACCAGGGCTGGTTGAAGTGCAGAAGGTCATCTTGTTGGTATAGATAGCTTTATAAGAGGTCAACATATTTAACACCTATTTTCTGAGTCTTGTAACGGCCACTTCTAAGGTGGCATGAATCTGGGAGCTCACCTTTGTGCAGAGAAGCAGTGGCAATTCTGTTAATCATCACTGTGAAGAGAGAGACTTTGCTGATATTGTCTTCATCCTGTATCTGCATTTGCTATGAAATTAAGATTTTTGACTGGACCTAGTCACCTGGGGACCTGGGCTGATCTGGAGCCAGGCTTGAGCATCTACTCTGGTGTTTGAACTAGCCATTTTTTTTTTTTTTTTTTTTTTTTAGACACTCTTGCTTTTGACCCTGAATCAAGAATCATGATGTTGGGACTTCATAGGGACCCCTGCCTCTTTTACATCCTATTTTTTTTTTTTTTTACCTATAGATTAAGTTAAAACAAGTGTTTGGTTTTAATTTTTCAACTATGTCTTGGTAGATAACATCACAAAACAGGTGATCCAACAATACTTTGGACTTCACTTTTTAAAAAGGATTTTGTGGGGGATCTAACCAATGAGAACAAAGCCTCTGTTTCTGATTTAGGTGATGCATGGGTAGGAGCAATCCCTTTTCTGATAGATAGAAGTGGGGAGTAGTAGGTGTGGGGATAGGAAGAGACGAGTCAGGACAGGCTAAATAATGCTTAGGTAACAAGTTAACATTGCAATCCCAGTGGCTCAAGATAGTGAAGAATTCTTTCTTTTTTTTTTTTTTTAAGTTTATTTATTTTGAGAGAGAGAGCTAGAGTGAGAGAGCAAGCACTAGCGGAAGAGGGGTAGAGAGAAAGGAGAGCTCAAATAGTCTCTGCACTGTCGGTGTAGTGCCCGACATGGGGCTCAAACCCACAAACTGTGAGATCATGACCTGAGCTGAAATCAAGATTTGGATGCTTAACTGACTGAGCCACCCAGGCGCCCCAAGAATTATTTCTTGATCTTGTGTAGTATATTGCAGACCCTCATGCTCTGTAGGGCAGCTCTGTTTCAAGCAGTGATTTAGGGATCCCTCTGCTTCTTTCTGAATATTAACAGCTGGATTCCAGTCCATGGTAATAGGAGAAGACAGACCTGGAGGATTGTGCAGGAGCTTTTCACTGCCTTTGCCTAGAAGGGATGCATGGTACCTCTGTGTAGAGTTCATTGGACAGAGCTAGTCACCCAACTCTAATTATAAAGAGGCTGGGAAGAGCAGTCTCCTCCCAAGAATGAGAGTAGACCATGCTGTTTGTGACTGATAGTAATGTTTATGAGTGGAAAATCCACAATAAAAGAACCAAAGCTTCTTTCATGAGGTGGGGGCTGCTTTGGTTGGCATTTTTCTAGTTTTTTCCTCTCTCTTCCCAACAGGGACCATGTTGTTGATTTAGCATTGCCAACGCATGATGTCCACCTTGCATGCATGGTCAGCTACATATCTGCCTGAGAGTTTCTGCCATGGGGCTCATGTTGAGAGAGTGGGGAGCAGAGGGAGACAGTTGGTGCAATTATTCATTTGTCTCCTATGCCCAATCAGGTTTTTTTCTGACTTCTTAAACACTCATTTTGTTTAGACTACATGGGTAGGTATATAAGTTTTTGAAAAGCTGCTGCTGATTCCTCTAGCTCATTTAGGAGCCATCTGGAAGAGGCCTTAGGGCCAAGGCCAAGGTGAACATGCTGTTTCCCCAGCCTCTGAGAGCTGTCCCTAGGGAGCAAATATATATGCAGGATCCTGAGAGGCAGGTTGCTGAGCCCTGTGTTTAGCATTGATTAAATATAAATTGTATTTCTTGTGAGTAGAGGTAGCAGTGGTTCCCAAATGCTGGTCTGTGGACTGGCTGAATCAGAATCACCTGGGACATCAGCTAAAATACAGATTCCCAGGCCCTAGCCCAGACCCGTTGAATTGGCATCTCCTGGGCTGAGACACAGGGGTATTCATTTGAATAAACTTTTTAGGTCATGTAGATGCTGTGGAAATGGCAATGGAAATGTGAGGGTTTCCTGGCTGGGTTCTAATCATGGTCTAACACTGTGTGGACTTGAGAAGTCACTTAACTTTTCTGTTCTGTTTTGTCAGCTGCATGGTGGTGGGACTGAACCTAGTTTTTCAAATGAGATATTACCCAGAGCCCCACTAAGTAAAGCAGATAATAGTAGGGTGGGTCTGGTGGAAGCAGTGGTCAAGTTATCCTTTGATTTCCAAAATGACCCTCAAGGGTTGCCAAAGAATTCTAGGGATTTCTGGGACACAGTTTGAAACACCTCTGGGTGAGTGATCATTAAAAAAAAATGTTTATATATTTATTTTTGAGAGAGAGTATGTGAAAGGGGGAGGGTCAGAGACAGAGGGAGAGAGAATCCTAAGTAGGCTCTGCACTGTCAACACAGAGCCCAACTTGGGCTCAAACTCATGAACTGTGAGAACATGACCTGAGCCATAATCAAGAGTCCCATGCTTACTGACTGAACCACCCAGGCACCCCTGGGTGAGTGATTATTAAGGTTCTTTTCAGTCCTAGAATTCTTTGAGTGTTGGCCATAGGGGGTGGGGTGGGCTTGAAAATCAATGAAAAATAATCATTTAGAAGATTCATATTCTTTCTCTGTCTCTCTTTGTTTCTTTCTTTTTTTTCTGTGTTTCAGTGTCTTTTTCTCTCCCTTTCCTGGAACAAATGAAAGCCCAAGATATATATCTCTCCCCAAGTTCTCAGGTGAAATGTGGTAGGAATTTGAAGGGAGAATATCTGAAACTCATTTGAAGGTGCAAAGTTGTAGTGCCTGTAGATTTATTTTTTTACCTTCAGTAGAATTTTCAGGTCCAGGTCACAATTTTTTGAAGTTGAATCTATCAACTTACAGGTTTTAACATTTCTTAACACATTTGACAAAAGTCCTGGCAGGCAAATCAGGCACATATTTAATAAAAATATATGATGTATAGTATAGACTATGTAAGCAGGCTTTGGTTCATTATTGCATCTAACTACTCAAACACCCTCTGGAATCCTATTTTTGGTTTGGGGATGTCAAGTGTTTATTATGTTAGAATTATATGAGATTAGGTATGACAGAACTCCTTTAGGAGTAAGAACATTTAATTAGATTCCAAAACTGTCTTGGTTTAATACAGGACTCCATCCTACAAAATCTGAATTTAGCACATTATTTAATAGTTTTATTTTAAAAACAAAGTCATTTCTAATGTCAACAATGACAACTAACATGTGAGTTCAAGGTGTCCTAATATTTCAGTCTTAAATATGTTCGCATAGTTCCTAAGAGCAAGGACATTCTAACACACAATCACATAACATTCTAACATATAACAATAATAAAACTTAGAAAAGTTAACCATAATATAATACTGTTATCAAACATTCAATCCATATTCAAATGTTACCAGTTGGTATTCAATTTTAATAATTATATCAATATGAATGTTCATATTCATTTTCAAACTTGAGTGTGATAGCTATGTGGTACATATGAATCAAGTGCTTGCTATAGGACAATTTATTCAACATTATTAAATAACAATATTTAGGAATGTAGAAAATAATTTCTGGGGATATACACACAAAACAAAACATTCCTTACCTTGAAGATCTCACACTCCAGGGGTGCCCTTGAAAATAGGCAGAAAATCACAAATGGCAGAATATGTTATGATAGAGAAAACCGCAGGGTAATACAGAATGAATGGTCACCATTCATAGAAATGGAGAAATCAGGAGAATGAGGTGGTTTGTGAATGCTGAATCAGAATGTGTTTTGGGAGTATATGATACAGATGGAGACTTCCTGTGGGCACTTGGAGCTGTAGATCTTTACAAAGATTAAGGTTAGAACCATAGCTTGGGAAATGTCATAGAGAGAAGAAACTTGAAACCTTGGAGAGGATACATATTTTAAAGGGGAGAATATAAAAAATTGAGGATAGAAAATTGGAAGATGATAAAGATCCAGAAAGCCCCAGCATATAGTCTCATACAAGAACTGCTTTTCTCATCAAATATCTTTGTCAGGTTATTTATTTATTAGAGGGTTAGGTCATTGTAATTCATATTTTGGTATGCCTGAAAACTCTGTGATCTATCTTTTGCCTTGGATTAGAGGATTTTAAGGAAACAGTCCACATACAAGTTTAAATAGGAAGTTAAAAATTCACATTAGCCCTTTTCTGTTGAAATTATGATATGAATCACTATTATTTGAGAAGCTGTTTGCCTAAAATAGGTAACATCCGGTAGATTTGCCTGTAACTATTCTATTAATTGCACTGCTGGCATGTTTATGTTTTGAGATCTGTTCTAGCAGTCTTAGATTTGCCAGATGAAAAACACAAAGACCAGTTCAACCTAGGAGATAATCAATTTTTCATGCTCATTATCATTTAGATGAGTCTCTTATAAGGGAATGGTTGCAGTGTGACGCATTTTAATGCTGAGTAACACCTCATTCCTCTAGATAGCTAAGTGAAAATGTAAAGATCTTAAATTTTAGAGTAAAAGAGAAAATCAAAGGAAATTTGGAAAAATGAGAGCCAGAGAACCATAAAATTTATTGCCAGGAAACCTTTCAATTTCATCAATATTTTTATAGATTTGCGTAACCATCATTCTTTGTGTGCCTTCTGACTGTCCTGAAGGAAAAAGAAAACCCTTCAAAGCTTAAGTATTTTATTAAATCTTTTATATTTTGATGCCACTTTGGAACCATCTTAATACTTCACATTGAAAAGGAAAAGACATCTCATGTCTTTCTGAAAAATTGAAATGAAAACAGAGACCCAATTACACTTTAGCATCTTGGCCAAATGTTGAATGCTTGACAGCCTCACAACACAGGTCTTTACCTATGTATGTAACCAGTGAGTGATCTCAGAGACTTGATTTTTGGGAGGGGAGAATCCTATGATTCTGAATTTTTATCAATTTACTAACATTTTCTAGAACTTACATTCAAAATGGGAATATTCCAAGTAATTTTCCCTTCTTTTCTTTCACTCTTATTTAAGAAAGGTGTTAACACTGCATGGGTCTGCCCCCGAAAGAGTAAGGTTTACAAAGCTACTCCATTGTTGTGCTTTATTCTTATTTTTAAAATGGCTTTTGGCCTTTGGCTCTCGTTACCAAGCCTACAAGCTTAAACTCATTCTGTCTCCGTTGAACTCATGCTGCCGCGTCTCCCACAGGAGTATCCGGTGAAGTGTGTATGCATGTGGTATGCAGACACACACATTCATATCAGATATATATGCCCATGAGTGAATATGTGGCAGAAGAAATGATCATTTAGAAAAGTGAGGACTAAAATGGGGCAACCACGAAACACTGCTGCCTTTCCTTAATACTGGATTGCATTTTTCAAAGGAAACTTTATTCTTTTCACCATAAAAGCTTCTGGCCATGATAAGGGTGATTTCCAAGACTGTACATAGCACCAAAAGAGCTCCAGCTAATGTGACCAGCTTCAATTTCAGCGTAGCTCATTAGAACAACAATGCAAACCAGCTGTCCCCTGGTGTTTGGAGAAGAAAGATCCAATTAACTGGCTGTCATCCACCTGGTTCCAGATTTTGCCATCTCCTTATGTGCTTGTAAGAGCAGCCAGTTTGCATGAATTTTAGTCATTAAATGCAAGCTAGGGGTGAGGGGAGATGGGGAGAATGGGTATTTTCTGAACTGCTGTGGGAGGAAAAGGCGAAAGGCCATCTAGGGCTTGGATAGCTGGAAAGGCAGCAATGAATTAATTTAGCAGGGTATTGACTCTAAAACTTCCTTATTTTGTGTATGTCGATGTGAAGGCTAGTAATACATTATGCTTCTATGAATGCAAATATAGAACCACTTTGTAATGCATTTGTTTGGATTTTTCTTTTTAGCAATAGTGACATTTAAAGTGGGAACTATACATCTATATTATAATTAACCTATATTAGAATATTTAAATTTCATTGGAACTCATCATTAAGGCTTTCCTTTGTGGATTTATTGAAATATCATGATTAACTCAGAAATAAACACAGACTGGAGCCCTCAAATCATTATTATTTTATCTTTTGGAGGAAAGCACATAATTGGTACCTGACTATTTAGTCCCTGGAATAAAACATCTAATGATATGGCTCCTGGAAATGTTACAGGCCTACATCTTTCTGGAGTAATATCATATTCTCAGTAGATCCGTCAATAAAACAACCATTTCTCAGCACCGAAGACTGAAAAACCTGTTGTATTACACTTTCCAATCTCTTCAAAATCACATTTTAGAAATCCATTTTGTTGCAAGATGACCAATCTCATCTGATTTATAAGCCATGGCCTCGGAGGAAATATGGGATGCTTGGAGTTGAAGCTACAGAACAAATGTGCCGGGCTGGAAGCAGACACTTCCTGCATTTTGAGCAGTTTCCAGGATGTGCTTTAGAATATGTCACTTTACAGTTTTTAAGTCAGGTGGCAGATGATCATTTACTTGGTAGCCTGAGTACGTTTATATTTTATGAAAGGCTTGTGTTTTGGATTTACGTAGACCTATCCTTTCTATCTGGTCTAGAAAGCATATGTATACACAATTATTTTCTAGGAATTTCTTTTCTTATCATTTCATATTTTAAAAGAATTTCATTAATTTTCACTTCTCCAACTGATGATATTAAAATCGTCTGATTTCACGTGAGTTTTTCATGTTCATCTCTTTCCTCATTCTTAATAATGTTGCAATACATTTTGGAAAAATATCAAGATTCCTTTGAGCTAAAAGTTGTTGCAGCCTGCAGTGTGTAAGAGGTAGAGTTCTTCATCAAGTATACTTAGTGGACTTTCTTTAGGTCACTTGAGGATTGTATATTTTAATCCCTATAATTTTTTTAAAGTTATTTAAATATTTAAAAAATATTTGCATCCTGCCCATGACCAAAAACAAATAACTTGCTGATCTTGGATGTCTATGACCTTAAATGAGAAGTTGAATAAAGGAAACAAAGCTCCCCAAACTATAGCCACAGTCTTTTTTAATGTTAACATTAAAATTTATTTTTATAGGATGGGTTATTTGCCTGTTAATTGACTAGCTAACACTTGATTTGAGAAGGTCTGATCAATATCTTAAACACACTTTTTTGTTTTCATTACTTTAGCCTTATAGTATAGTTTGAAATCTGGGAGTGTGATACCTCTAACTTTGTTCATCTTTTTTAAGATTGCCTTGGCTGGTTGGGGTCTTTTGTGGTTCCACACAAATTTTAGGATTATTTGTGCTAGTTTCATGAAAAATGCTATTGGTATTTTGATAAAGATTGCATTGAATCCATAGATTGCTTTGGGTAGTATGGACATTTTACCAATATTCATTCTTCTAATCCATGGTCATGGTACATTTTTCCATTTATTTGTGTCATTTACCTGCTCCTTCAGACTTAATTTATTTCCCTAGTGGCCCTAATCCCATGGCTAGCCATTACAATGAAGTCCTCATCAGATTCTTAAAATTCCTCAGCTCATTTTACTATCTTTTTGTGTCCTTTGCAGCTTGCCAAAAATTGCTAGAGAAAGTCAGAATGTTACATTGAATAAATCCTTACCTAATAATATTAGGATAAAGATCTAAATCCTTAATAAGGTCCATAAGACCCTTTGTGAGCTGGTCAATGTAGTGTCCATCTGTTCTCTTCTTAGTTTTTCCGTTCCATGCTGGCCTTCTTGTAATTTCAAAAACACATCACTCTTGATTAGGGGCCTTTGCTTAGAACAAAACCCCTTTAAAATCTTCTTGTTAACTCTTAACCAGCCATTAGATGTCACCTTGAATACCACTTTCTTAGGGAAAATGATAGTTTACATTAAGCCTCCTCATCTCTCTGGTAGATCATAAACCATGTACCTCTAATGCAGTTACGATTTTACATTTATTTTTGTGATTATACATTTGCTACCACTTCGATGAACATTCAAACTAGGAGTGTTTCTGCTTTTCCCTGTATACTCAACAACTGTACTGTGTTAAGTAAATAACTTCTGTGGAGTAAGTATACTAAATATTCCATAAGTGGCACTTTTATTAGCAGTAACTCCTGAAGTAAATAATAGAGTATTAGAAATACTTTCTTTATATTGAAGTGAAATCTCCTTTACTAATTTTATTCATTGGGATCATACAAACAAAGTGATTTCCAGCATGGTTCTGGCATTGCTGTGGAATAAGATTTAGTTGAAGCTACCGTAATTGGGGGCTTACTGTGTGTCTGGCACCATGCTCATCTGTAAAGTGGGAATAGTAGTAATTGCTTTACCCAATTCAATTTAAAAAGCATTTGTGGAATACCTATGGTGTTCCACGCAGTCATTAGTATTTGGGATAAAAGATGATGTGCGTATGCTATACTTGAGGAGTTTACAGTTTGTTGGAGAAGAGTAACAGAATATCTCAAGTGGCCTTTTTGCTAGGAATATAGTTTATTGAGGGTTGACTTGATTTTTTTTCCACTCTTACAATAAAAATAAACAGGGGCTCCTGAATGGCTCAGTCAGCTGAGCGTCGGACTTTGGCTCAGGTCATGATCTCAGGGTTCATGAGTTTGAGCCCCGCGTCGGGCTCTGTGCGTACAGCTCGGAGCCTGGAGCCTGTTTCGGATTCTGTGTCTCCCTCTCTCTCTCTACCCCTCCCCAGCTTGCACTCTGTCTCTCCCTCTCTCAAAAATAAGTAAACATTAAAAAAAATTTTACAATAAAAATAAACACTCAGGAATGTATTGGGAGTCAGATTATTTCTTTTCTTTTCTTTTTTTTTTTTTTTTAAATTTTAACGTTTATTTATTTTTGAGACAGAGAGAGACAGAGCATGAACGGGGGAGGGTCAGAGAGAGAGGGAGACACAGAATCGGAAGCAGGCTCCAGGCTCTGAGCCATAAGCCCAGAGCCCGATGCGGGGCTTGAACTCAGGGACCGCGAGATGGTGACCTGAGTCGAAGTCGGACACCTAACTGACTGAGCCACCCAGGCGCCCCAAGGGAGTCAGATTATTTCAAGTTGCCTGGCCAACGTGAGGAGACAGATATTTAGTTAGAGCTTCCAGAATAGTTGTGATCCAGGAATACATAAAGATCCCTGAAGGTGACATAGATGGGTGAAATTCTTGGAAGAAATTCAAGTTGTATCATTGGCCACTGGAGGCTTTGTTGGAGCCTCATGGCTACAAAAACCTGCCTTTACACCTCCTTGCACCTATAACTTCACTGTGTTCCGTCCTGTGTGGTCTTCTATGTGCTGATGATTGTTTTACTTCATATAAACAGTTTTTTTAAAAAATGTTTTTTTATTTTTGAGAGAGAGAGAGAGAGAGAGAGAGAGAGAGAGAGAGAGAGGGTGCGAGCAGAGGAGGGGCAGGGAGAGAGGCAGACACAGAATCTGAAGCAGGCTCTAGACTCTGAGCTGTCAGCACAGAGCCTGTCATGGGGCTCGGACTCGTGAACTGCGAGATCATGACCTCAGCTGAAGTTCGACGCTTAACCTACTGAGCCACCCAGGCACCCCTAAACAGACTAATTTTTATACTTTGCCTGTGTTTGACGATGTCTTCCCATAATTCCCTTCAGCCATGTATCAACCATATAAGGAGATATACATGTATGTTGATCATTTAAATATATGAAGTAAGTGATATAATGGGGAGTTGTCATGTGCCACAGTGGGAGTAAAAATTGGTACAACCATTTTGAAAACTGGCATTACCTACAAAAGTGGAAGATATTTTCATAAGTATTTTTATATTTAGCTATATACCCAGTAGAAGTGTGTCAATATGTTCACCAAAAGATATGTATTAGATCCACATCCACACTATTATAGCCCCAAATTGGAAGATACCCCAATGCCCATCAACAATAGATACATGATCAATTTTGATAAATTTGTGTTGTATTCATCCACTAGGATACTATACAACAAAGAAAATGAGTAATTTATTGCAAAAAACTATAATATGGATGACTCAGTTGCATAGAGTACAGATCAGACAAAACACAACTAAATGTTACAGGTTGGGATGACAAGGACTACCCTTGTTAGGACTGATTCTTAGAAGAGAACAGAGGATGGCATTCCTGGGGGTGCTGATAATCTGTTTCTTGATTTGGGGTGCTAGATAGTTTGTGAAAATTCTTTGAAGTTTATACTGATGACCAGTGTATTTACTTGTACGTGAGTTTATATTTCAGTATAACGTTTAGAAAGAGTTGGTTCTATTTGTTCTATTTTTCCATCATATTGAATTCAGGATTCCTAAAAGCAGCTTGGATTACAAGAGTAAAATATGGAGCATTACCATTTAGGAAAGGAACTGTCCTGTTACACATTTCAAATTGGCACTTGATCTGAAAAGCAATCATCAAGCTGGTAGGGGGCGTCTTTGAACTGATGTTCTATAGATGATAATAATTGTCTCAGTAATTGCAGAGCCCTTGAGATGAACTGACTTGGAATCTACTTCCCCATTTAACTGTGGTTATAGTTGCTATTTTTCTTTTATTTTTATTTTTTCTTTTATTTTTTTTTAAAGCTCTTTTTCAACGTTTTTTTATTTTATTTTTGGGACAGAGAGAGACAGAGCATGAACGGGGGAGGGGCAGAGAGAGAGGGAGACACAGAATCGGAAACAGGCTCCAGGCTCTGAGCCATCAGCCCAGAGCCTGTCGCGGGGCTCGAACTCACGGACCGCGAGATCGTGACCTGGCTGAAGTCGGACGCTTAACCGACTGCGCCACCCAGGCGCCCCTACTATTTTTCTTTTAAAATGAATCCGATAGTCTTAAATGTTAAATATTTTCACTTTTATTATGTAATGTGCTCTTAAAAAATGACAGGTTAGCCACAGAATTGGCACTTCTGAGAAAATTGCTAGCTGCTCCTTGAAAATCCTGTAAAATAAGACAATGGAAAATGAGTTAACGTTGAAAAAAATTTTTTTTAAAGAGTTTGAGTAAAGAGTGATCTGAATCAGGCAGAGCCAAACCAGAAGTATTTATTTATTTTCCTTCCAGTTTTATTGAGATATAATTGATTGTATAAGTTTAAGGAGTACATCATAATGACTTGACACATGTATATACTGCAAAATAATTACAACAGTAAATTTAACATCCATTACCTCATATAGTTACACTTTTCCCCCTTGTGTTGAGAATCTTTACGATCTACTTTCTTTTTTTAAAATTTTATTTATTAAAATTTTTTTTAACCTTTATTTTTGAGAGACAGAGAGCGACAGAGCATGAGGTGGGGGGCAAAGAGAGGGTGAGACACAGAATCCGAAGCATGGTCCAGGCTTGGAGCTGTCAGCACAGAGCCCGGTGCGGGGCTAGAACCCACAAACCATGAGATCGTGACCTGAGCTGAAGTGGGGCGCTTAACTGACTGAGCCACTCAGGTGCCCCAGGATCTACTTTGTTAGCAACTTTTAAATATATGATACAGCATTGTTAACTACAGTCATCATGTTGAACTTTTCATCCCCAATACTTATTTATTTATTTAAAA
The DNA here is from genome assembly GCF_028749965.1 of Puma concolor. Classification (NCBI taxonomy): domain Eukaryota; kingdom Metazoa; phylum Chordata; class Mammalia; order Carnivora; family Felidae; genus Puma; species Puma concolor. The sequence goes on along the minus strand of NC_141678.1, from coordinate 43,166,760 downwards.
AAATTTTAATGTTTATTTTTGAGAGAGAGAAAGAGAGAGAGAGAGAGAGAGGGAGAGAGAGCATGCTCCGGTGAAGGGGCAGAGAGAGACAGGGACAGGATCCGAAGTGGGCTCTGCCCTGACAATAGAGAGCCCGATCTGGGGCTCATGACCGAGCCTAAGTTGGATACTTAACTGACTGAGCCACCCAGGCACTGCAATGCTTATTTATTTTGTAACTAGAAGTTTGTACTTTTTGACCACCTTCATCCAATTCCCCCACATCCATGTGTCTATGGAAACCATAAATTCAATCTCTTTGTCTATGATGATTTGTTGTTGTTGTGGTGGTGGTTTTTGAGATTGCACATGTAAGTGATATCATACAGTTTTGTCTTTCCTTATGTGACCTATTTTATTGAGATTTTAACATAACGTTAAACTCTAAAGTTGTTGCACTGTCACATTTTTAGGAGATTGAATATTTAAAAGGTCCATGTAAAATTAGAAAATAACAGATATTGAAGACAGCTTTTAAAAACAAATGCATTGATTTTGTCACATCTCTTTGGTTGCTGACCTACAGCAATTTCTTAAAATCTTACCTAATGACCATCTCCAGCAGCCTTCATAGGGTATTGGATTAACACAGTGATAGGAGCAGTGATAGGAGTGAAATAAAGTCTTAGGGAGGTCCAGTATTTGACTGTTTTTCAGTTTCATCTTATTTGGAAATGATCTATATAGTCAACAAATATCCATGATTTAACTTATCTCAGTATGACTGTAAGGTTTCAAGTTACCAAAAAGACTTTGGAAACTATTTTTAAGTAGACATACTATAAAGCATAATTATTGTTGAAAAGTTCATTTATAAACTTTTACTTACATCTATTTAATTTACTTGTTCTTAACAATTATGTTTAGACTAGTCATGAAAATTTCACAAGACATTAAACAGCTAACCATCATCTTAAGTTGTGTTTCTTGCTGACAAACGAGATAACATGACAAATAGAGAACATGAACTTATTTGACTTTTTAGGAAATCTGGTTAGAATAAAAGTATTATGTTTATGCTGATAACTCTAAAGGCATGCCTGTTCTTTTTTATTTATTTAAAATTTATTTATTTTTTAATTTACATCCAAGTTAGTTACCATATAGTGCAACAATGATTTTAGGAGTAGATTCCTTAATGCCTCTTACCCATTTAGCCCATCTCCCACACAATGTCCCAGCACACAATGTCTCCAGCAACCTTCTGTTTGTTCTCCATATTTAAGGGTGTCTTATGTTTTATCCCCTCCTTGTTTTTATATTATTTTTGTTTCCCTTCCCTTATATTTATCTGTTTTGTATCTTAAGATCATCATATGAGTGAAGTTTATGATATTTGTCTTTCTCTGACTAATTTCCCTTAGCATAATACCCTCTAGTTCCATCCATGTGGTTGCAAATGGCAAGATTTCATTCTTTTTGATTGCTGAGTAATACTCCATTGTGTGTGTGTGTGTGTGTGTGTGTGTGTGTGTGTGTGTGTGTGTGTATATATATATATATATATATATATATATATATATATATCACATCTTCTTTATCTATTTGGGCTCTTTCCATACTTTGGCTATTGTTGATAGTGGTACTATTAACATTGGGGTGCATGTGCCTCTTTGAAATAGCATACCTGTATCCCTTGGGTAAATACCTAGTAGTGCAATTGCTGGGTCATAGGGTAGTTCTATTTTTAATTTTTTGAGGAACCTCCATACTGTTTTGTAGAGTGGCTGCCACAGTTTGCATTTCCACCAGCAGTGCAAAGGAGATCCTCTTTCTCCACCTCCTCACCAACATTTGTTGTTGCCTGCGTTGTTAATGTTAGCCATTATGATAGGTGTGAGGTGGTATATCATTGTGGTTTTGATTTGTATTTCCCTGATGATGAGTGATGTGGAGCATTTTTTCATGTGTCAGTTGGCCATCTGGATGTCTTCTTTGGAGAAGTGTCTATTCATGTGTTTTGCCCATTTCTTCACTGGATTATTTGTTTTTTGGGTGTTGAGTTTGATAAGTTCTTTATAGATTTTGGATCCTAACCCTTTATCTGATATGTTGTTTGCAAATATCTTCTCTCATTCCATTGGTTGCCTTTTCGTTTTCTTGATTGTTTCCTTTGCTGTGCAGAAGCTTTTTATTTGATGAGGTCCCAATAGTTCATTTTTGCTTTTGTTTCCCTTGCCTCTGGAGACATGTTGAGTAAGAAATTGCTGCAGCCAAGATCAAAGGTTTTGGCCTGCTTTCGCCTCAAGGATTTTGATAACTTCCTGTCTTACGTTTAGGTCTTTCCTCCATTTTGAGTTTATTTTTGTGTATGATGTAAGAAAGTGGTCCAGGTTCTTTTTTCTGCATGTTGCTGTCCAGTTTTCCCAGCACCACTTGCTGAAGAGACTGTCTTTATTCCATTGGCTATTCTTTCCTGCTTCGTCAAAGATTAGTTGGCCATATGTTTGTGGGTCCATTTCTGGGTTCTCTATTCTGTTCCACTGATCTGAGTGTCTGTTTTTGTGCCAGTACCATACTGTCTTGATGATTACAGCTTTGTAATAGAGCTTGAAGTCTGGGATTGAGATACCTCTAGCTTTGGTTTTCTTTTTCAAGATTGCTTTGGCTATTCGGGGCTTTTCTGTTTCCATACAAATTTTAAGATTGTTTGTTCTAGTTTTGCGAAGAATCCTTGTGTTATTTTGATAGGTATTGCATTGAATATGTAGATTGCTTTGGGTAGTATTGATATTTTAATAATATTTGTTCTTCCTATCCAGGAGCATGGAATATTTTTCCATTTTTTTGTATCTTCTCCAATTTCTTTCATTAGCTTTCTATAGTTTTCAGTGTATAGATTTATCACCTCTTTGGTTAGGCTTATTTCTTTTTTTTTTTTTTTTTTTTTAATTTTTTTTTTTTTCAACGTTTTTATTTATTTTTGGGACAGAGAGAGACAGAGCATGAACGGGGGAGGGGCACAGAGAGAGGGAGACACAGAATCGGAAACAGGCTCCAGGCTCCGAGCCATCAGCCCAGAGCCTGACGTGGGGCTCGAACTCACGGACCGCGAGATCGTGACCTGGCTGAAGTCGGACGCTTAACCGACTGCGCCACCCAGGCGCCCCGGTTAGGCTTATTTCTACGTATTTTATGGTTTTTGGTGTAATTTGTAAATGGGATCGATTCCTTGATTTCTCTTTCTGTTGCTTCATTGTTGGTGTATAGGAATGCAACCGACTTCTGTGCATTGATTTTCTATCCTCTGACTTTGCTGAATTCATGGATCAGTTCTAGCAATTTTGGGGGAATCTTTTGGGTTTTCCAGATAGAGTATCAAAGACATGCCTGTTCTAATTAAGCCAACAAACTTTAACTTTTCTTTCTTTTTTTTTTTTTTTTTTAATTTTTTTATTTTTGGGACAGAGAGAGACAGAGCATGAACGGGGGAGGGGCACAGAGAGAGGGAGACACAGAATCGGAAACAGGCTCCAGGCTCTGAGCCATCAGCCCAGAGCCTGATGCGGGGCTCGAACTCACTGACCGCGAGATCGTGACCTGGCTGAAGTCAGATGCTCAACCAACTGCGCCACCCAGGGGCCCCCAACTTTTATTTCTTGAAGATTATTCTAGATCATGTGAATTTGCAAAACATTTGGGTTAGTTTCAATAGTTTTATGAGTATACTTAATTTATATAAATGCTTAATTTCCCTTAAGTCTACTAAATAGAGCTCTTTAAAGATTAATTTTGGCAATTTGGAGGTAGAAAAATATTGGTCTGGAGGTAGAAAATATCACACATCTACAATCTACATACACAGACATACATAAGCATACAGACAGACACAGAGATCTTACAACTTAAAAAAAAATTTAGCCATGAGATGAGTATGATAACGCAAAACTCACTAGTTTATAAGAGAACACTGGGATCCAAATTGTGTTTCTGGTAGATGGAATAAATTTAAGATTATCTGCTCAGATGTCTAAAGCTTTTTACTAATAATTGTGGAAGAGACTTAAGATTTTTTATAAGGCCTAGTTTTTAAGGTAACCTTTTCTTTTTTTTCTCCTTCTGATAAGAAGTACTTTGGTTGCTAAAGCTGACCATGTCTAATACTTACATTTTAAAAGATACAGAGAAAAAAAATGCAAGTTTTACCAAGAATGACTTTTGTTCCTTAAGTGTGTATGTGTGTGTGTGTGTGTGTGTGTGTGTGTGTGTGTGTGTATATATATATGTATATATATTTTTTTTATAATACCTGCAAATCTTTTGAAATGGTTAGGAAAGGTTTGGGATTGGAAAAAAGGCTAGTGGGCTTTGATTGTTTCTAGAGCTTCATTTCTGTTCTTGGGAAGACTCAACCTTAAGAAGAGTACAGTTGTTTTTAATTCCTCAAAGAACTGGGTTGCAATCAGAAAGATATCAAGACTCAGACCCACCCATCCAACCACATTGTCTCCAATTTGCATCTTTATATCAGGGAAAAAAATCTTAACTAAGATGGAAATCAGAAGATTCCTATGTTCTACATTTAGAGCTGTGTGTCTTCAAAATATTTTAGTAAATCTTTCCATAAAGCCTTCAGAATGTTTTTCTTTCCCTCTGGGTATGTAGTTTCATTTAAACTTAGGGGAAAAGGCCTAAAAAAAATTCCTATCAGGATCTAAATATCAGCTTCCAATTTGGCAAACTTCTGACAATAGAGCTACTTAAAAAAAGAAATTCTTTCAAATATCTTGTCAAGTTTCAGCTGGGACAAATCATAAATATTCCTGGCAGTATTGAACAACCCCATGGACACAGGAGGTGTCCCTAAGGGGAGCAAAGATATTACCCTCCCAAGATCCAGAGCCACTCCCATAGATAACCAAAAGAGACTTGGATAATTTCTGTCAAACATGGCAATAGTTGATAGGACCCTAGGTGTAAATGGAGTACGATTCACATTTCTTTCCAGCCATGTCTAGCCACAAATGGAGTGCAACACACATTTCTGTCTGGCCATATTTTTGTGGCCCCCAACCTGATGATTGCTAAGCCCATTTCCTGGGATGCAAAGTGAGGCAAACAAGAAGGCAGTAGCTGTCCCTGGGAGAGAAGGATTACCAACCAGTGGGTACCCAAAAGCAAATTAATGAGTCATAATTCAATGATCCAATTTTTGCAAATATTTTTTCTCTGTCAATCTGAGTTTGGAAAGGAAAGGATTGTGTGAAATTATACCTTCCTCTTTCAACCAGGCACCACAGATCTGGGAGAACTTAGTTTGGTAGGAATTCTCACACTTTGCTGGTTTCTGCCGGTTTACCCAAGATCCAACTACAGTCTCTGGAATGAGTAGGTTGTCCCAGTGGGTCTCATCCTGGTCTCCAGAAATTAGAGGAGGAAAGATAATTTTCCCTCTACTTTTTATGGTATTTGGTTAAAACCCCTTTTTCTTTAGGGCATCTCATAGATGGAGAAGCTTATTTAGGTTAAAAGTTCTCAACTATGCAATTGTAATAAAATACTATCTTCAGTGGGTTCACCTGCTTGTTCCATTTTATTTATTTATTTAGAATTTTAAAAATTTATTTATTTATTTATTTATGTATTTATTTTTAAGATTTTTTAAATGTTTATTTATTTTTGAGAGAGAGAGACAGAATGTAAGCAGGGGAGGTGAAGAGAGAGAGGGAGACACAGAATCCAAAGCAGACTCCAGGCTCCAAGTTGTCAGCATAGAGCCCGACATGGGGCTTGAACTCACAAACGGTGAGATCATGACCTGAGCCGAAGTCGGATGCCCAACTGACTGAGCTATCCAGGCAACCCTAAAATTTATTTATTTTTGAGAGAGAATGCATGAGCAGGGAAGAGGGGCAGAGGGAAACAGGGGCAGAAGGAGAGAGAGAATCCCAAGCATGCTTCATGCCCAGTGTTGAGCCTGACACCCATTACCCTGAGTCGAAATCAAGAGTCAGATGGTCAACCAGATGAGCCACCCAGGCATCTCTGCTTGTCCCGTTTTATTTTATTTACTTTATATTTTTTAAATGTTTATTTATTTTTGAGAGAGAGACAGACAGAGACAGAGAGAGAGAGGGAGACAGAGGATAGAAGTAGGTTCTGCCCCCACAGCAGAGAGCCCAATGCAGGGCTTGAACTCATCAACAGCGACATCATGACATGAGCCGAAGTTGGACACTTAACTGACTGAGCCACCCAGGTGCCCCTGCTTGTTCTATTTTAAAACAAAATTTTGTTTGGATCCAGTCTGACTTCAGTCCCATTTTGGTTTTTAAGTTGGATATAGTGTGACTCTGGCTGGTTTCCAGATCCACTCTAGAAAAAGGAATGCTCAAACAAATATAGTCTGAAAGCTCACAATGAAAAGGCTACAGAACTAGGAACTGAGAGGGACTTATCCACCACCTCTAGAGGAAGCAAAGAAGTGCCAAGTTCAAGGGGCTTAATGGGTACCTATGGCTGTTGCTCATTTTTCCTGGGGACCATCAGAGTCTTCTTGAGTTGTTTCTTCTGACACTAGAACTGTTAAGAGATAAAATGAAGCATATTCAAAAATTTTAAAGTTTTATTTGAGCAAAAATTGATTACCAAACTAGCAGATAGAAAGGAGCTCCAAGGAACTGTACAAAATGAAAAACTTTTATAGGTAGAAGGGAGCAGAGACAGGAAGTTATATAAGGCAAAAAAAAAAAAAAAATGGGTTGGTTATTGCAAAGCTACTTCCCTGTAGGGAACAGCAGAGGTCTTATCAGGCATGTCTATTGTCTAGTGCTAGTTAGGCCATTCCTGATTGACTGGTTTAAAAATTATTTTTTAAGTTTATTTATTTATTTTGAGGGGGTGGCAGAGAGAGGGAGAGAGAATCCCAAGCAAGCTCCCTGCTGTCAGAGCAGAGCCTGACTTGGGGCTCGATCCCACAAACCATGAGATCATGACCTGAGCTGTAATCAAGAGTTGGATACTTAACTGACTGAGCCACCCAGGTGCCCCTGACTGATTTAAAATTCCATTTCTGGAAGAGCCAAAACTATAGTTCGGTTGTGTCTGGGTTTGGTGATACAGAGCTTAGCATAAGTGACTTCATTTTGGACCTCTTTTTGTCCATACTTGTTAACATACTTGTTTTGTTAACATACTCTTGTCCTGGACCTGACTCATGAACCAAAGGAGAAACACTTTTTGACAACAAATGTCTATACTGTTTTAATAACTAAGGGGATTTTAATGATTCCAAATATGAAACTGTATTGAACTTGTCAGTTGAAGTTGCAGTCTTTGACCATAGAATTTGGCACAATTAATTGGCCTAGTATGTGCATAATCAGTCTTGTTAACCTCATTGGAGAATGTTAAGCAGAACCATTGGGCCAGTTAGTTCTGGCGAAACAAAGCTAGCTTGTGGAAAGAGATCTTCATTGGGATAAGATTACATAGAATTTCATACCAAAGGCTTTTCAAGTTTGACCTGGAAGGGTCTGTCACTCATTGATTTCATTTCATTCATGTAATCATCATTCAGAAAATATATTGAATGCCTACTCCATAGTGGGCACAAAATCCAATGATGAACAGGACCTCTGGCCTCAAAATGCTCACAGTTGATGGGGGAGGTTGTCTAGTGAACAGCATGCTGAGTCACATCAGGATAGACACATCAGGCCAGGAGCATATTTTATAATTGCTGTGTGCTATGTATGCTTCACAATATTATGTTCTGAATGTTATGTTCACAAGACTGAAGACACAATATAATTTTCTGTTCCAACTGTTTGTTAGAGCAGCAGTTTTATTTTAAAGTCTACATTCTGTTTCTTTGTTTGGAAACTTCTTGTTTCAAAACAATTAGGCTTTTAGTTTCGTTCTTACTCTCCATTTCACCAAAAGTGATGTTGATAACGTAATGTTGGGTAAAGCATCCCTTTCTCCACTAATTTGACTTTGTGGTTAAGATACTTGAATGGTCAGAACAAGCGGATTGCCTCTTTCAGTTTATCAGTGCCTTAAATTAACTTCTTAGTTTGGAATAATAATACAGCATGACCTATCTAACACAAATATGCCTTGCCAAGAGGAGAACTTGGGTAAATTCAGAAAGTATGTGAAAAATACTTTATATCTCCCAGATTCAAAAATCTCAGAATGTTATACGCATGACAGTTGACACAATTTTTTCCTTAATTGTTCCTATATTTTCTGTGGAGAAGGAGTGAATAGGCACAGTTTGCTTTTTATGAATTTGAATGCTTCTTATGGTTACTCTTAATTGTGATAATTTTCCAGTGAGAGCTCATGTCCTCTGAGTGGAGGATTGCTGATTTGAGATGAGTACATTCTGTGTGTGAAAAGAATTAAATTGGAGAATGGTGGATTACATCCTTTTTCTACCTTGACTGTTTGGAGGATACTGAGTGTATACATCCCACTATGCTAGAGGAGGCTGTAACAGGTTGGAAAGAGGGTAGCAAGTCAGTAGCCCGCCATTACTTATCACTCTCTCAATTGCAAGAATTAATCATTGATACTTGACTTGATTCAAAATTGTTTTTACTGTAAAGTCTAATGAAATTCAATGATCACTTGTGCCATGAGTTTTACCAAAATGTATGGATTGGGGCTGGATATTGCGTATGAAAATTTGCTGGTAGTTTTGTGGGGCTTCTCTTGTGTATAACTTCTCTTTTTACTCTTGCTACTTTTTTTTTTTTAAGATTTTAGTTTTTTAAAGTAATCTCTACACCCAACGTGGGGCTCAAACTCACAACCCTAAGGTCAAGAGTTGCATGCTGTAGTGACTGAGCCAGCCAGTTGCCCCTACTCTTGCTGCTTTTAAAATACCTTGTCTCTGACTTTCGACAATTTAATTATAATGTGTCTTAGTGTAGCCCTATTTGGGCTCAACCTATTTGAGGTCCTTTGGGCCATGTGGATCTATCTGGATGTCCATTTCTCTCCCCAGGTTTGGAAAAATTTCAGCCATTATTGTCCGTTTCTCTTTCTCTTCTTCTTCTGGAATTCCCATGAGTACTGTCTCTTTTCACCATGTCACATAATTCTCATAGGCTTTCTTTTTTTTTTTTTTAAGATTTTTTGATGTTTATTTATTTTTGAGAGACAGAACATAAGTGGGGGAGGAGCAGAGAGAGAGGGAGACACAGAATCTAAAGCAGGCTCCATCCAGGCTCTGAGCCGTCAGCACAGAGCCCGACGTGGGGCTCAAACTCACAAACCGTGAGATCATGACCTGAGCCAAGTCAGACACTTAACTGACTGAGCCACCCAGGCGACCCTCTTATAGGCTTTCTTTAGTCTTTTTCAGTCATTTTTTTTTCCCCTTCTAACTGGATAATTTCAGATGTCCTGTTCTTCAGGTTATTGATTTTTTTTTTTCTTCTGCATAGTTGAGTCTACTTTTGAAACTCTCCACGGAATTCTTCAACCCAGTTATTCCATTTTCAGCTCAGGATTTCTGTTTGTTTGTTTTGATGGCTGCTGTTTCCTTTTCCAACTCTCATTTTGTTCATTCATTATTTTCCAAATTTCATTTAATTGTCTGTTTGTGTTTTATTTAGTTCATTAAACTTCCTTTAGAAGATTACCTGAATTCTTTGTCTGACAATTCATAGATCTCCATTTCTTTAGGGTCAGTTATTGGAGCTTTATTAGTTTCCTTTGGTGGCACCCTATTTACCTGATTTTTTGTGATCTTTGATTCCTGACATTGTATATGCACATTTGGGTAAGTGGGCTCCTCTTTCAGACTTTACAGATTTGCTTTGGCAGAGACAGTTCTTCACCAGCCACGTCAGTCTGGGTTTCTGGGTGTGTCTGCTGGTAAAGTCCTTGGACAGGTGGGACCTGATATTTTATTGTCTAGTTTTGGGTGAGGTAATTGTCTGAGCTCTAAGGATGGAAATAGGAAGGTGGTGCCACTGTCTGAGAGCAGTTGGATAGGGCTGCTGGCCTAGTGCCCTACCCAAGTGAGGCTATAGCATGGGCTCTGTGGTTGCCTGGATTCTTTGGTCAGACTTACTAGATGGTTGGGACTGGGTACTATATTTTAGTAGTAGATGGAGCTGTGAATTAGCTTCCCTGCCCTGACAAGGCGGCAGCACAGGACCCAGAACCTATATGGTTCATTGTTTGGGGACCTGAATCAGGCATGGTGTGCACTGAATTCCCTGGTCAGGTGAGTTCATTGATGTTGCTCTCCAGGTGGGGTAGGCTAAAGGCTCTGCTGTCTTTCCAAGTGCCACCATATACAGGGCTGTTGAATCGGCTACATAACTTCCTCTGTGCTCTGGTTAGTTTCCCAGGTTAGATAGGCTGAAGGCTTTATTCAGCAATGAGTGGAGCTATGAATTAGATTCCCTGCACAGGTGCAGTGGGTGAAGCAGCTCTAAAACCAGTAAAACTCTTAAGTCAGATGACTTGTGCCCTAAGTTCCCTGGCCAAAGAGGGCCACTGGCTTTGCGCTGCAAACTACCAGCTTTGTCCACCCTTTTCTCTGCTCAAGAGCCACTGGGCTACACTGCTTTAAAGTATTTTTGCCAGCTCTTCTGGTCAAATGGGGCCGTAAGACAATCTCCACAGTGGGTGGGGTTGTGCCTCAGATCCCTTCCTGGGCAGGAGGGTGATGGACCACTCTAGCTATCATTCAATTTCCCAAACAGGCTTCCTGGTTGGGACGGGCTGGGAGTTACCCTTAGTTTTAGATATGAATTAATTCCCCTGCCTGTGCATAAAACTCCTAGAAAAAAACATAGGAACAAAATTACTTGACATGGGTCTTGTTAATGATTTTTTGGATATGACATCTAAAACACAAGAAACAAGGGGCGCCTGGGTGGCTCAGTCTGTTAAGCGTCCGACTTTGGCTCAGGTCCTGATCTCGCAGTCCGTGGGTTCGAGCCCCACGTCGGGCTCTGTGCTGACAGCTCAGAGCCTGGAGCCTGTTTTGGATTCTGTGTCTCCCTCTTTCTCTGACCCTCCCCTGTTCATGCTCTCTCTCTGTCTCAAAAATAAATAAATGTTAAAAAAAATTAAAAAAAATAAAACACAGGAAACAAGATAATCAACAAATGGGACTACATCAAAGTAAACAGCTTCTGTACAGCAAAAGAAATGTACATACCCAGCTTTCTGGGATACAGCTAAATAGTATTCCATAGATGTACCAACTTGTATTTCCAGAGTACAAGAGAGAACAGAGTTCTGTTTCTCTATATCTTCAACAACCTCCAAGTATTTTCTCTTTTTAATTTTTTGTGTTATCTCATTCTATCTCGTTAGTTTCCAGTTAGTGTTTTTTCATTGTAATTTTAATTTGCATTTTCTTGATGACTAATGTTATTGGGAACCTTGTCATTTGGTTACAAGCCATGTGGATACCTTTTTTTGTGAAACAGCTGTTTAAGTCTTTTGGCCATTTTTTTCTGCTAGCTTGTCTTTTATTAAGTAACTTGTAGAAGTTCTTTATGTATTTTGAATGTGAGTCTTGTGGCAGTTAAATGTAGTGTGAGTATCTTTGTCTATAGATCGTTTTCTACTCTTAATGATGCTTTTTCATGAATAGAAATTATCAATTTTAATGTACTCTGATACATCAATTTTTTTCTCTTATGCTTTAATGCTTTCTGTATCTTCTTTAAGAAGTCTTTTCCTCCAAAGTTGTGATGATTGATGTTTCCTCTAAATGCTTATTTTTTTATTTTTCATATTAAATCTGCATTTTTATTTTTTTCATATTTTGAACCAACATTTTGTTGGTACTCTATAAATAATTAGAAAATCTATTTCTAAGTATAATACAAAGATAAATTTTCTATCTTTTTGTAAGAAATTTTGCCAAATTGGTATTTTGCTCCTTGAATGATAGGAAGAATTCACCAGTAAGACCACTTGGGCTTAAGTACTGTGTGTGTGTGTGTGTGTGTGTGTGTGTGTGTGTGTGTGTGTGAAAGTTTAAATAGTGGATTCAATTTTGTTAATGAATATCACACGATTAAGATTTTCCCTTCTTTTTCTGATAGCTTTGATAAATTGTATTTTTGAGGAATTTTTCTTTTATCCAAATTGTTAAAATTATTGACCTGAAGGTTTTAATTCTTTGATCTTTTATTAGTTTTCACATCTCTGTTATCTTCCCATGTCCATAGGATCTGTGATGCAACTTCCTTTTTATTTCTGATATCAGTAGTTTATGTTTTCTTATTTTCTTCCTTGACCAGTCTTAGGGGTATTCTAGTATTATGAATGTATTCAAAGAACTAACTTTTGACTTTGATGATTGCTTATCTTACACATTTGCTTTGAATTATTTTAAAAATTTAAAATTAATTTCGGCTGTTACCTTTATTATTTCTTCTACTTTTTTTTAGGTTTTGTTTGCTGTGAGATTGTATATATTAAATTTTTTTTAATGTTTATTTATTTTTGAGAGAAAGAGAGAGAGATGGACTGCAAGCAGGGGAGGGGCAGAGAGAGACAAAGACACAATCTGAAGCAGGATCCAGGCTCTGAGCTGACAGCACAGAGTCTGATGTGGGGCTTGAACTCACGAGCTTGGAGCTGAAGTCAGATGCTTAATCAGCTGAGTTACCCAGGTGCCCTGAGAATGTATATTTTTGATGCAATTTTTATATCTTTGTGAAAACATTTGAAATATATTACAGATATATGTTTGTGTGTGAGTATATGTGTATCTTTTCAAACTTGATGGACAGTGAATTTGTTTGACAACGTAAAGATAGATAAAGGTAGCAGATAAACAAAATGGAGTATTTTTGGAAGTTACCACTGAGGAGTCCAGCTCCTGCCCAACAACCAGTGAGTGATCTTTCGGCCTGATCATTGACAATTTTTGTAATTGTAATTGCATGGCAGACTTCATGGAGGAATGTGCTGTCCTCCCCACACCAGATGTGATGCATATCCAGTGCTTTGCAGCCTATGAAAGGAGTTCTTCTCAAGGATTCAGACCCCCTCCCTGGTCGGCCATGCTCTTACGCATAGCTGCATCCCTAGCCCAAGTGCCTCCAAGTGGAGGCCTCCTTATCCTGGAACAGTTGCAGAGGCGTCCTTATGAGAGTAGAGGGGAAGAATTTAAAGACACTTTCCTTTACTCTGATTCAGTACTTGGTACTTTTGCACTCCTAACACTTCCTACTCCCTTACCTTATCCCCTGGGTCCATAATATTGCAGGAGCCTTTTGTTTGTGGTTCCTCTGGCAGTGAAATAACTCTGTCACCTGACCCTCAACTAGTGATTGGTGACTGGCCATGTCCCATGGGGGAAAATGGAGCAGAGGGAATTGGTTTAGTCTCTTGCTTATACTATTGCAGTAAGTGATTAAAGCCTTGACTGTTATTTTAATTTTTCTTTGTTGTTTAATTGGCTACTGTGATATCTGACAGTTCAGCTCTCTCAAGCTCAGGTCAGGACCTAAGAACTACACTGATCATTTTGGAATTTTGGGGAGATTTTCATAGCAGACAATGTGAGATCAAACTTTGGATGTTGAAAAATAAGAAGCTGAATAAAGCAGAATCTGGTGGAGATTGACAATATTCATCTTGTTCCTTTGGTGCAAATATTAAATTTCCCTCCAGAGGATTATCCCCCTCAAATCAAAGTATTTTCAGAATCTTTTAGCATTCAGACAAAGAATTAAGAATTTTCATTAACTTCTCTCTTCCCTTATGGGATGGAAAAGTAAAAAAAAAAATCCTGCATATTGATTTGAAGTTTTGCTTTAAATGGAAACATGTTTTGGTTCTCAAACTGCTTAAGATTTAGGTGAAAGAAGTTGAGGCTACATGGAGTTCTGCAGACATCAAGAGAAATGTTTGACTGATCTCATTAATAGTATTTGGGCATTTACACCATGTTTACATGGTTTAAACATTTTAAATTTTTTTTTTCAACGTTTATTTATTTTTGGGACAGAGAGAGACAGAGCATGAACGGGGGAGGGGCACAGAGAGAGGGAGACACAGAATCGGAAACAGGCTCCAGGCTCTGAGCCATCAGCCCAGAGCCTGATGCGGGGCTCGAACTCACGGACCGCGAGATCGTGACCTGGCTGAAGTCGGACGCTTAACCGACTGCGCCACCCAGGCGCCCCGGTTTAAACATTTTATATAGTATGACTGGTCTTAGATTTTCAAAATCTCTGTCTCTAAGTTGGTTCTTAAGAATGCCATGTATACTTTTCTGCCACCCTTTGGTTTCCAATTTAGTTTTATCATCAAAAAAATCTCACATTAATAAAGAGGTCAGTAAGAAATGATCTGATTTGCTGATTGTTCAGGATTTTACATAGGATCACTATAATTTTTAGGTAAAGAATACTGACAGAAAAGGGTGCCTCTGTTCTGCCACTCACTTCTGCAGCTTTACTTCTTTGGTCAGAGATTCACCTTATGAACTAGATTGTTGTTATTTCATCCAGTTCTATCCCCTTTCACTAAGGGAATTTCTGGGGAAGCATTAAGGTGAAAAACAGAGGAAACCCCAACCCTGCTTTTGTTCTCTTTGCATAAATGTAAACAAAGAGTAACACAGAAGAATGAATAGTCTGAGAGCCAAATTGTGATTGTGGCTGGCATTTCTCTCCTTTCCTCCTGCATTTAGACTTTCCAAATTAGGTTACCTTTAGCTTTGGAGTGATCTCTATTTTAGGGAGCTGAGAGGAGAAGAAATAGTATGAGTGTTGTTTTGGAAAAAGTTCAGATCTCAAGAGAGGCAGATCAGCAGCCCTTCAGGTTCACTTGTGGTCTCTCAGGCTAGGCTATCAGGTAGAAAAGGAAAATTCTGGACAGAAACTGTAAGAGTTACGATTATAGGTATGGTTAAGTGCTTCTTTGCTATAGAGGGCAAGTTAATTCCACATGAGTCACACTGAGTTATTGAAAGTAGTATAGCAAACTCGTATGACTACTTTTCCCTAGTAAATATTTAATAACTTTTTTTAATTGAGAAATGCAACAGTAAATTGTACAGGTCAGTAAATTTCTATCTATCTGTCTATCTATCTATCTATCAATCATATAATGTCTGGGTATTGAGAAATAGAACAAGAAATAAATCAAGGCACAGAACATTGCCAGCACTGCAGAAAGCTTTCTTATAACCTTTCCCATCACTATTTTCCCACCCCAAGGTTTCCACTATTCAGACTTCTCTCCCCATAGATTATTTCACTATTCCTGACCTTTATGTAATTGGAGTCATAAAATATGTACTCTAGCTGGTTGACTTATTTCACTTATCATTATGTCTGTGGGAGTCATCCAACTTTTCCTCTAGTACATCCCTTTTCCTCCATTATTACTATTTTTTTTAAAAATTTAAAACCTGCAGAGACATTGAAAGAGTTGTGAAGTGAGCAACACATACTCACCATCCAGATTGAATATTGCTATCACTTTGCTGCATCACCATCCAACCATCTATCCATCCAACCATCCATCCAGTTTTTGATGCATTTCAAAGTACATGGACAGCAGTAGTGCCCTTTATCCCAGCCCACTTCAATATCCATGTTTCCCCCTTGTATATTTTTAATTTTGCAAAGCTTAGTAGGTGACCCTGTTAGGAAAATCTGTGTGTATTTCTGAGACACAAGGTGAAAATAATCGGAACATCGTGCTTGAATTTAGGATTCCCTATTCTAACATTTCGTAATCTGGGCTTCAATATTTTGTCAGGGAGGGAAGTAGTCTTGACTTGTTGCTTGTATTTTCTTTTGTGGTTGGGAGACTAAGGAGGGCTCTGTAGATCCCCCAGGGAGGAAGTGGGAGAGATTCAGGATTCAGAGGGGAGGATCAGATGCAGCCACGTAGGGAGAAAGAAATGAGGTATGAGTTGTACTTTCTGATTTCAGAAAGAAAAAATAGGGGGCTGCTTCTTTCATTTGACCATTTAAATTTGCTCAGGCTAAATGCATGTTACTTAGAGGAAACTGCTGAAAATAGCAGATGTTTAGTCAATGCATAACAAATGTGTATACAGAGAGTTCTTGAGAATGGAATACTTTTTGATTTTCAATTTTTCCTTTTTAAATTTATTTTTCTTTTTTATTTATTGTTATTATTATTATTTTTAAAATTTATATATATATATATATATAGAGAGAACACAAGTGGGAAAGAGGGGCAGAGGGAAAGAGAAAATCCCAAGCAGGCCCCACACTCAGTGCTGAGCCATTGTGGGGCAATGCATGACCCTGGGATCAGGACCTGACCTGAAATCAAGAGTTTGTTGCTCAACTGCTGCAGCCACTCTGGAAAACAGTGTGGAGGTTCCTCAAAAAATTAAAAATAGATCTACCCTATGACCCAGCAATAGCACTGCTAGGAATTTACCCAAGGGATACAGGAGTGCTTGATGCATAGGGGCACTTGTACCCCAATGTTTATAGAAGAACTTTCAACAATAGCCAAATTATGAAAAGAGCCTAAATGTCCATCAACTGATGAATGGATAAAGAAGTTGTGGTTTATATATACAATGGAATACTAGTTGGCAATAAGAATGAAATATGGCCATTTGTAGCAACGTGGATGGAACTGGAAAGTGTTATGCTAGGTGGAATAAGTCATACAGAGAAAGACAGATACCATATGTTTTCACTCTTATGTGGATCCTGAGAAACTTAACAGAAGACCATGGGGGAGGGGAAGGGAAAAAAAAAGTTAGGGAGGGAGCCAAACCATAAGAGACTCTTAAAAACTGAGAACAAACTGAGGGTTGGGGCACCTGGGTGGCTCAGTCGGTTAAGCGTCCGACTTCAGCTCAGGTCACGATCTCGTGGTCCTTTAGTTTGAGCCCCGCGTTGGGCTCTGGGCTGATGGCTCAGAGCCTGGAGCCTGCTTCCGATTCTGTGTCTCCCTCTCTCTCTGCCCCTCCCCCATTCATGCTCTGTCTCTCTCTGTCTCAAAAATAAATAAACGTTTAAAAAAAAAAACTGAGGGTTGATGGGAGGGTGGGAGGGAAGGGAAAGTGGGTGATGGGCATTGAGGAGGGTACTGTTGAGATGAGCACTGTGTGTTGTATGGAAACCAATTTGACAATAAATTTCATATTAAAAAAAAAAGTTCATTGCTCAATTGACTGAGCCACCCAGGTGCCCCTATTTTTTTTTTTTTTTTTTAATTTTAGAGAGAGAGAGAGAGAGAGAGAGAGAGAGAGAGAAAGAGAGAAAGAGAGCCAGGTGAAGGGGCAGAAAGAGTGCGAGAGAGAATCTTAAGCAGGCTCTATGCTCAGTACTAAACCTGATGTGGGGCTTGATCCCGTGACCCTGGGATCATCAAATGAGCCAAAATCAAGAGGTCGATGCTAAACCAACTGAACCCCCAAGAAACCCCCCAAATTTTACTTTTAAGGTAAGTGGGCAAGGTTGTGGAAAACACCTTGGGGAAAGAAATAAATACCCAATGTATTTCTAAAATGAAAGATTGATTGAACGGGATTTTTGAGATCATCTAGTCTCAATTCAAATTAGAATGCCTCAGGGGGGCTTTTAAAAAAATCACCACAGAGATTCAGATGCAATGGATCTAGGTGAAGTCTGGGTATTCATATTTTAAAGAAGTTCCCCAGGTGATTCTAATGTGCTGCCAATTTGAGAACTCTGGATGCAGTTCAGACTTTCGGTATCTACCTTTTACTGATATTTTTAAAGTTCAGGTGTAGGAAGATAAAATGACACTTGATGCATATTTCTTGGCTAACCAATGCACAATTAAGATCAAGCACAAAGTCTGAAATATTAGTCACAAATTACCACCTGAAGATGAACCTTTCCACAGATACCTGTGCTTAGAGGAGTTCCTTCTATAAATGGCTTGTTTTCTGATGTCAGCAAACATGACTGATTTGGACTTGTTTTCCACATGAATTGAAATGATCATATATAGACTCCATGGGGGTGGATTAGACAGAACCCAATAATAGCTGGAGAAGTCCATGTTCTTATATTTGTTCAAGCTGCCGTCTGTGGTGATATGCTGATATCTTGGCATTAGACAAAAACAGCACTCTATGGAGGGGACAGTTGACATATATTTAGTGCCTGCTTTGAGAGCTTTAACTCCACAAAATCTTTTATGCAGTCAAGTGGATCATCAAATGGTCCTTGTGAATCTGTTTTGTTAGGTGACAGTTAACAAGCGTGTTTTTATTAAAAAATTTTAAAATGTTTTTATTTATTTTTGAGAGAGAGAGAGAGAAAGAGTGCAACCTGGGGAGGAGCAGAGAGAGAGAGGGAGACACAGAATCTGAAAGAGGCTCCAGGCTCTGAGCTGTCAGCACAGAGCCTGACGTGGGGCTCAAACTCATGAACCTTGAGATCATGACCTGAGCTGAAGTTGGATGCTTAACTGACTGAGCCACCCAGGTGCCCCAACAAGAGCGTTTTTAAATGTTTGAATTTAAATTCTCAAATCAGTTGTAAATGTGTATTTTGAATTATGTTGGCTTGACATCTATTTATATGAAAAAAGGTTTGAGTTGACCGCAAACTGGTAGAAGCCAACTGTATAGTAATCCCTCTAGTTCATTCTTTACTGGATGACAATGTGTGGAAGCATGAAGTCATGTCATATGTGGAGGGTAATAAAAATGGGATAATTTTGACAAGAAGTTATCCTGTTTTTCCAGAAAGCCAAACTAAAGAGAACGAATGGGTACCAGATAGAAAGCAGCTAATTTTGCTCTTTGTAATAAATAACTTCATTATTTTTGAACACTTGGTATTTGCTAGCACATGCCAAACATTTTATTTGATTTCTTTAAATTCTAAAAATAACCCTACAATGGATACTTTAATCTGTTTTTTTTTTATTTACTTAAAAAATTTTTTAAGTTTATTAATTTATTTTGGGAGAGAGAGAGAGAGAGAGAGCAAGTGGGGAAGGGACAGAAACAGAGAGGGAGAGAGAGAGTCCCAAGCAGGCTCTGCATCACCAGTGCAGAGCCCAATGTAGGGCTTGAACTCATGAACTGTGAGATCATGGTTTGATCCAAAATTGTACGCTTAACCCACTGAGCCACTCAGGTGCCCCTAATCTATTTTAGAGATAGATGGGGAGATTGAGGCTAGAAAGAATATCCTTGAGGTCACAACATTGATAGAGATGACACCCAAACTCCAATCTGATTCCAGAACTTGAACTTCCCACTATTGCCTCCCAGGGAAAAACCCTCCACTGTATTTTGTTAACTGCCTTTCTCTCCTGTGGGAGGGGAGCTTGTACCTCTGAAATTTTAAGAACTCTTCCACCTAGAAGATCCAAAGCTGCACTAGAAATGGACCCTAGTAAATCAACTTGAGAATAGAACATCATGTGGTAGAGTATGGATTTTAGAATCAGAAATCTACCTTACTTCCCAGCTTTATTCCTTCTTGGCAGTCTAGCCTCAGACAACTTATTACCTTTTCAAGTTTCTCTCCTTTCATTTATGAAATAGAGATAAAAATTTCTACCTTTTGTTATTGTTGTGGGTGTTAGAGATAATTCATATGAAGTTCAATTCAACAAATGGTATCATCTTTAATTTTCCTAATTTGGGCCATGTGTGGCCAGGGACAACCATCACAGGGACGACGACATGACATTTGATTGTTGTGGTTTGGTGGAGGGAGACTAAGGAAGAAAGAATTTGAGTTTTCAGTAGGTGTTTGCTAAAGTAAGCCATGAATGAAGTTTTACTAGGTTTTAATATCCTGAAGTGAATATGAATGGTTGTTTTGGATTGGGAAAATTGATTAAAAAATCAGTCTAATCACCTTGAAATCTCCCCTTATTTTTATCAAGGAAAGTAAGTATACTTCATGTTATTGGTAACCAGAGGTCTTACACTCTCAGAAAGGGACCCCATTAAAAAAAAAATTTAAATCCAAGTTAATTAGTATATGGTGTAATAATAGATTCAGGAAAAGGGAGCCCATTAACCTGCAGATGTCATGCTTAAAGCATTGACCTTTGAGTCAGGAAGCTTGTCCATAAATGCACACCATTTTGGCCACCTCAGGAAAAATAAAAATCTAATGTATCCCTTAGGTTAATTTCTAATCACCTGTTAACTTTAAAAGAATCCGTGTATAGATGGAGGCCAGGCCTCTTGCTTTGTAGGGATAAACAAGGAACTGCCTAATTATACCAGGGAAAGGAGGCTGTTCATAGTGTCTAAACTGCAAATTCAGCATACACTGTACTTTTTTATCTTTTAAAATGAATTTTCAGTAAGAAGGTTGGATAAATTAGATAATTTTCCTCCATGCCATATGGCTATATAAAATAGCAGAATTACTAGTACTTCTGCCAAAGGTGACGTATTTCTTTCAAAGCAATTTTTGTTTTCTTGGTCTCCATTGAGTATTCCTGATTCTCGGGGAGTGGGGGAGAACAATGGAAAAGCCTTAGATAAAAGAAAGCAATTTTATTGGGATTTTAAAAAGAAACCAGGGGACAAGAGAAGCAGAAAGAAAAAGAGTTGACTAAATGGAGGGAACATGTCTGGCTTGGAGGTGGGCTTATTTATGATTTGGTAACTGTTGTGTTCCATCATGAGTGAGCATTTCAGTCTGGGGATCTATTATCCTTATAGCTGGAATAATCAAATTTATTTCTGTGGAGAGAGGATGAATTACATGCCTTCCGACCTATAATTTAGGACCACAGCATTCAAGTTTGCACCAGTGATAAATTATAATCCATTAAAGTCAAAAATGAAACTCAACCCCATAGCCTGGTCCTGTGCCTTTTTGCCAATAGATGGCCCCATCTTCTTCTCCTTCACCTAGGCATAGGTGCTCTTATCTTCTTGCTTTGTAATGCCTGTGCAGTGTAGCTTTTACCACCTGAATATGTTTCATATCCATTTCCTTCTCACCATTGTCATTGTATGTTGCCTAGGCTACGTAATTGTTTCATATCAGGTCCTGCTCAGCCGCATGAGTCCTTCTCCAAGTACTTCCCCTCACTTGCATCTGAAGTAATCCTTTCAAAGCACAAATGTAATTCGTAACCCCCTTGCAAAGAAAGCTCCAATGGGCCCCATTGCTTTTAGGATAAAGACTATGGACTGCTATGTTGTCTCCTTTCTAACTGAGTCTTTAGCTTCATCTCCTACCATGCTCCCCTTCACTATTCCTCTCTGGCCTTTTCCCAGTGTTTCTTAATCATCTTTGTTCCAGGGTATTTGCATATGCTCTTCTCTCTTCCTGGAATGCTTTTCTTTCTCCTTTCCTGCCTATGGTTCTTAACAATTGTCCTTACCCACTCCTGCTTAAATGTTCTCCCAGCACTGGATAGATAGTTCTCCTAGCACCTTCATTTCACATTGCTGGTGCAATATTACATTTTTAAAGTTTGAATAATGCCTACCTCCCCATTAGGTTGTAAGATCCACAAGGGTAGGGACTTGGTTCTTGTTTACCATTGTATTTCTAGCACCTTTCACAGTGCCTGGCACAAAGCAGGTCCTCAAATATTACTTGAATGAATGAAAGCTGTCCTATTTTGGTATTATACTCTATTTCAAGGAAGTATGTCTAGTGGAACTTATGACTGAACCACAACTTGTAGCCGAAGCCCTGTAATCAAGTTTGCCTTTAGTCTTTGTGCTTAAATCCTTGTCTTTGCTCTCTGCCCAGTATCCCAATCCATTCCTGCTTTTCTGTCTGGTCATTGCAGGGTCTTAAATCTTGCCTCTTGAAACCCAATTCCTGTGTTTGCACACTGTCTTCTTTGTATTTGATAGGTTAGCTATTAATGGTTTCTCCATTCAATTTCAGATGGTTTATCCAGCTCCCAAGCTCCCACAGCCTTTGTTGTGACATTTATTCCTTTTTTATTAAAAAAATTGTTTTTAATGTTTATTTTTGACAGAGAGAGAGAGAGACAGAGCATGAGCGGGTGAGGGGCAGAGAGAGAGGGAGACACAGAATCCAAAGCTGGCTCCAGGCTCTGAGCTGTCAGCACAGAGCCCAACTCGGGGCTCGAACTCACAGACTGCGAGATCATGACCTGAGCCTAAGTTGGACACTCAACAGACTGAGCCACCCAGGCGCCCCGACATTTATTCCTTTTTAAAAAACAACTCTTTAAAACTATGATTAATTTGTGTGTAAATAAATTTCATTCACTGTTCTTCAATTTAAAAAATCATTTGTAACTTTACTAGTCAAGTATTAAAAACTGTGACTCAAACTGAGTCAAAACATAAAAAAATACTGTCCACAGCTGGGAGTCTAGAGGTCTGCTAGGGCACAGGCATGATGAGGTCTTGGGCTCAGGGATGATACTAACATCTAGGGTTCTTAACGTCTGTTCTCTGCCATCCTCAGTGTTTTTTTCACCCTAAGTCTGTATCCCTTGTGATTGCAAGATGGCCCCCAGTGTCAATCAGAGCCATGTATTTCCTGGTTCGCGTCTTTTTTCCCCCTTAAGCATAGAATACAAGTCTTTTCCTTCAGTTTGATTGTACCAACTTCTGTTACATTCTCACCTCAGACCAATAATAGTTGTCAGAGGCATATAATGCATTGATTGGATTAAAAATTAATCATGATATGCCCTCTGGAGTTACCCAAATAAAGTCATGGTTCTGATAGGATGGAGAAGGAGGGAGTGGCTGTTGGGTGGGTAATGAACAGTGTCTACTGCAATTAACTACTATGGGCAAAACACTGGGTATGACACCAAGCAGAACAGACAAATGGAACTCCTGTAGGTTTGGGGAGACAGATAAGTAAATGAATAAGTACAGTAAAAAGTCATGAATGTCAAATAGAAGTGTAAACCACTGCTGAATGATCCAGCCACACTAAATTGGGGAGAAGCTCAGCTCCAGGGACATCATTCTCTTGCATCCTACATGATGAGGCCCCATTGCCTAAACCTTGAGGTCTGTGCCACATGGAAGCTCCCCTCTTCCCTAACTCTTCCTCCACTTTTTCAGTTTCTCTTTAACTTGTTCCCTGTAGGTGTCCTCAGTGCCCTACTCTTCTCTTGGATATACCTTGGGATGTTCCATGCTTCCCCATCCATCTTCTCAAATATTTGAATCTCAATTCACTTATTTTCTCCTTGTGTTTTGCTGATTTCACTGCATTCATTGTCTAGTGAATGACATGATATTCTCTTCTGCTTAGCTCTATTAGCCTTGCAGAGGGAAGGGATGAGGGCAGGTATAGCATAGGGGTGGGGAGAGAAACCACAAGGGGTTTTTACTCTGGCAGTTGACTTTCTTCTCGAGCCTGAAATTAGGGCCTCTTTATCAGAGAATTGATTTATTTCTTCCACATTAAATGAGGAATTAATATTTTAATGTTAATTACTAATATTTTAAGTATTAATTAGAATATTGAAAATGTTTCTTCCTAATATTTCTCAGGAGTGACTTGGCTTTATTATGCTAAGGGAGCATCTCCTCTGGCTTATTTTATAAAGCACTCTTATACATAAGCTCTTAATGATCACTCCTAAATTACTTCTCTTGAATCTCTAGGTTTAGTCCATGGCCATAAGAGGAAGGATAGGAGTGGAAACTAGGAAGAATGACCTATAATCTGGTAATACAGATATTTTCCAGGAAGGAGGTAGCATTTGAACTGGGTTTTAAAGAATAAGATGTATGGTTAATAAGAATAGAGGTAAGGAGTGGGGGGGGGTGGTTCTGGGGCTGAGGGACCAGTTGGGTATAAACCATGGAGGCATAACATTTTACATTCTGTGCAAGAAAAGTTATCCTTGAAACACCAAATTGTATTTAGACAATTTGGTGATTGTGTCCTTAAATCTTCCCTTTTAATCCTATACAAAGTACTTCTTTGTGAACATAGTTTTAACTGAGCAGTGTTCCCCCAATCTTATTTTTATTCCTTGACTTGATTTTGTAGATAGGAATGACAAATGAAATTGGGTTTAATTACATTAATTCCAGTTTAAAAATAAATGGGTGATGACGTCATATTGTGAATCAAAATCTTAGAGTGGAGATAGGGGTTCGTGGGTGGAAGTACAAAGTAATTTTTGCTGTGGAGAATTCTGGCTAATAAAGGATATTTGATTTTAGTTATGTCTTAATTCTTCATGTGCCAAATTAAAGTTCCAGGCTAAGAAATTAATTTCATATCCTGATGATTTCCCCTAAGTATCAATCATTATATAGTAATTCTCTTAAAGTCGGGGAATATAAAACTACAAGTCATCCAAATGCTACATATTAAAATCTGATTGTGCTTCTTTACTGTCTTTTATTGCTTCTCATCCATCTCTCTTACCTATCAAATACTTTACTGCTAAATGAAATGAAAGGAGCTAATAGACACCTTGCTTATCCATTTCAATGAAAAATTGGTTAAAATTTGGAAAATTTTGGAATGGAAATGGAAATGGAAAATTTGTTTCAAACTTTGGTTAGGTTTCAGGATGGTTGAAAATGTGTTCTTTTGGCCTGCCTTTTCATGATAATAAAACATTTGAAAGAAATGCACCTAAAATAAAAGAGGACACTTCCTTAGCTCAGAATAGTTTCTTGGTTCCACATTTTGTGCCTGAAGCATCTAGTTAGAGGAGATGCTAGAAATAATGTGAAGCCTGTAGGTGGTTGCAGCCAAAGACTGTCAAGTATGGCCTTAATGTTGTCCGAGATCTTCAAAGGAAATTTTATCAAATTATGACAGGGGTCATTTGTTATTCTCTTGACTTTCTAGCTTAAATCTTATAAAAATAAGTTTTTATCCTAGCTTTATTGCCAATTACATTAAATGCCTGATCCATCAAATATTAAATCTGGAAGGGATTGTAGACATCATTTAGTCCATCTTTGTTTTACTCATGGGACTGGCTTAGAGAGTTGGAAGTGAATTCTGATTGCATTTTGAGGAATGGATTTAAAAGTTAGGAAAGAAATTATTTTAAGTTGCTTTTGGTGTGAAGCACAGTTCTCCAGAGAAGCTTAGATTTGAAGTCAAAAGACCAGTGAGTAGACCTACAGACTAAGGAAGTCTAAAGGAACATCACCAAAACTAGTGAAAGTTAAATTTCAACTTAGGACATGGCTTTAGAGGTGTAAGGTTGGGTAGTGGATATGCTAACATGGATGGCTTCATGGGGTGGCTGGGAGAAAATGGCCAACTATAGTAAATGGGACAAGGGTAAATGTTTTCAGAAATCTTTTTGTTTTCTTACTAATATGCTCCAATACTGAAATTTAAGAATGTTCAAATTTAAAAAAAAGATGGCCATATTCAGGTGTGATTTATTTAATGACATTGGTTTGTTTCCCTCCCAAATTGGTTGTAAAACAAATTTCAGATCATGAAGTTGTTTTCACCATGACTCCCATAATGGATTGGAAATATCCTCTCAGGGAAACATTTTGGTCTCAACATGAAATGCAAAACAAAGCAAAACTCTATACATAAAATATTTGATTGCTTTTTGGAGACTTATATAGAACTAAAATAATGTGAACTGTTAATGACTTTGAGGCTCAAAATGCAAATACCCTGTCAGAAATTCTACCCTCATGGGACTGAAGTTATTTGAAGGAAATACTCCT
Source organism: Puma concolor (assembly GCF_028749965.1). NCBI lineage: Eukaryota > Metazoa > Chordata > Mammalia > Carnivora > Felidae > Puma > Puma concolor. The sequence goes on along the minus strand of NC_141678.1, from coordinate 43,141,148 downwards.
TCAAATGATCTTTCCTGTAAAGGCAGTCCTTAGTGACAGGACAGTGTAAAGGAATGTTGCTACATAACAGATGTAAATGTAGTAGCTTAAAACACTATCTGTTCCTTATCTCAACAGTTCTATGGTTAGAAGTGGGAAGAGCTTCTGCTCAGGGTTTCACAAGGCCAAAATCAAAGTGTTGGCTATGCTAGGCTCCTATCTGGAGGCTCTGGAGAAGAATTTGGTTCTAATTTAATTCACATTGTTGGCAGAATCTAGTTCCTGTAGGTCCTTGCTGGCTGTCAGCCATGGGCCATTCCCTATTCTTAGAGGCCATTTGTGTTCCTTCTCACACGGTCCTCATAGCCACAAGGGTATATCAAGTCCTTCTCACACTTCGACTCTTTCTCTAATTTCACCTTCTGTCATCATGCAGAGAAAACTCTCCACTTTTAAAGGGCTCTTATGATTAGATTGAGCCCACTAGGTTAATTTCTCTTTTGCTTTATAAGTTCCCATAATTATGAGTGATACCTTACTATTTTCATGGGTTCCACCCACACTCAAACAAGGGAAGATAACAGAAGACTGGGGGTCATTTGAGACCATACTTTTTTTTCCCTAATGTTTATTTATTTATTTTTGGGAGACAGAGAGAGAGAGCAGGGGAGAAGCAGAGAGAGACGGAGAAAGAGCGAGAATCCCAGTCAGGTTCCACACTCAGTACTGAGCCTGATGAGGTAGGTGCTCAATCCCATGACAGTGAGATCATGATCTGAGCTGAAATTAAGAGTCAGATGCTTAACTGACCTAGCCACCCAGGCACCCCAGGAGGCCATTCTTAGAGTTCTGTCCACCCCAAGGTATAGGCTTGGATGTCTGTAACCCAAATAAATATTTTACTTTAAAATCCCAAGGCTTGAGCTAAGACTTGGATAAATGTTAGTTTCTGTATTGTTCTATAGCTAAGGCATTTTCAGTAGATCCAACTTAAAACAGTTTTAAGCTTTTAAATTTTGGGCCCAATTTAATTTTTAGCTTAGTATACATTGCTTTCTGACTATGAATGGCCTATAGTCATATATAAAATAGACACATAGATACATAGTACATAAAGAATATGAGTACTGTTAATGTTTTTGCTGTATTTTATTTTTCTGTGTACATATGTGTATCATATATTTAATTTTCAGTTATATTTATGGTCACACTCTGTATTCTGGCATCTTTAGTTTTCATTATTTTTATATCATAACCATGCCTCATAACATTTAACACTTTTCATAGGCATACTAATAGTTGTATAATAAATGGTGCTTGTTAATCTGTTTTATTTGTACCTTTCTTGATCTAAACCAATAATGAAAACGAAAACAAACAAACAAAAAATAAACCAATACTCACGCTCCATGAAATGGAAAATACCCATTATATTTAAATTATTCATGCTTCTAAATTATTATTTACTCAACAGTGAATTTTTACATAGTAAGTTTTCTTTCAGTGGATGTATACAACTTTTTTTGTCAATCACACATATGTACAGAAGATAGGCAATTCCCAGGTAAAGATTTAAACTTTTTCCTTTCATGGTTTATTATTTTTTCCTTTAAATTTTTTTTCAATGTTTTTTATTTATTTTTGGGACAGAGAGAGACAGAGCATGAACGGGGGAGGGGCAGAGAGAGAGGGAGACACAGAATCGGAAACAGGGTCCAGGCTCCAAGCCATCAGCCCAGAGCCTGATGCGGGGCTCGAACTCACGGACAGTGAGATCGTGACCTGGCTGAAGTCGGACGCTTAACCGACTGCGCCACCCAGGCGCCCCGTATTATTTTTTCCTTTAGAATGTGGTTAGAAATTTAGTCAATCTTTGATCTGCCCTTGAATAAAACAGATCCATTAACTAATAGCACATTGAAATATGTGGTTTAAAGTAATCTCTATTTCTATTGCAAACAGAAAAGAAATAGAGTCTAGAAACAAAATTAATTGCTCTGTATCAAGTTGCATTGTCATTTAAAGAAAATTTATCTTTGTATTAATATGAGTGTATTATCCATTATTTGAAAATTTCAGGTATATTTCAGTTTCAGTATTAATGGAGTTTTTGTTGTCAAGTTGACTATTGTTTGTTATTTGTTGAATCTTAACTTTATTAACTTTGAATGACTGCATTTTGGTGGAAAAGACTTACTTTTATAATATCCATGAACTTTTTTTTTAAAAAAGGATTTCTTGTGTCCCACATTTAATTTTGAAAATACTGTAATAATATGGTTAATATTATTATTTCATTAAACTGTTAGTGTTGCAAATTTGAAAGTTTAAGCACCCTATAGCTGATCAGAAAATTTTGTGGAATCACAATTTTGATTGGACTGCCTACTATTAGGAATTTTCACTTCAGATTCCACTTGCTCTGATCTTAAGCTACTTAAATCAGTCGATTAGGAGAACACAAATATCCAGTTCACAATGACCTCACTCCCCAGTACAGATTTCCAATGAAGAAGAAGGAGAATGTTGTGTTTCTTTTATATCTATCATCTAATTGCTTTAGCTTCTGCAAAGGTTCTGTTTTGTCCAGGTGGCTATTTGGAAGCATACTGTGCTTTCAGAATCTCTTGAAATATTTACAGATGATGAATCTGCAGCCGACACATTCAATAAATAGCACCTGCAGAACTTAGACTTTGTCTAAATTCGGGAGTCAAAACTGCAGACTGGTAGTTTGGCTAGGTCTAGGGAACATGACTTTTGAAGAGAATTTCAGAAATTTGACACAAAAGCTTGAGTTATGTTTATAACCTGCCTGCTAGATTTCTTTTTATCCAGTGTATTTTGTCATTTTCTTAGTTATTTTTTAAACCTAACATCTCGGGTTACCAATGTTTTTCATAACTAAGAGATTTTTGCAAATGTTACAGATTTGTAGAACTGTACCTTTAAGTTAACATGGGCCTGAAAGTAGTGTTCCCTTGTATTTATTACCTAGCAGGGTCTGTCTTTGTCTTTCCACGCATCATCTATCCAGCGGTATGCTGGTAAATGTTCAATATCTGGCTCACCAAAAATAATAAAATAAAAGACCTCATTTGTAGCATTTGCTGATTTCCATGTAAATACATCCTCCATGGCCAATTTCAAGGTACCAAAGATTTAACTGCCAGCTTGCAAAATTTCTGAAAATTTAATGATCAGATGATGAGCTGGTATAACAAGCTAGCATAACCCTGAACTAGTGTTAAGTCTGCTACAGTACACCACTGCCTGAATCTCTGTTACCTCCTGACATTCACTTGCCTGTCTCAGGCATTCACAGTTCAAGATTTTCATCTTTGTTTGTATATATCTTAGTATTTTTTCATATATATATATATATATATATATATATATATATATATATATATATTTGCGTTAGGTTCATGGAAAAGCATTTGATTCACCTGGGCTCCCAGAGATACTTGATTGTATTGCAAGAAACCTCTTCAGGAACAATGGGGGATCTCAGTGATTATCAAAGTCACTGCTAATGTTTAGAACAGTGAAAATATGAGCCCCTTTATATTCTCTTAGAAAGATTAAAGAAAGTTATTCTTGGCATACTCGTAATTTTGATGCTTAAGTTGTGCTTTCACTATGATTATCTCGTTTCTTTTCATCAACTAAAATTCAAAGTGGATTTTTGGGGTGTATTTAGTATAATTGGAGAAACTAGAAGTCATGCTGGCATGAAAAATTTTAGAAATTTTGTTTCCTTATTTCCAGAAACAGTTGCCTATACATCAGAATTGGATTGATTCTTGGTAATTGAAACATGAAATAGTCTTTGTTAATTTCTTTATTCTCTAGGCATGATTATAGAGTCATCAATTCAAGCCAAGGCAAAGGTATTCTAATTAAATCTGGGGGAATAATTAGATTGAATTGTGATTGAGTTAGTAAAGGTTAGAAACAGATGGAGCTTGAATAGAAACCAAATTTAATCATGTGGGAGATTGAGGTTGTCAATATGTATGTGATATTCTTAAACTTAGAATACATTTCACATATTTTAAACTCACAAAAATGGATAGCCATTTTTTAAACTGCTTTATTATGTTATAATTGACATGCAATAAAGTACATATATTTAAAGTGCAAAATGTGATACAACCCATCACCTCCCCTTCTGTCCTCAGACAACCACTGAGGTTTGAATATTCTCAAATTTTATATAATCATATCACATGGTGTGTAGTCTTTTTGCCTGCATTCCTTTACTCAACATAGTAATTTTGAAATTGGCTCTTTTTTTTTTTTTTGGTGTGTGTGTTTGTGTATCATAGTTCATCACTTTTTATTACTAAGTGGTACTTCATTATATGGATATGCCAGTTTGCTTATTCATTCACTTGTTGATGGACATTTGGAGACTCTCCATATCTGGCTATTACAAAAACTACTAGTATGAAATTTTGTAGATAGTTTCAGGAATGGAATGGTTAGGTCATATGATAGGTATGATAGGTATGTTGAACTGTTGACAATTGTTTTTCAAAGTGGCTGTACTATTTTACCTTCTGACCACCAGAGTGTAGGAGTTCCCATTGTTCCAAATCCTTACTAACACTTGGTATGGTCAGTCTTTAATTTTAGCCATTCAAATAGATGTTTAATGGAACCTCACTTTGGTTTTAATTTGTATTTTCCTAAGAACTGTTGATGTTGAACATCTTTTTGTGTGCTTATTTGCCATCCTTATATCTTCTTTGGTGAAGTGTCTGTTAAAATATTTTGAATGCCTCTCCTCTTTTTTTTTAGTTTTGGATTTTCTTATTATTGAGTTTTGAGAATTGTTAATATGTTCTGGATAGAACTCCTTTATCAGATATGTAATTTGCAAATATTTCCTTACAGTTTGTGGCTTGTCTTTTCATTCTTTCAGCAGTGTCTTTCAGAGCAGAAATCCCTAATTTTGAAGAAGCTTAATTTATCAGGTTTTTTTAATGGCTCATGATTTTGGTGAAGTATTCAATAAATCTTTGCCTAAAAACCTGTTGTGATTTTGATTGGAATTGCATTCAATCTTTAGAAAAATTTGGGGAGAATTGGTATCTTAAAATTATTAACTTTTTAGACCCATGATTATGGTATTTATTCAGATCTTTAAAAATTTCCCTCAGCAGTGTTTTATAGTTTTCAGTGAATAGGTCTTAAATGTCTTCTGTCAAATTTGCCCATAAGTATTTCATAATTTTGAAGTTTTGTAAGTAGTAGTTAAAAGAGCAAAAGAAATAGTTTCTGATTATTCATTACTAGTATATGAAGATACAATGGGTTTTGTGTATTGTCTTATATTCTGTAACCTTGCTAAACACACTGATTAGATCTATGATTTTTTTTTGTAGCTGCTATTGAATTGTCTATATATAATGAATTTTTGTCTGTGAATAAAGAGAGCTTTACTATTTCCTTTATAGTCTAGATGCCTTTTATTTCATTTTATTGCCTTATTGTACTGGCTAAAAATTTCTGTACAATGTTTAAGAGAGAGCAATCATCCTTGCATTGTCCCTGATTTTAGATGGAAAGCTTTAAAAGTCTTGCACCTAGTCTTCTGAGAATTTTTAATCAGGAGTGAATGTTGATTTTATCATACACTTTTTCTGCATCTATGAGAAACCACTATATTAGATATTAGAAACTACTAATATCGTGAATTACATTGATTGGTTTTGAAAGATTAAACCAACTTTGCATTCTGGAGATAAACCCTAAGTCATGAATCTGAGTCATGATATATTATCCATTTTATATATTGTTGGATTTAATTTGTCTAAACTTTAATAACTTTTTTTTTTTTTTTAAATTTTTTTAACGTTTATTTATTTTTGAGACAGAGACAGAGCATGAACGGGGGAGGGTCAGAGAGAGGGAGACACAGAATCGGAAGCAGGCTCCAGGCTCTGAGCCATCAGCCCAGAGCCCGACGCGGGGCTCGAACTCACGGACCGTGAGATTGTGACCTGAGCCGAAGTCGGACGCTCAACCGACTGAGCCACCCAGGCGCCCCTAAACTTTAAGAACTTTTGTAGCTGTGTTTATGAAGGATATTGGTAGATAGTTTTGCTTTCTTGTAATATCTTTAGCTGGCTGTTCTATGAGAATAATGCTGGCATTAAAGGATGAGTTGGGAAGTATTCCTTGGCCTTCAGTTTTCTCAAAGAGTTTGTAGAATTGACAACATTTGTTTCTTAAATACTACTTAGAATTCACTAGTGAAGTAATCTGGGTCTGGAGTATTTTTTTACTTATGGGAAAGTTTTTAATTAAAAATTCAATTGCTTTAATATATAGAGCTATTCACTTTCTTTCTTTCTTTTTCAATGAGATTTTGTAGTTTATGTCCTAAAGGAATTTGTGTGTTTTATCTAAGTTGTTAAATTTATAGGCATAAAGTTGTGCATAATATTTCCTTTATGCTTTTAAATAACTGAGGAATCTATAGTAATGTCACCTCTCTCGTTCCTAATATTGGTATTTTGTTTCTTTTCTTTTTTTCTGATCAACCTGGATAGAGGTTTATCAATTTTATCAATCTTCTTTAAAAACCAACTTGTAATTTCATTGATTTTTCTCTATTATTTTTCTGTGTTGTATTTCATTGATTTCTACTCTGATCATTCTTATCTCTTTCTTACTTTGGTTTTAATTTTCTCTTCTTTTTCTAACTTCTTAACCTGAGATAACTGACTTTATACCTTTATTTTCTAATATAGTAATTTAGTGTTAGGAATTTCCATCCAAATACTATTTTAGTTGAATTCCACAAATTTTGATATATGTTTTTATTTTCATTTACTTTTAAATACTCTATGATTTAGTTTTTCATTGTTTTCTATTCTATTCTTCCCTATTCCCCTCCTTCCTATTTGTATTTTATTTCCACATGTTTGGGGATTTTCCCAATATCTTTCTGTTATTGATATCTAATTTAGTCCATTGTAGAATACTGGAGTTGCAAAGTGATTTAACCATCACAATTATAGTATTAGAGTGTTCTGAATTTAAATATATATTTATCTTTATACTTTTTTTGGAGTTTTATACTTTAATGCATTTTTATGTTACTAATTACCATCCTTTTGTTTCAGCTTGAGGAACTCCCTTTAAAATTTCTTGTAAGGCAAGTCTAGTGGGGTTGAACTCCTTTAGCTTTAGTTTATTCTGGAAACTCTCTCAATTTTGAAGGACAGATTTGCTGTGTAGCATATTCTTAGTTTTTCTTTCAGCACTTGGAGTATATCACTCCACTTTCTTCTGGCCTGCTGAAAAATCTGCTGATTTTCTCATGGGAGTTCCCTTGTACATAATAAGTTGCTTCTCTCTTACAGGTTTTAAGATTCTCTTTGTCTATAACTTTTGACAGTTTATTTGTGTTTCTCTGTTGGGTCGCTTCAGATTCATATTTTTTAGTACTTTTTGGGCTTCCTGGATCTGGATGCCTTTCTTTTCCCTCATTAGTGAGGTTTCTAGCTATTATTTCTTTGCACAAGTTTTATGTCTCTTTCTCTTTCTCCTCTTCTCTAGGACCTCTGTGATACATATATTGGTCTACTTGTTGGTGTCCTATAAGTCCATTAAGCTATCTTTACTCTTTTCATTCTTTTTTTTTTTCTTTTTTGCTCTTATGATTGGATGAATTCCTCTGCCCTGACTTTAAGTTTTCTCATCCTTTCTCCCACTTGATCTAGTCTGTTGTTGAAACCCTCTATTTTTTTCCCCTTCAGTTCAGTTATTGTATTCTTTAGTACTTTGATTTCTGTTTGGTATTTAAAAAAATTATTTATTTAAATTCAAGGTAGTTAACATACAGTGTAGTATTGGTTTCAAGAGTAGAATTTTGTGATTCATCACTTGCATTTAACACCCAGTGTTCATCCCAACAAGTGCCCTCCTTAGTGTCTATCACCCATTTATCCCATCCCCTCATCCACCTTCCCTCCAGCAACCCTCAGTTTGTTCTCTGTATTTAAGAGTCTCTTATGGTTTCCCTTGTTTGGTACTTTTTACATTTTTTATTTCTTTGTTAAAATTTTCAGTTTGTTCATGCATTATTCCCTTGACCTCTGTGAGGATCTTTGACAGATAAATCACTTATTTCTGTTTCATTAAGATCAATTTTTGAAGATGTATCTTATTCTTTTGTTTGGAACATATTCCCTTGTTTCTTCTTTTTCTTTTACTCCCTGTGTTGGTTTCTGTGCATTAGATAAAACAGCCACCTCTTCCAGTCTTGACAGGCTCACCTCATGTAGGAGATGAAGCTTGTCAATGAGCCTGGACTGAGCTCCTGGTTGCCTCTCACACCTTGTGATTTTCTAAGCTACTCTGTTCTTGTTTGCTTCCAGTAGGTGAAGGTGTGCCAAAACCTGTCAGTGTCCCAAAGGTATGGGAAATGCCCATATGTGTCTTCAGGCCACCAGAGGACTACTAATTACCTGCCCCTTCACCTTCCTGACCAGGCTAATTGGAGAGCCTTTATGCAATAGCTGGGAATGTCAGGAAATTATATATGCCATTGAGCTTTTATCAGGGAGAACTTGCAAGGTGGGTATTTTGGCCAGCACTCTGTGCTGAGCCAAAAGGAATAATCACTGGGAGAGCTTGTGTTTCCATATAGAACAACTTCTTTGTGTGATCACAAGGGGCTTGTGAATGCTGAGCCCCTTCAGCTTCTAGAGATAGGTGGTTTGGGAGCTAGTCCCTTGGGTGGCAGCTGTAACAATTGGTGTGCTAGACTTGTGAACAAACTCCTTCAAGAGAAGCTGGAGACTTAGTTTTTTTTTTGTTTTTTTTTTAATTTTTTTTTTTCAACGTTTGTTTATTTTTGGGAGAGAGACAGAGCATGAACGGGGGAGGGGCAGAGAGAGAGGGAGACACAGAATCAGAAACAGGCTCCAGGCTCTGAGCCATCAGCCCAGAGCCCGACGCGGGGCTCGAACTCACGGACCGCGAGATCGTGACCTGGCTGAAGTCGGACGCTTAACCGACTGCGCCACCCAGGCGCCCCTGGAGACTTAGTTTTACTGTTTGAGTGAGCTCATGGAGACAGGCGGGATGTGCCCATCAGCTCTTTCAGGCTTCCAGAAGGATCATGGTCACTTCCCTTATGCAGGCTGATTTGACATTGTAACCTTAGGCAGCAATGGGAAAATTTGCAGTCAAATCTCTTCCAGAGAGAAACTGGGAGGGGACATTTTTGCATGCTCCTTCTGTACTGTGCCTGGGAGGTGGGGATAGCTGTAAGAAGTGCCTCTGTGCCCATTGGGGAACTGCTTGTTTTATTTAATATGGTTGCCTTGGACTTGTAAAGACTGACCTTTGTGGGCTAGCCGAGCTAGGTGATTTGAGGGCCCATCCCTTGGGTTGAAGCTGCAAAAGTTATTGGGCTAGATATGTGGATAAGCTTCTTGCAGGGAGGTATTGTGACTTGGTTTTATTTTTGGGGCAAGCCAGATGGAAAAGGCAAGGGAAGTGTCTGCTGGCTCTTTGGGGCTCTGGGAAGGATTACAATCAGCACTTAGATGCCAGGTAATCAGAAGTCAGATCCCCAACAGTAAGGAATGTAGTCAAACCCCTCAAGAAAAAATGGGAGATGGGCAGTTTTGTTAGTTCCCTCTGATCTGAGCCTGGGAATGACAGCCATGGAACATGCCTGTGTGCCCACTTAACAACTACTACTTTGTTTGCTACTACTTTGTTTGTGAGACTCATGAAAGCAAACTCTGTTGGCTTTCAGAGCTAGATAATTTGGGTGGAATTCTTAAAAGTTGGGGTGCTATATGTATGGTCCAAACCATTCACTCCTCAGAACTGGGGTATTGGAGATTCCTTCCCAATTGTCGTATGCTGAGCCAGGGATGGGATTTATGGCAAGAGTTTGTCTCAGCCTTTACCACCCATTTTTGTGTGAGTATTTTCTCAGTTGCTCATTGCATAGGAGTCAGTTAATTAATTGTTTCTGGATTTCTCTCAGAGGGAGTTGTTCCTCGTGTAGCTGCATATTCAGTGCTTCTGTAGGAGGAGAGAAGTTCTGGAGACTCCTATTTTGCCATCTTGGTGATGTGTTAGTCTAAAGTACTTTCTTAATGTCTTGTTCTGCAAGATGTTCCTAACACTGGGAGGAATTATGTGAACATGAAGGCAGAGATTGGAGTGATGCCTCTACAAGCCAAGGAATGCCAAAGATTTACTGCAAACCACCAGAAGCTAAGTGACAGGCATGGGACAGATTTTACCTCATAGCCTTGGAAAAAAAACAACTCTGCTAACACCTTGATCTTGATTTTCCAGCCTCCAGAACTGTGAGACAATAAACTCCTGTTGTTTAAGCCAGTTGGTCTGTGGTGCTTTATTATGGCAGTACTAACAAACTGATAAAGAACCCAACATCAGGGTACTGGGTGTGGTTGTTGCTACTGGGGTGTCATTGGTCCTAGGCCCTCTAAGTGTACAAGTGAGGTAATGTATGCATGGGTACTAACCTATGTGTACATGAATATCTGTGATTGTGTCTGTATCACTTTTGTTGTTGAAAGATATTTTCAGTGGGCAAAAATTTTATATTGACAATTTTAGGACTTTAAAGATATGGCTTAGTCTCTTCTGGCTTGCACTGCTTCAGAGAGGAAATTGTTGTAATCTTTATCTTGGTTCCTCTGTACATAATGTTTTTTTTCTCTGCAGTTAAGATTTCCTCTGTCACTGGTTTTAAGCAATTTTATTATGATGTGCTTAAGATTTTCTTCTTTATCTTTTTTTTCATTTTTGATATTTGACATTTGTCATTCTTCTATAGTTTTCATCAAATGTAGAATCATTTCAGCTATTATTTCTTCAGATTTTTTCCCCTTTACACTTCTCTTCTCTTTAAGGGACTCCAGCTCTAAGTATGTAAGACTACTTGAAGTTGTATATTATTATGTCTTCAAGTTGACTAATATTTTCTTTTGCAATGTCTATTATGCAATAATCACATACAAATATTTTTTTTTAATTAAGATACTTTAGTTTTCAGTTCTAGAAGTTTAATTTGGATCTTTTAATTGCCTTTATGTGGTTAATTAATTTGTGTGATCTTTTTCTAGCTTTTTGGGCATAAAATAATTATTATAATATTCTTATCTATTAATTCTATTACTTTATTCCTCATTCTATTCTATTATAATATGATTCTATGTCATTTCTAGGTTGGTTTTGACTGGCTAATTTTTTTTCTTCCTCATTATGGTTCATGTTTCTCTTCTTCTTTGCATGCCTCATAGTTTTTGATTGGATGCTACCCATTGTGAATTTTACCTTGTTGGATGCTGGATGCTTTTGTATTCCTCTAAATAGGTTTGCACTTTGTTTTGCTATGCCATTAAGTTACTTGAAGACAGTACCACAGTCATATTTTTGAATGTGACTAGATGGGATCAGAGCAGTGTTTAGTCTTGGTGTAAGTTTTCTCCACTATTTGAGGCAAAATCTTTTGAAGTTTTCTACCCAATATCCTGTAAATGACTAGATTTTTTTCTCTCTTAGCCTGTGGACACAGGAATTATTCCCAGTTCTGTATTTTATGTACTGTTACTTCTTATCCTTTCAGTTGATTATTTTGGCTGCGTCAGATAGTTTCCTCACATGCATGATCAGTACTCAGCTGAAGACTAGGAGAGGAATCTTCTTCAGAGAAGAGCCTCTGAAGATTTCTGGGACCGTTCCCCTGTGGAGTTCTTTCCTTCTCTGACCTGCAAATTCTATTCACTTTGTCCTCCCCAGTCTTCCAGCTCCATCTTAAGTCTGAATGACTGTTGGGCTCTGCCTTGGCTCCTCCTTTTGTAACATTCCCTAAAAACTCTCTTCAGACAGTAATCTGGGCAATCCTAAAACTCCTCTTGTTAGTTTCCTATCTCTTAGGAATCACTGTTTTTTTCCTCATGTTTTAAACCTTTGTTTCATATACTTTCTCTTTTTTTTACGTTTTTCTTTTTTCATGTGGAAGATAAATCTGGTCTCTTCATTCTGGCTAGGAGTGGAAAATTGCTAGTTAACTTTTGATCTAATTTGTTACCCACAGCATCTTCCTTGCCCCTGTTGTCCCAAAGATCCTGTTGCACTAGAACCATTTCTTCACTGTGGTAACCAGACTCCAAGATAATCTCTAATGATCCCCACCTTCTGATAGTCACACTCTTGTGAATTGACACTGTGTTTCATTTGGTGAGTGTGACCAGTAGCATATGACAGAAAGAATGGTAAATCTAAGATTAAGTTACAAAACACTGAAGCTTCCATCCTAGTTATCTTGTTGCTTGACCACTCTCCATTCCCCAAATCACTTACTTTGGAGGAAGCCATATTGTGAGCAGTTCTATGGAGAAGCCTATACTGCAAAGAAGTAGCCTCCTGCCAATAGCCACTTGAGTGAAACTGAAAGTGTAATCTCTAGCCACAGCTGAACCTTGAGATGATTATAACCCTGACAGATAGCTGGATTAGAGCTAAATGAAATTAGAGCTAAATTTAGCTGGATTACAGCTAAATTTGAGCTGTATTCACCTCGCTAACATATTCCTGGTTTCCTGATCCTTGGAAATCTGTGATATAATTAATGTTTGTTGCTTTAAGTATCAAAGTTTGGGGGCAATTAGTTACACAGCAATAGATAATTAATGCATTGATTCAAGAAACACAAATGTGCAAGTTGTTGGATGCTCACCATGTCTGTGGATGAAGTCTAATTTCTCATCCATAACACCAGAAGTTCTTTATTATATGCCTTCTACCCCTTCAACTTTTCTTTCACTTTGCTACATCATCAAAGCTTTGGTTCACTCATCATAACTTGCTGCCATTCTTGAAATACATCATGTGATTTTTGTGTTTGTGTATGTTCTTTCCTTTATTTTTATTCTCTTGTTTATTTGCTAAACTCTTGTTCATCCTTAAAGACTCAGATCAACATCACGTCATTCTTGACCTTGCCAGGATAATTTGCACATTTTCCTACTGCTTGAGTCCCGTTTCAAGTCACTAAGCCCTATAGTCTTCCTAACACTCTTCATATCAAAATATGTACAAAGCACATATTAACCCTACATTGCCTTAGATACTCACCATACTTGATACATTCTGTTAGAGCATGTGTGACACACTTTATTTTTGTTTATTTCTTTTGTGCCCTTCTTTTATTAGACTGTAATTCCTATGAAAGAAAGTATTGTAGATTTCTCATTCTTTGTGATTTCAAAGCATGGTGCTTAGTATATAGTAGGGACCTAATAAATGTTGGTTGAATAAATTTCTTCTTAGCTTTGTTATTTCTTTTTGGATCAAATATTTGTTATATGCGATATAGTTTTGTTTTTAAAAAAGTAATCAGTTTTTGGCACAAAAACAGACACATAGACCAATGGAATAGAATAGAGACTCCAGAATTGGACCCACAAAAGTATGGCCAACTAATCTTTGACAAAGCAGGAAAGAATATCCAATGGATAAAAGACAGTCTCTTTAACAAATGGTGTTGGGAGAACTGGACAGCAACATGCTGAAGAATGAAACTAGACCATTTTCTTACACCTTTTACAAAAATAAACTCAAAATGGATAAGGGACCTGAATGTGAGACAGGAAACCATAAAAACCCTAGAGGAGAAAGCAGGAAAAAAACCTCTCTGACCTCAGCCACAGCAATTTCTTACTTGACACATCTCCAAAGGCAAGGGAATTAAAAGCAAAAGTGAACTATTGGGACCTCATGAAGATAAAAACCTTCTGCACTGCAAAGGAAACGATCAACAAAACTAAAAGGCAACTGAGGGAATGGGAAAAGATATTTGCAAATGACGTATCGGACCAAGGGCTAGTATCCAGAATCTATAAAGAACTCACCAAACTCCACACCCAAAAAGCAAATAACCCAGTGAAGAAATGGGCAGAAAACATGAATAGACACTTCTCTAAAGAAGACATCCAGATGGCCAACAGGCACATGAAAAGATGCTGAACATCACTCCTCATCAGGGAAATACAAATCAAAACCAAACTGAGATAGCACCTCACACCAGTCAGAGTGGCTAAACTGCACAAATCAGGAGACTATAGATGCTGGTGAGGATGTGGAGAAACAGGAACCCTCTTGCGCTGTTGGTGGGAATGCAAACTGGTGCAGCCACTCTGGAAAAGTGTGGAGGTTCTTCAAAAAATTAAAAATAGATCTACCGTATGACCCAGCAATAGCACTGCTAGGAATTTACCCAAGGGATACAGGAGTGCTGATGCATAGGGGCACTTGTACCCCAATGTTTATAGCAGCACTTTCAACAATAGCCAAATTATGGAAAGAGCCAAAATGTCCATCAACTGATGAATGGATAAAGAAATTGTGGTTTATATACACAATGGAATACTACTTGGCGATGAGAAAGAATGAAATCTGGCCTTTTGTAGCAACGTGGATGGAACTGGAGAGTGTTATGCTAAGTGAAATAAGTCATACAGAGAAAGACATATACCATATGTTTTCACTCTTATGTGGATCCTGAGAAACTTAACAGAAGACCATGGAGGAGGGGAAGGAAAAGAAAAAAAGTTAGAGAGGGAGGGTGCCAAACCATAAGAGACTCTTAAAAACTGAGAATAAACTGAGGGTTGATGGTGGTGGGAGGGAGGGGTAGTGGGTGATGGGCACTGAGGAGGGCACTTGTTGGGATGACCACTGTGTGTTGTATGGAAACCAATTTGACAATAAATTTCATATAAAAAAAGTAATCAGTTTTTCATTTAAAACTTTCTTCTTAATTTGTAATTTAATTGCAGTATTGTCAAAGCGTGTAGCCTATATACTTTATTCTTTTACAAATCTATTGAGTTTTTCTCTGAAGCTGACACTGGAATTAAAAACTAACAAATTTTGCCAAGTTTTCTAAATACCATTTATTTTTATAAACATACAAGAGATATTTGAAAGTATACTGTATTTATTTTATTAATTTAATTTAATTTTATTTTATTTATTATTTTTTATGTTAGAGAGAGAGAGCAGCAGAGAGGGAGACAGAGAATCCAAAGCAGGTTCTAGGCTCTGAGCTGTCAGCACAGAGCCTGATGTTGGGCTTGAACTCATGAACCGTGAGATCATGACATGAACTCAAGTTGGACTTAGTGAACTTGACTGAGCCACCCAGCCACCCTGAGAGAGAGAGAGACTCTTAAGCAGGCTACACACTCAGTGTGGAGCCTAACTTAGGGCTTAATGTTGGGCTTGATGCTGGGCTCAATCCCATAACCCTCGGATCATGACCTGAGCTGAACTCGAGTCAGATGCTTAACTGAGCCACCCAGGTGTCCCTGATACTGTATTTTTCGTAGGAAATATGGCATGTATTTTGTTTAAAATTTTATTAACTGTCCTCCTATATACATTTACTTATAATGCCATAGACTGATTGGATTGTATCTCCCACTATACTCATGATTGTGTCCATTTTTCCTTGTATTTTTGTTAGGCTTTGTTTGATATATTTTAATGCTATGTTACTTAGTGCATGGTGGTTCATGTCTTCTACATTTTTTTATCAATAGGAAATGATCTCTGACCTTATTTATTTCTTGGTTTTTATTTTTTTGGCCTGGAACTCATAGGTTTATGTTAATATGATTGTGGAGTGCATTTAGGCAAAATTAACTGCCTGCACTTGAATGGTAGTGAGCCATCTGAACTTGGAAATAATATTGGCTTATGAATGTTAAGATTTAAAATACTCAGAATAGTTCAAACAATGATACAGAATGTCTTCTTAGAGAATGACTTTTCTAGCTTCAAACATCCTTTTTTTCGTATCTTGAATTCTGATTCATGTTTTATTATTCTGAGTTATTAAACTCAAGTCAGAGTTTATGGAACAGTTATATGGATCAATAATTTGCACTGAAAAAACATGTTTTAATTGTAGTAATGCCTGTTATGTATTACGTTAAGACCACTAGCTGCTTGACTTAATAGCTTAGCAGAGAAACCTAGAGCTGAAATATTAGAAAACCATTGATGATCCATTGGAAATGGAATTGAAGCATCTCTAAATTAGAATGAATATATTGGAAGGGTGCCTGGGTGGCTCAGTCAGTTAAGCATCCGACTTTGGCTCAGGTCATGATCTCATGGTTCGTGGGTTCAAGCCCCGCGTCGGGCTCTGTGCTGACAGCTCGGAGCCTGGAGCCTGCTTCTGATTCTGTGTCTCCCTCCCTCTCTGCCCCTCCCCTGCTCATGCTGTCTCTCTCTGTCTCTCAAAAATAAATAAATGTAAAAAAAAATAAAAAAAAAATAAAAGAATGAATATATTGGAAAAGATTTTGTGATGGCCACAAAGTTTACTTATTACTTTTAGTGCACCTCACTGTCTTATATGGCAAAGTACATTTGCACCTGATTTAGCAAATGGATTGATGTTTGATTTGGTTGATTTTGTTCACACCTTTGGTTCTGAATTTAAAAATATGTACTCATAAAAATGCAGTGGTCTCCTCTTATAATACTTTATGGTAGTTCTTTAGAGTATTTTTAGTTGTAAAATGCTTTTGATTTAAGGAGAATGGAATAATCTGTTTTTTCTTTTTGTCAATAATTAAGGCTAGAGAATGACGGAAACATCTGTATCTTATTTACCGTTGACCAGTAATTTTTATGAGCACTTTAAAGTGAGAAAACCTTCAATATAGTAAATAGTCATCTTGTGTCCATAGTTTCTCTCACTCCTTTAAAAATACTTCTGTGTAATTTTCCAATAATTTTTAGTCACACTTTACAGATCAGATGTTTTTAAAATATCAATACTTGCCAAGAATTAACAAACCCAAAACTTGAGAAAGGATTTAGCCGATAGAAAATGATTACATGGTACAAATATATATAAATAATAATAATGCGGTATCTAGTAATTAGATTGAAAATACCCCAACTCTGAGTCACGATTCTCAGAAAGAACAGGGGCAAATACCTAAGTAAGTAAATCGTTGACACAAAGTTTATGCATCAAAGCCTATGTATTTTTTTTTTTTTATTAAAAATTTTTTTTTCAACGTTTATTTATTTTTGGGACAGAGAGAGACAGAGCATGAACGGGCGAGGGGCAGAGAGAGAGGGAGACACAGAATCGGAAACAGGCTCCAGGCTCTGAGCCATCAGCCCAGAGCCCGACGCGGGGCTCGCACTCACGGACCGTGAGATCGTGACCTGGCTGAAGTCGGACGCTTAACCGACTGCGCCACCCAGGCGCCCCAAAGCCTATGTATTTTATATTTGACTCTACAGTCTTTAGGCTGTTACTTAGAGTTTGTTTCTGCTTTACTCAAAGCATTAACAAACATTTCAGAGGCTGATAGAACTATGAATAGTATAAAGAATTAAGAAAAGATAGTGGATAGCTTGACTGCAAGGGAAGAGATAGAAACCTGTAAATCTAGGTATATAAATTAAAGGAACATCCGTTGGGCACATCTCTTCAGTGTAGGGCAATGTCCTCTGAAAGCTTCATTATATTATATCATATAATATAATCATAATATACTGTTTGTATATTCACATATATTATTTATGATATAATCATTTATAAAGTTTACTCTGAAATACAAAGAAGGAATGATAGGGAAAGGAGTAAATAAAACTTTAGCATAATTTGGAAAATTTACCTATGTGAGTTAGCTTGTTGCACAATTGAGTGTCGAGACAAGTGAGTTGCTGCACACGTGCACGCACATTGTGCTTCTGTGTAATGTGCTCTTGACCCAGATGTCATTCCTTTATACTGTAGTATGCAAACTTCCCTGCTGCTTTCACCCTTTTGGAGCCCGGTCAGGTGGAAACAAACTGGGGTTTGATGACTTTATAAATAGAGATGGGTCGACATATTCTATTAATAGTGGAACTGTCCTAAATCTTTGGCTAGTACTCAGACAAAATGATAACTTACAGTTTGTAAATACAGACAAATTTAAGGGCTGAAATAGCAAATACAGATATACCTTTATGCTTCCAGTTATAGGAGAAACAGGATTTATTTGTTTTATATCTATAATTTGATTTGAAAAATATATATTTCATAGTATAACTCTTTCTCCTCTGTTGATGTTTTATTTTAAGCAATACAAACATCAACATCAAACATCTTAGTATATTTTCTTGAACTACTGGACATGTAACACCACAAACATTTAATTTTGTGCTTGAAAGCTGGAATGACTGGTTTTTCAAAATTATAGAATAAAATTTCATTAAATTTTAAGAAACATTTAAAAACATAATAGGAAATGCTTTAAAATTATTTTCATATTTTATGTGAAACAACAGTATAGGATGCCATTGTAGTACATTTCACTAATAAAATAAATAAGCTCTCTTATTCAAAGCCTCATTTCAGTTTATTGCAGAATGTGAACAAGTAAGAATTGTAGATCTTTTACCTCCCCATTCCCCCTTACACTTACACACACTTTTAAAACTGAAACCCAGCATTCTTTTGGATTACATTGTATTGGATTGGGGTGTTTTCCTGAATGATTGACATAGTTAATACCTGGCTCTTACTAAGAGTTTAATACATACTTGATTGATTTTTTATCCTATAAGTAATTTTTAAAAAATGTTTATTTATTTTGAGAGAGAGAAAGAGAGAGCACGTGAGTGGAGGACTGGCTGAGAGAGAGGGAGAGAAAGAATCCCAAGCAGGCTCTGCACTGTCAGCGTGGAGCCGGACGCAGGGCTTGATCTCACAGACCTTGAGATCATGACCTGAACCAAAATCAAGAGTCAGATGCTTAGACTGATCCACCCAGGTGCCCCTAGACATAATTTTTTAATGGGATGGGTAAATATTTGAGTAGATTGAAGTATTATTTTAAATCATCAAAGCTGGGGTGTGATGCTTTGAGATCATCTAGTTCAGCTGTCTCATTTTACAGAAGAGAAAACAGACACAGAAGTTGAATAGTTTTCATTATGAAGGCCAGCTAGTAGTTACAGGCAAGACAGAACTAAAATGCAAGGGTCTTGCTGCTTAGCTTCACTTTTCTTTTAATCCCATGTACAGTTCTCTGGAGTTTCCACATTTATCAGGCTAAAATTTGAAAACCCACCTATAATCATTTATATATTAGAACTAAGATGAATGATAAGTTAAGATGGTGACATGAAGGCCACTTTATGGTGCCATTTAGGTACCGTATCTTTAATTACATCAAATGAATGCATAGCAATTAAGTTTTCTCATGAACGTTTTGGCAACAATGGAAGGCAATTATGGTTCAGTTCAAGTTATTTTGTTTTCCTAGTTAAATATTCCTTCAGGGGCGCCTGGGTGGCTCAGTCAGTTAAGTGTCTAACTTTGGCTCAGGTCATGATCTCACTGTTCCTGAATTCCAGCCCTGCATCAGGATCTCTGCTGTCAATGTGCCCAGAGTTCATTTTGGATCCTCCGTTCTCTCCCCCTCCCCCGCACACCCCTCCCCCCCCCCCCCCCCCCCCGGTCCCTCCCGCAGTTACTCTCTCTCAAAAATAAGTAAACATTAAAAAAAAGAAGAAGAAAACTCTAAGTACTCCTTCAAAAGTTCCCTATTCTGTGCTGGCTTACCTTTATGTAGTCAGAAAAATGTAAGGGATTGAATACCCCGAGGGTAATTGTAGCTTTTTCACTTCTACCTCTTCAAATTTTGGGGCTGGCTATATTTGAACCCTTGCTGGTAATTTTAAAGGAAGGATAATGCTTGTATATAAACATGTATATATCTCTAATGATACATCCTCTTTGGTGAGTTTACTATTGATCTGAAAAATTTTAGACTGTCTATGGCAATTTTCTTGACCTAAAAAATTAATATTCCTTCAAATGTGATTATAGTTAGATTGTTATATAACTGAAATAAAGCATTAATTTATGTGAACAGATTCCATCCTAAACCTTTTGAAAACATTTGGCTTTTTTCTTTATACTGTAGGCTAGTGTTATGTCCCTAGAAACACTTTTTACAGATAATGGTGAAATCCAAGGAACTGTAAGAATTAATACTTAGTTTGAACATTTTCCCCAACCAATAATATTCATTTTATTTTCCTGTGCATATCACATTGCTGCAAGATTAGCCTGCCTACTAATTGAGTTACTTATTTAAATTGTGAAATGGCTTCTTAAGAACTTCTTTAATTATTTAGCTATTTAACAGAGCTCAATCTTCCTTTTCTAGAAAACAGTGACGTTAAGACTGTTAGTATGTGATCCTAAGTGCTGGCATTATTTCTAGTTAGTGATAATAACCTAGAATCTCTAGTAATGTTTTCATATTTGTATTTAACTTATTTTCCTTCCCTTTGTGTTACCACAATTCAGAATTCAGAGACTTGACATGTTGAAATAGGCCATCTTTAACCACTAAAAGCATAGCTTAGCCCCAGACTCATTTATTTTGCATTAGGCAAGGTTGGCACTATCCTTGCATAGATGAATGGCTTTTCACTAAATTGTGTTGCATTCCCTTCAATAGGAAACAGCTTTTTTTTTTCCCTCTCGAGCAAACACTGTCACTTTTATTACCAATCATTAATGGTTAGACATGTAGCTGGCTGTTCTCTTAATGTTACCCTAGTGATTACATATTCATTTACTATATGTGTATAACAAATAGGCCCCATGTCTGATCTACTTGTGATCATTTTCAGATAACAGTGTGCAGCCAGATTGTTTCTGAATCCTGACCCTATGATATTGCTTGTGTGGTGTTATCCTATTTGTTAATTCATTTCTTGATCACATAGCTCTTATGCCGAATACATTTTCATCACACTCTGTAGCAAATTTTTATTATCCTTATAACCCAAAGTTCATGTGTCTACCTTAGTCAGAGTCAGTTTGGTAGTGACTACATTAGTATATAGCAATACAGTATCAAGGTTCTTAAACAGGATGGGGGAAGGAAATACTGTGCTATATTTTTAGCTTTTTATATCCCAGAGACTTGGCAAAAGGAGAAGCTATGCCCACTAAATCTGTTCACAGCCAAGTGTTTTTAGAATCTTGGAATTTTCTTTTTTGGAGTTCTTCATACTGTGGATCCATTGGAAAGCTGATAAAACAGATTGCCTGTAAGAGAGTCCATTTAAAAATAGTCTGCAAGAATGCATGCCACCATCTGTGTTATCTTATCTAGAGATTGTATCTCTGTTTCAGATTGACTTCCAAATTATTATGCTTATAAATATTAATTGATGAAAATAAATTAGAAAAAGTATAAAAGTGTGTCTGTGAATATCATATATATATATGTATATATATTTGACACATACACAGTTTTGGATAAGAATTTCTTCTGTGTTGGAAGATAAATTCAATTTGAAGTTTCCTTTGAAAAAATTATTCATTAAAGTACACATAAGAGTTTAAAAAATATTCTCTTTTGTGATAGCAGTTTTGTAAGTCATAGGTCAATGATGGAGACACATCAATCATAGCATCCTTAGTGACTCACAGAAGCACTTAAAAATGCATTTGCTTCTGGATAATGTATGAATTTGTACATGATATACAGCTACCATCTCTCATGACATGAGAATAGAGGGAGAAATTATTTATTAGGCAAAGAAGAAAAAGTAAGGCTGATGTGGCATAAAGGAAAAAACTTTTCTTGACCAAAATAACATTTGAAGGAAAACAGATAAATATGATTACATTCGGCCCAAGATGCTGTTCTAGTAAAAGTGAATAATGTTTCTCTTTTAAAATGCCCCCTTTTGGGGGCACGTGGGTGGCACAGGCGGTTAAGCATCTGACTCTTGATTTTGATTTGGGTTGTGATCTCATGGTTGTGGGACTGAGCCCCATGTTAGGCTCCACACTGTGTGTGGAGCCTGCTTGGGATTCTCTCTCTCTCTCTCTCTCTCTCTCTCTCTCTCTCTCTTTCTCTCTTTCTCTCTCTCCCTCCCTTCCTCTGCTCCACTACTCTGCTTGTGCATGCACTCTCCCTCTCTCAAAAAAAGGAAAAAATTAAAATTCCCCCATTTTTTGGTGAGAAATCAGTAGCGATACATCCCAGAAATTCTTCTCTTTGGCTTGATTTATTGACATTGAAGCACCATGCCTGGAGAAAAAAACTCTCTGCAAACCTAGTTACTTAGTGCTTATTATGAGTTTTCCCATGTGTTTTTCTAATTAAAATGGTTTTCTTTAGCATAATATTTGTAGGATGGAAATATTTGAAAATGAAGTTGTATAATCTCTTGGTCCTTTTTTACATGGTTTCATTTCCTGCATTGTGCAAAGTAGTTTTAATTGGACAACTTAGGAAAGATGTTCTGGGAACAGTGGAACAGAGCAATCCAGTTTTCTTCAGTTGCTTGGATCAAAACAGTTGAACCACATTAAAGGTCAATTTTTCCTTTCTCTATCTTTCCACCTAATATTATAATTTTAATAAACAGTTAGCTTACTGATAATCTTAGCATGGAGTGTAGGAGTCAATGGCTCCCTGTTTGGTGTTGATTCAGTTGTGCCAGGAAAGACTACCCATCCAAAAGAAATATTCCCTACTCGCATAGAATCCTTTTAAAAGGGGAAAAAACTTTTAGTTACATAATTAGAACTGAAGTCTAAGAGACAATATAGCAAATTCAACACACACTAGTGTTAAGGTGACTAGTTAAGTCACCTCTTACATACAGATTTAGAGGGAAAAGATGCACAGAGAGCATGAAAACCCTTATCACTTGAAGTGGGGCAACTAAAGGGCCATAGTGGGGAAAGTGTAAAAGGGAGCCTGAGATAACCTGAGAGCATTTCCATAAATGTGTGTGAACAGCAATTTCTAGTATGTACTCTCTGGTCAGAAAAATAAATGAAAAAATTCTACCAAGGAGGTTGCTGTGAAAGAGAGAGAGAGTGTGTGCATCTGAGTAGGATGTCTCATGTAAACAGTAAAGAAAATGCTTCTCTAGAACCAATCATTGCTATGGTGGTAAACACAGGACATGTGACACAACAGGAGCAGCAAAAGCTGTTAGAGAACCTCAAACACCATCTCTGAACCTCTATCAGCTGGGTCTATGCCTTATCTCCATACACCTGGAGATAGCAGTGTAACACCAGTGCTAGGAAGTGTCTTTCCTCTCCTGCCTGGGTATGTCCAGGCCTGCCAGAAGAGTCCGGAGTGTACCCGAGGCAGAGGTGGGAGCATTAGGTAGAGCCTAATCCTTGGCATGCCTAAAAAAGTCTTTTACCACCCCTGTGTTCTTCCTGAATTACCTCACGCATAACTTTCATCCTGTGTCTGTGGTTTTAATATGGTTATAATATGGTTTTAAAAATGGTAATGCTGGGGCGCCTTAGTGGCTCTGTCAGTTATGTGTCTGACTTTGGCTCAGGTCATGATCTCATGATTCGAGAGTTCGAGTCCCGTATTGGGCTCTGCGCTGACAGCTTGGAGCCTGGAGCTTGCTTCAGAAGTTGTGTCTCCCTCTCTCTTTACCTCTCACTGGCTTGTGCATTTTCTCTCTGTCTCAAAATAAATAAACTTAAAAAAAGTGATAATGGTCCTGTCTCTGACCACTTGGATCAGGGACTTTGGTGGTGAGTCTGAACTTTGGATCTTTAGAAAAAAAATTTTTTAATGTTTTATTTATTTTTGAGAGAGAGGGAACAAGTAGGGGGAGGGCAGAGAGAGAGGGGGAGACAGAATCAGAAGCAGGCTCCAGTCTCTGAGCTGTCAGCACAGAGCCTGACCTGGGGCTTGAACCCACAAACCATGAGATCATGACCTGAGCTGAAGTCAACACCTAACCCACTGAGCCACCCAGGCGCCCCATGAACTCTGGATCTTTTAAAAGCTGCCCAGTTAAGTCTATTGTGTAGTAAGTTTGAAGTTTTTTTTTTTTTTAATCCCTAAAGGAAGGCATTGGTGAAACTAGTTAATGATATTCGAAGGTAATACCTTGATTCCTGAAAGGAGAAAAAGGATATTAACATTTTGAAATAATGCCTATGAAAGGTATTTTGTATTTACTTGTTATTAAAAAAATTTTTTTTAATGTCTATTTTTTAGAGAGAGAGACAGAGTGTGAGCAGGGGAGGGACAGAGAGAGAGGGAGACACAGAATCTGAAGCAGGGCCCAGGCTGTGAGCTGTCAGCACAGAGCCAGATGCGGGGCTTGAACTCACAGACTGTGAGATCATGACCTGAGTGGAAGTCGGACACTTAACCGACTGAGCTACCCAGGTGCCCCAAGGTATTTTGTATTTAAAATTTGTTTTTGAGTTGTTTAAAATTTGTTTTTGAATTGTGACAAGTTTCACTAAAGAAACTTAATAGATAACTGGTAGTTAATTCACTATGGAAAGAAAAAAACTACACATACAGCTTTTTATAAATTTTATAAAGAAATATATAGTAGTTGTAATGGGAATGACGACCTTTTATTTTGATTAACTAAGATGCCTCAAGTTGAATTCATTAAATATTAGCAATATTTAAAGCCACTAATTGGCATCAAACTTGGTATTTCACTTTGTGAATATGATATGTACAGAAACTAGTGTGTCTAAAAGAGATTATATGTGAAAGAATATATGTCCAGAAAAAAAGCTTTCTAACACATTTATTTAAATTTTCTTTTATTACTATTACTGGTCAATGTCTTCAGAAAAAAAGGTGCTAAAAATACATGTAATAAAGCCTGAGGGGCGCCTGGGTGGCTCTGTTGGTTAAGTGTCTGACTCTTGTGTTGGCTCAGGTCATGATCTCACAGTTAATGAGTTTGAGCACTACACCAGGCTCTGTGCTGGCAGCATGGAGCCTGCTTGGGATTCTCTCTCTCCCTGTCTCTCTGCCCCTCCCCTGCTTTCTCTCTCTCTCTCTCTCTCAAAATACATAAATAAACTTTAAAAAATTTGAAAAACCCCAAAATTATGTTAAAAAATAGTAAGTAGATGCATACAGTGAAAATACCTATACAAATGTTAAATTTAAATTTCTACCAATATAAAATGCTCATGAAGTGGTTTTTGACATAGGGCAGTGAGGTGAAGTAGGCAGAGAATAAACATTCTTAGAATTTTAGGTAAGATAAAAATAATTTTAAAGCATGTCTAATGATGAATGAATTGTTTATTGAGGTCTATATGTAAGAATAATCCCTACTTTGTGGGACACCTTGTTATATCAGACTTGGATGTAGGGTGAGAGAGTTTGTAAGAATTCTGGTTCATCTTGGCAAAAAGAAGTGGATAGGAAGAGGAAATGGAGGTCAAAGTAGGTTGGAAGCTTATTTTCTGTGGAAAAATGGTGGGAGTAGGAAGGGGTGTAGGCCTGACTGAGCATTGGCAAGGTGCAGAGTCCGATGGCAGCCCGGTTGTACTTGAGGCAAACATTGGCACAGAGTTTCTGTATGAAACCCAGGCTGGGGAATCCAGTGTTGTCAACCTGGGCTGGAGGAGGACACGAGAATCTGAGGACAGGCGACCAGGCTAGAGTTCACAGATGGGACTCCAGACTGTTGGGAAGTGAATGGCAGCATAAAACAGAAATCAAAGAATTAAGGCGAAAGCCCAGTCTTGGGAAGGGTAGAATTTGAGGGTAAGAAGTTTTCTTGTGGAAGTGGTGGAAGTGGGCGGTAAGAACAGCTCAGAGGTCCTTATGGGGCAAAGAATGGCCAACACAGGACACTGGCTGAGCAGTTTCCTGTACTGCATCCAGATGAGCTGAGGCCATTGACATTGTGCCTGAAAGTGGGCAGGCTGTCTTAGAGGTGCACAGTGTGGAGTCTTCATGACCAGAGAACAGATGCCTAGCTGTCAGGAGCTGGAGAGGCAGGCAATGAATGGAGACAGAGCTGATATATTTGTAACATCTGGCTTTAGGCTCATAGCTGAAGCTGCTTTTTGCAGCCTGGCTTTATTGGCAGCTTTACCCAAAGCTGCTCAGTGCCTTCCCACAAGGCCAAACCATTTCTCTGATTGCAGGTTGCCAGATGAGTGTCTTGCATGTTATAGTTTCCAAATTTTCACAGACATACTATGTATTCTTTGAAGAGAGGATGGAGGAATTTTCCTTTCCCTTTCCATTTCTTTCTTTCTTTCTTTCTTTCTTTCTTTCTTTCTTTCTTTCTTTCTTTCTTTCTTTCTAGTAACAAATACTTTCAGGGGCTCATGAGAGACATGAAACCAAATAATGAGAACATTCTTTCATTCAACACTTACACTGAGTAATTGCTATGTTCTGTTTGTGAGGCTGTAATGGTGAGCAAAACAGATAAAGTTTTTGCCTCCTACAGAGTTTGAAATCTGATAGAGAGACAGACAATTATCAAATAATCACTCAAGTATATAAGGTTCTTATTATCCATGGTAATTGGTACCCAAGAAGTGACATCCAATATGAATATAATACTTTGAGATGGGGATTAAAATGTCATAGTTAAAGTAGGGGTATTGCTTTTCTACTGCTGTGTAACAAATTATCACAAATTTAGTGATGTAATACAGTGCACACATTATTTCATGGTTTCCATGGATCTAAAATCTGGGCATGTTTTTGCTGGGTCCTTTGCTCAGGGTCTCACTAGGTTGATGTCAAGGTTGAGACTGCGATCTCAAATGGAGCTTGGGATCCTCTTCCCAGGTTATTGGTTATTGGCAAAATTCAGTTCCTGGCAGATGTAGGACTAAGGTTCCTGCTTGCTTGATGGCTGCCAACTGGGGGTCATTTTCGGTTCCTACAGGCTGTACTCTGTTCTCTGCCACATGGACCTCTTCACAGTATGGCAGTTTGCCTCTTCAAGGCCAGCAAGAGAACATCTCTTATAATTCCAATCCCTCCAGCCTATTTTAAGGGATCACCTGATTAAGCTAGGCCCACCAGGATAATTTCTTTTTTGATGAACTCAATATCAGGTAATTAAAGGCCTTAATTAATCTGAAAAATTCTGCTATATGGTATAACATAATCATGAGAGAACTATACCATCATATTTAGGTACAGATATAACAGTGGGCAGGAATCTTGGAGCCACCTAATAATTTTGCCAACAAAACTGGGGAAAGGTTTGATTGAGACTTAATATTGGGAAAAAGAAAAGAAAATGAAAGCAACTTTTGAGCATTATTTGACAATTCATGTTAGTTCTACCTGTCAGTTCATTCTTTTTTTTTTTTCATTTTTTTAAATGTTTATTTATTTTTGACAGAGAGAGAGAGAGAGAGGGAGGGAGAGAGAGACAGACCATGAGTGGGGGAGAGGTAGAGAGAGGGAGACACAGAATCTGAAGCAGGCTCCAGGCTCTGTGCTGTCAGCACAGAGCCCGACGCAGGGCTCGAACCCACAGACCGCGAGATCATGACTTGAGTCGAAGTCGGACGCTCAACCGACTGAGCCACCCAGGCGCCACAACCTGTCAGTTCATTCTTAATGAAAAACAAGAAACCAATCAGGTGTTTTAGCCTAACTTTTCTGACAAAATTGTCAGTTGTTGTGCATCCTTTATTTATTTTTTTATATATTACCATTTATGTTAAAATACTTGAGAGCTTTATCAATTTTTCTAAGGACTGATTTTCCTAGGGGAGATACCTCCTTCCCTCCCTCCCTCCCTCCCTCTCTCTCTCTCTCTCTCTCTCTCTGATAAATACCTGTGATTGACTAAAAGTAAAAAATTACCAGAATGTTCTGGTGTAGTGTTAAGTAGAAGGGCACATTTGGGGATAGCTTTTATAAGTGGCCAATTAATAAAAGGAATATTTTTATATTCCAATGAATTTTCCTTCCCTCTTCTATAATGAAGACTCAAATAATAATTATTTTGATAGAGAGCTTTCCTTTTATTGTTGTGTCATTTTGTTTTTACTCACTTAAGTCACATTTTCTATGTTTTTACATTTTATTTTATTTTTAGAGAGAATGAGTGTGAGTACTAAGTTTGAGATATTTATTATTTATATATTTGTTATTATTATTATTATTACTATTACTATTAAATTTGTGGGAACAGAGCATTCCAAGCTGCAAGAACCACAAGTGTCATGGCCCTGACCTGGGAAGGAGCTTGGCAGATTCGAGGAGAGAACAACAACAACAACAACAACAACAACAACAACAACAACAACAATAAGGGCAGAGGGAAGCAGGGGCCAGATCATATACGTCCTTATAGTTCATGGTGAAGAGGTTGGATTTTATTCTGCTTTAAATGACCTGAAGAGGATTTTAAGTAGGGGAATTATAGGATCATATATATATGTGCTTTAGAGACCACTCTGGCCATGATTGGAGCAGAGACAGAGAAATCAGCTAGGAGACTGTTGCAGTTCAGGTGAAAAATAATGGTGGCCAGGCCTGGGGCAGAAGTGAAAAGATAATGAGAAATGATTAGACTCTGCATGCATTTTAGAGGTTGATATGATAGAAGTTATTGATGAATTGCATCTGGGATTGAGGAAAAAGAGGAGTCAAGATAAGTTTTAGGTTTTTGACTAGGCACCTACATGGTTATGATGCCAGACCTTGAGATGGGGAAGGTTTGGGAGTAGAAAGTGTCTACAGAGTGGAAATCAGTAGTTTTCATTTGAGATTCCTGCCAAATATCTCGATGGAGATAATACCATAGTCTGGGATAGAGGCACAAATTTTAAGAGTTGTCCTACCTACAGATGAGGTATTTAAAGCCATGGGATTGGATAGGCTCCCTCAGGCAGAGGCTGTAGAGGTACAGAAGCCTGTGTATGGAGGCCTTGGACACTTTAACAATTAACAGGCTGGTGGAAAGTGAAGACCCACTAAGGGAAATGGAAAGAAGTGGCCAGTGAGGGAAGTGGGAAATTGGCAAGAGTAGTATTTAGAAACCTATAGGGGAAAGTGTTTCAAGAACTAGGAAACAGCTAATTGTATCAGTGCTGTTGAGATGTTTTGGCAGGATAGAGGTCATTGCTGACATTCATTGGTCCTATTTCAGTGGAATGGTGAGGAAGAAAGCCCAATATGAATGGGTAGAGGAGAGAAGAGGTGCTGAGTAAATGGAGACAGTGAATAAAATGTATTGTATACAGAAGTGTTGCTATGAAGGGGAGAAGGAAAATGAGATCATCGTTGGAAAAGGCTTGTAGTAAGGGATGTTTTCTTTTTGTTAAGAAGTTTATTTTAAGAGGTTTAAGAAGGGGATATTAAGCCATCTTTGTTTGCCAATGGTAGTGATACAATAGAGGGAGAAATTGGTGCTAGAGAGAATTGTGTGAACAAAATCCTTGAGTTGTTGACCTTGTAACAAGTAAGAGGGTGGAATCTGTAGGTATACAGGTAAGTTGGTGGAATTGATGGTGGGAAAGTTTAGATTTCATCTAATTGTATCTATTTCAATACACTATGAAGTATAAGGTATTAATATGTGCTGGTGACAATGGGGCAGTTTGTAGAAGAGAGGAGATGTGACATAGATGGTAATGGGGAGCATGGAGTTCTGGGTACCAGTGGTAAAATAAAAGAAACAGTTTCTACTGGAGAGGAATAGTTGCCAGGAATAGTGTCTCCAGGGTACAGGATCATATGGATGTAACTGGGTGGTTAACAATGGTGGGGCTGGGAAGTTTGGCTTCTGAAGGTGGGGAAAAAATGGGGATGAGAAGTGTTCTGGGATTAATTAGCTTTATAATTTTGATAAAATTTATGGTTTTAGAGTGACCAATCTGTCCCATAGCTAGAGATGTTACATATTGAGAATATGTATTATGAATAATTTTGTCTCTTTATTACTTTACTTACAATAGAGCATAGCATTTCTTATTTTATCTGTCTATCCATGAATATTTACTCTAAATGAACACATGAGAGTCTTCTAGGTAGATTTTACACAGCAGTGCATATTTTGGTAGTTTCTACTTTCTTCTTATGTGAATCAGGCTTATTTCCTGTATTTAGGATTACTTTCTTAACAGATATCCAGGTTTGACTGTATTGAATAAAAGGCTAAGAACATTTTTTGAGGCTCTTAAAACATATTGCTAGATAAATCTGCAAAAAGATTTTCTAATTTATACTTTTACCAACAACGTGTGAAAAGGTCTGTTTCACACCAACTTCTCTGAGGGCTACTAACCCCAGAGATGAGGCAGTGTAAAGCAAATTGTTTTTATTTATTTTTTTTACAGGCTCAAATGAGTGGTTCTGGTCTATACTTTCTTGGTAAGGGTCAATTATGCTTGTTGGGGATGTGAGGAGTTGATGAGGCTTCCCCTCATTCACCTTCCAGTTGTGTGGTTTTATTTTAGAATGCAGACTTTGGTTAGATGTTAATCCTCTTTCTAAATCTTTTTCAATGAGTGTGAAAGCTTGTGGAAAGTTGCATGTGAATCTGGTATGTATTAAACTTTTAACATTAATTTTGAAAACTGTGTACGTGTAAGAGTACATATGTGCACAAGTATACCTACACACATATGTTGAATATGGTTTTGTAAAATAGTTTTTAAAAATTTGGGTAAAGGGGGCGCCTGGGTGGCTCAGTCAGTTGAGTGTCCGACTTCAGCTCAGGTCATGATCTCACGGTCCATAAGTTCAAGCCCCACATCGGGCTCTGTGCTGATAGCTCAGAGCCTGGAGCCTGTTTCAGATTCTGTGTCTCCCTCTCTCTCTCTGACACTCCCCCATTCATGCTCTGTCTCTCTCTGTCTCAAAAATAAATAGACGTTAAAAAAAATTTAAAAAATTTGGGTAAAGGATTTTTGGTATTTATTCACTCCATTCCAGCTTTGTGGAAGTATTTACACTTACGTCTTTAAGTGTTACCATTTTGAAAGGAAAATTTGTCTATATTATTACCACAATCATGGGACTGTAAAACTTAATATAGTTTGCTGGTGTTTTAGACATGTTGATAAGTAACTTTTTATCCCACTTTAAGACAAGTTTTTTTTTAAAGATAAAGTGAAGCTTATGCACATATCAGATACATATTTAACTTTTCTCAAGGAAAATGATCTAAGATGTCTTGTCAGAACATCATGGTAGCGTATAATTTTTCTGTTTTCTAATTTGCGGCTCAGTGGCTGGACTTTCATTGTTCTAATTTTAATCACATCAGTCATTTGCAAAACACCTGATATTCCTTTTGGACTTACTGTACTTTATTAGTTTTTTGGAAAGTTCTTGGAAATTTAAATTTAAGTGTCCTTTCCTACATTACTTTGGTGACGGTGTGTCTCTTGAGTGAACATTTATAATACCCAGCCCCCACACTAGTGGGTTATGTTGATCAGTGTCACTTAACTGAATAGCTTTTTGCCTAGCCTCTGTACTAACAATTCTGGCTTGTCTTAACATATAACTTTCTAATAGGTCCTGGTTTCTGGACATGTTCTCTCCATCTAAATCCATACTGCATTTTTGTAGGCTTGCTCTATTGTTGTACATCTAACTCTAATGTGCTGTTGACCTTTAATTTTCTTTATTATTTGTTTTGTTTTTTACGTAAGCATCTTCAAAGAGTAGAAAACTCATTCACTCACAAAAGGATAGATATTGTTTTGCCAGCAGAAAAGACAGACTTTTAATAGTCTGTTTTCTTAGTCTTACCTATTTTATAGCAATAGTATGTATTTGTGAGTTGATAGTTGTGTGTGAAGGCTGTGGATTCAGGGCAACAGTGTCTTCTTAGAGTATAAACTGTGGGATGAATCATGTAGAACATCTAATGTAATGAATCTTTACCTTCCCTGTCATAATACATTTCGAGGACACACCACAGCCACATCACTAGCAGTGGTTCAGTACTGCAGGTCCTAGCAGAGGGGAGAAGTGGACCTGGTTTTTGAAGTCTGAAAAGGTCCTAGGGAGATGACAGTTTTATTTTGAATCTTCAAATGAACATTCGCATTTTAGAGAGTAAAGAATTGGTTTCACTAGTCTATATCCTTCATGTGGGTATTGTTTACCATGGTACCTCTACTATCTTGCATAATAGTTACTCAGATATACCTATTGAATGAATAAAGAAGATACTGAAGTACATAATGGTGAATGATATAAGCAAAGTCAAGTGGCTAATAGGTTTTATGGCTGGGAGTTTTGATTACTTTGTGTTTTTGGTCAATTTTGTTCTGCCTTATAAGTAGAAGAAACATGACCTCTTCTTGATAGATAGCCACTCACTTTCTCTCATTTAAAAAATTTCCTTGCTAGCTCAGAACTCTAACAATAGTAGTAGTAACAAATACTGGAAATAGTGCTTCCTATGTTTTAGATACTCTTCCAATCTTCACAGCAGTGCTATTACAATTTTAAAATAAAAAAAAATGTTTATTTATTTCTGAGACAGAGAGAGACAGAGCATGAGTTGGGGAGGGGCAGAGAGAGAGGGAGACACAGAATCGGAAGCAGGCCCCAGGCTCTGAGCTGTCAGCACAGAGCCCGATGCGGGGCTCAAACCCACAAACCATGAGATCATGACCTGAGCTGAAGTCGGTCTCTCAACCGACTGAGCCACCTAGGTGCCCTGAGCAGTGCTATTACTATTAATAATACTAGGTATGGATTATCCCGTTTATAGCTAATGACACTAACTGAGGTACAGAGAGATTAAGTCACTTGACTGAGAAGACACAGCTGGTAAGTTGCTATGTCTCTTCTATTGCTGTTGTTACTCCAAAATTAAAAGCACATTTTGGTGCTCTTCTCTGTATAGTTCTTAGACTTGGTCTATATAAACAATTGAAGGAGAAGAGCTTTTCACTCATTTGGTAATTTGTTAAATATTTACTGAGCACATGTTCTTTGGTAGAACTTGAGCTAGGCACTAGAGGAAAAGAATGAATATGATGGTTCCCACTCTTAAGGCAGAGGCAGAATATATCATTATATTAGAACATAAGTGTTATTGTAGAGGTGTTCATTTATTCAAATATTTGAGAACTTGTGATCCATTAGGCACTGTGTTCTAGGTATTTTTGGGAAATCATTGATTAAGAAGCAGTGCCCGTTCTCAAGGAGATTTTAGTAAATGGGGTCACGGGCACACAAGCAGCTAAAATATATCACAATACATGTTATAATGTTGGTTTGCATAAAGTACATTGGAAACATTAGGATAGTGTGTCCAAGTCTCCTGGGAACATTAAAAGCCAATTTATTTGTGGGGGGCTGATGTTGAATTCTGTCCTGAAGGAGAGTTAAAATTTATGGGTGAATAAATTAAGAAAGAGAATGCTAAGCAGAGGCACAGAACTGTGACAAAATGAGTATTTCTGATGCATAAGGCTGAAGTGGCAAATGAGGAGCAGGTTGAGAAGGGTCTGATCTACCACGGAAAGGATTTCTTCTGCCTAGGTTACTATTCTTTGCCCCCTGGTATCTTATCCTGGGATCCTGATTACTCCTTCCATTTCTCTGATCTTTAAGTTTGTTCTTACCTTGGCTACGCTATCTGCTTACTTTTCTTGGCCTTGGTTGATCTTGGTCTTTGTTTCTGACCTGTCTGAACCTGATCTTTGTACATTCTGAACACCTTTTTCTGCTGGAACTGCTGAGTCTGGCCTGTACATCTTGAAATCCTTCAGGAAGTATGAGTCACATGCACGGAAAGAATTTGTTACCTGGGAATCATGTAGTTACTACAGAATGCATTGGCTAGATCATAGTATCTTCTTCAATGTGCACCAATTCAGTGTTCATTTTTTCCCCCCAATTTCTGTTTTTATTTGGGTAATTTTCTTGACTCAAATCAGACAGCAGGATTTTTTTTTCTGTAATATCATAGGGTAGTATTATATATACAATTACCTCTGGTAATAACTGAACAAAAACGATGACCAAACATTCTTATGACAATCAAATTATGACATTCAATTTCTTTCTCCCTAGTATTTATGATTAGAATATTCATAATCTTCTCTTTCTCTTTGTCTATATTGCTTGCCACTCACTTTTGCTAATTTCCCACTTCTTCTAGAATTTCCTTTTTAAATTCTGTATATTATATCCATGTTTTAAAAAGTGTTGTATGAGGTTTTTTGGAAATGTATGCCTCTCCAATTTTCTTTCTCTCTTGTTTTGTATGAAAACTGGGGCAGGGGTGCCTTGGTGACCCAGTTGGTTGAGTGTCTGACTCCTGATTTTGGCTTAGGTTTGTGAGATTGAGACCCACGTTGGGCTCTGAGCTGAGTGTGGAGCCTGCTTGAGATTCTCTCTCTCCCTCTCTCACTCTGTGCCTCTACCCTGCTCTCATGCTCTCTCTTTATAAAAAAGTAAAACCAAAAATGTAGGGCATTATTTGTAACAACACAGATGGATCTTGAGGGTGTTATGCTAAGTGAAACAAATCAGACAGAGAAAAACACTGTATGATCTCACTTGCATGTGGAATCTAAAACAAACAAACAAACAATGAAACAAACAAACAAACAATGAAACAAACAAGAAACAACCTGAATTCCTAGATAACAGAGAATAAATTGGTGGTTGTCAGGGACTGGCAGTGGGGGTGGATAAAATGAGTGAAAGAAGTCAGAAGGTACAAACTTCCAGTTATAAAATAAGTAAATCCTGGGGATGTAATGTACAGCATGGTGATTAATTGATAACACTGTATTGTATATTTGAAAGTTGCTAAGAGAATAAATTTTAAAAGTTCTTATCATAATAAAAAAAGTTTTATAACTATGTGTGGTGGTAGGTGTTAACTAGACTTATTATGTCGATCATTTCATGATATGTGCATATATTGAGTCATTATATTGCACACCTGAGAGTAATATAATGTTATCTATCAATTACATCTTAAAAAATACTGGGGCATTAATATTTTTCCTCTAAACACTATTAGGTCCATTTTTATGAAATTCTATTTTGGCATTAGAAAGGGCCTTTGGTGGAGTGCCTGGGCGGCTCAGTCAGTTGAGCTTCCAACTTCAGCTCAGGTCATGATCTCATGGTTTGTGAGTTTGAGCCCCATGTCGGGCTCTGTGCTGACAGCTCAGAGCCTGGAGTCTGCTTTGCATTCTGTGTCCCTCTTTCACTGTGCCCCTCTCTCACTCATGCTCTGTCTCTCTTTCTCTCAAGAATAAATAAAACATTAAAAAAAAAAAGAGTCTTTGACAAGAACTCAGAGTAGAATTTAAAAGGGGCAAGTTAGCAAACTTAATATAGCCTAAGATATAGGTATCTGTGTGCTTAGTATTTAGGGTTTGTGGCCTAAGGATCATAGATTACCCTACCTTATACAATCAAAATTATAAAATCACCTAGCTTTTTGATAAAGATTTTCTAGACTTCCAGTTTCTGGATGGAGTTAAGGAATAGACTACATTTGAAAAACAATGAATATGAATAGAATTATAACAATTTCTATTCTTTTTTTAGTAGAGACCAAGAAAACCAAGTACTTTAGTCCAAATTCAGATGCAACATTTAACTATTGGTTCACTTATAGTTACAGTAGAATTCTTTTTGCCAGATCTACATAACAATGGTCAACCTTATTTAAAAGACAACTGGAAACACAAATTCTATAAGAAACAGTACAGTATAGGAGCACCTGGGTGGCTCAGTCGGTTAAGCCTACGACTTTGGCTCAGGTCATGATCTCACAGTTTGTGAGTTCAAGCCCTGCCTCGGGCTCTGTGCTGACAGCTTGGAGCCTGGAACCTGCTTCGGATTCTGTGTCTCATTCTCTCTCTGTCTCTCCCCCAGTTGTGCTCTGCCTCTCTCTGTGTCTCAAAAATAAATAAATGTAAAAATAAATTTGAAAAATAAAAGAATCAGTACAGTATAGTGGAAAGAACATTTTATTTGTTGTCAGAAGTATCAGGTTCTAGCTCTGCCTGTGTAACTTTGGATAAGTCTTTTGGTATGTCTGGGCTTTCCTTCACAACTGTGAAAAAAAAAACGTTACACTAGATCTTTATGGAAAAAGTCCATGGATTTATCCTAGAAGGGAAGGGAGGTATTGGTAGTAAGAGACACAACCCCTGTACCTGTGACCCTTTATAGGAAAAAACAAAGAATAAGAGGGCAATCTATTACTTAACTTGGGTTTCACATCTAAATAACATAACGTTAGAAAAGAAAAGAGTTTGCCTATTGCTCTTGAGGTTCAGTCAGAAGATAAAATATTTTTCTTCCTAAAATCTTATTTTCTTCAAAGTTCCTCAAGCTTGTTAGGTTTTATATTAAGAAATTAAAATATCCCACACTAATTTTTGTATTTATATCTTTGCTAACAGGAGGATGCATGTTATTTGTTCACTATTGGTACCTAACTTTTATTAAAATGCTTGTTACTACCGAGCTGTGGTCATTAGGGTAAACCCATGTACAACAAAATATCCAGGTTTGTGATAAGAATAAATTGTTATGTTGTGAGAAGGATGACTAGCACAGTGATATTTAAAAAAAAAAAAAGTAAACGATTTAAGGCTATAAATACCTGGCTATGAAGGGGGGCAATTAGTTAAATAAATGTAAACGTATTTATGCATTTGCTAGGGTGATATCATGCTGGTACATATTTTTTTTTCTTTTTAAACTGGCTTAATGTTTTCTAATTTAAAATGGAGGCCAGGCAGGAACCCTGCTGCAATGTCACAGTGTATAATTATTGGACAGCCAGCAGCAATCTTTAAAGCAAATTTCACACTATCTCTGAGACTAGTGTCATACATTGCTAGTTTGAATTAGTTTGTGAAAGTTATTTATATATCAAACACTTTAAATTAATGAAAGACAGCATTTCATTAATAATTTAGGCCTGGAAACTTATGTTTGCAGAGGTAATATAGCTACAAATAAGTATGTTAAGCAAAGATTAAATATTTAGATTTTATTTTCTTTTGTGATAAATCACTTATAAATTATTTCCTCCCTTTAACTTGTTGTTAGGACCTGAAGGTTAGCTTCTAGTATCTACCAGAAAACAAGTAGCATGTTTAAGCTTAACTTCCCATAGGACCATACTTGTGTCTTTTGCTTCCCACTGCAGCCAGTCAATTCCATCTGTGTCTCCCATGCTAGTTCTCTTCTCACCTTGTGACTCCATTTCCTGTAACAAATTTCAAGTAACACTTGGCTGGGAGCTTTGTGATTACCAGAGGGGGGACCCCTCCCTTTCATATAGCCTAAGCCATAAGGGAGAAATGACAAGGATAATCCTAATATCCCTACTATTTACTATGCAATCTTATTTGCGTTTTCCCTTCTTAAAGAGTACCTTAGACAAGATAGTGGTAGGCTGATTTGTTAAGAATCCAAGCAGGGAATGGGGCTCCTGGGTGGCTCAGTGGGTTAAGTGTCCGACTTTGGCTCAGGTCATGATCTCTCAGTTTGTGCGTTCAAGCCCCTCCCCCCCCACCCCCCCATCGGGCTCTGTGCTGACAGCTCAGAACCTGGGGCCCGCTTTGGATTCTGTGTTTCCCTCTCTCTCTGCCCCTTTCCTGCTCACACTCTGTCTTTCTCAAAATAAATATTAAAAAGAAAGAAAGAAAGAAAGAAAGAAAGAAAGAAAGAAAGAAAGAAAGAAAGAGAAAGAAAGAATACAAGCAGGAAATGAAGCTATGGTGGGATCATGGTAGCACAGGCAGGGCCTAGAAAAGATAGATGGTCAGGAGGTAAAAATCTGGACAAGGCTAGATTGTAATAGAACTGAAGATATGTAAAGCCTTGTTTAGAAGCGGGATCTACCAACAAGGAAGGTCAGGGTTTGGTTAGCAGGCAGAATCTGAGTGGAAATATGGAAAAGCAAACTCAAGCCAGAATTTCAGTCAACACCACGGACAGTTCCCAGTGCTGTCTCAGCACAGGTGTTTGCTCTGATAGCTGCCTCTGGCAGCATAGTTAGGGACAGTGGTAGTACTTGGCACAGTGACTAGACTTACTAATAGATGCCAGTAATAGTACCTCACTCTGAAGTGGATTTGAAGTTGATCAGAATTAGTAAATGCTTCATTGTGTGCACTTTAGAAGTACAATAGTCAGTATACTATAACGCATGGACAACTTGCAGTTTTGAGGTTGAACAATTAAGCTTTGCTTCAAGGACACTGGAAAGATATAATAATTATCTTACAGATCTCTATGGAAATTGGGAAGCAGTAAGTCATAATGGTTAAATGCAGGCATTTATGGCCCTGAATATCAGCTGTATTATCTGAGTTCCTTAATCTTTCCAAGGCATAGTGTATACATTGTGAGCATACTCCAGTTATAACACATGGATGATAATAGTGCTGACACTAAAGGGTTGTTGAGAGGATTAATTGTTAGTCTTTATTACTAGAACAACAATAGAAGTAACAACAACGACAATAGTAATTGTAGTAGTATATGATATTTACTATACTATAATCCTACTTATTCCATTAAACTCTTCAAAACTGGCCACATTGCCACATGGGCCTGAGGATCCTGATGAATGTCTTAAATATGCCAGTCTTATTTGTATGAAAGACTTTATAAAGGTTAGTAGATATTACTTCTTACATTAGAGAAGTGTGGTAAAATCTCTATGGGTTGGCCGATTGAGAACCACTGTTAAAATATAATAAAAGTTAAAAGTCAGAACTACCAATTTAGAGGTATAAATATGCCTGGATACTTGAGTGACCAAAGCTAAGATTGAAAGCTTTAACTTAGGGATGTGTACTTTTATCTCAGATTTATTTTTCTTTAAGTTTATTTATTTTGAGAAGGAGAGAGAGATAGATTGAGCAGGGAAGGGTCGAGAGAGAGAGAGAGAGAGAGAGAGAGAGAGAATCTCAAGCAGGCTCTGTGCTGTCAGCGCAGAGCCCTATGTGAGGCTCAAACCCATGAACTGTGAGATCATGAGCTGAGCTGAAATTAAGAGTCTGACGCTTAACTGACTGAGACACCCAGGCACCCGAGATTTATTCCTTTTAGGGTTGTTTGCTTCTTAATCATGTAAGAAAAACCTTCAACAATTTTGAGTCTACTGTATAGTAATACAGTTAAAATAGTTAAATGATCTGGGGCCCCTAGGTGGCTCAGTTGGTTAAGCTTCTGACTTCAGCTCAGGTCATGATCTTGCGGTCTTTGAGTTTGGGTCCTGCATCAGGCTCTGTGGTGACAGCTCAGAGCCTGGAGCCTGCTTCACATTCTGTGTCTCCCTCTCTCTCTCTGCCCTTCCCCCACTCATGCTCTGTCTCTCTCTCAAAAATAAACATTAGAAAATTAAAAAAATAATTAAATGATCTGGGTGGGAATAGTAATAAGTTTGGTATAAAAACTCATAATTCGGGGCGCCTGGGTGGCGCAGTCGGTTAAGCGTCCGACCTCAGCCAGGTCACGATCTCGCGGTCCGTGAGTTCGAGCCCCGCGTCGGGCTCTGGGCTGATGGCTCAGAGCCTGGAGCCTGTTTCCGATTCTGTGTCTCCCTCTCTCTCTGCCCCTCCCCCGTTCATGCTCTGTCTCTCTCAGTCCCCCCCCCCCAAAAAAAAATAAGCGTTGGAAAAAAAAACCCCAAAAACTCATAATTCTAATAACTAGTTGTGAGTGGTGTGCACATGTGTATATGTGTGTTGGTGAGTGGGTGTGGGTGTGACCAGGGTAGAAATCTACTAAAGAACATGTAATTCACTGCTGTTATTTTGAGTGCCCACATTATATAGCCCATTGCTTAAGGTATAGGTAGGCTTCAGATATCTCAGGGAGAGAGTTTGGAATTGTGAAAAATTGTCAGGGTTATTTTGGAACCAGAATAGCTTAAGTTTGAATTTCAGAACAGAAACTTACTGCACCTTGGACAAGCCCTTGAACTTCTTTGAGCCTCCAGTCCCTCCTCAATAAAATGCAGATAATATTTATTTTGAGAATTGTTAAGGAAATTTGGGATGGCACACAGTAGGCATTTGATAATAGCAGCTGTCATTATTTTTGTTAAATTAATGTACCAATTCAGCCAGTCCTTTGCACCAAATTGTTTATATTAAAAATTCTCTTCTTTTGTGATTTTGCCAAAGGTGAGTATTATTCTTTAAGAGTCCTCTTCAGTGATAGTTTAAACTTTAAAAGTTAAAATGTTTTTAGAATTTACTTTATCTTCTTTAAATATGTAAAACTACACATTTCCCTGCTTTTTTGATGAAGTTTTAAATTGAAATCTTTAAAAAATTTAATGTTTATTTATTTTTGAAAGACAGAGAAAGACAGAGAACAAGTGGGGGAGGGGCAGAGAGAGAGGGAGACACAGAATCTGAAGCAGGTTCCAGGTCGGCACAGAACCCAATGTGGGACTCGAACCCATGAACTGTGAGATCTTGACCTGAGCCAAAGTCAGACACTCAACTGACTGAGCCACCCAAGGGCCCCTAAACTGAAATTTTAATAGCTGCTTTCAGACATTTCCATGAACAATGTTCACACTCTATTAATAGTTTTTCAGGTCATGTGACAGTATGTATTTGTATCTTTAATTGAAAAGCCTGCATGGCTGTTGAATTTAAACAGACTGTTCTTTTCATTAACTTTTACATTTTCTGTGTTATTATGTTTAAAATGAACTTCTCCATCACAGGGAAAACACATTTTCCTTGGTGGGATGAATCACTGTTGACTGATTCATCTTCCTCTCAGGGCGGAAGCTTGGTCTAGTGGCTCAAGCTGTGATGTGTGAGTCAGTTGTTCAGGCTCCATTCCCCTTTTGGCTCTCCAATAGTTGGTTAAATCTCTTGCCCAATGGAGATGGCACCTCCCCTCATAGGGGGATTGTCAGAAGTGATGAATTTGCTCAAGGAAGAGTGGGAAATGGGCTGATGGGGAAAAGTGAGAAAAATATCCGTCCTCATTTAAAGCAACACATTTGGTATTCACCTTTTCCCCTGGATCCGCATTGACTTCAGGGACTTAGTTGTAATCAGAAGCGGTTGGATATTGGAACTTCAATTGCAGACCAGAAGAGATTATTACCTATACAGCCCTTCTCCAATAGTGACATCGAAGTGACTTAATAGGCAATGAGGATTGATTGTTAGTCTAAAGATAGGAGGCCTGTTAAAGCTTTTATTACAGTGATGTTTTCCTTTTAAACAGCACTGAACTGAAGATTTTCTCAGTGTGGTTTTAATCTCTGAGAGGAGAGATACACAGGACTAAAAGCAAACATATTGTTAGTATTTTATATTACTCGGTAAGCTTTTAGCTCTAAACAGGCTGTACATTTTACATTTAGCATATAGAGTAAGGAGAGCTTTAAAGCAAAATGAAGTGGTCTTATGTCATTATGCAGCTATTTACAAAAGAATCCATAAAAGAAGAGATTTTCTTTAAAGATATATCAATAGAATTATAAAGCTAACATTACAATAAGCCAATCATGTACTGATTAAATAAAGATATGCCAAAGCACACTTTTAAGTTTTATGATTTGATATATTGTTTATTTAAATGTATAGGCACAGTATTGGGGCTAGTTTGTGTATGTCCACTTTTGTATCATATTACTGTTTAATTATTCTCCAACTCTGGGCCGCTTGGCTGTTAGAAAGAACATTTTTCAGTCTCATGCTCTTTTCCTTTTCTGTGCTGTTTCTGGGGGCACTTTCATCATGGTCTTAGAGTTTTGTGTCTCAGTTTGGATTCACCCAGGACTTGAATACAGTTTATTTGGGAGATGATTCCAGGGAATAGGAGAATGAAGAAGGGATACAGAGAAGAAAGTCAATAGCATGTTACTAAGCAAGTTACTACAGTGTGCAGCTGTAGCCCAGTGTTACTGGGATTTCTGGGATACACGTGAAACACACCTCAGAATTATCCTCACAGAGGGACAAGGAAGCTGAGGTATTTGCCCCCATCCAGCAGTGGCTGACGGCTCCTTCCTGGGGCATTAACTCTCTTACAGTTTGCCTATGCATAGGCTGAGTGTGCTTCCATCGGTAGAAAGAACTTGCAGGCATGGAGACACAAGTGTTCTTGGTAAGCAGGTTTCAACACATAGAGGTGGTGCCAGTGGGATATGAGCAGGCATTAACCCTGCTTGCCACATACTCTTTTATTCGTAGTTATTTTTTCCAGCACAAATTTCTCCCAGGTCTCTAAGAATACATTTGTTTTGCTTCTTCCTTTGGAAGTATTGCCATAATAGTTTTTTATTCTGTTTCTTTTTAAAAATTGCGGCAAAATATAGGCAACATAAAATTTTACATATTACCATGTGGAAGTTCAGTGGCATTGAGTACATTCACAGTGCTGTGCAACCATCAGCACCATCTATTTTCAGACCTTTATTGACATCCCAGACTGAAGCTTCTTCTCCATTAAACAACAAATCC
This sequence comes from Puma concolor, assembly GCF_028749965.1. Taxonomy (NCBI): domain Eukaryota; kingdom Metazoa; phylum Chordata; class Mammalia; order Carnivora; family Felidae; genus Puma; species Puma concolor. Next base: position 43,098,847 of record NC_141678.1, on the reverse strand, counting down.
CAATTCCCCTCTCCTAAGGCTCCGGCAACCACTATTCAACTTTCTGTCTGTATAAATTGGACTATTCTAGTTGCTTTATATGTGTGGAATCATACAGTATTTGTTCTTTTCTGTCTGGCTTATTTTATATAGTGTCATGTCTTCAAGGTTCATCCGTGTTGTTGCATATACCAGAATTTCATTCTTTTTAAAGATTGAATAATATTCAATTGTATGTATATATCACATTTTATCTGTTCATCTATTGATAGACACTTGGATTACTTCACCTTTTGGCTGTTGTGAATAATGCTTCTATGAACACTGATGTATAGATCCTTGCTTTTAGTTCATTTGGCTGTGGAATTGCTGAATCACATGATAATTCTACGTTTAAGTTTGGGGAACTACCAAACGGCTTCCCCAGTAGCTGAATCATTTTACATTCTCACCAATACACAAGATTTTAAAAAAAAGTTTTTTTCTTTAATGTTTATTTTTGAGAGAGAGAAAGAGAGAGAGAGAGAGAGACAGAGTGTGAGGGGGGGAGGGGCAAAGAAAGACAAATAGAGACACAGAACTGGAAGCAGGCTCCAGGCTCTGAGCTGTCAGCACAGAGCCTGATGCAGGGCTTAAACCCATGAACTGTGACATCATGAACTGAGCTGAAGTTAGACACTTAACCGACTGAGCCACCCAGGTGCCCCAATATATAAGAATTTCACTTTAACCACATCCTCATGAATACTTGTTATTTTTAAAGATAATAGTCTACTAATGGGTGTGAAATGTATTCTTTCTCTTATAACTTACTTTAATATTATTTTGCTGTATTCTTTGAACATCTCTGGTGTAGAGAAAAGCACACTTTAAAATATTTATATAAAATTTAGTTGATCTAAAAAGTTCTTTAAAAAATTTTTTTTATTTTGAGAGGGAGTGCATGTGCAAGCAGGGGAGGAGCAGAGAAAGAGGAACAGAGAGAATCCCATGCAGGCTCCCTGCTCAGTACATACCCCAATGTGGGGCTCAATCTCATGACTGTGAGATCATGACCTGAGTCGAAATCCAATTGGAAGCTTAACCCACTGAGCCACCTAGGTGCCCCTAAAATGTTCTTTTAGATAAACATTTACATTTTCTGTTATATATTGATACATTATCATTATAGATAATTTAGAAAATATAAAAATATATGAAGCAGATAAAATTCACGTGTAGTCTTATGAATTAAATATAATTAATGAAAAATAAAATTTATTGAATAATGTATTCAACACATTTATATGACGGTAATTTTTATATTTTATTTTCTCTTTTAAAAATTTTAAACTTATTTAAATTCAAGTTAGTTAACATACAGTGTAGTATTGGTTTCAGGAGTAGAACCCAGTGATTCATCACTTACATAAAACACTCAGTACTCATGCCAACAAGTGCCCTCCCTAATGCCCATCACTCATTTAGCCCATCCCCCCCACCCACCTCCCCTCTAGCAACCGCCCCATTTGTTCTCTGTATTTAAGAGTCTCTTTTGGTTTGCTTCCCTATTGTTTTTATCTTATTTTTCCCTCCCTTCCCTGATGTTCATCCCCTACATGCTTCTCGAGTTCCACATATGAGTGAAATCATATGGTATTTATCTTTCTCTGCCTAACTTATTTTGCTTAGCATAATGCACTCTGGTTCCATCCATGTTGTTGCAAATGGCATGATTTCATTCTTTTTGATTGCCAAGTAGTATATTATATATATATATGTATATATATATATATATATGTGTGTATATATATATATATATATATATACACCACATCTTCTTTATCCATTCATATATTATGGTGACTTTTAAAGCCTGGATACCAAAGCCACACCGTCTTGGAGTTAAATCCTCACTCACTCTCTGTTTGACTTTGGGAATGTTGCATGACCTCTCAAAATCTCAATTTCTTTTTGTATAAAGATGGGGATAATAACAATAACTTAAGATTGTCATGGGCATTAAATGTTCATCATTGCAATGGTGTGTTATCAAGCAAATTACTGAAAAAAATAGACCAGAGGCCTGCTGCTTTAATAGACTAATGAAGAAAGAGATCTTAATAAAGAAATCATTATAATGAATATATAATTGCAAACTAAGAAAGGTTCTGTGAAAAAATACACAGTTCTAGAATAGCTTCCAAAATAAGTAAGTAAGTAAGTAAGTAAGTAAGTAAATACATACATATATACATAAAAAGGCCTGACTTGGGGTGCCTGGGTGGCTCAGTCGGTTAAGCGTCTGACTTTGGCTCAGGTCATGATCTCACGGTTTGTGAGTTTCAGCCCCGTGTTTGGCTCTGTGCTGTCAGTTCAGAGCCTGGAGCCTGCTTCAGATTGTGTCTCCTTATCTCTGCCCCTCCCCCACTCGTGCTCTGTCTCTGTGTCTCTTTCTCAAAAAATGAATAAACGTTAAAAAAAAAAGGCTGACTTAATCAAGGGTCCCTGAAGTCTTCCTTAGGGAAGTAATGCTTGGGGGAATCTAAATATTGAAGATGTGTTAACTGTATGGATTTTGGGGTAGGATTGCCATGGGAAAGTATTTTAGGCAGAGGAAAAGATTGTTTTATGATGGAAGGAGAAGATATGGGAATATACAGGAAATAGCACTATGTTCAAGATTGGAGAGTCAGAAAATTACTCATAGAAGGGGAGATACTGAGTTTGGTTTTGAAAGAGAAGGAATATTTTGCAGGGTAGAAGTTGGAGGAAGGCAGACAGTATGCTCCAGGCAGAAGGAACGTTTTAGAAGCTTCATTCATACTTATCATTTGGTGTACTGGGAACCTAAAGTATGAAGAAGGTAGTGGTAGGACGTTAAAATGGAGAAGTAGGTAGAGGCCAGATGATGAAGGATGTCAAAGCCATGAAGAATCTAGAGTGTTATCTGTGGGCAGTTGGGGAACATTGAAAGAGTCATGGAGGAATATGACCAGTTTGCATTTTTGAAACAACACTGTGGGATATATGAAAAATGGTTTCAGAGTTGAGGTGAGATTGGAAGCAGAGAAATAAATCAGGGGTTAGGGTAATTATTTGGATAGTCATTTCAGGAGATGATGAGAACCTGGATTGTAGCTGTGATTGTGGGGATAAGCAGGATGGAGAGTTTTGAGAGACTAAGTCCTAGAATAGCATTTAGTGACCCATGGGATATGGAGGATGAGGGAGAGAAATACAGAATAAAGTAAGCTTTCTGGTTTGGGTGGTTGGAAGGGTTGGAAATATGGATTAAGCATGCACCCGTCCTCCCCACCCCCCACCTCCATCCTCTTGATCATAGAGGAGGAAATGGAGACAAAAGATTTCAGTTTGGAACAAACAATTCTAAAATTTGTATGGAATCACAGAAGATCCCGAATAACCAAAGCAATCTTAAAGAAAAAGAAAAAAAAAAGCAAAGCTAATGGCATCACAGTTCCAGACTTCAAGTTATATTACAAAGCTGTAGTAATCAAAACAGTATGGTACTGGCACAAAAATAGACACACAGATCAATAGAACAGAATAGAAAACTGAGGAATGAACCCACAGCTATATGGTCAATTAATTTTTGACAAAGCAGGAAAGAATATTCAATGGGAAAACAATCTCTTCAACAAATGGTGTTGGGAAAACTGGACAACAACATGCAAAAGGAAGAAATGGGACAACTTTCTTACATGATACACAAAAATAAATTTAGAATGCATTAAAGACTTAAATGTGAGGCCTGAAACCATAAAAATCCTAGAAGAGGACACAGGCAGTAACCTCTTTGACATCTAGCATAGCAACTTTTTTCGAGGTATGTCTTCTGAGGCGAGGGAAACAAAACCAAAAATAACTGCTGGGACTACATCAAAATAAAAAGCTTATGCACAGTGAAGGAAACAATCAACAAAACTAAGAGGCAACCTACTGAATGGGAGAAGATATTTACAAATTACATCTGATAAAGGGTTAGTATACAAAACATATGAAGAATTTATACTACTTAACACCGAAAAACCAAATAATCCAATTAAAAAATGGGCATAGGACATGAACAGACATTTCTCCAAAGAAGACATCCAGATGGCCAACAGATAAGAAAGATGTTTATCATCACTTACCATCACTTACACCTGTCAGAATGGTTAAAATCAACAACACAGAAAACAACAGGTGTTGGCAAGGATATGGAGAAAAAGGAACCCTTGTGCCTTGTTGGTGGGAATGTAAACTGGTTTGTATTTACCCAAAGAATACAAAAACACCAGTTCAAAGAGATACATGCAGCCCTATATTTATAGCAGCATTATTTACAATAGCCAAGATATTGAAGCAGCCCAAGTGTCCATCAATTGATGAATGGCTAAAGAAAAGGTGATATCTATCTATCTATCTATCTATCTATCTATCTATCTATCTCTATATCTATATCTAATAATATTATTATTCGGCCATAAAAATGAATACAATCTTGCTATTTGCAAAGACATGGATGAAACTAGAGAGTATAATGCTAAGCAAAATAAGTCAGTCAGAGAAAGACAAATACCATGTGATTTCACTCATATGTGGAAGGTAAGAAACAAATGAGCAAAGGGGAAAAAAGGGAAAGAGAGAGAGACAAATCAAGAAACACTTTTTTGTTTTTTGCTTTATTTTGAAATAGACTCTTAGTATAGAGAACACACTGATGGTTACCAGAGGGGAGGGGAGTGAGGGGATGGGTGAAATTTGTGATAGGGATTAAGGAAGGCACTTGTGATGGATACTGGGTGTTGCATGGAAGTGTTGAAATCACTATACTGTACACATGAAATTAATATAACACTGTATGTTGGGGTGCCTGAGTGGCTCCAATCAGTTAAGCATCTCATTTTGGCTCAGGTCATGATCTCACGGTTTGTGGGTTCGAGCCCCACGTCGAGTTCTGTGGTGACGTCTCAGAGCCTGGACCCTGCTTTGGATTCTGTTTCCCTCTCTCAATACCCCTCCCCTGCTCACAACTCTGGCTCTCTCTGTCTCTGAAAAATAAATAAATGTTAAAAAATTAAAAGAAGGTAACACTGTATGTTAACTAGCCAGAAATAAAATAAAAACTTAAGGATTTCAGTTTGGACATACGGCTGGAAGGTAGCTGAAGGCTATATATGAGCTTGGAGGTGTCACAATTGTCTGGGCTGGAGATACAAATCTGGGAGCTATCAGTACATAGATGGCAGTAGAAGCCAATGAAATACTGTTTTACCTGCCCCTCCTTTCCATTTCTTCCCTCATATCCTCTTCTCAAGGCTAACTCCTTTTTTTATTTTGTTTTTCAGCCTAAAAGTTATTGCCTCCGACAGGCTTTCCATCCTCTGAGTAAATTAGGTGCCTTCTTTGTCCACTGTCCTGAGCCTGTTGACCCTCAGCACTCTCCTTAGTTGCTTGTCTTCCTGGCACGATCAGTGGGGGCAGGGACTATGCCCATCTCATTTTCTTTTGTGTATCCAGTGTCTAGCAGAATGCTTGGCACGTGGAAGGTACTTAAGTAATATATGTTGATTTATTGAATACATTAATAAAGAAGATTGTTCAGGAAAAATCAGTAAGTGAAAAGAAAACATCAGGGTCCAATGGAGACAGAGATCAAATAAAATGAGCATTAAAGTATCCTTTAAGAGCCAATTATTGATCATGACCATTTATGTTTCTGTCTTTTTTTTAATATATATAGTTAAAAAAATTCAACACAGTAATTATTCCAGACATAGACATTTTATTTTCTCTCACTTAGTATTTTAACACAAGGATTTTTGTCGTTATTGAAATATCTTTGTTTTTCACTTAGACTTTATTTCATTTTTGTCGGTTAGGTAGTAAGTTTGTGGGCACTCATTTGCTGTATAGTGGTGTGTTTTATTCATACTGGGATGATTTCAGAATTCCTATCATCTGATCCTTATGTGCTTACTCATTTATACATTCATATAGTTACTTAATAATATGTAAGATTTAGATGTTAATCTCAGAGAGCTCATTGTAGGATGGAAGAGACAGATGTACATACTTAATTACAAAAAGAGAACTTATGTACTCTAACACAGGTCTATGCTAAGTACCATGAATGTATAGTGAGGTAGCACCCTGCACATATTCCCCAAAGCCTGCTTCAGGATGATATCTGAAATTGAGTACTGTTGTATTCTCTTCTTAATATTGAACAACATAAAAATTCTGTGTCTAGATATTTATCTTTTAAAGCTTTAGATCATATGTTTGTTTACTTCTGTTTAGAAAGAAGGGAAAGTGGTGTTAATTACTTGCTATGTACCTGGCACTGTACTAGGTAAACTTATTCATATCGTTTACTTTAATCTTCATTATTTCCTTAAAAATAGTTGTAGTTATCCTTGTTTGACAGAAGAAGGAGTTGAAGCTCAGAAAAGTTAAATTATCTCCCCTTAATCACGTGAGTCACAAATAGGAATTCAGAGAATTAGTATTCAAATCAAAGTCTGCCTAATACAAAAGACATTGTGCCTTTATTTATTCTAAATATGTAACTCAGTGTGATTCTTAAAGAAAACTAGGACCTTGAAAAGAGACTTTTGTAGATGTAGAGGATCTATATATCCTTATCGTTTTGTATAAAATGTTTTAATGTTATACTGCCCCAAAAAGTTATTGTTTGATTTTCCATGGTAATACAGAAATGTTATAACACAAAAAGGACATTCATAGATAACCTCATACTTTATTTTTTACAATTTTTTAAATGTTTATTTTTGAAGGAGAGAGAGACAGAGCATGAGCGGGGGAGGAGCAGAGAGAGAGGGAGTCACAGAATCCGCAGCAGGCTCCAGGCTCTGAGCTGTCAGCACAGAGCCTGATATGGGGCTCGAACTCACAAACTGTGAGATCATGACCTGAGCTGAAGTCAGAACACTCAAACAACTGAGCCACCCAGGTGTCCTCATACTTGCTTTTTATCAATAGTTTCACCCTATTCCCTTCCTCTCCTATTGGGGCTTTTCTCAAATCTATTAAATAGAAGAAAAACAACTGACTTATTTGATTTCCAATTCTTTTAAATGTCTTGTGGTAGCACTAACAGTAGACAATGAATCCCGCTAAGAAATTATAGGTCAAAATAAGGAAGAACACAGCAATATTTGAGCACTAATCTTCAGTTATTTGCCATATGTGCACCTCAATCAGAGCAGTATTCCTCAGGCATGAACTGTCTTCTTTCTCCCTCTCCCGCTCTCCATCCCTCCTCTCTCCACCCCCTTGCAGCTTCTCACCACAGTGCTAGGTACAGAGTAAGGCCTTGATAAATACGTATTCAGTTGACAGGAGCAGGAGCCAGAGGCTGAGCTTATCCCACAGTATAATGTCAGCTGCAGAATAACAGAGCATGCTCTGGGTGATTAATGTATTTATGTATTCAACTGGTATTAGCAATATCCTCCCTGCCATCTTTCCACTCCATGTCCCTCATCTCTCAGCCCTGTGTTTGTAGAAAGGTATTTTATAAAGTGTGGTTGTTAATAAAATAAGCAAGAGGAGGCATGTGTGGGCTAAAGGTGTTAGGGAATTATTTATTAGAAGACATTCAATTCATGTAACTGTTCTGCTTCATATATACATACACACACACACACACACACACACACACACACACACACACACAGATTGTAGATGTGGCCAATCAACATTTTCTCAGTAGCAGTAAGTGAGATTGAAAAATTATATATTCATGGAATGGTGACTTTACTGCATCAGTCAGGGCTAGTTTTTTTTTTTAAATGTTTCTTAGGAATATAACATACGGTCTAGTTAAAAACAATGTCTCTAATGAAGGTCATAAGTGATGTTTTATTTTGTAGAAATGCAATGAATAAAGCAATAAGCAGTGATTCCTGTTACCTAAAGTATTCCAAGCTGATAAACAGAACCAGAAGAAATGATAAATAATTGCTGTTTAGTTACCAGAGAGTTGGATGTTTTCTGGATGATTCTTCTTTCTCCCTCCTCCGTCTCCCCCTCTTCCTCCTTATTTTCCCCCTCCTCCTCTTCCTCCTCCTCTTCCTCTTCTTCCCCTTCTTCCTGATTTATTGAGATATGATTGACATGGGAAAAGCTGTACGTATTTGATGTATACAACTTGATGAGTTGTATACATACCAACGAAACCATTGTCACTATCAAGGCCATAAACATATCCATCACCTCCCAATTTTCTTCTGCCCCTTTAATTATTATCATTATTATTTTTTGGTGTGTGTGGTAGAAACATTTATGTAAGATCCACCCCCTTAGCAAATTTTTATCTTTTATCTTTTCAAATCTGGAGTTGGAATAGTGATTGAAGCAATTAGAATTATAGTTTTATATTCACATCAATACAGAAAGGATATTTTTGGTCAGTTCTACATAGATTTAGGTATATTACGTACAATTCTCAACAAGATACTTAAGGCAGTACCTTTTAGCAAAAGGGGTTGTATAAGAAATACTTGGTTCATACAATGTGTGGGGGTTATAACTAATGTTTACAAAGCATATATAGCTAGCCACATGTCTTTTGCTTATATTGTGAGCTTTGTAGACCATTGAAACCTTTTTTTCAAGTGGAAAGTTGGCATCTTTCCACTGGCCAGAAGTAGCCAGTCATCCTTAATGAGGCACATGTTGTTTTGTTGGCTTAGTACTCTGGAGTCCTCCTTTATCCTTATTTCTGGATCCATTCCACAATGTCTTGATCTATTTCTTCAGAAACTGTGGTGGTTAGCCTCTAGGGAATTCTTGTTTTTGTTGCTAGACAAGTTGGAGGGACTTTAACATTCTCACTGTAGACCCTTTTGGGTTGAAGCCAGGGCTTTGCTAATTGTTAGAGACCCTACCCTTCTGGGTTTATTGTGGGGGGTTCTCCTTGTCCTTGCTGTTGGCTTCCTACACTTTAAGCTGTCTGGTGTGCCTTGTGTCTCTGTACCTGGTGGAATGGGTGAGGTAGTATTTAATTCTTATGGAAAACCGATCATTTTTGGCAGAGAAAGTTTTGCTGGAAGTATCATGTGGAAGATTAACTCCTTCGAGAAATACTTCTGTTATAACCTCTGTACCTGGGAACAGACACTCAGATTTCTTTATGTTCAAGTCATTCATAGTCATAGCTGTGCCATGCTAGTAGCATCAAAGGGCCTTTGATCATCTTTTTATTTTAAGCAGTATTAGTTGTTAGCTACCATATATGATTTATACTTTCCATTCAGATGTGTTTTATTTAATCTTGTGTGTTGATTCAATTTTAGGATTTCAGTTCTAAATGATTCCTTTTTTTGATGACCTCTTACCTCTTTCTGCAGTTTTACCATTCAACTCAATATTGGTTGGAGATGAACATCTCAGTCAAAGAGACTCAATGCATTGACCTGCTAATGGACAGTCAGCTTCTCTTTCTGGGAATTTGAATGTTGATATATTGAGAGCAGTCATTTGGCAGTGACCAAGACTCTATATATGGTCATGAAGACTTTAGGCTAGGGGCCATGTGAGAACTTTGGTTTTAGCTAACTTTGGTCAGATTCCAATTCTAAACAGTCATATGATCAAAAAGGTCTGGTGGTATGTTAAGGGGGTCATTTGTGCACCAGAAAATAGGGAACACAAAACAATTATTTGCTAATAATATTTGAATGTTTGCCATACTATTTAACTGTTTCACTATCTCGCTGACTTTTCTTCCCTCTGCTAACAGTTGTGAGTCTAAGAGACTAAAATTATTTGGGTGAGAAACCTTAGTTATCTATATGCAAGAATCATGTGTTCATTCCTAGAAAAATTGTAATGAGGCCTCAAGGTAGGCTAGTTTAAGAACATGCTTAGAATGAAATTGGATTTAGGGTCTTGGCAATACATGGCCTTGTGAGGTAATTTGCCAAACTTGTCTTCTGCTCAAGGGAAATGAACTTCAAGGCAATGAATGGGCAGTTAGAGTCCTTGAAAGAGTAGGGGTTAGTTCTGTGAAAAACACAGACTAGTTTGGAAGAATGTCAGGGGTAAATACCCACCCAGTTGGTGGTACTGGCATCCTGCTTCTTGGAGGAGAATGTAGAGTAGGAGAGGGAGGTCTCCACTCCCCTAAAAACATGAAGATTTTATTCCTGGAGGCTCTGAACTTAAGTATGGTTAAGTAGAGGCAATGAAACTGAAGCAAGTGGGACAACCTTGAAGAGCAGAATTATCTACACAATGGAGGAAAATAATGACTACTATTTATTGTATGTAATATGTGCTGAAAGTTGTATTAGGTAATTTAGATCATTTCTATCCTGACAGTAAACATGAAACATTGATATTAGTTTTATTTTGCAGAACAGGAAATTATTGCTTAGATTGTCTTATTATTTGTTAGTAAATGAAATGAAAACCCAGGCCTTTTGATTCCACTGAAAGTCCTAAAATAACCCTGCTTTGTCAGACTTTGGAGGATTTCTTATATTTTCCAGTAAAATCCAGAACATAAAATAGATCATCTATACTTCATTTTTGGACAAATGGAAAAGTGACTGAGTCCTTAGATATATCCCAAAACAAACAATAAAAAACCTCTCTCAAAATACCATATTCTGTTCAACTTTCATACCAACTGATTTCATGATGCCACATTTCAATCAAAAACATTTAGTGAGTTTCCTATAGGAAGAAATCTATGCTATTGAGATTGGCATTCAAAGTTCTCTGCTCAAGTGGTCTTTGAAATTCTCAGTAGAATCAATCCTATCTTTCTAGACTCCTCCCACTAGAAACCTAATCTTGGGCTGCAATCAAACCTGTCATTGTGCTATTCTCTTTCCTTCTGTTCATTAGCACCAGCCATCACCATGGCCTCTACCACCATCTGTGTGAAACATTCCTCATTTGCTTTGTTCTTTGAATTTTTGTTACGTTTTTAGTCTATATTTTTTATATAGCAAAACATATTCTAGTCTACTGTAATTATTTAAGAACCTCTACTAGAATCTATACATCCAGAGGAAGGATGCTTGTGTTAAATGTCTCTTTTTTTTTAAACAAAGGAGCACTTAAAGATTTATTCACTATTTATTCACTATTATGATAAAGTTTATAGATTCATATTTGATATTATTGGTACTAGTAATGATAATAACTCATTTACTGAGTATGTATTGTGTGCAGGACACTGTGTTAGACATTTTATATAGATCTTTTATTACTCAATCTATAATAACATTCCTGGGGAGGAAGGAGTTGAGGTAGCTAGCCTGTCACTATCTTCCCTGATTACTAGGAGTACCCTCCTGGGAAGAGAGAGGGAAGGTGGCCCAGTATAGGCTCCCTGTAAACATAAAAACAGATGGATCTCCAGGGAGATAGACTGGTGATATTTTCTAGGAAGATTTTCCTTCTCTATGGATACTTAGGATAGGATACCCCTGGTTAGGATTGTTTATGGTAAACAAACCAACAATCTATGGATTTATGAAGGCTGACTCCCTGGCAAATGTCAGGTATGTCATACAACTATCTGGGGGCAAAAAATGGAGATGTTTTATGACTTGAATGCTCCTCACTATGTGGGGTGTCCTTAGAGATCTCATCTATTATTCTGAGCCAGAGAGCACGTGTCCAAAGCAGGCACAGAGAACCCAGGAAGCCAGACAGTGTCCTGGACCTTTCCCTGCTTTGTCTCTACTTCTTAATTGTTTGTATCTCCTGAGACCTGTGAATGAATATTTACATTATATGGCAAAGAAGAATTAAGGTTGAAGACAGAATAAAGATTGCTAATCTTTTGAGCATAGAGAGATTATCCTGGATTATCTAGGTGGGCCCAGCATAATCACAAGAATCCTTAAATGTGGAAGAGAAACGCTGCAAAGTCACTGTCAGAGCGATGCAGTGTGAGAGACTTGATCAGTCATTGCTGGTTTTGAAGATGGAAGTGGCCATGAGTTAAGCAATGGAAGCAGTCTCTAGAAGCCAAAAAAGACAAGGAAAGGGATTCTTCTCAGCTTCTAGAAGGACTATAACCTTGACAACATCTTGATTTTAGTCTAGTGAGATCTGCTTTAGACTTCTGACTTCCAGAACTGCAAGATAAATTTGCATTGTTTTAAGCTACTAAATTGGTGGTAATTTCTTATAGCAGCAATAAGAAATGATTATAATAGGATATAACCCATGTATCTCCATTTGTAAAATCACCTGTCCAATCTGATGTGACTATTAAGTAGCACATTCTGCATTGAAAGCCAGGTTCATCTGACTCCAGAGTCTGTGTTCTGCTGTTTCATAGGCTCTGTTCTTATTAAAAGATGCCCCTGTGAAATTTTCTCTTGATAAATAGCTATAGTTTTTGGTTTCCTGTTTTTGTTTATAACACTTTTTTTCTGTTGCATTTAGGTTTGTTTACTTCCTAGTGAGAGAAATCATTTCCACCCACTGTCATGCCTAGCAGAGAGTTTTCCCCAGGTTTTTGGATGGGGCTTAAACAGTAGAATTAAGATCGCTCTGAGTATTAATTTGAGTTGTTGAGGTAAGAGAGATTCTGACTCAGCAGTCATATTAATTATAAATATTTGCAAGTCTTTGAGAAGAAAAGGTTTCTTACCAGCCTAAATTAAATAAACTTAAGTTATACAAACATACAAGTTTAGTATGGCATAGTTTTAGATGGTATCTTATGTCAAGAACAAATTTTGCTATTTATAAGATTAGATAAGAAACGTTTAGAGTCAGAAAAACTTTTAAATTCAAGCGTCTACTTATTTGTGTGACACTGGAATAATTATCTCTTAGCTTTAATTTCCTGATCTTTAAAATGGGGATAACGTAACTAAATAAGGTTCAAGTGAGAATTCATGTAAAGCACATTGCAATCCATAAAACATTATACAAACATAAGGTATAATAATTATTATTGTTATGAGATTTGAGAGAATATATGAGTCTATTTTAAATGCAATTCACTTGCTGAATAAAAAGTTTGGCTGATTATCATACCCCTAAGGAGTTACTACTGTCAGTTTTGTTTGAACAATTACTGGCTGATCAAGAAAAAAATATGAATCAATTTCAATAATACACATTATGATTAGCTTTCCCAAACTAATTTAGAGCACGGAGGTCCCTCAGTGTTCAGAACTCATAACATTTATTGTTTATAATAGTGGTTCACAAACTTGACTACACATCAGAAACACATGAGGAAATTAAAAAAAAATTTTTTTTCAGGCCCCATGCTGAGATACTCCCTTTCCATGTTTTTTTTTTTTTTTTTTTTCTGATGATTTTGATTACTGTCCAGATTTGGATGCCATTAACATATACCAGTCTTTTCATAGTCAGTAGACTTATTTAACCTGTTCTGCTAGGAAATTTTTTATGTTTTCAAAAATTTTCTTAGTTATGTTGTGAGCTTTGTATCTCCACAAAAATGGCTTGTCCTGAATATTATTGCTGATGATGTTTACATGGGGAAAAGTACTGCAGTGCACACAGGCCACAAGTAGTGGTTTGTACTTCAATTATTTGGAGACAAAATAGCAAGTTTTTAATTATTCATAACCTACGCTTAGAAAACCTGGAACTTGAAGAAACCATAGAAATTATCTTCTTCAATCTCTCTTTTTTTCCATCCTCAGATAATGAAACTTAGACCAAGAGATATTAAAAGGCCCATCCAAGGTGACTATGCCAGCCATTCAGAACTAGAATTTCCAGACCTTGTATTTTTCCTCTATTTGTGGTAATTATAGAAGACATAATTGACATTAACAAATAGTCAAATCTAATCTTCACAGGAACTCAATCTTTTCTCTTTTACTAGAATTCTTAATAAGTGACAGAATCCACAAACTAGAATTAAAATGTTTTTCCCCTTGAATTGTCTATGGTAGGTGTCTTAAGTAAGCATCTAAAAAATTAGAGAAGTGAAGGAGAAACCATCTGAATTAACAAGTGTTTGTACCCTCAACTGTTTGTATGTTATTTTATCTGTCCTTCCCTGTATTACCCAAAATGGAAATTACTGCAGTATTAACCTCTGCCAGCATCATTAATGGGACTGATTCAAACTAACACGAACAGATTGGACATTAAAATGCATAATAAAAACCACATACAGAAAGAAAAGAAATTTTTAACCTTGTTAAATAATGAAGCGCTTTTCTATTTGAGGTTTCACACATCCAGATGTAGGATGAAATTTTTCCCCTATAAATTTTTGACAAGTGTACTGGTTATGTTTCAGGAACTATATATTTCAGAAAGAAAGTTCCATTTATTCTAAATTCCTCTTTTGTCTCTTTTATAGTACCATAAATGATCTATATCTTTGTTACTTCTACCAAACACTACATTTTTAAAGGCGTAGGTTGTAATTTACTCATCTTTGACATTCTAGCATCTACCTTATGGTTGACTGTCCAGAAATATATATTCAGCTGTACTGATAAAGGAAGAAAACAAAAAACCTTGAGACCAGAGTTAAACAATCTTTTTCTTACTTCAAAGCTATTTTTATTTCTAGAAATATTCCAATGAAAACTTTTTGTACTAAAATTTGCATAGAAATTGGTTTCTTTGCTTTTTTATCAGATTAATTTTGATTTGACTTTTGACAATGAGATATGTAATAATAATCAAGAGATGATAATGTTTTGAGTTTTAAGGATTAGAGATTAGATTGTTATTTGAATGAGGTATATTAAAAACCAGATTGCTAAAATAAAAAGTAATAATTAGGAAAGGATAAAATTCACTCTTTTAACCAATACCAGGCACTGTCCCAAGTAATGGGGATACAACAGCAGACCAAAAGAGTTCTAAGTCCTTACCCTCCCCAAGGGGAATATGGAATATGGGTGCACATATACTATCAGGTAGTGAGTGTTGTGAAGAAAATCAATGGAGGAAAGGGATGAAGAATGACTGGGGAAGGTAGAGTAGAGGGAGGTAGAAGCTCCTTTTGGTAGAGTGTCATAAAGACTTCTCTGAGGAAGTGATATTAAATCAGCTAAAAATGTGATCATTAAGCATAAGTAATTTTAAAGGTAGTGTACATGGTTATTTTTACAAGTCTACAATAACTGAATACTTGTAAGAGTGGGAGATATTTTAGAGCATGTGTCTATTATATTACAAGTTCTCTCATTTTATAGATAAGGAAACTGAGGCTCTGTTTGAATAGGGACTGCTTGGATCACATAGCCTTTTAGTGACTTGCAACTAGAACCTTGTTTCTCGGTCCCCAGACCAATGATTTTTCCACAAACCAAGCTCTTTTCCATAAGTTTTTAGATGGGAAACCTCTTGAAGGGGATAAAGTTATATAATTTTAGCCCGAGAGAGGATGTATAGAATATGGGAGGGGCAATGCCATTCCTTTATAGGCACATTGAGGGGAAATTATGTCATTGACCAGTTCTGTGTATTTGAGTCTCTGGTGTGTTTTCTTAGAACAAGTTGGTAGTGTAAGTTCTTTTTTACTGGGTTTCCTTGAGTTGTTGCCTGGTCACTGGTACCATGTGGCCCCTAAATTTTGAGGCCTTGAAAAATTCTCATTTACTCTATCCTTACCTAATGGATAGCTCTGCATCTCAGGCCATTTCAGTTTGCTTTTAAGAGACATCTGGTTGTGGATTAAAAAATAAAAAACAAACAACCCCTCCCCTCCCAAAAAAAACACAAAACAAAAATAGGATCATGGAACCTAGCAAAGGCAACCAGTCAACCAGAGGCTCAACTGATTCATATTTTCTCCCTTGCACCTGCTCTAATTTTCAGATTTTAGTGTATGTGGCACACATGAATCCAAGAAAATTGAGAGGATAAATCAGATATTTTCTTTTTTATAGTGTCACTAGTTTGCTTAAATTTCTTTGAATGTCATCATCTATACCAGCATATCATTAAAATAAAAAATTAATGTACTCTGTCTTAGCATGTTCAGGCTGCTATGACAAAAATACCACAGACTGGGTGGTTTGCATACCAAACATTAATTTCTCACAGTTCTGGGGGCTGGGAAGTCCAAGATGAAGGTGCTGGCATATTCGATGTCCGATGAAGACCTGCTTCCTGGCTCATAGTTAGCTATGTTCTTTTTGTGTTCTCACAAGGCAGAAAGACAAGGGAGATCTCTGGGACCTCTTTTATAGGGCACTAGTTTAATTCATAAAGGCCCTACTTTCATGACTTAATTACTTTGCCATCACAATGTAGAGTAGGTTTCAACATACGAATTTGGGTTGGGGTGAGGGGACACAAACATTCAGTTTATAGCACACTCAAATAATTTTAGGATCTTCTTTGAAAGGTTTGTTAAGTCAGTATTAGTGAGATCTTAATGGTACCATGTTTGTCCACTAAGGTATCCATAAAAGAGTATTTTAATAACTTCATCTATTGGCTATTTGATATCTGAGAATCATCTACTAAGAAAACAAGGACAAGGTATTATCTTGAGGTTGCTTTTTGCACAGCAAATATATTGCTTTCCTTTACTCTGTACATTTATTTCACATGGCTCCACACTTTGTTGGCATGACAAATATTGTTCTTAAAAAAAAAACTAATAGTCAGTAAAGCATGGTTATTAATAACATGGTTTCTGGTGCCAGATTATGCCTGGGTTCAAATGCCAGTTATGCTATATTATATCCTAGCTGACTGACCTTGGGTAAGTTTCTTAAGTTCTGTATGTCTCAGTTTTATCATCTATAAAATGGAGGGAGTAGTGGTATTTATTCTGTGCAAATGTTATAGAAATACAAGAAGTTAATACATGTGAAGCACTTAGAGTAGAGCAAATAGAAATATGCTCATTGAACTATTGGCTGTTTATATTATGTTGATTTGTAGTTGTTAGAGGGCTGGACTAAAGTTGCCAATGAAGTCATTTTTTTCCTGGGCATTGTCTGTGCCAAAATGGAAAACAAAATCTATAAGGTGGCCCATGAGGGAAACTTTGGGACTGAATATGGAAGACAAAACTGAGTATTTTGATCTAGGTAAAAGTAAGAATGGTAAAGGGAGTGAGGAACATGTTAGAAGAAGACGAGTGTAGTCTCATCTGGGTTAAAGACATTAGTTGGAGGTGAGTCTTCTAGGTAGATTCTTTAATATTAATTGATACCAAATTAGCCTGTGAATGTAGTTTAAAATTTTCTCATTATTCCGAGGGCTCTGCTGTCTCACATGTGATTCATTGCATATGCCATGGTAAGGAAACTGATATATATATATATATATATATATATATATATATATATATATATATATATATATTATATATATATATTTAAATATATATTTTTTTTTGGAAAGAAAGAATGAATTTGGGATTTTGCAAACTGCCAGGCCATAGGGATTTATATATTTAATTGAGATATGGTTATATTAAGGAAAAGAGCCATGATGGGCTTTTGGTAATGTGGTTATAATTATAAAATGTTCTTCTAGTAAGATGGAGAAATGCTTTTAAATAAGAAGCCTTAGTTGAATAAGGAATATAAAAAGATTCATGGATAAAAAGATACATGGATATAATAATTTTCAGAAGTGCTACAAGTTGGAAAAAACATTTGTTAAGTAGAATGTCCTTTTTCTACCCCGGAACGATGATTCAACTGAGATTTCCTTTATCTGCTACTAACTTTCATGGTTCTTTACTAGTGAGGCAAATTAAAAATGTGTATGTATCCTTAAAAGTTATGTACCTGGCTATTTTGGTTATGTATCTTCAGAAGGGTATTTAACATTCTATGTGGACCTCTGAGGCTCAGCATTTTGTTGGTCACAACCTATTGTACTTTTCACAAATATGCCTGTGTGGATTGTGGTCATAATTGTTCTCTAACAATTCAGTTTTTTTTTTTAGCCTAAAACCAAATTAAAAGAAAACCCATAAGATATAAAAATGAGATATACATTTTGAATATCTCAGTTTTTGTTAAGTGCACTATTGGAAAGGAAAGGAGGGCTATATTTTCTCATTAATTATTAGATTTGGGATATTAAGTAAAAATGACAATTGCAAGGAAAACAATTAATATAATTGTAAGAGTAATTCCATCTAAACTTCTACTTTTGCTGTATATGGGATTGAGTGAACAGAAGCCAAATGAGAGACAGAAATCTGCTTAAAGTAGATAAAGGAATTTGGGAGATCTTTTCTTTGCATATGTATTAAAACCGGGACATATTACCTTGATGTAGTAACCAAGGTCTTGAGACTTCAAAAAATGATTTCCATTTTCTCTTGAAGTTAGTTTCATGGAGTTGTAGATCAAGAAGAGACCTATAAAGTATCTCATTCAGAAAACAGGGTCTTTCTTATGCTACAGGTAGAGTTTTCCAAATGTGGCTCTTAGTAGCTTTTTCCTTAAAGTGTGTTGTGAGTCAAAATGTGGGCAGTTTTCTTTGAGTCTAACATTCTGTTATTCAAGTGTTCCTTTTTTTTTCAGTCTTTAGGGGAAACAGAAAGTTTGATATCCTTTTTTAAATTCACAGAGTTACCACTGACCTTCTGTCTTCTTCAAATCTCCACAGATCCTGTAGTTCACTGACCCTTTATGAATACTCATGGCGCTCAGGACTGTGGGATTTGGAGAAAGGCAGCTGTGTCAGGCCATCTGATTAGAAGTAAATGCATGCACATAATATTCAGATACTCAGTGGAGTTCAGAGATGTTTATAAAAGCTCTGTTGACACAGATTGTGTTATTTGCACCCAGAATACAGACCTGAAGTGAAATTTCCTGAAAATATAAGCCACATATAATGATCTGTGTCTAATGGCATGTGGCGAGAGATGTGAGCATTATATCTTCAGGAATGGAATTTAACTATTGTTAAAGTTAATACAACTAAGATGTATAAAACTTGTCTGTGCAGTAGCTAAGGAATGATGTTTTGTAGTAAAATTTTTTAGCATGTAGGCCATGGTACCATTGGATTGAGTGTTAACTCCAGGAATAGCTTAGTTTAGATGGAGCAGAGATTGTATATTTCACTGATTCTTGTGAAAAAGAGAATTCAAACATTATCACAGTTTTTGCTTGTCCTTAGAAATCTTTTGTTACAACAGAATGCACTGAAAGGAAAATTGACCAGTGTTGTTGAACTCTTTCCAATGGAGTGATGAAATGGCCTATTTGCTTTCCCTTTCCCCTTATGTCAGAAATCCCTTCATACAACATTTGTGAAGTGAAATACACACACACACACACACACACACACACACACACACACACACCCCTTTTGGTAAATAAGTTTTTATGAATTTAAAAAACAAATTAGGGAGAGAGGGAAGATGGCGGCGTAGGAGGACGCTGGGCTCACCGCGCGTCCTGCTGATCACTTAGATTCCACCTACACCTGCCTAAATAACCCAGAAAACCACCAGAGGATTAGCAGAACGGAGTCGCCGGAGCCAAGCGCAGACGAGAGGCCCACGGAAGAGGGTAGGAAGGGCGGCGAGGCGGTGCGCGCTCCACGGACTGGTGGGAGGGAGCCGGGGCGGAGGGGCGGCTCGCCGGCCAAGCAGAGCCCCCGAGTCTGGCTTGCAAAAAGCGGAGGGGCCTGACGGACTGTGTTCCGACAGCAAGCGCGACTTAGCGGCTGGGAGGTCATAAGTTAACAGCTCTGCTCAGAAAGCGGGAAGGCTGGAGGACAAAGGGAAGGAGAGCTGCTGAGCCCCCGGACGACAGAGCTCAGTTTGGTGGGGAACAAAGGCTCTCGCCAGCGCCATCTCCCCCGCCCATCCCCCAGCCAAAATCCCAAAGAGAACCAGTTCCTGCCAGGGAACTTGCTCGCTCCGCGCGCAAACACCCAACTCTGCGCTTCTGCGGAGCCAAACCTCCGGCAGCGGATCTGACTCCCTCCTGCTGCCACAGGGCCCCTCCTGAAGAGGATCACCTAAGGAGAAGCAAGCTAAGCCTGCCCCTCCTGCCCCTGTGCACCTTGCCTACCCACCCCAGCTAAGACGCCAGATCCCCAGCATCACAAGCCTGGCAGTCTGCAAGTAGCCCAGACAGGCCACCCCACCCCACAGTGAATCCCGCCCCTAGGAGAGGGGAAGAGAAGGCACGCACCAGTCTGACTGTGGCCCCAGCAGTGGGCTCCGGGCAGACATCAGGTCGGACTGCGGCCCTGCCCACCAACTCCAGTTATACACCACAGCACAGGGGAAGTGCCCTGCAGGTCCTCACCACGCCAGGGACTATCCAAAATGACCAAGCGGAAGAATTCCCCTCAGAAGAATCTCCAGGAAATAACAACAGCTAATGAGCTGATCAAAAAGGATTTAAATAATATAACAGAAAGTGAATTTAGAATAATAGTCATAAAATTAATAGCTGGGCTTGAAAACAGTATAGCGGACAGCAGAGAATCTCTTGCTACAGAGATCAAGGGACTAAGGAACAGTCACGAGGAGCTGAAAAACGCTTTAAACGAAATGCATAACAAAATGGAAACCACCACAGCTCGGATTGAAGAGGCAGAGGAGAGAATAGGTGAACTAGAAGATAAAGTTATGGAAAAAGAGGAAGCTGAGAAAAAGAGAGATAAAAAAATCCAGGAGTACGAGGGGAAAATTAGAGAACTAAGTGATACACTAAAAAGAAATAATATACGCATTATTGGTATCCCAGAGGAGGAAGAGAGAGGGAAAGGTGCTGAAGGGGTACTTGAAGAAATAATAGCTGAGAACTTCCCTGAACTGGGGAAGGAAAAAGGCATTGAAATCCAAGAGGCACAGAGAACTCCCTTCAGACGTAACTTGAATCGATCTTCTGCACGACATATCATAGTGAAACTGGCAAAATACAAGGATAAAGAGAAAATTCTGAAAGCAGCAAGGGGTAAACGTGCCCTCACATATAAAGGGAGACCTATAAGACTCGTGACTGATCTCTCTTTTGAAACTTGGCAGGCCAGAAAGAATTGGCACGAGATTTTCAGTGTGCTAGACAGAAAAAATATGCAGCCGAGAATCCTTTATCCAGCAAGTCTGTCATTTAGAATCGAAGGAGAGATAAAGGTCTTCCCAAACAAACAAAAACTGAAGGAATTTGTCACCACTAAACCAGCCCTCCAAGAGATCCTAAGGGGGACCCTGTGAGACAAAGTACCAGAGACATCACTACAAGCATAAAAAACATACAGACATCACAATGACTCTAAACCCATATCTTTCTATAATAACACTGAATGTAAATGGATTAAATGCGCCAACCAAAAGACTTAGGGTATCAGAATGGATAAAAAAACAAGACCCATCTATTTGCTGTCTACAAGAGACTCATTTTAGACCTGAGGACACCTTTAGATTGAGAGTGAGGGGATGGAGATCTATTTATCATGCTACTGGAAGCCAAAAGAAAGCTGGAGTAGCCATCCTTATATCAGACAAACTAGACTTTAAATTAAAGGCTGTAACAAGAGATGAAGAAGGACATTATATAATAGTGACAGGGTCTATCCATCAGGAAGAGCTAACAATTATAAATGTCTATGCACCGAATACCGGAGCGCCCAAATATATAAAACAATTACTCATAAACATAAGCAACCTTATTGATAAGAATGTGGTAATTGCAGGGGACTTTAACACCCCACTTACAGAAATGGATAGATCAACTAGACACACGGTCAATAAAGAAACAAGGGCCCTGAATGAGACATTGGATCAGATGGACTTGACAGATCTATTTAGAACTCTGCATCCCAAAGCAACAGAATATACTTTCTTCTCGAGTGCACATGGAACATTCTCCAAGATAGATCATATACTGGGTCACAAAACAGCCCTTCATAAGTTTACAAGAATTGAAATCATACCATGCATACTTTCAGACCACAATGCTATGAAGCTTGAAATCAACCACAGAAAAACGTCTGGAAAACCTCCAAAAGCATGGAGGTTAAAGAACACCCTACTAACGAATGAGTGGGTCAACCAGGCAATTAGAGAAGAAATTAAAAAATATATGGAAACAAACGAAAATGAAAATACAACAATCCAAACGCTTTGGGATGCAGCGAAGGCAGTCCTGAGAGGAAAATACATTGCAATCCAGGCCTATCTCAAGAAACAAGAAATACAAAATCTAACAGCACACCTAAAGGAAATAGAAGCAGAACAGCAAAGGCAGCCTAAACCCAGCAGAAGAAGAGAAATAATAAAGATCAGAGCAGACATAAACAATATAGAATCTAAAAAAACTGTAGAGCAGATCAACGAAACCAAGAGTTGGTTTTTTGAAAAAATAAACAAAATTGACAAACCTCTAGCCAGGCTTCTCAAAAAGAAAAGGGAGATGACCCAAATAGATAAAATCATGAATGAAAATGGAATTATTACAACCAATCCCTCAGAGATACAAACAATTATCAGGGAATACTATGAAAAATTATATGCCAACAAATTGGACAACCTGGAAGAAATGGACAAATTCCTGAACACCCACACTCTTCCAAAACTCAATCAGGAGGAAATAGAAAGCTTGAACAGACCCATAACCAGTGAAGAAATTGAATCGGTTATCAAAAATCTCCCAACAAATAAGAGTCCAGGACCAGATGGCTTCCCAGGGGAGTTCTACCAGACGTTTAAAGCAGAGATAATACCTATCCTTCTCAAGCTATTCCAAGAAATAGAAAGGGAAGGAAAACTTCCAGACTCATTCTATGAAGCCAGTATTACTTTGATTCCTAAACCAGACAGAGACCCAGTAAAAAAAGAGAACTACAGGCCAATATCCCTGATGAATATGGATGCAAAAATTCTCAATAAGATACTAGCAAATCGAATTCAACGGCATATAAAAAGAATTATTCACCATGATCAAGTGGGATTCATTCCTGGGATGCAGGGCTGGTTCAACATTCGCAAATCAATCAACGTGATACATCACATTAACAAAAAAAAAGAGAAAAACCATATGATCCTGTCAATCGATGCAGAAAAGGCCTTCGACAAAATCCAGCACCCTTTCTTAATAAAAACTCTTGAGAAAGTCGGGATAGAAGGAACATACTTAAAGATCATAAAAGCCATTTATGAAAAGCCCACAGCTAACATCATCCTCAACGGGGAAAAACTGAGAGCTTTTTCCCTGAGATCAGGAACACGACAGGGATGCCCACTCTCACCGCTGTTATTTAACATAGTGCTGGAAGTTCTAGCAACAGCAATCAGACAACAAAAGGAAATCAAAGGCGTCAAAATTGGCAAAGATGAAGTCAAGCTTTCGCTCTTTGCAGATGACATGATATTATACATGGAAAATCCGATAGACTCCACCAAAAGTCTGCTAGAACTGATACATGAATTCAGCAAAGTTGCAGGATACAAAATCAATGTACAGAAATCAGTTGCATTCTTATACACTAACAATGAAGCAACAGAAAGACAAATAAAGAAACTGATCCCCTTCACAATTGCACCAAGAAGCATAAAATACCTAGGAATAAATCTAACCAAAGATGTAAAGGATCTGTATGCTGAAAACTATAGAAAGCTTATGAAGGTAATTGAAGAAGATTTAAAGAAATGGAAAGACATTCCCTGCTCATGGATTGGAAGAATAAATATTATCAAAATGTCAATACTACCCAAAGCTATCTACACATTCAATGCAATCCCAATCAAAATTGCACCAGCATTCTTCTCGAAACTAGAACAAGCAATCCTAAAATTCATATGGAACCACAAAAGGCCCCGAATAGCCAAAGTAATTTTGAAGAAGAAGACCAAAGCAGGAGGCATCACAATCCCAGACTTTAGCCTCTACTACAAAGCTGTCATCATCAAGACAGCATGGTATTGGCAGAAAAACAGACACATAGACCAATGGAATAGAATAGAAACCCCAGAACTAGACCCACAAACGTATGGCCAACTCATCTTTGACAAAGCAGGAAAGAACATCCAATGGAAAAAAGACAGTCTCTTTAACAAATGGTGCTGGGAGAACTGGACAGCAACATGCAGAAGGTTGAAACTAGACCACTTTCTCACACCATTCACAAAAATAAACTCCAAATGGATAAAGGACCTGAATGTGAGACAGGAAACCATCAAAACCTTAGAGGAGAAAGCAGGAAAAGACCTCTCTGACCTCAGCCGTAGCAATCTCTTACTCGACACATCCCCAAAGGCAAGGGAATTAAAAGCAAAAGTGAATTGCTGGGACCTTATGAAGATAAAAAGCTTCTGCACAGCAAAGGAAACAACCAACAAAACTAAAAGGCAACCAACGGAATGGGAAAAGATATTTGCAAATGACATATCGGACAAAGGGCTAGTATCCAAAATCTATAAAGAGCTCACCAAACTCCACACCCGAAAAGCAAATAACCCAGTGAAGAAATGGGCAGAAAACATGAATAGACACTTCTCTAAAGAAGACATCCGGATGGCCAACAGGCACATGAAAAGATGTTCAGCGTCGCTCCTTATCAGGGAAATACAAATCAAAACCACACTCAGGTATCACCTCACGCCAGTCAGAGTGGCCAAAATGAACAAATCAGGAGACTATAGATGCTGGAGAGGATGTGGAGAAACGGGAACCCTCTTGCACTCTTGGTGGGAATGCAAATTGGTGCAGCCGCTCTGGAAAGCAGTGTGGAGGTTCCTCAGAAAATTAAAAATAGACCTACCCTATGACCCAGCAATAGCACTGCTAGGAATTTATCCAAGGGACACAGGAGTACTGATGCATAGGGGCACTTGTACCCCAATGTTCATAGCAGCACTCTCAACAATAGCCAAATTATGGAAAGAGCCTAAATGTCCATCAACTGATGAATGGATAAAGAAATTGTGGTTTATATACACAATGGAGTACTACGTGGCAATGAGAAAAAATGAAATATGGCCTTTTGTAGCAACGTGGATGGAACTGGAGAGTGTGATGCTAAGTGAAATAAGCCATACAGAGAAAGACAGATACCATATGGTTTCACTCTTATGTGGATCCTGAGAAACTCAAGAGAAACCCATGGGGGAGGGGAACAAAAAAAAAAAAAAAAAGAGGTTAGAGTGGGAGAGAGCCAAAGCATAAGAGACTGTTGAGAACTGAGAACAAACTAAGGGTTGATGGGGGGTGGGAGGGAGGAGAGGGTGGGTGATGGGTACTGAGGAGGGCACCTTTTGGGATGAGCACTGGGTGTTGTATGGAAACCAATTTGACAATAAATTTCATATATAAAAAAAAAAATAAAAAATAAAAAACAAATTAAAAAATTAAAAAATTAAAATATTTTAAAAGTTAATTTAAGAAGTTTAAAAATTTAATGGAATGTTACAGTGTGGGGCTAATTAGGATCTGAAGAAACCTGGCCTAAAAATCAGGAAACAGAGAAGCAAATCTTATTCTTGATACTAGCTAATTTTTGGCCTTGTGGAAATCACTTCTGCCTTTTATCCTTAGGTGTTTAATTGGTAAAAAAGATGTGTGTTGGGGGGAGGGTGGAGAGGGTGAGAGAGAAAGAGAGAGGGAGAAATCAGTGGGTTCTTAAATAAGGTGATACTGACCCCCAGGGAACATTTTTATTTGTCACAATGATGGGATTTGTTGGCAGTTACTAGTCATCAGTCTGGGCTGGAAAACAGGCTACAATACACAGGACCATCTTACACAGTGAAAAGTTTCCTGCCTGAAATGTCAGTAATTGGGATTCCACTTTTATTTATTTATTTAAAAAAATTTTTTTAATGTTTCTTTATTAGAGACAGAGAGAGGGAGAGAGAGAGAGAGACAGAGAGAGAGAGAACTAGCAGTAGAGAGGCAGAGAGAGATGGAGACACAGAAGCTGAAGCAGGCTCCAGGCTCTGAGCTGTCAGCACAGAGCCTGATGTGGGGTCAAACTCACGAACCGTAAGATCATGACTTGAGCCGAAGTCGGACACTTAACCAACTGAGCCACCCAGCTGTCCCAATCAGGACCCCACTTTGAGGAAGCTGTAGATAATTCTCTAGGATCTCTTCCAGTTTGTATTCAAATGGCACAATTGGTAAAAACAACAGTAGATTAAATAAAAAAACAAGTTGCATGAAATCAAAACCATAAATACAAAGAAACATTTCAAATTCTTACAAAAAGCTTGAGGCAAATGTAGTCTATATGCTTATTTACTAGGAAGGGAAACAGTTGTTTATTGATGTTTCTGTACCAGTCATTTTCTCAATTGCAGTCACATACATTTTAATGATGCCCAAATTAGATGCTGCTATTGCTATTTTGCCAATAATAAGCCTGAAGCTTAGGAAGGTTGATCAACTTGTCTAAGATTAGATCTAAGTGGCAGAACCAAATGTTAATTTAACCCCATCTGGCTCCAAACCTGGGGCTGTTTCCCAACATTACGCTCCCTTGAGAATGGAAAATAGTAAAGATGATGGTCAAAAAGTACATGTATGTCAGTGACCAGCTATTATGAGCTTGGTTTCCATTCATTGGGCATACTATTCTCTTTTGCCTCTCAGCCTGTGCATAGGCTGCATCCTTTTTTCTGAACTCCTTCTCCTCACCTGGCTAACACATCTTTATCCTCAGGTCTTGCTTGTGCTTTATTTCCTCTGGGAAGTTTTCCTGACCACGTGGCACCTAATTCAGGCACCCCATGTTGTGCTTCAGTGGCTTCCTACACCTTCCTGTCATATGCACACATCCCTTAGTGCCATTTTGTACCTTACCAAATATTTGTTGAACAAAGAGAGATGATAAAAAGTTGATGTAGCAATTTATTTTAAGAAACAAAGTGATATTAATTAATGGTGAACATTTTGAGTATTTGTTTTGTAACGTAGGATAGAATTCATTTTATTTACATATGTAATTTTTATATCACATTTCTTATCACTCTTTATAGTGTGGCTTCCTTTTTTTCATTTAAAATAAGAAGTTTATTTAAACAACAATATGCCTTTAGCCTCTGCTACAAAGCTGTAGTCATCAAGACAGTATGGTATTGGCACAAAAATAGACACATAGACCAATGGAATAGAATAGAGACCCCAGAATTGGACCCACATATGTATAGCCAACTAATCTTTGACAAAGCAGGAAGGAGTATCCAATGGAAAAAGACAGTCTTTTTACCAAATGGTGCTGGGAGAACTGGACAGCAACATGCCGAAGAATGAAACTAGACCATTTTCTTATACCATACACAAAAATAAACTCAAAATGGATGAAGGACCTGAATGTGAGCCTTGAAACCATCAAAACCCTAGAGGAGAAAGCAGGAAAAAATCTCTTTGACCTCAGCTGCAGCAGTTTCTTGCTCAACACATCTCCAAAGGCAAGGGAATTAAAAACAAAAATGGACTATTAGGACCTCATCAGAATGAAAAGCTTCTACACTGCAAAGTAAATAATCAACAAAGCTAAAAGGTAACTGATGGAATGGGAAAAGATATTGGCAAATGACACATCGGATAAAGGGCTAGTATCTAAAACCTATAAAGAATTCATCAAACTCCACCCCCAAAAAACAAATAATCCAGTGAAGAAATGGGCAGAAAACATGAATAGACACTTTTCTAAAGAAGACACCCAGATGGCCAACAGACATGCAAAGATGCTCAACTCCACTCCTCATCAGGGAAGTACCAATCAAACCTACAATGAGATATCACCTCAAGCCAGTCAGAGTGGCTAAAATGAACAAATCAGGAGACTATAGATGCTGGTGAGGATGTGGAAAAATGGGAACCCTCTTGCACTGCTGGTGGGAATGCAAACTGGTGCAGCCACTCTGGAAAACAGTGTGGAGGTTCCTCAAAAAATTAAAAATAGAACTACCCTATGACCCAGCAGTAGCACTGCTAAGAATCTGCCCAAAGGATACAGGAGTGCTGATGCATAGGGGCACATGTACCCCAATGTTTATAGCAGCACTTTCAACAATAGCCAAATTATGGAAAGAGCCTAAATTTCCATCAACTGACAAATGGATAAAGTAGATGTGGTTTATATATACAATGGAATACTACTTGGCAATGAGAAAGAATGAAATCTGGCCATTTGCAGCAACGTGGATGGAACTGGAGGGTATTATGCTAAGTGAAATAAGCCAGGCAGAGAAAGACAGATACCATATGTTTTCACTCATATGTGGATCTTGAGAAACGTAACAGAAGACCATGGGAGAGGGGAAGGGGGAAAAAAGTTACATAGAGGGGAGGAGGCAAACCATACGAGACTCTTAAGGACTGAGAACAACCTAAGGGTAGATGGGGGGTGGGAGAGAGGGGGAAGTGGATGATGGACAGGGAGAGGGCACTTGTTGGGATGAGCACTGTGTGTTGTATGGAAACCAATTTGACAATAATTATATTAAAAAAAAAAAACCCAGAAGGACTCTTGATTTGAAGGGAAAACCATCTGGATTTCATTTCTTTTAGAATAATTTATCCCTAAAGACAGATTGCCCTACATGTAACAGCTATGTACAAAATCGTTCTAAAATTGTCCTTGTTTTACAATGATAAGTGAAAAACTTTAAAATTCTACAATCAAACAAGGTATGCAAGGATTTTTGTGTTGTTCTTTTTTTTTTTTTTTTTTTTTTGTTAAGCAGTGAGAGCAGAATAACGTATTGGGATATAAAGATAAGAGCTGAATGAGCATGCCACTAATGGAGAAAGGGGGTATTTTCACAGAACCGGTAGTTTTTCCCATCCCATCTCCAAGTGATGTTGATGAAAACATATCATTGGCAATTTAGTTTAAAAAAATGCAATATGCTTGTGTACATACACAGTTACCTTATGTTAAATAAAGGAATGGGGAAGGGGAAATGAAAGAATTAACTATACTGTAGTAATCAGGATGTGGTGGGACCAAATTGCGGTTTTCTCTTTGAGAATGTATTCTTGGTCTGGAGGAACAGAGTTCTGGAGTAAAGTAGCAACTTCCCTTTTTAGTAGACACCTCCCGTCTGCTGCTAGAACACAACTATCTTCATCCTCCATTTCCAACTATGCAGGTGTGTCTTTCATTGATTAGCTGCCTATCAAATCGCAATCTGATCTGCCTCATTGACAAACCTTGTCATTCACAATAGGCTTTCATTAGTTTACTAAGTGATGATGTATGCCTCTTAATCTTACACTGCACCACAGAACCATCCTGCCTCACCACCTTCAAATTAATATGATCGTTGTCCTTAGTCTTAACTCCTTTGTTGGGGTTTTCTTTGGCCATGGCAAGTGTCGAAGTCTCAGCTGCCACTTCAGCAAATGAGGTACCGGGCCCACACCCAATGAACACACAAGTAGCACCAAGAGTGACAGAAGGAGGCATTACCAGTGGAGGAAGGAGAGGGCACACACTCTATAATGTCTGTTTCTAAAATCCAACCCTCCTATTTATGTTTTCTTTCTCTCGTACTTTTACTGTTTGATATCTTTTATTTTATGTGTATGTGTTTTTTCTTTAGTCATCTGTTTAAGAGTTAAATATATGATGCTTACATATCCTGTGGGGCAGAATAGCAGAAAGGTAAGCGTGCAGATTATGGAGCCAGACAGCCTGGGTTTGGGGATCTTGGTTCCACCACTTAGCTGCATGACTTTTGGCAGGTCACTTAGTCTTTCTTCATATGTAAAAACTAAGGAAATAGGACCACTTCTCTTTTATGATTGTTTTGAACTATTAAGTGAGGTAATACATGAAACATTTACCATATACCTAGAAGCATTTAAGGGACTGGAGGAAAATTGCCATGTAATGTAAGTGCAGTTATTATCATTAACTTTAATTAGAACTTTTTAGATAAATTTTTTTGGAAAATGTGTATTATAAGAAGGAGGGGAATGATTAAACTTGATTCTCTCCATTCAAGGACAGTTTAAATAGAGACAATTTTGATCCATAAAACCCGAGGCAACTTAAACCAATCAGTACCAGTGTGGAGAAACAAGAAACACTTGTTTCTGTCCTAGGATGAATTTAGTGGTGGAACATCCCAGAAGAGGACATCAGCCATTTAGTGCCATTTTCTTTCTCAGATACAACTTTGTTCTTAGCCATCATGTTTGTGCTGTTACTGTCAAATTTAGGCTTTTCCATTTCTCCTTATTGAAATGGTGAGATTGAAGACTGGTAGGTCTAACAAAGAACAGGTCCCTGGGGATAATTTTGGTGACAGATTTTTGCAATATGGATGTATGCAGTTTTAATATTCTGTTTGTAGAAGTTCCTGAACATTATTAATGATAATTTAACAATTGCCTTATGTACACCTGAGGATTTAATACACCACTAAAGTCATTCTCTCTTCTACACACTGGACCTAGGTTAAGCCTCACAATAACTAATTCGATGCACACCCAGAATTAAGACTTCAGTGGTTCTATTGTTTTTGTGTATGGATCCTGTGCATCTCTAGATTCCAGCAACTAATAGATGACAGTTACGCTGGTTTGCTCAATACTATTTCCCACCAATGTTTTCTTGTCATGCAACTCCATGGGGACCCATTTTAAATCATACCAATAAATCCTAGTTAGTGAAGTGTGTATAAAGACTTCCTGAAGTGCAAAATGCTGAACTAACAATCATATAAATGTTTTTTTATAGTCCCCATCATGTTAGATGTAGTCTGAGAGGTGAGGAATTCTAGATTAAGTACATTTTTTCTTCCTTTGGAAGTCTGGAGAATTTATATTTTAATTGTTTACTAAACTATGAATAGTCTAAACTGCCAAATTATTATGCTATAATGTTAAAAGAAAGCTAAGAAAGCCAAAATTATTCATGACACCATGTGACAGATTTTTATGATAGGGAACAAGTAGTGTATTGTGACAAAAATCAGATCTAAGAGAAAAACCTACATGGTGGGACTGATGGCATTCTCTCCATTTTCAATGGAGAAAGCTTACTTGCTCCACTGGAGAGCATGTTGTATTCTTAAATGTAGGGATATGTGGAGATAAAGCAGAAGAAAATGTTCTTTGAAAAATGAGTCCTATTGATAGCAAATCATGATTGGGTTTTGCTTTAATGTTTACCAAATAAATGCCATTCTATGGCTATATTCACTTGCAATTATGTGGTGTTTATATCTGAACACGCTTGCTAATTAGGAATTGGGTGAATAATGTGGGGGAAAATATATCTGTGTTCTACATAAACATTTGAATAAATTTTTATGACATAATATAAATGCTAAGCTTTCTCAGATGTAGCAAGTGCTGTGGCTATCCCATTTGGTCATTACAATTACAGGAATGTATGGGAACACCTCTTTGTTCCTTAATGGTAAGAAGAACTACAATTAAATTAAGCTGAAACAAGAAAAAAGGACATGTGTATATTTATAGAGTTTGTTATATTAGCCTTTTATTACCACTTATGGGTCTTTCTATTTCTTTTTATGCCTTTGAGTTACCATCTGGTGTAATTTTCTTATATCAATACAGTTTTGTTTTTGCCCACCTCCTTTGTGCTGTAATTGTCAAATACATTGCATTTATACATAATAAAGCCCAGTGATACAATTATATAGTTAAGTGAAGAAATATGCAATTAAACTGTCTTTTATAATTACCTACAGAAAAATTGCCTTTATCCACACTTTTTGTTTTTCTCACGTAGTTTCAAATTGCTGACATCCTTTGTGTGTTTGTTTTTTGATGTTTTATTTTTGAGAGATAGAGAGAGACTGAGCATGAGTGGGGAAGGTGCAGGGAGAAAGGGAGACACAGAATCCGAAGCAGGCTCCAGGCTCAGAGCTGTCAGCACAGAGCCCAACGTGGAGCTCGAACTCATGAGCTGTGAGATCATGACCTGAGCTGAAGTTGGATGCTTAACTGACTGAGCCACCCATGCATGGGTGGCTCTTTGATTTAGTATAAAGAATTTTTGTCAGTATTTCTTGTAAGGTGGGTCAACTAGCAACAGAATCTCTCAGTCCTTGTTTATCTGGGATTTTTTTTTCTATTTTTCTTATGGTATTCCCATTTTACATAGTTTGGTGTGCTTAGTAGTGTCCAACCATTTTTGAGACTTCATTTTACTTTATTCTTTTTTCTCTGTTTTACAGATTGTATAAGTTCTATCAATCTGTATTCAGGTTTGCTGATTCTTTCTTCTGCTGTCTCAAATCTGCTGTTGAGAGACTCTAGTAAAATTTTAATTTTTGGTTATTATACTTGTTAACTCCAGAATTTCTATTTTTTTGTCTTTATAGTTTCTACTTTGTTGATATTCTCTATTTGGTAAGATATTGTCATCATATTTAATTTATTTATTTTAATTAAAAAATTTTTTTAATGTTTACTTATTTTTGACAGAGAAAGACAGAGTGCAAGCTGGGGAGGGGCAGAAAGAGAGAGGGAGACACAGAATCTGAAGCAGGCTCCAGGTTTTGAGCTGTCAGCCCAGAGACCGACACAGGGCTAGAACCCACGAGCTGTGAGATCATGACCTGAGCTGAAGTCGGATGCTTAACCGACTGAGCCACCCAAGTGCCCCCATTGTCATCATAGTTTAAAATGTCTATTTGGGATTTACAGGCATTCAAAGAAACAGGACACAAAGGGGGAAAATCAGGCAATGGAAATTATATTTGAGGGGACCCCAGATGTTAGCAGATAAAGACTTCAAGGCAATTATTATAAATATATTCAAAGATGTATAGGAAACCACACTTAAAAAGAATTTTTAAAGAATTTTTTTTATCTTAGAGAGAGAGAGGTTGAGCAGGTGAGGGACAGAGAGAGAGGGAGAGAGAGAAGCCCAAGCAGGCTCCACACTGTCAGTGCAGAGCTTGATGCACTGGTTCAAACACATGAGCCACAAGCTTATGATCTGAGCTGAAACCAAGAGTCAGATGCCTAACTGACTGAGTTACCCAGGCAGCCCCCCCACCCCACCTTTTAAAAATGTTTATTTATTTATTTATTGAGAGAGAGTGAGAGAGAGAGGGGAAGGAAGAATTTTTAAAAATATAACCAAAAATGAAAGTCAAAGAGAGTTTAGCTAAACACACAATCATCCCTAATAGTCAGGAAAACTATGTACATTCTCAAGGTTCTGACCTTCAAGGAGACATCAGAGGCTGCACATTTAAGAGGAAATAGATCTCATCAAACTAGTGCATCCAAGACACTAAACAATAAGGGAACAATAAGGAAGTAAAGAACAACAACAACAACAAGCCTTGAGGTGTAAGGGATCAGTATCGAAAATTGACTTGTGTGCATATGGGATATATAGACATTCTAAGAAACAGGAACCATACACAACAGAGACAAAGCAAGCAATGGAAACCATATTTGAGGGAACCCCAGATGTTGGAGTTAGCAGACAAAGACTTCAAGGCAACTATTATAAATATATTCAAAGATCTAAAGAAAACCACACTTAAAGAATTTTTTTAAATGCCTATGCAGGCAAGGGAACTGAGACATAGCCACAGGAGAGTGTTTTCTGGCCTCATGTGGCCAGAAGGGCTAGAGAAAACTCCTGGAAGGTGTGTGGCCCAGTGGCACTTAAGCCAAGAGGTTGGCAGAGTAGATGGTTTGTAGAGCAAAGCCAGTGGGCCAGTTCAGTCAAGGAACTTGAGATGCAGGTCAGCTGGAGCTAAGACAACAGACAAAGAGCTTTACCAGCTTTAGAGTTGCTTTTTCTACTGTACCCAGGCAGTAAATCTAATTGTAGCCTCACTCATCCCTGAATACAGCCTTCATCCTGTCCACCCAAGGAGCCTTACCAGAGCACATGGGAAGTTGTATCACCTAGTCAGCAGCTGTATGTTCATGGCATTTGGACAGAGAGCACAGCCCATGACTTACCCCATATGAAGAGCAAAACTGGTGGCCTCCCCTGACCAGGGGATTCAGTGCACACTCTGGAGTGATTTGGGTCCCAAACTAAAAAGATAGAAGTTATGTCCAAGGCAACTCCCCATAAGACTATTGGAAGAATTCTCAACAGAAAATTTCAAGGCTGGACAGAATGAGATGACATATTAAAAATATTGAAAGAAAATAACTGCCAGCCAAGAATACTATACCCAGCAAATCTGTCCTTTAGAAATGAAGGAGGGATAAAGAATTTTCTGAGCAAACAAAAGCTAAGGGAGTTCATCACTACCAGCTTTAGAAGAAATGCTAAAGATGGGGCACCTGTGTGGCTCAATCAGTTAAGTGTCCAACTTCGGTCACATTATGATCTCATGGTTTGTGGGTTTGAGCCCTGTGTTGGACTCTGTGCTGACAGTTCAGAGCTGGAGCCTGCTTCTGATTCTGTGTCTCCCTCTTTCTCTTCCTCTCCCCACTCACGCTCTCTCTCTCTAAAAAATAAATAAATGTTAAAAAAAAAAACAAAACAAGAAATGCTAAAGGGAGTTTTTTTTGAGTGGAAGTAAAAGAATGCTAGTTAACATCATAAAAACATAAAAAGGGAGTATAAATCTCATTGGTAATGGTTACTATATAGTCATAACTAGATTCTGAAATATAGTAGCAGTGCATAATTCACTTAAAACTCTAGTTCTTTTTTTTTTAATTTTTTTTAACATTTATTTATTTTTGAGACAGAGAGAGAAAGAGCATGAACAGGGGAGGGTCAGAGGAAGAGGGAGGCATAGAATCTGAAACAGGCTCTAGGCTCTGAGCTGTCAGCACAGAGCCCGACGCGGGGCTCGAACTCACAGACCGTGAGATCATGACCTGAGCCGAAGTCGGACGCTCAACCGACTGAGCCACCCAGGCGCCCCTAAAACTCTAGTTCAAAAGTGAAAAAAAACAAGTGTAGGAAAAATAACCATAACCTCAACAATCTGTTATTGGTTACACAATTTAAAAAAATGTAAATTGTAATAGCAGTAACTTAAAACGTGAGAAGGAAAAGTAAATTGTAAGTTTAAAATTATATTAAAGTTGTTACTAGTTTAAAATAAAATATTATGGGGGCGCCTGGGTGGCGCAGTCGGTTAAGCGTCCGACTTCAACCAGGTCACGATCTCGCGGTCCGTGAGTTCGAGCCCCGCGTCAGGCTCTGGGCTGATGGCTCAGAGCCTGGAGCCTGTTTCCGATTCTGTGTCTCCCTCTCTCTCTGCCCCTCCCCTGTTCATGCTCTGTCTCTCTCTGTCCCAAAAATAAATAAACGTTTAAAAAAAAAAAAAAAATAAAATAAAATATTATGAGTTTAAGATATTTTATGTAAGCCTGATGATAACCACAAGGGAAAATCCTGTAGTAATTACAAAGAAGAACACAATAAAAAAGTCGAAGCATAATGATAGCAAAAGACATCAAAACACAAAAAAGAGATAGCAGGATAAGAAACAAGGAACAGTGGATCTACAAAATAACAATAGGTAGATTATCCAGACAGAGAATCAATAAGGAAATGGTAGACTTGAACAATACTATAGACTAAATAGACCTAACAGACATACATAGAACATTTTATATCTGACAACAGGAGAATACATATTCTTATCAAGTGCACACGGAACATTTTTTAGGATAGACCATATTTTAGGTTACAAAACAAGTCTTAGTTAAAGAAGATTGAAGTCATGCTGTGTATCTTCTCTGAACACAATTGTATGAAACTGTAAATCAATAACGAGAAGGAAAGTAGAAAATTCATGAACAGATAGAAATTAAACAACACTCTGCAGAACAACTAATGGATCAAGGAAGAAATGAAAAGGGAAATAAAAAAATTTCTTGAGACAAACAAAAATGGTAACACAATGTACTGATACTTGTGGGATACATCAAAAGTAGTTCTCAGAGGGACATTCATAGTAATCATTACTATTAAGTTAAGAAGCAAGAAAGATCCCAAATAAATAACTTAACTCTAGGCTTTAAGGAACTAGAAAAAGAACAAACTGAGCTTAATCTTAGTAGAAGGGAGGATAATAATTAGAGAAGAAATAAATAAAATAGGGAAGAGAAAAATAGTAGAAGAGTTTAGCCAAACTAAGAATTGGTTCTTTGAAATTGTGGGAAATTAAATAGGTATGTCCTGGTTAAGGAGATTATAGGGAATGCATTGCACTGCTTTCTGGCCCTGCTGAAAATAGCTGACCAGTGTCTAGTTAATGCGTATTTAGGGATTGGGTCCTGCTTGAGCTCATGAATTCCTTAGACCATGTTATCTATGGAATATTTTATCTTGTTCTCCACCCTGCTTTTGGCATCTGCTCTTTGTAGTCCTGGGAATGCCTTGTTTTTTGAACGCTTTCTATATGTTCTTATTGGCACGTAGCCACTGACATTGTGCAATGTTTTCCCTATAATGTACGCCTAATAAACATGGGATCTTGATTTCCCTTAGCCTCCCTCTCACCTCTCTTGACTTGTGGAGTCTTGAGTACTCCTTTATGCCACCCTCAGCTTTGCTGGACAAAGCTGAAAGCCAAACCCAGAATTGGTGACCCTGACATGATAAGCCGAACCTGTGTGAAATGGTAAATAAAATCGACAAACCCTTAGCTACATTAACCAAGGAAGAAGGAGAAAGGACCCAAATAAACAAAATTATAAATGAAAAAGGAGATGATTAAACTGATACCACAGAAATTCAAAGAATCATAAGGGCTACTATGAACAACTATACACCAAAAAACTGGACAACCTAGAATGAATGGAAAAATTCTTAGAAACATAAAACTTACCAAGACCAAATCAGGAATAAATAGAAAATCTGAATAGACCAAGTAATAGTAAGGAGATTGAATCAATAATAAAAAATCTTCCAATGAAGAAATGCTCAGACAAGATGGCTTTGTTGGTGAATTTTACTGAACATTTAAAAGAGTTAACACCAATATTTCTCAAACACTTCCAAAAAATCAAAGATGAGGGAATGCTTTCAAACTTATATTACAAAGGCCAGCATTATCTTTTTTTTTTTTAATTTTTTTTTCAACGTTTTTTATTTATTTTTGGGACAGAGCGAGACAGAGCATGAACGGAGGAGGGGCAAAGAGAGAGGGAGACACAGAATCGGAAACAGGCTCCAGGCTCCAAGCCATCAGCCCAGAGCCTGACGCGGGGCTCGAACTCGCGGACCGCGAGATCGTGACCTGGCTGAAGTCGGACGCTTAACCGACTGCGCCACCCAGGCGCCCCATGGCCAGCATTATCTTGATACCAAAACCAGAAGAGGACAGCACCAGACAAGAAAACTTGTGAATATAGATGCAAAATTTCTAAAAATAGAAACCAAATTCAGCAGCACATTCAAAGGGTAATTCACCATTATCAAGCACAATTTATCCTGGGAATGTAGGATTGTTCAAAATATGCAAATCAATCAATGTGATACATCCCTTTTAATAAATGAAAGAACAGAATTATACGATCATCTGAATAGACATAGAAAAGGCATTTGACAAAATTCAACATCCATTCATCCACTCATAAAAACTCAACAAATTAGTCATAGAAGGAACGTATCTCAACATAGCGAAGGGTATATATGACAAGCCTAGAGCTAACGTCATACTTAATGGTAAAAGGCTGAAACCTTCTCTAAGATCAGGAACAAGATGGGGTGCTCACTTTCATCATTCCTATTTCACAGAGTACTGGAAGTCCTAGATAGCAAAAGAAAGAAAGAAAAAAGGTATCAGAATTGGAAAGGAAGAAGTAAAATTATCTATATTTACAGATGATGATATTTTATATATGGAGAATCCTAAATACTCAACCAAAAAGTTGTTAGGTTTAGTCCATGAATCCACTAAAGTTGCAGGATACAAAATTAACATAAAAATATGTAATGGTTTTAAATAGTAACCATGAATTTTCTGAGAAAGAAATAAATCAGTTCCATTTATAATAGCATCAAGAATACTTGAGAATAAATTTAAGGAGGTGAAAGATCTCTACTCTGAGAACTACAAGACATTGATGAAAGAAACTGAAGAAGACACAAGTAAATGGAAAGATGTTCTGTATACACGGAGTGGAAGAATTGATGTTGTTAAAGAGTTAATACTACTGAAAGCCATCTATACATTCAGTGCAATTCCTGTCAAGTTTCCAATGGCATTTTTACAGAAATAGAAAAAACACTGCTAAAATTTGTATATAAGCACAAAAGATCCCAAATAGCCAAAGAAATCCCAAGAAAGAACAAAGCAAGAGACATCACACTTACTGATTTCAAGCTATATTATAAACCTATGGTCATCAGAACAGTATGGCCCTTGTATAAAAACAGACAGATAGGCCAACGGAACATAATCAAGAGTCCAGAAATAAACCCAAATGTATATGGTCAACTAATATTTGCCAAGGGAGTCAAGAATACTGATTGGAAAATACAATCTCTTCAATAAATGGTGCTGGGATAATTGCATATTCACATGTAGAAGAATGAAACTGGACCCATATCTTAACACCACTCACAAAAGTTAACTCAAAATGGATTAAATACTTAAATATGAGACCTCAAAACATGAAACTCCTAAAAGAAAGAATAGGACTAAAGCTCCTTGACATGGATCTTGGTAATGATTTTTTTGGATATGATACCCAAAACACAAAGAACAAAATAAAAAAATAAGTGGGACAATATAAAAATAAAAAGGTTCTGTATGGCAAAAGAAATCATCCACAAAGTGAAAAGACAACCCACAGAATGGGAAAAAAATATTTGCAAACCATAATCTGATAATGGGTTAATATTCAAAATAAAGAACTCTTATAACCTAATAGCAAAAACTCCTGAATAATCCATCTGATTAAAAAAATGGGCAAAAGACCTCCATAGCCATTTTCTAAAGAAGATATACAAATGGCCAAGATGAACATGAAACAATGCTCAACATCATTAGTCATTAGGGAAATGAAAATCAAAACCATGATATCACCTTAAATCTGTTAGAATGGCCATCATCAAAAGGACAGGAGCTAACAAATGTGATTTGGATTTGGATAAAAAGAAACCCTCATGCAATGTTGCTGGGAATGTAAATTGCTACAGTAACCATGAAAAATAGTATGGAGGTTCCTAAAAATTTTTAAATAGTATTACCATGTGATTCAGCAATTCTACTTCTGGGCATATAGACAAAAGAGATAAAAACACTATCCTGAAAAGATATCTGCACCCCCATGTTCATAGCAGCACTATTTACAACTGCCAAGACATGGAAACAACCTAAGTGTGTATCAAAGGATGAAAGAGTAAAGAACTTGTGGTATATGTATACAATAGAATATTATTCAGTCATAAAA
This sequence comes from Puma concolor, assembly GCF_028749965.1. Lineage (NCBI taxonomy): Eukaryota > Metazoa > Chordata > Mammalia > Carnivora > Felidae > Puma > Puma concolor. The sequence continues at coordinate 43,059,608 of NC_141678.1, read as the reverse complement.
AAATGAGGAAATTCTACCATTTGTGACAACACAGATTGACCTTGAAGGCATTGTGCTAAGTGAAATCAGAGAGAGAAAGGCAAATATTGTGTGATCTCACTTATATGTGGAATTAAAATAAAGAAAACAACACCCTCCCCCCCCAAACTCATAGAAAAAGAGATCAGGCTTATGGTTACCAGAGGCAAGGGGTTGGGGGCGGGGGCAGGAGGAAATTGGAGGGAAGTGGTAAAAAAATACAAACTTATAGTTAGAAGATAAATAAGTGTTATGATGTAATGTACAACATAATATTGCTGTGTGATATATAAGAATATTGTTAAGGGGGTAAATTCTGAGAGTTCTCATCACAAGGAGAAATTTTCTTTTTTGTCTTTCTTTCTTATTGTATCTATATGAGAAGATAAATGTTAGCTGAACATATTGTAGTAATCATTTCACAATATATAGAAACCGAAGCATTATGCTATATAAGTTTATAGAAGTTTATAAGTTTAAGAACTTATACAGTGATGTATGTCAATTATTTCTCAAGAAAAATGGAAAAATATTAACTTTAAAAAACTGTTTCATAACCATTTTTTCTTTTAGATCCATAGGGTTTTCAGGCTAAGGTTAGAGATGTAAAAAAACTCATTGCTCACCTTCTTAAAGAAGGAAACAATTTACTTTACAAAATATAGATAATATTTTACAGAAATTCCTTAGTGTAGTTGGTAAAAATTTGGAGCTGGAAGGAAAAAGGTCACCAATTCAATTATTTCTTTTTTATAAAAGAGGAAACAGAGTCTCAGAGTGGTTATATGACTTGCCTCAAGAGAAAAGTGGATGGTAGTGGCATTAGATCTCAATTTTTCTGACTCCTAGGTGGTTCCTTACATTTTTAACAACACACTGTATACCAACAAGCATCGTTGAGAAAAAGCCAAATAAGTTTTTAATTGAACCTTATCCGCCCCCTCCCCCCCCCCCCCCCAGTTGGTGTGGAGCTCAATAAATGACTTTTGGGTTTTAAACATGTGCTCTTTGAGAGCCAAACTTTGCACACAGTGAGACTCTGAAGATGATTTCTCTTTTTGGGAAATTTTAGCTTCTTTGGGATATAAACAAAAGGGCTGCTAGGTCGCCTAGAGCACATGTTGAAGCATGCTAAAGCAGGCTTCTGATTGGCCCCAGCCTTCTGGGTCTCTGTGGGCCTCATTAATTTGATGTGCTTTGCTTCTATGACAATGGAACACTCGCCTAGTCAATTACTTGCACCTGCATTTCTCAGCTTGTCACACTTCCCTTTTCCTTTAGGGTCTGGAAATAAGTGGGAAAGAAAGCCATGTTGAAAGGAGAGACCCCCAGATTTGTTTGCCTCTTGCACCCAGTAAAATGATGTAGATTTCCATCAAATAAGTAAAGGTGAATTTATTTATTTAAAATTTAAAGATTATTTTTACTACAATATATGAGAACATCCAAATTTTAAGAACAGGCACACTCTTTGGTATAGTTTTTATTTATCTCTTTCCATGCTTTTTAGTGGAGGTTTTTGTTTCCACATATGCAATGTAGTTTTTCTATGCTTAAAAGCATTAGACCAATAAATACTGCCAATTCCAATATTTTAAAATAGACATTGTTTGAAATAGTTTTATTCCAGACAGACATTAAAATTCCTATATTTATTTTTTCTTAGAATGCAAATTGTTAGTACTCCACTTTCCATATTGGCAAAGGGTTATAGTAAAAATAAGGACTAGTGAAATCTGGACTTCCTATTCTAATATTGTGTTACTCGAAAGTCAGAATCTCAATATTCAGTGTTGTATAAAGGGCTTAAGAATCTCTTGTGTAAGAACTGAATTTTGCTCTATTTTAGTAAAAGATAATTTAACTTTAAAATGTAAAGAATCTGCTGTTAACTTAGTTTTCTGTTCACATGCTATTTAAAATTTACTGTTTATTTTGTCTACTATTTCCTTCTTTCCTGGTATTTCATAAGTTCATTTTCTCTACCTATGTTCTTAACTCTGTTATCCATAATCACCTTGAATAGGTATAATAGATATTTATTGAGTTCACAGTTTACAGCAACAGTTTAAAAAGTTAAGATTATTTCTTTCCATTTTATAGCTGAGGAATTAATCTTGACCTTATTAAGTTGTATGTGCCTTGTAAGGTGTAAGTGATTGAGGTTAGACTGGAACCCAAGACTGACATAAAAACCTAAGCTTCTGTGAGAAACTATCAATTTTAGGTCTTTCTTCATCCCTCTCTATTATGTTTTTTATTCTAACTTCTGAGCACATGCCAATGTCTCTTTCCTTGAACCAATAACAGGAATTTCTTCTGTAGATTATACTCCTCAAATTCATCTTTTATCTTCCTTTCATTGTTCAACATCTTTTGAAAGATTAGTCTATAAGCACAGACTTTACATCTTCACCTCTGTATCTACTCTTCAACTCAGTACCACTTGGCTTTTACCTCTACTATTGTAGAAAGCTCTTTTTATGAGAATTAAAAGTTATTTAAATGCTAAACTATATAACTTTCAAGAAAACATTTTTTAAAGTTGATTTGTTTTGAGTGAATCAGAGAGAGTGAGTAGGGGAGGGATAGAGAGAGAGACAGGGAGAGGGAGAATTGCAAGTAGGCTCTACACTGTCAACACAAGGCCCGACTCAGGGCTCAAACTCGCAAACCATGAGATCACGACCTGAGTTGAAACCAACAGTAGCCACCCAACCGAGTCACCCAGGCACCCTTAAGAAAACATTTAAAATGAAGTATAAGTGTACAGATCTTAAGTGGACAGTTTGATGAAATTTTATATATTTATATAGTACTTAAATCAAGTTATAAAATATTTGCTGCACTCTAGAAGTTTCCATCATATTTCCTGACAGGCTTACTCTTACCTTTACTCAGAGATGCTCCCTCTTCTAACTTTCTATCACCACAAGTTTAACTTTAGTTTAATCTTGAATTTCTTTTTTCTTTTTTTTTATTTTTTAGAGAGAGAGAGAGGAGGGGATTGGGGAGAGGGGCAGAGGAAGAGAGAACCTTAATCATCAAATGCCCATTTGTGTCTGGTTTTGTTCACTCAGTAGATCTACTAGATTTTGTAACGTGTTTGGTCTAGAAGTAATACATTCCTTTAAGTTGCTAAGTAGTATTCAAGGTGTGAATAAATCACAATTTACTTATTCATTCTACTATTGATGGGCATATGGATTATTTCCATTTCTTTCTATTATGGGTAAAGCTGCTATGAGCAATCTTATACATAATTTTTGGTGGACATAAAGCACTCATCTCCCTTGTAAATATACAAAGGAGTAGAATTGTTGGCTCATAGACTAGGCATGTATTAACTTTTAGAAGATGCTGCCAAACAGTTTTCACATGTGATTTTACTAATCTTCACTACTGCCAGCAACACATGATGGTTTAGGGTTTTAGCTGCTCTGTATCTTTACCAACTCTTGGAATTGTCAGTCTTCTCTTAGGTAGTATTGTTTTTTCAAATTCCATTTCCCAAATATTCCTTGCTAGTAAATGCAAATATAATTGATTTTTAAAAAAAATATTGAAATGTAATTCGCGTAACCTACAATTCATCCATTTTAAGTGCACGATTCCATGGCATTTAGTATATTCACAGAATTGTGCAACCATCACCATAATCAGTTTTAGAATGTTTTCATTGCCTCAGAAGAAACTGTACACCCTTTAGCCATCAGTCTACGGATTCACATTTTCCCATTCTACCCTTCCCAGTCCTAGGAAACCACTAATCTACTTTCCATCTCTATGGATTTCCAATTCTGACTATTTAATATAAATGGAATCATACTATGTAATCCTTTGTAACTGGCTTCTTTCAGTTAGCATAGTATTTTCAAGGTCCATGCATGTTATAGTAGTGATGTATATATGGGTACTTCATTTTTTTTTTTTTTTTGCAAATAATATTACATTTTACTGATATGTTATATTTTATTTATTCATTCATTCAGTTAATAAACACTAGATTGTTACTCACTGTTTATAGTGCTGTTCATTTGAGTTTTCTTTGAATCCTTAGTTTTCTGATGTGTTTTTAACAAGCCATGATTTTGTAACTTATATGGCTTAAGTTGTTCTTATGAGAATGATAGTATTTTGTGATTTTCTGCATCCAGACCAGAGTGAAACCCTCTCCAGGATTTTGAGATACTTAAAATTTTTTCCATCATAGCAGTCCTTTGAAATGTGAGGTGTTTCTAGTATTTCAGAGGTGAGGAAAATGTACATTTCTTGAAGTTCAATGATTTGTCTAGGGCCAGATAGCCAATGAGTACAGTTTTCTTTTAAAACCAGGATTTCTTCCCCTTCCAAATCCAATGCTTTTCCTATTCATGATCTTTTTGGGGGGGCAAGAGAGAGGTAAGAATAATTTATACTTCAGAATTGAGTTGACAGAAGCATTGGTGTTGGATTGTCAGGTATGGTACTACCCAGGGAGGTGGGGTTTAAAGTGGTCTGTCTTCAAATTGCAAATCTTTCCATAAATTTTTCTGTTTAGAATATTGATTTGATTCTAATTTTGCTGCTCTTCTCAGCAGCTGGATAAGTAGACTTCAGAGCATATCCTATTTCGGTAAAGAGCAGCTGTTCTTATGTACTTTCACTCCAGAGCCTACTCTGTGATGTGCCTCATTAGCCTGTTAGCAGCTGGCTTAGCAGAAGTTTTGAGGAACCTGCACTTCTCAGCCAAGGTTCCTGAGACCCAGAGAGTGCTCAGCTACTGATACCTGAAGCACAAATTAACTCCAATTTTAAGGAAGAATTTCTCAGCTCTGAAAAGTCAGTATAAGTGTCATATTTCCAAAGAAAGTACACCTGAAATCCTCCAAATTGTATATTTTGAGATTTCTAAGGTAATAATCCTTTGTTTGCTAAAGAGCATAATTAACAGAAATATGTGTCCTGTGCCATCTTTGAGTTTTTAAAGTGGGGTCCAATTTTCCACTTTGAGATTAATTTAAAGGACACAAGGCTGATTTTAGAGTTAAAGACATCATGTCACTTAAAATAATTTTTTCAGTGTTTTCTCCCCTTTCTCCCATCCCCTTGCATATTTTCTTCTTTGTGGTGGCTGCACCTGTGCAGTCTACTTGGGCTTTCAGCATTTCTATATAATTTGTCCCAGTTGACTCTTAGATAATCCCACAGCCTATATGTTAGGGCAAATTGTATCTTTTCCACTTTATTTTTTCCCTTTCGCCTACCTTTCTGTCAGCCCTCATCTAATCATAGCTTAAATGATAAAGAGGAAGTCAAAAACATATTTGTTATTATATTGGAGTGAAGATTCTTTCATCTGTGAAGTTAGATAACACTTCTAAAGTGCAGATTGTGCAGTTTTCTAAAAAAAATGTTTATTTTTGAGAGAGATAAGAGTGCAAGCAGGGGAGGGGCAGAGAGAGAGGGAGACAGAGGATCTGAAGTGGGCTCAGAGAACCCCATGTGAGGCTCAAGCTCACGAACCTTGAGAGTATGACCTGAGCTGAAGTTGGGTGCTTAACCAACTCACCATCCAGGTGCCCCAACAGATAGTGCAGATTTGAACAGACAATGCCCCTGATGGCAAATGCCTTCAAGGCTCCTCACCCATCTAAGGAATCAAACTCTCCTTACTTGATACACATAGTTCCTTGGGGTCTGATGCAGCTTATTCCTGAAGTCACATGCTAGGCTCCAGCCTTTTTGTGTTCCTTACCCATCATGGTTTTGCCAAGCATACTTGGGATAGCACAATTATGTATTTGATCCCTTATCCTTTTTAATTTCTCTCTAGCATTGAATATGATGGTCCACCTTTTCCTTTTTTTGGAAACATTCTGCTTCTCTTCTGGTGTTTCTCTGAAATCACTTGTCATTTGTCTCTGTTTTAGTTTCGGACATGTTAATTTTGAAATGCATATGAGACAGCCAAGCAGAGATCATAAGTAGGCATTTGGATCTATGGCCTCCTGGCCTCTCTTTCTCAGGTATCTCCTTCAACTGAGCTTCAAATATTGGAACTCTTAAATTCTTAGTCCTAGATCTTTCTGTCCTCTCCTCTCTCTCTTCTCCTTTCACACTCCTCTTCTCCCTTTTCTTCTCTTTGGTGAATTTTATCACTTAGGACAGTTTCTGTACTTTCCTCTTGAGACAGCCCTTTATACTCAAGGCTGTTTGGAAACATGTATATTTCTTGACCAAAATATGAACTCCATGGGAATAGGAATTTACCTTGTTTGTTCACTATTATATCTGTATTACCTAGAAGGAGAGATTGGGACTCCATAGATACTAAGAAATATTCAACTAAATAAATGCCCAAATTTGCCATTCTGTGATGTTTTATGTATATGAGGTCCTTTGAGGCTCTTTTAACTGGAGACCAGCAATTTTCCTTACCCTGGTAGATGTGTGACTGGGTGTGTGGATGGTACAGTGAGAAAAGAAAGGATATATACAAACCAAGCCCTGAAGTCACTGGTAAAGGAGGAGTCATTTTGTGGAAGGTTGAAAGAACAAGATTGTAAATATATCATTAAATTTAATCCAGTTTACTAAATTGTGGTATGGATATGCCACAATTTTATCTGTCCATCCTTTGTCAATGGATATTTGGGATGTTTCTACTTTTCTGTGATTAAGAACTTTGCTCCTATTCAAATTATTGATTAAAAACTTTGCTCTTATTCAAATTATTGATAGAGTCAAATTAATGAATTTCATGACAATGTCCTAATGTCCTGGAAATGTTTCTGAATAACTGAATGGAATTAAAGTTAGGATTGGAATATTTCTTTTTACTTTTTCCCTTTTATTATGTTTTAAAATCTGTGCCATTTGCAAAAAGATGGTCCTATATTACATATGTTAGTTGCACATTATAATTGCATAAGGAACATTTATGAATCCACTCAATCCAAGAACTAGTTAGTATAATAGAAACTTTTAGCTACGTATTAATTCCTTTCCTCAACTAACTCCCTGACTTCCTGCCACTTGTATCAATAATTCTGTACCACAAAGGCAACCACTCTTCATAAATTTATATTATTACATTGCTAGTTGAAAATATACTTTTATAATAAACACCTGTATGCCTAATTTTACTGATTAGCTTCCCTTGTTATTCAGCTTTATACAAATGTATCTCATTTTATATAATTTGTTGAGATATGTTTTTACCCCTTCAATGTTGTGTTTTTAAGTTGTTCTTATGTTGTTGCAGGTAGTTGTAATTCTGCATTTTCATTGTATGCATATGCCACCAAATTTTATTTGTCCATCTCTGTCAATGGACATTTGTGATGTTTCTGCTTTGTGTTGTTAAGAACTTTTTTATTATATAAAATTTTAATCTAGTAACATCTATTTTTAATAAATAGTTTTTATTCATTGTCCTAAAACACATATTTAATGGCATTATATTAGTTTTTATTAATAAGATTTTGCCAATGAAAACTTTACCAGTGTCTGTACTTTTTAGATATGTTGTAAGGAATTAGTATTTTTGTTACTTCCTCAAAAGCACCTTATTATCTCTTATCCCTGGGCCTTCACATATGCTGTTCTCTTTAGTTTGAAGAATTTCTGACTCCCAATCCCTGACTCCCATTTGACTGAATACCTCCTATTCATCCTCAGGTTGTGTCTTAGATGTCACTTTTTTCAGGAAGCCTTCCTGACCACCTCAAGTTGTTGTAGATACTTCCAAACACTTTCACACGCTTACACACCACTCCATATTTCCTTTTAAATCACTCACAATAGCCATACGTTTTATACATTCTGGTTTACTTCTTTGCCTTCACCACTAACATGTACACCTAAAATGGTAAACTTTTGCCTCATTTTGTGATATATGCCCAGAAGCCAGCCCATGGCCCCGCATGAGACAGATATTCAATAAACATTTGTTAAACAAATGAAAAAATTGCTAATCTCTCACCTTCTGCTCACCAAAATTATCAATATGGGCCCCTTATTTTGTTGATGTCAAAGGACAACTATTTGTTCGTCAATGGAATATTTAATAATGTTTTCCCTTTGGAGCAGGTGTTAATTTCAATGCTGTCAGCTGTCAAAGATGGAGATCAGCAAAGAACTAAATAAACAGGGCCGCCATTCACTCCTGGTGTCCCTTGGTCCATGGAGATACATTTCATAAAGACAGCTATTGATTTCTACTATTAGACTGCCAGGAAAGCCAACAATAATTGCTTTAGGAATTTTGTCCATGAATATTTCCTCTTAATTTCCCAGGAGCATGAGCAGCTGCTCCCCCTCTCTCAACAAAAAATTAAAGAGCTGGTAGAAATTAACATACTCATAAATTTTTTTAAAGGGATATATTATTTACTTGAGTTTTAAGTAAATTATTTACTTGAGGTAATGAAGAATAAGAAGCAAATTACAAAAGTAAAGTTTTCAAAGGATTTTCAACTTTTTAAAAAATTTGATACATTTATTTATTATTATAGGATTATCATTGTAGTGGTAGTTATCACTTCTGTTTAATGGTTAGATTAAGTTCTAGTCTTTTTAGCAAGTTTGATGATTATAATTCGATATTGTTGTGTATGTTCACTATACTGTGCATCAGATCCCTAGGATTTATTTATTACTCGTTGCAAGTCTGTTCCTTTAAAAAAAATATCTGTTTTATCCCCTAACCCCTTTCCCTGCTGACTGCCATTTTGCTCTCTGTTTTAACAGGCTTGGATTTTTAGATTCCACAAACAAGTGATTTCATGTATTACTCCTCTTTCTCTGTCTGATTTTTCTCACTAAGCATTATGTGCTCCATCCATGTTGTCACAAATGGTAGTGTGTCCTTTTTTTTCCCCTCATGGCTGAATTAATCACATATATATCATTTTTTCTTTATCCATTCGTTTGTTGGTGGGTACGTTAGTTGTTTTCATATCTTGGCTATTGTGAATAATGCTGCAGTAAACATGGGAGTGCAAATATTTCTTCAATGTCCTGTTTTCCTTTCCTTTGGGTGTTTAACCAGAGGTGGAATTGCTGGATTATATGATAGATTTATTTTTTATTTTAAAGGAAACACCATATTGTTTTCCATAGTGGCTGAACCAACTTACATTCCAGCAAATGTGTGCAAGTGTTCCCTTTTCTTCACATCCTCACCAACATTTTTCTCTCGTCTTAAAATACCCATTTTAACAGGTGTTAGATGATATCTCTCTGTAGTTCTGATTTACACTTCCCCAATGATTAGTTATGTTGAGCATGTTTTCAGGTACCTGTTACCATGGAAATAAATAAAACAAAGACCAACATAAAAATGTTTGCTTCATGGGAACACTTCTATACCTATTTTTATTTATTTATTTATTTATTTATTTATTTATTTATTTATTTATTTTAATTTTATTTATTTATTTTGAGAGAGAGAGAGAGATAGAGAGAGAGCGGAGGAAGGGTAGAGAGAGGGAGAGAGAATCCCAAGCAGGCCCCATGTTGTCAGCATATAGCTCGTTCCCAAGAACTGTGAGATCATGATCTAAGCCAAAATCAAGAGTTGGACACTTAACTGACTGAGCCACCTAGGCGCACCTACTATTCTTATTTTTACATATGTGATATCTTTTCAGTGTTTGATAAATCTGCAAGCTCACTTATCATCCTTTATTAGCAACTATAGGAAGAATCCTGATCACTTTCCCTAAGTTTTCCTTTCTTTCATCTTTGGTTCTCTCCCCCCACCCTATTTCCCATAAATATTTGGATGTTGAGTGAGAATTAGGTTTGTAATGGAATAGACATTTGGAAAACTATACAACCAAGAATCCATTTTGCCTAAGATCATATATAGGTGGATGTGGTATACATATTTTCATTATTTACCTGATAGGAAGAGGATTTCTTTGTTCTTACTTGACTATTCTAGAGGTATGTGTTAGGTACATTCAAGAACTGATTCACAGGGCCAAGACATGAGAAATATGAGGATAACGGGTAGAATCCTTTTTATTTGTTGGGGTTTAGTTCCAAATTCAGAGGGAATGAATAGCCATTTTATTTCCCATCTCAAAAATAAACTAAATGTCATCCATTTTATTGACATGTAGTATTCGTATGCTGGAACTGGTTCCTGCTCTCAGCTCATGAGAACTAATTCTTCCCAAGTTAGCATTCAGTGATGTCACATTGGTACTTAAAATTTGGTATGGTGGGAGTATTGACACCATGGAAATTGGCAAATGATACAAGAGAGGAGCTTTTCCCCCCTTAAAAATTTGTTTTTGATTTGTTTTGATTGTTTATTAGTCCTCAGCACTCCACTGCAGATAGTAGACAACTTAAAAGAATGTTAACTGTGAACCTAGTATCCCTTTCTCTGGGGAAGCACCCTTTCTCAATCAATGTGGTTCTGGGATGGTTGTCAGTCTCTGAGCCCCCACCTCTGTAATGACACAGGTGGATTAGAGTTTTCATCTGTTCTGTGATCATATCTTTTGAGTCTTTTGAGTATGCTTTCATTGTGTGTAGAAGATATATTTTAGTATTTATTCTTTTCTTATAATAATTTTTCATGGAATAGGAGAGATTCAAAAACCATGCTGTGGCCTCTACCATCTCTCTACAATCATCTCACTTAATTATATTTTCAAGAATAATTCATTAAGAGTGATATACACACAGAGTTATGGAAGTGGTTTCTTTGAATTGGGCACAGGTGATACTAGCTGTTGGAAACATATTAAAGTTCTCACGCTCTCTCTCCTTGGAGATTCATACCTTCATGATTTTTCCTTTTCCAGAAACTCTATTATATTTACTGTAATATCTCTAGATAAAATTGATAATTTGAAGCTCTTTTTTTTTGTATGTATCTGAATTAGGAATAATTATTGGGAATATTAATTCCATTTTTAAACACCTCTAGTTACTTAGTGCAAAGTTTTTCCATCATGTCAGAGAAATTTTAACTCTCCCCAAGCTATATATCTTTTTTAAAGTTACACTGGTCATATTGCAGAATAATTCACACAGTGAAAGTGTGTTGATTTCCCTTCTCATTTTGACGGCAATTGCAGGCTGCTATGGGATCTCCTTAGATATTGTTTAAGGAAAATGCATTGTTTCTAGTCTTATGACAGATTCAGGATTTTTTTTTCTTAATTTGGAAAAAATGTCTTTTCAGAGTATCATTCTAAAATTCATTTACATGATGATACAATGTTTATCTTTAAAATGTATTTATATATTTCTTTACTCAAAAGACAAATTGAAATCTACAATCTCAGGCTTATACAGAAACAAATATTTGAAGTTTTTGTTTAGTTGAAACTCCTGAAGTCTTGAAAGGTACAGCAAGTGTCTTTATTTTTCTGCATTATATGTTCTAGTAATCTACATCAAGGCAACACAGCATGAAAAATTTCACAGACCAAACTACTTCAATTATATTAACAAAATCATGACCATTAACTGTGCAAATTTACCTGTTTTACCCTTGTTCTATTTATTGATTTAAAATGCTAAATTGTGATCAATGTGATCCTTTGCTCTTACACTTCAGTGGTTTCCTTTCTTAATCCACATATTAATGACAATTATCTGTTTAAAAATTCGTTTTTTTGAATGTAGTTATATGCACTTATTTTATATGTTCAATTTGAAGCATTTTGATAAACCTCTATACCTGCATAACCATTACCAAATTCAGGATTGGTTATTTGTCTATCCTTATGCTAATACCATATTTTCTTGATTACTATAAATTTATATTAAAACTTGAATCCAAGTAACGTAAAATATCCACCTTTAATGTTACATTTCAAAATTATTTTGCCTATCCTATTTTCTTCCTTTGGTTTTCTATACTATTTTAGAATGAATTTGCCAAGTTTATCAGTAAAGTCTGCTGGCATTTTTATTGCATTAAATTTATAGATCAATATGGGGAGAACTGACATCACAGCAACATTGAATCTTTTTGTCCATGAAGATAGTATATCTTTACATTATTTTATTTTTTCTTGAATTTATTTGAACAATATTATGTAATTTCAAGGTACAGGTCTTGCTTATATGTTGAATTCCTTTTTAGAGTATGTGTTTTGATGATACTGTAAATAATATTTTAAAAACTTTCATTTTCTTGTTATTCATTACTAGTAAAAAATATGGAATTAATTTTATATGTTGATTCTGAATCCTGTGACTTTTTTGATTTAATTAATTAGTAACAACAGCATTTTGGTAGAGTATATAGGTTTTCCTGTGTATACAATCATGTCAGTGAATAATGCCCATTTTATTTCCTCCTTTCCAATTTATATGTCTTTTATTTTTTATTTTATTCTTTCCCCTCTTTATCTAACATGTTGGAATCTCTAGTACAATGTTGAATGACAGTGGTAAGAGTGGACACCTTTGCCTTGTTTTCGTTTTTGGAGGAAAGCATTCAGTCTTTCACTGTAAGCATGACCTCATCTGAAGACATTTTATGGGTGGTCTTTACCAGGCTGAGTAAGGATTTTGTATTTATACTTTATTAGATTTTTTCAAAAAAACTTGTAAAAGAGTATTGAATTTAGTCAAATGCTTTTCTGCATCTACTAAAAAGATTATGGGATTTTTATCCTTTATTCTATAAATGTGGTAAATCACATTATTTGATCTTTAAATATTAAATCAACCTTTATTAATGTAAGAACTTTTCAACAGTATGCTTCCATTTCCTGCTTCGAATCTTTGTTATTGTCATACATTATATTTATATGTTTTATGAGCCTATTAAACATATCTTAATTTTATAAAGTCAGTTTTCTTTTTTTTTTAATTGTATTTTTAAATTTTTAAAATTTACATCCAAATTAGTTAGCATATAGTGCAACAATGATTTCAGGAATAGATTCCTTAGTGCCCCTTACCCATTTAGCCCATCCCACCACCCACAACCCCTCCAGTAACCCTCAGTTTGTTCTCCATATTTATGAGTCTCTTAGGTTTTGTTCCCCTCCCTGTTTTTATATTATTTTTGTTTCCCTTTTCTTATGTTCATCTGTTTTGTCTCTTAAAGTCCTCTTATGAGTGAAGTCATAAGTCATATGATTTGTGTCTTTCTCTGACTAATTTCACTTAACATAATATCCTCTAGTTCCATCCACGTAGTAGCAAATGGCAAGATTTCATTCATTTTGATTGCTGAGTAATACTCCACTGTATATATATATATACCACCTCTTCTTTATCCATTCATCCATCGTGGGACATTTGGGCTCTTTCCATACTTTGGCTATTGTTGATAGTGCTGCTATAAACATAGGGTGCATGTGTCCATTTGAAACAGCACACATGTATCCCTTGGATAAGTACCTTGTAGTGTAATTGCTGGGTTGTAGGGTAGTTCTATTTTTAGTTTTTTGAGGAACCTTCATACTGTTTTCCAGAGTGGCTGCACCAGCTTGCATTCCCACTAAGAATACAAAAGAGATCCTCTTTCTCCACATCCACGCTAACATCTGTTGTTGCCTGATTGTTAATGTTAGCCATACTGACAGGTGTGAGGTGGTATCTCATTGTGGTTTTGATTTGTATTTCCCTGATGATGAGTGATGTGGAACATTTTTTTTCATGTCTTGGTTGGCCATCTGGATGTCTTCCTTGGAGAAGTATCTATTCATGTCTTTTGCCCATTTCTTCACTGGATTATTTGTTTTCTGGGTGTTGAGTTTGAGAAGTTCTTTATAGATTTTGGATCCGAACCCTTTATCTGATATGTCATTTGCAAATAACTTCTCCCATTCTGTCGGTTGCCTTTTAGTTTTGCTGATTGTTTCCTTCGCTGTGCAGAAGCTTTTTGTTTTGATGAGGTCCCAATAGTTCATTTTTGCTTTTGTTTCCCTTGCCTCCGGAGACGTGTTGAGTAAGAAGTTGCTGCGGCCAAGATCAAAGAGGTTTTTGCCTGCTTTCTCCTTGAGGATTTTGATGGCTTTCTGTCTTACATTGAGGTCTTTCATCCATTTTGAATTTATTTTTGTGTATGGTGTAAGAAAGTGGTCCAGGTTCATTCTTCTGCATGTCACTGTCCAGTTTTCCCAGCACCACTTGCTGAAGACACTGTCTTTATTCCATTGGATATTCTTTCCTGTTTTGTCAAAGATAAGTTGACCATATGTTTGTGGGTCCATTTCTGGGTTCTCTATTCTGTTCCATTGAATGGATCTGTGTGTCTGTTCTTGTGCCAGTACCATACTGTCTTGATGATTACAGCTTTGTAGTATAGCTTGAAGTCTGGGATTGTGATGCCTACTGTTTTGGTTTTCTTTTTCATGATTGCATTGGCTATTCAGGGTCTTTTCTGGTTCCATACAAATTTTAGGATTATTTGTTCTAGCTCTGTGAAGAATGCTGGTGTTATTTTGATAAGTATTGCATTGAATATGTAGATTGCTTTGGGTAGTGTTGACATTTTAACAATATTTGTTCTTCCTCTCCAGGAGCATGGACTCTTTTTCCATTTATTTGTGTCTTCTTCAATTTCTTTCATAAGTTTTCTATAGTTTTCAGTGTAAAGATTTTTCACTTCTTTGGTTAGATTCATTCCTAGGTATTTTATAGTTTTTGGTACAATTGTAAATGGGATCGATTCCTTGATTTCTCTTTCTGTTGCCTCATTTTTGGTGTATAAGAATGCAACCAATTTCTGTGCATTGATTTTATATCCTGCTACTTTGCTGAATTCATGGATCAGTTCTAGCAGTTTTTTGGTGGAATCTTTTGGGTTTTCCGTATTGAGTTTCATGTCATCTGCCAAAAGTGAAAGTTTGACCTCCTCCTGGCCGATTTGGATGCCTTTTATTTCTTTGTGTTTTCTGATAGTTGGGGCTAAGACTTCCAATAGTATGTTGAATAACAGTGGTGAGAGTGGACATCCCTGTCTTGTTCCTGACCTTAGGGGGAAAGCTATCAGTTTTTCCCCATTGAGGATGATTTTAGCATTGGGTCTTTCATATATGGCTTTTATGGTCTAGAGGTATGATCCTTTTGTCCCTACTTTCTTGAGGGTTTTTATCAAGAAAGGATGCTGTATTTTGTCAAATGCTTTATTGAGAGGATCATGTGGTTCTTGTCCTTTCTTTTATTGATATGATGAATCATGTTGATTGTTTTGTAGTTATTGAACCAGCGCTGCATCCCAATATTTTTTTAATGTATTGTTGAATTCAGTTTGCTAATATCTTGTTGAGGATTTTTGCATCCATGTTCATCAGGGAATTTTTTTTATTATATTTTAAAGTAACCTCTATACATACTCCCAGTGTGGGGCTTGAACTCATGACCCTGAGAAGAGAGCTGCATGTTCTATTGGATGAGCCAGCTAGGTGCCCACAATATTCTTGGAGATTTAAAAATAAACTACACAAACTGATTTTAATTTTCTTATGTTAAAATAAATACTAAATTTAAGGAAAGTTCTGAAAAAAAGTTATTGATTTTTGAATGTACTCACTGAGGGGATGTATATTTAGCCCTAAAGGATATTAAACATAATAATATAGTGATTTAAAGTTTGGTATTGGCTCTTGTATAAATAGTGTTCAGTAAAACAGAATAAAATGTCCAGATGTAAGATCAATAAATTTGTAAATTTTGTGTGTGTTAAAGATGACTGACTTAATAAAGAATGTTGGGAGAACTGCATAACCACCTGGAAAAAAGATAAAATTGGCTCCTATCCTGAATTCATAAGAAGCAAAGATTGTAGTGCAAACTCCATAAAAATATTAGGATAAAATATAACAAAAATAAAAAAGTATTTTGGTATGAGAAGTTATTTCTAAATGACATATAAAATCTGGAAGCCATACAAAAAATGATCCAAAATTTGGCTACAAATAAAAATAACCTTTGCATGGCAGAAATAACCATAAGGAAAATAAAAATAACAAGAAATTTAGAAAACAAAATTTGTAGCCTATAATTTGCAAAAAGCTAATTCCTTTAATATATAAAGACTTTATATTCATTTATAAGCAAGCAATAAATAATCCAAAAGATAAGAGTAATAATCATGAGCAGTGCACAGAAAGAAATTATAAGTGAAATTACAAGTATGAAAACATACTTAAGTACTTCTGAAAAAGGAGATTAATGTAAATTAAAACCAAGGTGAGTTAGGGAAAAATGCTATTAGATTGTCAAAGATGAAAAACTCAATAATGCAAACTTGTGTTTATGTGTGCTATTAACAAAACTAATAATAATAAACATTTTTGAGTGTTTATTTCATGTCAGGCACTATTTTAAGAGTTTTACATATATTCATTAATTAGTTCCTCACAATGATCCTGCAAATCAAGTAAAATTATTAGTCCTTTTTTAGATGGTGAAATTGAAGTCTAGAAAGAAACAACTTGCTTAGTCACAAAGAAAGTAGGTGGCAAGAGTAGAAATTGAACCCAGGAGGTCTGGTTAAAAGATACGCGAGTAGCTGTACTCTGCTATTGTTGTCTTCCAAATGGTCTGTATGCAGTTGCTTTAACCCTGAAATTCCGGTCAGGCTTTTGTCCTACAGATTTACTCAAACATGTAAAAAATGACATATGTGCACATTCTCTGTAGCCTTGTTTGTGATAGCAGTAGATTGGAAAGAGGTTCGTAAGTAGGAACTGGAACTGGTTATATTTACTCTGGTAAAGATATCCAATGGAATCTCAGGCAGATGAAAGCAAAATGAGAAAGCTTTTCAATTTTCTCACCTGTACATATACTATCATTTGTATAAAAAAGTATGTATCTCGTGTGTGTGTGTGTGATGTGTGTGTGTGATATCATGTTAGAGTTCTGGAAAGATGACACAGGAAATTGGTTCTTGTAGCTGCCTTGGGGAGGGAAATTTGCGTAGGCATAGGAGGAAGACTTACTTTTCATTTGTATATTCTTTGGCATTGTTTAAATATTGTACATGTAAATGTATTATCTACTCAAAACTGAAATGCATTGATTACATTTTTACATGGTTTTGGGAAATGACTTTACCAATATTTTGAAACACTCTGTAGAGAGGAGGAGGGCATGTACCCTTGTTGGGAATAGCTGCCTCTGATGACAGCAGGTGTTATGAGAACGAGTTGTGTTTCAGGATGATGTGGAATCAGATCAAAGGTTGGCTTTGATTAAACCCAGTTCATTTACTTACAGAAACATTTCCCACATCCTTATAAGGGATATTCAGGTGCTGTTGAGGATCACCCTCCCTGTTCTCACCTGTCTCCACTGCCCATTTACACACCAGATGCTTGAGCTATCTATACACCTGTCTGCCGTATGCACTATTATGTGTGGCCCTTCTGGAGACATGTTCTCCAAACTTGTCTCTCTGTTGTATTTTGCACTCGGTCAATCACTGGTTGTGGTTGTCCAGTATCTTTGTTATCTTTTTCTCTAACACTAGAATTCCTGATTGTGGAACCTTAGAATTCCTAGAGATAAACTAAATCTAAGTGTTTATTTTTAAAAATAAGGGCATTTAAAGCTAGAGGGATGAAGAGATTTGTTTTCTCAGACCTTACTTGCCCAGTAGTTGTGGAATCCATTTTGTAGACCCAGCTACTCCCAGATACTTCAGGTCTGCCTCCTTCCTGGCCAGCTTTGCTCTGTTAGATGGAAGTGAGGGGTTCCCCATCATTCTAGACAAAGATTACAAACCATTTTACAATATAGAGGGATGACAAATTGGATGAGAAATTGGGACACACCTATTAATGATGCAAAAAAAATGTTTATTTTCTCATTCAGTCTAAGTTGGGTTTTAGGCACTTTTCTGGCTCACGTTTGTGTGTGTTACCTTTGAATAATGAGGAGTAGTAGAGCATCTGGAGACACAGCTTCCCTTTGTCACCTTGCTTTAAATGTCTCCATTGTGGTTATTTTAGTATTTGTGATGCCATAGAAACTATGTTCTTGAGAAAAAGATGACAGAGATTCTGGACAATAAAATAAAATAAAATAAGAGCAAAATTAAACTATTGGAATTATATCAAAAGAAAAAGCTTATGCACAGCAAAGGAAACAATCAACAAAACTAAAAGGCAATCTACTGAATGGGAGAAGATATTTACAAATGACATATCTGATAAAAGGTTAGTATCCAAAGTCTATAAAAAATTTATACAACTCAACACCCAAAAAACAAATGATCTAATTAAAAGTGGGAATAAGACATGAACCTACATTTCTCCAAAGAAGACATCCAGATGGCCAACAGACACATGAAATGATGCTCAACACCACTCATCATCAGGGAAATGCAAATCAAAAACTACAATGAGATATCATGTCATATCTGTCAGAATGGTTAAAATAAAAAACACAAGAAACAAGTGTTGGCAAGGATGTTGAGAAATAAGAACTCTTGTGCAGTGTTGGTAGGAATGCAGACTAGTGCAGCCACTGTGGAAAACAGAATGGAGGTTCCTCAAAAAGTTAAAAATAGAACTATGCTATTATCCAGCAATTCTCACTACTGAGTATTTGCCCAAAGAATACAAAAACACTAACTCAAAGGGATACATGCACTCCTATGTTTATATCAGCATTATTTACTATAGCCAAGATATGGAAGCAGATCAACTATTCACTGATGGATGAATGGATAAAGAAGATACACACACACACACACACACACACACTCTCTCACACAGTGGGATATTACTCAGCCATAAAAAAAGAATGAAATCTTTCCATTTGCAACAATATGGAGCTAGAGAGTATAATACTAAGCAAAATATGTCAGAGAAAGACAAATGCCATATGATTTAACTAATATGTGGAAGTTAAGAAACAAAACAAATGAGCGAAGGCAAAAAAAAGAGAGAGGCAGACAACCAAGAATCAGGCTCTTAACTATAGAGAGTAAACTGATGGTTGCCAGAGAGGAGGTGGGTGGAGGTGTTGGGTGAAGTAGGTGATGGGGATTAAAAAGTACACATTTTGTGAGGCAAAAACAACCATAGGATTTGAGCATTGGCATTGGTGCATAAATTGCAAAGGTGTTTGTTTTCAGGTAAGTTAGGATACATTCTGGGCAGCATGCTTTTTTATTTAGGGCAACACAACACACTCATTGCATCTAAAAATTCATAGATAACTTATGAATCAATTAAAATTTTAAAATAGCCAACTCATTATTTTAAAGATAACTGTAGAAGGTTGATCACGATTAATAGATAACTGTATTTTTCAAATTAATGAAAAAAAGGACTGTATCTTGTTGCAACACTGTGGTATGAATATTCTGGTGTAATGAATGAGAAAAGTGATGTCTATAACATTAAAATGCATGGGCAAAATGTTACCATCATTAGTCCTGACAAAACTCGAAGACTCATTCTACACACCATCACTGAGGCCTCTTATGTGCAAGGCACTTGCAGGCACTGCTTCTTGACTGCTGCACTCAAAATCATTTTAAGCATATATTTTATAACATATTAAAATTAATTTCAGATGAATTAAAGGATGTAATTTTAAAAAGTCAATAAAGAAGAAAATATTGCTGAAAATGATATGTCCAAATAGGAAGCAGATTCAATCATGAAAATACTTAATAGTTTTAACCAAATTAAACTACTACAAAATAATCACCCTGAACCAAATTAAAAACTAAAGAAAATAGTAGAAACAAAACAATTAGAAAATATTTCATCAGAACTCTCTATATAATAATTCTACTGCTATTATCAGTAATGCTGCAATGTATGCTATTTCTAAATCAATCTTAGTAAAAAAAATTCCATCCCTAATAGTGATTACATTTTTAGAATCTATTTAAGAAAAAAATTAGAGTAATCATTTAAAAATGAAATTCTTTTCATACATTCCTTTACATGAAACTCTTCAATGAATTCAGGATAAAGACCCAAATCCTTATTTTGGTTTATGAGGCCCTACATATATACACCCTTCCCCTCAGCTTAAAAAAAACCCAATACCTATTTATCCTCATCTCTGGTCATTGTTTCCTAGTACATTTTGTCTAATAATATTAAGAAATCCAAATGTCTGTGTTCTCTCTTACCTATTTTATTGTCTTTGTTTCTGTGTCCAAGAGGATGAGAGAGGTTGTGTTAGGGACACATGGTGTTCATCTGGACTCAGATAATTCTGACCCCTTTCCTTGCTTTGGCCTGTGGGTGCAAGTTCCTGAATGTCTCCAAGGTACCAGATGGTTTTCCTAACTCTGCCCATACCTCTTTTAAAAATTCTCTTCATGACATTTTCTTAAAATTTCAGGTGAGATTACCTTCTTGCTAGTACCCTGAGTAATACAGCACTCAATATTCAGAATTAAAAGTGTCAATACTTGTCATGTTTTCTTACTTAAATATTTTAAAAATATTTAAAAAATCAATAATATTGATTTTTAAAAATATTTTTATTTTATTTATTTATATTTTATTTATAGATCAAATATTATTGATTTATATTCAATAAAATGCACCCACTTTGATCATATGGTTTGATGAATTTTGGTAAATGTATTACCTATGTAACCACTAACACAATAAAAAATGTATGCCTATTTTCCTTCAAAAGTTTCTGGAACACTTTCTTGGTCAAATCTCCCACCCAGTTCAATCTGTTTTCTGTAACTAGATTAGATTTGTATTCTAGAGTTTCTAGATGGAATCATACAGTATGTACATATTTGTATCTGACTTCTTTTGCTCAGTGTAATGTTTTCAAGATTCATTCATATTGCATTTATCAGGAAATTATTTTTATTGGCAGGTAGTGTACAGTTATATAAAGTATAATCTGTTTATCTATTCTCCTGTTGATGGCTGTTAGGGTTGTTCCAGGTTTTGATTATTATAAATAAAGCTACTATGAACATTCAAGTACAATTAATTTTTAGTGTGGACATATGTTACATAATGGACTAAATACTAGAAGGAGAATTTCTGGGACATACGGTGTTAGTTCGGTTTAAAAAGAGCTTCCATATTTTTCTCCAAGGTGGTTGTATCAGTTTATATTCCCTCCAGAGTTTCAGTTGCTCCATATCCTTACTTACTACTTGTTATTTTCAGCCTTTTTAATTTTAGTCATTCTAACGTTTGGTGAAATTTCATTGTGGCTTTAATTTGCATTTCCTTAACAACTAACAATGTTGAACATCTAATCAGGTGCTTTTTTGTTATCTTTTTTCCCCCCAACAGACAAATGGGGCTATTTGTCTTCTTATTCCTGAAAAAATATATTCTGGATAAATCCTTTGTCAGATATATGCATTGCAAATATTTTCTTCTAGAGTCCCTTATTTTTTTATTTTCTTAGTAATGTTTTACAAAAAGATAGGACATTTAAAAATTTCATGAGGTCCAATTTTATTCTTTTATGGTTTGTGATTTTTGTGTCCTATTTATGACATTTTTGCATCAGTCATGAAGATTTTCTCCTATATTTCCTTCGGGAAAGTTCTTTTACTTTTCAAGAAAAAAAATTTCTATAGGTAATTTTTAAATTGCCTCTTTATCTTTTCCTGCTTATATTCTCTTCCCTTCATCCCAGTACTAACCACTATCATGAACTTTATGTGTATATCTTGATCTGTATTTAATAATTCTGCCATGCAAATTATGTGCATAGCAATATTTAGCATTGCTTTGTGAATTTATAAAAGCTATATTAATAGTTTCAGCTGTACATATGTGTATCAGAGAAAGGTTATTCTCTGTATAACAAATCACCCCAAAATGTAGTGGTTTAAGTCAATAGCCATTTATTTACCTCAGAGTCTGTGGGTCCATAATTTGAGCTGGGTTCAGCTGAGCATTTCTCGGTTTACCTCTGCATCTTGCTCAGCTCCCGAGTTGGCTGGGGATTGGTTGGACTAGAAGATCTCAACAGGCAATGCTTGTCTTTGCTTCACATTGTTTCTTATCCTCCAGTAGCAGGGTTTATTCCCAATGGTGGTGAAAGAGTTCCAGAATCCACAAGTGGATCAACCCTAATGTTGAAGTGCTTTATAAGGCTTTGCCTGGGTCACACTTTCAATTGGTAAATTGAACAAAATATTAACAAAAATGAGTCTAGAGTCTAAAGAGGGAGTGTTGTCAAAGTTACGCAGCAAAGGTACAAGAATATAGGGAATGGAAGAATTTGTGAACATTTATACAACCTACCAAATTTGAAAAACCATTTTTTCATTCATTTTTCTCTTATGACTTATATCCATATTGATGCAGCTATAATTTATGTATCTTTATTTTGTAGTGTAGCATGACAACATCACAACTCACTAACTCGTTTCCCTTTTGATGGTTATGAGAGTTATTTCCTTTGTTTTTTTGGTTTTTGCTGTTTTCCTCAGTGTTGTAATGAATATCCTTATATTGAACACCTATTGCACATTTGCAAGAATTTTTCTAGAAGTAAAATGGCTAGGTTTTTTAGTAAGTTGTATTTTTAGGAGATAATACTAAATTTCTCTCCAGTTGGTGTGTGTGTGTGTGTGTGTGTGTGTGTGTGTGTGTGTGTGCGTGCTTTATGGATTGATATATGACCCCTTTATTAATATATTATATAAAAGTTTCATACTGATATGGCTATAGTAGCTTTCTTTTGGTTGATATTTGATACTACATCTTTTCCCATCCTTTCATTTTTAATCTTAAACTGTTACTATGTTTTAGATATATTTTTCTGTATAAAAGCATATAGCTAGATTAAAATATGTACATTGAGAGTTTTTAATAAAGTCTATTCTGTTTATAAATATTGTGATTAATATATTTGGACTAATGTCTTTCAATTTTATCTGAAATTGTCCTTATTTATTTCTCATTCTTGGTTATTATTTTACTGAATGCGGTA
The DNA here is from genome assembly GCF_028749965.1 of Puma concolor. NCBI lineage: Eukaryota > Metazoa > Chordata > Mammalia > Carnivora > Felidae > Puma > Puma concolor. Next base: position 43,036,715 of record NC_141678.1, on the reverse strand, counting down.
TCTTGGTTGGCATTGTTTTCTCCCAGCAATTTGAATACATCATTTTATTTTATTCCGATATTTTTAATATGTCAGTAATGTCAAACTGAGTTTTCTATTTTCATCTGTAATTTCTCTAAGTGTTGAGGAGAAGGGAGGGACTTAAATATCTGCTCAGTTAACCTTTCAAAACAGAAGGTTTATTTTCTTTACTCTTAATCAAAGACAAAGAGATACTTTATATTCTATCTATCTATCTATCTATCTATCTATCTATCTATCTATCATCTATCTATCTCTCTTTTCTCATCTATTTATCAAGACAGAGACACACAGAATGTTTTATTTAATTTTAGAGGAATGAATAAAATGAAGTTGTAAACAATTGTTTCTACTGTGAAAATTTTATGTTTTACATGTTAATGAAAAATGTTTAAGTAAAAAACTGCAGTATTGTTGAAACATAAATCATAGTTTTTACAAATACAGTGCTCATATCACACTGCTAGCCTCTTCAGAGATGGGTGAAGTAGTGGTAGATAACCAGCCACGTACTCATAAACCTTTTCTGTGCTTCCTGAACACAACTAAGCTTCTTCCTAACCACACTGCATGTGGTGGGGACTTGTAACTGATTCTTGAAAACAGAATGTGTGGGGAAATGATGTTTGCCACCCAGGCTGTCTTCTCATCACTGTGTGTGATTCTCCACCTTCTTTCTCTTTGCTTCATTAGCCGGCTAGATGCAGACAATCCAGCAGATGACTCTTAGGCCCTGGGGGAAATGCAGAGTCCCTCAATAGAAGGAGCTGGATTGCTATGCTACTTATCCTGACCAACACAGTGGCATGACTTGGAAGACTACAGAGTTCTATACATTGTAAAATCTTTGCAAAATTTTTTATGCTATATATATGTGTGTGTGTGCATATATATATATATATATGCACACACACACATACACAAATACATACACATAAATATACATAAGTTTATATGCACATACATAATTTAAGACTATAAATTTGTGTGCACAAAAATAATTAAAGACTATAGTTATTTGTATCAAGGATATAGTTTTTTCTAATTTCTAAGGAGTTCCTGAAGCCTTTCATCTCCTCATTTACTTAAAAATTAGTTTAGGTGAATTGAAATAGTTAAGTGTTTTATTTATTTTTTTTATTTTATTTTTTTTAACGTTTATTTATTTTTGGGACAGAGAGAGACAGAGCATGAACGGGGGAGGGGCAGAGAGAGAGGGAGACACAGAATTGGAAACAGGCTCCAGGCTCTGAGCCATCAGCCCAGAGCCTGACGCGGGGCTCGAACTCACGGACCGCGAGATCGTGACCTGGCTGAAGTCGGACGCCTAACCGACTGTGCCACCCAGGCGCCCCGAAATAGTTAAGTGTTTTAAATATTTCTGGGTTCTGGAGAGTTTATAAGGTATACAATATCAATCAAGGAATATAAGTATGAGAAACTTTACCGCTCAGCCCAAATTTTGTCCACTTTTATCTCTTTCTGACACTTGATATTTCACTATCAGAATCTTATTTATTTGGGTGAATGATTATCTTGCCCTTTAGATTTCTCTGTAAAAATGCAAGCTCTTTAAAAAAAAAAATTAAAAAAAAAAAAAGGGGTGCCTGGGTGGCTCAGTCGGTTAAGCGGCCGACTTCAGCTCAGGTCACGATCTCGCGGTCCGTGAGTTCGAGCCCCGCGTCGGGTTATGGGCTGATGGCTCAGAGCCTGGAGCCTGCTTCCGATTCTGTGTCTCCCTCTCTCTCTGCCCCTCCCCCGTTCATGCTCTGTCTCTCTCTGTCTCAAAAATAAATAAAAAACATTAAAAAAAATTAAAAAAAAATGCAAGCTCTTCTCTACCCCCACTCTGCGGTTGGGGTCAGTGGCAGTGGTGGCAGTATGTGTTAAGTGTCCTTGTTTATACACAGAGAAACTGATTTTGACTAACTTAAGCAAGAGATGTGATATTGTGAGGTGATTGGTCAGAGGTGATTGAATTGAAGACAGAGGTGAATAATTCTTTCTCAGAAAGGGCGGAGAGCTAAGAAGACTTAGGTTGTCAATAGTGGGAACTTGTGGAATTTCTCCCTGGGTTCCACCACTGATTAATTTGGCACCTATTGATTATCTGCCCTTTGGAATCTCTGCTTTAGATTCAGATATGTGGCAAGGAGAACCCAGTTAGTTTAGCATAGACCCCTGGCCTACCCTTGTATCTAGAAAGGAAGGTGAACTGTGATTGGTAGCCCCACCAAGAACATAAGGAAAGGAGAAAGAGAAATTCTTTAAAGAAAGTTTAGTTGGTATAAGAGGGAGATATGATGCCTCTCAGATATACAATAAAATGTACCCACTACAAAGGGGACTGTTAAGCCATTGATGTGTTAGTATAAATAAATTTAGTAGATGTCATCTTATAGTTATATATAGTTGGTCAAGCAAAGGACATGGTATTGAGTGCTATAATCTGGTCACATGCTAGGTACTTGTTTTTAAAAAAAATTTTTTTAATGTTTATTTATTTTTAAGAGAGAGAAAAGACAGCGTGAGCAGGGAGGGGGCAGAGAGAGAGGGAGACACAGAATCCGAAGCAGGCTTCAGGCTCTGAGCTGTCAGCACAAAGCCCCACGTGGGGCTCAAACTCAGGAACGATAAGATCATGACCTGAGCCGAAGCCAGACGCTTAACTGACTGAGCCACCTAGGGGCCCCTCACATGCTAGGTACTTGTATAAAACCCATCCCATTTAATGGAAAATGATGGCAATGGAGTCTGGGAACAGATAAAAGAGAAATGCCATAAAGAGGGAAAAGAAGGAAGCAACAAAGGCTACTTGAAACCAAATTTTCCATGCAAACTTTGGCTTAATGCAGAAATCATGTAATTGTAGGCTGGTGAGTTTGCTATTCCATGGTTTTTCATCCCTACAAAACTTTCTTTTATTTAGATATTTTGTATCACTTCCCGGTACATCAGAGACTTTAAAAATAACCAACTGTGGATAGACTTCTCTTAGAAATCTGGATGATTTATTTTATAGTAGAAATGAGAAGTACCAGTACCATGTGTCAAGAAAGGAGGCAAATACCATAAATCAAAAGTTACATACTATTAAAATGAATTTTCATACTTAAGAAATGCAGTTTCAGGAGAAAAGAAACTAGAGAAGCCGAAATGAAGCACAAGTGCACAGAAATTAACTTCTTAGGGAATCTGAGACTACAGTGTTTTTGTATTTATTTATTGTTATTTATTTATTTTTTTATTTTAGAGAGAGTGAGAGAGTGAGTGTTATTGGGGGAGAGAGGCAGAGGGAAAGAGAATCTCAAGCTTTGTGGGACTTGATCCCGCAACCCTAGGATCATGACCTGAGGTGAAATCAAGAGTAGGACGCTCAACAGACTGAGCCACCCGGATGCCCCTACAATGTTTTCGGGTTTCACTGTTACACAAACTGGGAGGTCAGAAAATATTCATAGGCTTTGGCTTATAAAGCAGGTTCACCTTGCTATAGATAATCTTTGCAGATCTGACCCTGAAAGCTCGTATTAGATGTGTTTACCTAGATGTTTTCTGATTATATATCCCTGTTCTCTTCTTTCTCCCTAATAGGTGGCTAACTCATTTACTGAAGAATCCAACTGGTTTTGATTGCATTCTGGGGTTGAATTATTTTGGCAATTTGGTGTTCAAAGTGAGAGTTGATTATGTTCATATGCCTATAATCTTCTAAAATCTTGAGTCTCTGAGTGTTCCCTCAAATAAAACTACATTTTGAGTAAAGAAATATAGCTTTTTTCTGTTAAAAATGGTTGGGAATGGCTTTATTCTTTGCCACATTCCCTTTAGCTGTGAGAATTAACCAGGCCCTTTGTATAGGATATTTTTTTATTCCAAAGTAAAATTAAAGCTGCATCAATTCAGACATTTTAAAATGAAGAATTAGTGATTATTTGGAAGAGGCTGACATTTACCCTTGTATCATGAAAAAAGAATAATATAAGCAATATTGTTGGGATATGTTTATCCTGGATAAGGAAACTGAGCATTTCAGTCATATTCAAAGCACTTTTTTACTGGTATGGGTAGACTACCCTACTGGGATTTGAAGTACCTTCCCAACACAGTCACCCCTGAGGTGATGTTGGTATTTATTGTTTTTGTATCAGAGAGGAAACTATTTCAGAAACATTTTTTTGAAAGGCATGAGGTTTAAGTGCTTGTGAATCTTACCACAGGAAAGAAATGGTAACTGCTGATGTTCCATCTAGAACATCCCCAGAGCTGTATTGAAGGCATGTGTATGCCTACATGGGTGGAGTACACAAATAATATGCAGGAAATACAAACCATCTTTAATAACAAGACCAGGATGACATGCCCAGATAACAAAGTAGTAGCTTGCTTTTTGGGTACCGAGGGAATGTTAAGGCACTGAGGCACTGAGTCATTGCCAGGACTGTAAGTAAGGAATAATTCCCCTATCAGTGGTATGTACAATTGATAGGAGGAAGTAGTTTTCCCTCAAGACAGATAACATCTAAGAAATTTCGTAGGTCACAGTGAGTAAAATTATGCCTGAAAAATTTGTAGAATTTGTGATTCTTAGTTACTACTATATATTTATACAGGTAAATATGGTATAAGATCCGAAACTAATATTATGCATTGCCTTCATGTCTGGTAAAATTGGAAGGGCTTTCAATGGGCTTACTACAAGTTCCACCCCACTTTCCTTCTGTGGATAAGATCTCCTAGTCAAACAATGCCCTTTATTGAAGTGACCAAATGCAGTTCTGGCTTATTTCTGACTGTTGGGTTTTACTTCTCTGACAGCCCATAAATTATTCAAACAAGCCAATTGTATCCTTCTGTGGGAACCAGGGGAACCATTCTACCCTCTTAATACAAAATCTGCCTCCCACAGTCCCTGCTGTTCACTCTGTTCTGTCCTCAGTGCAACTGCTGTGTGGCCCTGCATGGTGTCCTTCTCCCCTGGGCCATGGGTACATGTGACTAATACCTGCTGTTGCTCTCATTTGTCCTATGTTATGTGTTGTGTGTTTGGTCACCTGCAAAACCCTGGGGTTGGAATTTCTCCCTCACCAATGCTGTGAGAAGGAGATGATTAAAATAGTAAAATGCCAGTGTAGGGAATTAAGAAGATCCTAGTAACTGTGTAATCTCAACATTGTTAAAAATGATATTGTCACTTAGAAAGAAGAGAAGAATGTATGTCAAAAATATAATAAAAAGAATGTACCCTTGAAAGAGTTGAATAGTAAAATCCATATATTGCTTCAATTGGTGGAATTGTTATTGCTGTGATACAGCTTGTATTCTAACTGATGTTTCAGCTCATTCAGTGTGAACTCAGAACCCAATCTAGAAATTAGTATTTCTGCACTGTAAATTAAAAAGAATCTATTTCATCATGACACTGTAGAGTAAAAGACAAAGGACCAGAATGGGGGAAATCTTACAGAGTGCTCCACAGATTAAGTAACATAGATGATTTTTGAGGAAATAAGTAATGAGTAATATGCATTTTAAATGTTTTTTAAAGTTTATTTTTATTATTTATTTTGAGAGAGAGAGTGCAAGTGGTGGACAGAGAAAGAGAGAGACAGAATCCCAAGAAGGCTCTGCACTGTCAGAGCCTAATGTGGGGGCTCAAATTCACGAACTGTGAGATCATGACCTGAGCCGAAATAAAGAGTTGGATGCTTAACCAGTTGAGCTACCCAGGTGCCCCAAGTAATAGTGCATTTATTTATATATTTATTTATTTATTTAAAATTTTAATTTAAATAAATAAAATCTACTCAAGATATACATGGGTAACTCTCAAGTAGCTAACTTTCAAATCAGGTCTGAATTTTCTATAAAGCAAACTTGGGAAACAGTTTCAGACATCCATATTCCACACATCCATATTCCACACTTTCTTTGTCTTTGGACAGGGATAACTTTGCATCATCATGGACAATAAAGCATTTAAAGAACATTTTTGGCATATGTAAGACATGAATCGTTGGGTTCTATTCCTGAAGCCAAGGCTACACTGTGTGTTAATTAACTTGAGTTTCAATAAAAAATAAAATAAAATAAAAGAACATTTTTGGGAAACCAATTTCCTTAAATGTATAATAAATGAATCCTAAATATTTAAGACTAACATCAAGTAACTATAGATTGAGAGATGGAATAATTTAAAAAAATTTTTTTTAACATTTATTACTGAGAGACAGAGAGACACAGAGCATGAGCAGGGGAGGGGCCAAGAGATGGAGAGACACAGAATCTGAAGCAGGCTCCAGGCTCTCAGCTGTCAGCACAGAGCCTGACACAGGGCTCAAAACCACAAACCACAAGATCAGGACCTGAGCTGAAGTCGGACACTTAACAGACTGAGCCACCCAGGCGCCCCAAGGAGTAGATTCCTTAATGCCCCTTACCCATTTAGCCCATCCCCCCTCTTACAACCCCTCCACAACCCTCAGTTTGTTCTCCATATTTAAGAGTCTCTTATGTTTTGTCCCCCTCCCTGTTTTTATATCATTTTTGTTTCCCTTCCCTTATGTTCATCTGTTTTGTCTCTTAAAGTCCTCATATGAGTGAAATCATATGATTTTTGTCTTTCTTGGACTGACTAATTTCACTTAGTGTACTACCCTCCAGTTCCATCCACGTAGTTGAAAATGGCAAGATTTCTTTCTTTTTGATTGGTAAGTAATCCTCCATTGTATATATATACCACCTCTTCTTTATTCATTCATCCATCGTGGGACATTTGGGCTCTTTCCATACTTTGGCTATTGTTGATAGCGCTGCTATAAACATAGGGGTGCATGTGTCCCTTCGAAACAGCACACCTGTATCCCTTGGATAAATGCCTAGTAGTGCAATTGCTGGGTTGTAGGGTAGTTGTATTTTTAGTTTTTTGAGAAACCTCCATACTGTTTTCCAGAGTGGCTGCACCAGCTTGCATTCCCACCAACAATGCAAAAGAGATCCTCTATCTCTGCAACCTCGCCAAAATCTGTTGCTGCCTGAGTTGTTAATGTCAGCCATTCTGACAGGTGTAAGGTGGTATCTCATTGTGGTTTTGATTTGTATTTCCCTGATGATGAGTGATGTCGAGCATTTTTTCATGTGTCGGTTGGTCATCTGGATGTCTTCTTTGGAGAAGTGTCTATTCATGTCTTTTGCCCATTTCTTCACTTGATTATTTGTTTTTTGGGTGTTGAGTTTGATAAGTTCTTTGTAGATTTTGGATCCGAACCCTTTATCTGATATGTCATTTGCAAATATCTTCTCCCATTCTGTCGGTTACCTTTTAGTTTTGCTGATTGTTTCCTTTGCTGTGCAGAAGTTTTTTATTTTGATGAGGTCCCAGTAGTTCATTTTTGCTTTTGTTTCCCTTGCCTCCAGAGACGTGTTGAGTAAGAAATTGCTGCGGCCAAGATCAAAGAGGTTTTTTCCTGCTTTCTCCTTGAGGATTTTGATGGCTTCCTGTCTTACATTGAGGTCTTTCATCCATTTTGAATTTATTTTTGTGTATGGTGTAAGAAAGTGGTCCAGGTTCATTCTTCTGCATGTCGCTGTCCAGTTTTCCCAGCACCACTTGCTGAAGACACTGTCTTTATTCCATTGGATATTCTTTCCTGCTTTGTCAAAGATAAGTTGGCCATACGTTTGTGGGTCCATTTCTGGATTCTCTTTTCTGTTGCATTGATCTGAGTCTGTTTTTGTGCCAGTACCATACTGTCTTGATGATTACAACCTTGTAATACAGCTTGAAGTCTGGGATTGTGATACCTCCTGCTTTGTTTTTCTTTTTCAAGATGGCTTTGGCTATTCAGGGGCTTTCCTGGTTCCATACAAATTTTAGGATTGTTTGTTCTAGCTCTGTGAGGAATGCTGGTGTTACTTTGATAGGGATCGTGTTGAATATGTAGACTGCTTTGGGTAGTATCGACATTTTAACAACATTTGTTCATCCTATCAGGAACATGGAATCTTTTTTTCCATTTATTTGTGTCTTCTTCAATTTCTTTCATAAGCTTTCTATAGTTTTCAGTGTATAGATTTTTCACCTCTGCTCAGATTCATTCCTAAGTATTTTATGGTTATTGGTGCAATTGTAAATGGGATTGATTCCTTGATTTCTCTTTCTGTTGCTTCATTGTTGGTGTATAGGAATGCAACCGATTACTGTGCATTGATTTTATATCCAGCTACTTTGCTGAATTCATGGATCAGTTCCAGCAGTTTTTTAGTGGAATCTTTTGGGTTTTCCATATAGAGTTTCATGTCATCTGCAAAGAGTGAAACTTTGATCTCCTCCTGGCCGATTTGGATGCCTTTTATTTCTTTGTGTTGTCTGATTGCAGAGCTAAGACTTCTGATAGTATGTTGAATAACAGTGGTGAAAGTGGACATCCCTGTCTTGTTTCTGACCTTAGGGGGAAAGCTCTCAGTGTTTCCCCATTGAGGATGATATTAGCATTGGGTCTTTTGTATAGGGCTTTTATGGTCTTGAGGTATGATCCTTCTGTCCGTACTTTCTTGAGGGTTTTTATCAAGAAAGGATGTTGTATTTTGTCAAATGCTTTGTCTGCATCTATTGAGAGGATTATGTGGTTCTTGTCCTTTATTTCATTGATGTGATGAATCATATTGATTGTTTTGTGGATATTGAACCAGTCCTGTATCTCAGGTATAAATCCCACTTGGCCGTGGTGAATATTTTTTTTAATGTATTGTTGGATCCAGTTGGCTAATATCTTGTTGAGGATTTTTGTATCCATGTTCATGAGGGAAGTTGGTCTATCGTTCTCCTTTTTGGTGGGATTCTGTCTGGTTTTGGAATGAGGGTAATGCTGGCTTCATAGAAAGAGTTTGGAGGTTTCCTTCCATTTCTATTTTTTGGAACAGTTTCAAGAGAATAACTGTTAATTCTTCCTTAAATGTTTGGTAGAATTCCCCTGGAAAGCCATCTGGCCCTGGACTCTTGTTTTTGGCAGATTTTTGATTACTAATTTGATTTCCTTACTGGTTATGGGTCTGTTCAAATTTTCTATTTCTTCCTGTTTCAGTTTTGGTAGTGTATATGTTTCTAGGAATTTTGTCCATTTCTTCCAGATTGCCCATTTTATTGGCATATAATTGCTCATAATATTCTCTTATTATTGTTTTTATTTCTGCTCTGTTGGTTGTGACTCTCCTCTTTCATTCTTGATTTTACTTATTTGGGTCCTTTCTTTTTTCTTCGTGATCAAAGTGGCTAATGGTTTATCAATTTTGTTAATTCTTTCAAAGAACCAGCTTCTGGTTTCATTGATCTGTTCTACCGTTTATTTTTGGTTTCGATAGCATTAATTTCTGCTCTAATCTTTATTATTTCCTGTCTTCTGCTGGTTTGGGGTTTTATTTGCTATTCTTTTTCCAGCTCCTTAAGGTGTAAGGTTAGGTTGTGTATCTGAGATCTTTCTTCCTTCTTTAGGAAGGCCTTGATTGCTATACTTTCCTCTTATGACTGCCTTTGCTGCGTCCCAGAGGTTTTGGGTTGTGGTGCTGTCATTTTCATTGACTTCCATATACTTTTTAATTTTTTCTTTAACTGCTTGGTTAGCCCATTCATTCTTTAGTAGGATGTTCTTCAGTCTCCAAGTATTTGTTACCTTTCCAAATTTTTTCTTGTGCTTGATTTCGAGTTTCATAGCATTGTGATCTGAAAATATGCACGGTATGATCTCAATCTTTTTGTACTTACTTAGGGCTGATTTGTGTCCCAGTATATGGTCTGTTCTGGAGAACGTTCCATGTGCACTGGAGAAGAATGTATATTCTGCTGCTCTAGGATGAAAGGATCTGAATATATCTGTTAAGTCCATCTGGTCCAATGTGTCATTCAAAGTCATTGTTTCCTTGTTGATTTTTTGATTAGATGATCTGTCCATTGCTGTGAGTGGGGTATTGAAGTCTCCTACTAATATGGTATTAGTATCAATGAGTTTCTTTATATTTGTGATTAATTGATTTATATATTTGGGTGCTCTGAAATTTGGCACATAAATGTTTACAATTGTTAGGTCTTCTTGGTTGATAGACCTCTTGATTATGATATAATGCCCTTCTGCATCTCTTGATACAGTCTTTATTTTAATGTCTAGATTGTCTGATATAAGTATAGCTACTCTGGCTTTCTTTTGTTGACCATTAGCATGATAGATGGTTTTCCATCCCCTTATTTTCAATCTGAAGTTGTCCTTAGGTCTACAGTGGGTCTTGTAAACAACATATAGGTGGGTCTTGTTTTCCTATCCGTTCTGTTACCCTATGCCTTTTGATTGGAGCATTGAGTCCATTGACGTTTAGAGTGAGTACTGAAAGATATGAATTTATTGCCATTATGATGCTTGTAGAGTTGGAGTTTCTGGTGGTGTTCTCTGGTCCTTTCTAATCTTTTGTTGCTTTTCATATTTACACACACACACACACACACACACACACACACACACACACACATATATATATATTCATCTTTTCTCCCCTCAGAGAGTCCTCCTTAAAATTTCTTGAAGGGCTGGTTTAGTGGTCACAAACTCCTTTCACTTTTGTTTGTCTGGGAAACTTTTTATCTCTCCTTCTATTTTGAATGACAGCCTTGCTGGATAAAGAATTCTTGGCTGCATATTTTTCTGATTCTGCACACTGAATATATCCTGCCACTCCTTTCTGGCCTGCCAAGTTTCTGTGGATAGATCTGCTGCAAACATGATCTGTCTTCCCTTTTAGGTTAAGGACTTTTTTTCCATTGCTGTTTTCATGATTCTCTCCTTGCTTGAGTATTTTATGAATTTGACTATGATATGCCTTGTTGATGGTCGTTTTTTGTTGAATCTAATGGGAGTCCTCTGTGCCTCCTGGATTTTGAGTTCTGTGTCTTTCCCCAGGTTAGGAAAGTTAACTACTATGATTTGCTCACATAACCCTTCTACGCCTATTTCTCTCTCTTCCTCTTCTGGGACCCTTATGATTCTGATGTTGTTCCTTTTTAATGAGTCACTGATTTCTCTAATTCTGAAATCATGCTCTTTTGCCTTAATCTCCCTCTTTTTCCTGCTTCGTTATTCTCTTTAAGTTTGTCCTCTATATCGCTGATTCTCTGTTCTGCCTCATCTATCCTTGCCGCCGCTGCATCCATCTGTGATTGCAGCTCAGTTATAGCAGTTTTAATTTCACTCTGGCTATTTTTTACTTCTTTTATCTCTGCAGAAAGGGATTCTAATCTATTCTTGACTCCAGGTAGTATTCTTATTATTGCGATTCTAAATTCTGGTTCAGACATCTTGCTTGTGTCTGTGTTGGTTAAATCCCTGGCTATCGTTTTCTTCATGCTCTTTCTTTTGGGGTGAATTCCTTTGTTTGTCGTTTTGAAGGGGAAAATGAATGAGATAGAAAAATTGAAATAAAAAATATTAAAATTAATAATTAAAAACACACAAATATAAATCGAATAGATGATGCTAGATCCTAGTTGTGTTTTGGTCTGGGTGTAGAAAGTGATTTGACAGATTCAAGAAACAAAACAAAAACAAAAACAAATATAAAAACAAAGCAAAAACAAAAAAAGGGGGGCAGAAAAAAAAGAAAGTTGTTTGAGAATTTGAAAAAAATTAATACACTAGACTAAAATACACAAAAGGAGAGAATATAGTAGAAAAAATTATAGAAAAATATTTTTTAATAAAAATTTAAAAAAATATGAATTTTTTTCGTTTTCTGTATTTAAGAAAAAAGAAAAGAAATGAAAAAGAAAGATAAAAAAAGAAAAAAGAAAAGACAAAAAAAAGAAATCATTTGAAAATTTGAAAAAGTGAATACACTGTAGTAGACTGAAATAAAATGATAGGAGTAAGATAGAATTTGAAAAATTTACATAAAAGCCAAAAATATAGGAATAAAAATTAAATAAAAATATTTTAAAAGAAATTGAGAGTAAGAATGAAGTTTTTCTTTTTCTTCATTCAAGAAAAGGAAAAAGAGAAAAAAAAGAAAAAGAAAGAAAAAAAGGAAATTGTTTGAAAATTTGAAAAGGTGAGTACACTGAAGTAGACTAAAATAAAATGATGGAAGTAAAGTAGAATTTGAAAAATTTTACATAAAAGTGGAAAAATAATAAAAAAATTAAAGACAGATATTTTTAATAAAAATTGAAAATAAAATGAGTTTTTTCTCTTTCTGTGTTCAAGAAAAAGAATCATAAAAGAGAAAAAGGAACTGAGAGAGAAAAAAAGTTGAATAGATGAACCTGCTAACAGATTGAATTAGGACTGAAATTGCTTTGTTTTCCCCTAGAGGTCAGTCCATGTAGCTCTTTAGAGTCCATAAATTAAGCCGGCAGTGAGGTTTTTGTTCTTGAAGAGGGGAGTTGGCCCAGTTGGGCAGGGCTTGGTGTAACAGCTCCACTCTCCCCTAGATGGCGCTGCTAGCCTACTGGGGTGGATTGTTGCAGTGCTTGTTGGTGCGCATACGCGGGAGTGGTGAAAAATGGCGCCACCCAGCCACCCAGTCTGTTTTCCCGGATCAGAAATCGTGCACCGGTCTTCTGTCTTCAGCTCTCGTTCACTCCCGCTTTTCCACTCTCCATGACTATGCCCCAGGCAGTACCTCTCTCCCAAGTTTTGTCTCAGATGCGGCTATTTTCCCCGGCCCCTTACTTCCAAAGGACTGCAGCTTTGACCTGCTCCGCCCCTATGCTGGAGGGTCTCACTGAGCAATGGCTGAATGAACAAATGCTGCTGGCCCCTCCTGCTTCTGGTGCCCTGAGACTGTGGCCAGGTGCCAGCCTGCTCTCCCCCTCCCCCACTCCCCTGCCCAAAAAAATTGCGAGAGAGTGTACCCTCAGCGTTTCAGGGATCATGGAAAATTTCAACACATATCTGGCACCAGGCTTCACCCTCAACAACTTTGCCCCAGCACCAGCGAATGTGGCTGCCTTCCGGGGTCTGCTGGGACCAGGTGGCTTCAACAGTCTCTACCAAATGTCCTGCCAGCAGTGGAACCGCTTTTCCCCATGTGGCCTGAGAACCTCCCGGACCCCACTCTGTTCCTGGGGATTCATCTTTCCCACCAGAGCATTACCAGGTATCGAGCTGCAGAGTTACAGCCTTTGAGCTCGCCTTGTTTACAATCTTAATGGCATTTAAACCCTCTCCTTTCTCGTTTCTCCCTTTTTAGTTTAGTTCCTGCAGCTGTTTCCAATTTTCCACTTTTTCTCCAGCTGCTTTTGGGGAGGTGTGCTTTTCCCATATGCTCCCCTCCTCCCCAGTCTCCCGCGTCTCTCTGCCCACAAAAGGGGTTCCCTATCTTTCGGGGCTTCTTGCTCCCCAAGTTCAGCTCTTTGTGTTGTGTACCTGCTGAGTTCTGTGGTTCAGGTTGTGTAGATTGTTGTGTTAATGTTCCAATAGGTTTTCTAGGTGTGTAGGATGGTTTAGTGTTGGTCTGGCTGTATTTCATGGGCGCGAGTCACACAAAAAGCTTCCATGCTGTTCCACCATCTTGGCTCCTCTCCTCTGGAATAACTTTAATAAATAATAATAACAAAGAATCTGGCATAGGAGAGTCATGTCTCCACTTAGAATAATTTGGTAGACACACAGAAAAGGAATAGGAGAAAGTTGCCAGTGAGCAAAAAAGAAAAATCCAGAGAACCAGAATAGACCCTGTTGTGATAGCCTTGGTTGGCTTATTTAAAATAAGTAGATTGTTATGAGAACATTCATATCTCAATCCTACTGTAGCATTCATAGTTTCATACATATTTGCTTATTTGGTAATTTGGTCTCCATTTTGTTCTTTTTTTCATGGGAGTCATTCAGTTGTTCTCAATGCCTCTTTTGTTGACTTCATAGGGTGTAATTACTACAGATATATTATACTCACGTTTTGTAGCCAAGGTTTTTGTGTTCAGAGTGGACAAATTGGGGGAATGCTGTATTACTTGGAGAATGTTGCCTCAGAAGATTTATTTTTTTAAGTGTGTATCATGTTTTGAAAAATTAAGTATAAAGCAATGATAATAAAGCATCAGGTCAAGATTGAGTATCAGTGTATGAATCTACCAGGTACATAATATTATCCACAACTGCTTAGTTTTCTTTATCATTGGTGTAGTAACTGCTATGAAAACTTTCATGAATTTTCCAAAATAATTCTTTTCATGGAATACTTCTTGTTAGCTTAGCCCCTTTATTTTTTTATTTTATTTTTTTCAACGTTTATTTATTTTTGGGACAGAGAGAGACAGGGCATGAACGGGGGCAGAGAGAGAGGGAGACACAGAATCGGAAACAGGCTCCAGGCTCTGAGCCATCAGCCCAGAGCCTGACGCGGGGCTCGAACTCACGGACCGCGAGATCGTGACCTGGCTGAAGTCGGACACTTAACCGACTGCGCCACCCAGGCGTCCCCAGCTTAGCCCCTTTATAAGTGGCCTGGATTGAATGTAGGTGTAGATACTGAACATACTCAAGGCAAATAAAATGTAAGTTTAAATGGAGGCCCTGAAGAAGAAAATAGAAATATTAGACCAGAATAAAGAATTCTGAAAATACTCTTTATGAACAAAAGCATTAAATCTGCAGAGTAAATGGGCATACCAAGTCTCAAAAAAAAAAAAAAAAAAAAAGAATACAGAATGGTATACCAGAGACTGCTGACTACCAAACCTTTTCTTCCTACTCCTGAGCACAGAGCTAGATCATACTTCTCTGCTTAGTTTGGGAGTGGCCATGTGTCATGGTTTTATTCAGTGGAATGAAGCATATTTAATGGTTTTCCCCAGCACAGCATGGGTCTCCAGCTTTTTAGCTTATAATGTCTGTTTCTTTACTACCAACTGCCTAACCACGAAACTAGTATCGTATATTTTAAGTCAGGGTTATGGCATTATCCCATTCCTGTTACTAATTTGTATATTAATTAGTAGAGGCTAGATTACTATAACAAATACATTCAAAATACAAAGGAATTCTCTTCTAATGGTCAAGGTCAAATGTTCCAAGTTCAGGAAAGAGGACCACTTTTCCACATAGTTGTTGAGGGATTCAGGATTCTTATTCCACCAAAGGCTACTGATACTTGCCCAGTCAACATTATCATTAATCCTTTGCTGTGGTTCACATGGTTGCCATTATAGCCCATAGAAAGGGTGTGGGCTGGGCCTTGATGTATTATATCCTAGCTCACATTGCTTTCATTGTACAGTTTCCAAGGGGGTCATACTTCCCAGTCTTCACTTCAGATATGGCCATGGATAAGGGGCAAAAAAGAATCTTATGGAGGGTGGGGCAAGAGGATTTGGGAAACAGCAAAGTCTTCAGAGAGAGCAGGTATAATTGAGAAACTTCCAACTTTGCTAAGACTTCACAATGCTTACCCAACTGGATTCCATCATTGCTATGACTACTGTGTGTTTCTCATTCTTTCCCTTCCTTTTTAATTTTTAATTTTTTTTTTTTTATTTTGAGAGAGAGAGTAAGTGGTGTAGGGGCAGAGAGAGAGGGGAGAGAAAGAATCCCAACCAGGCTCTGCACTGTCAGTACAGAGCGAATGTGGGACTCAAACTCACAAACTGTGAGATTATGACCTGAGCTGAAATCAAAAGTCATATGCTTAACTGATTGAACCATCTAGGTGTCCCTCATTCTTTCCTTTTCTAAATGGAGATTGTTATTGTGGTTATCTTGTCTGTACTCCATTATTGCATATTAGATGTGTTTTTCTTTGTGAGACTGGAGGATAGATAACTGGTATTTTTACTCTGTAGATGATTAATCCTTAAGGAACCAGAATTGGGCCTTAATGGCTAGAAATCATGCAGAAATCCTAGACTTTGAATTAGATGCAATTGGTGAATAATGTTGGGGTGTTTCCCTTGGGGAGGAGTGAATGTTTTACATGTGTGGTCAGTAGGATTTGCATGCCTATGTGGTGGCTCAGGAACAGATTGTGGCTAAAATTGATAATGTCCTCCTAAAGCTTTTAAAATTTTTCATCTTGGACACTTAAACACATTTCTGGCCTCTTTTGTGTCATACGACTGCATTCTAGTCAATGGCATGTGAACATAAATTATGTGTCCCATTTTTAACATAGTCCACATAACACTCCGTGAGGTTACTCCATGCTCACTCCTTCCAATGGGCTGCTGTTGTGAGACACATTGATCAAAGAAGCCAGAGCTGAGTGACCACGTGATTAGAAGTCCTTTAAATCCTAACCTGGAATATTGATACCCTAGCAAGAAAACAATCTCTACTCTTTTTGAGCTCTTACATAGTGAGTTTATGTAACTTTTGACAGCAGTTTAGTCTATGCCAGCAAATAAACAGATAATAATGAGACATCAAAGATCTAAAGAGTAGTCATATGGGAAGCTAAGCAATAAAATCAAGTCACTTAAAATGAAAAAAAAAAATCAGCCTGTCTTTACATTGTTTTATAGCAGTATTTGGTAATGGAACAAGTCTTACTAGCCTTCAAGAAAAAGAAGTGTGACCCTCAAATTTTGTATTCAGACAAACTGTCATTCAAATGTAAAGACAGCATATATGTACATCAAATATGCAAGAACTTAGAGAATATTGTTCTCATGAATTTTTCTGGAAGAAATAATGAGAGGATGAGCTTTAGTTTTCCAAGTGATGAGAAGAAAATAATGGCAGAAGGATTAACATTGAGAATTGGGTCTAGTTATACATAATTTATGGCAAAAAATAAACGCATCAAAAAAAGGAACCAATACTACCAATGGGAACACTTTCCAATAAATATACAACAGTTATGAATGTTAGGGCCTAAATAATATAAAATCAACATTCATAAAGGAAATGCTAGGAAATTATAAGAAGAATTAGAAACACAGTGGTCATAATATATTTTAACTCATCTTTTTCTGTCCATAACGAATTAAAGGGACCAAAAAAATCAAGTGAACAAAATAACTAAGGATTAAAAACACTAGGGATATGAAAAATAGAAGTACAAGATAGACATATGAGGCAGACTTACTTGATATACATATTGAACTTTATCCCTTAAAAATAGGTAATATGCCTGATTTTCAGCTACCTTAGGATAGTCACAAGGAATGTGACTCTACTCTACTCTACTCTACTCTACTCTACTCTACTCTACTCTTTATATTGTATGCCTCAAAGGAAACTTCAATACCTATCATAAAATAAAATGAATTTAGGCAAGATTGTGTGATGTGAATGCAGTAAATTAGAACTTAAAATCAGAAAATCAAAAAGTCCCACCACAAGAAAAAGGAACCCTCATGCACTATTGGTTGGAATGTAAATTGGTTCAACCACTTTGGAAAAGAATATGAAAGTTCTTCCAAAAATTAACAATAGAAACATCATATGATCCAGTAATTCCACTACTGAGTATTTACCCAAAGAAAACAAAAACACTAATTCAAAAAGATATGTGCATCCCAATGTTTATCACAGCATTATTTACTATAACCAAGGTTTACAAAACACCCAAGTGTCCATTGATACATGAATGAATGGATAAAGAGATGAATGAATCCATAGATCAATGGATTGTGAGATATATATATGTATGTATGTATACACACACACACACATATATATCTCACAATGATTTATTGTATATGTCATATATGTGTATATATACGCACACACACACATATATATCTCACAATGATTTATTGTATATTTCATATATATTATAGATAGCATATATGTGCTATATATTATATATTTATATGTAAAATGATATGTGCATGATTTATATGATATATATGTGGTGATAATACACACACACGCACACACACACACACACACACAGATATATATATATATATATATATATATATATATATATATATGGTGAAATATTAGTCATAAACGAGAATGATATTTTGCCATTTATCACAAGGATAGACCTGGAAGGTATTATGCTAAGTGAAATAAGTCAGACAAATACCATATGATTTCACTTATATGTGGAATCTGAAAAATCAAAGCAAACAAACAAAGCAGAAACAGACTAATAAATGTAGAGAATGAATTGGTGGTTGCCAGAGGGGAGGGGGCTGAGGGGTTGGGCAAAATGGGTGAAGGGGAGTGGGAGGCACAGTCTTCCAGTTATGGAGTCAAGAGGTCATGGAGATGAAAGGTATAGCATATAGAGAATATAGTCAGTGGTATTGTAATAGCATTGTATGGGGACAGATGGTAGCTATACTTTTGGTAAACATAGCACAACGTATAGAGTTGTTGAATCACTATTTTGTACACCTGAAACTAATGTAACACTGTGTATCAAATATATTTCAATCAATCAATAAATACAAAAAGTCCCGCCACATAGAAATGTCGACATTTCCTCTTCAATAATTCATAAAATTCATAATTTATAATTCATGAAATAGAGTGATAATTTCATTGATGATGAAAATACTACATAGCAGCACAGGGGTTTACAGTTGATAGTAAGGTTCAGAGGATAAAATGTTATGTACTTATATTAATGAATAAGAAAGCATGATCATAAGTGAATTAAACACATAACTGGAGAAGTTAGAAAAAGACCAAAGGAAAGCCAAAGTATGGAATTAGTAAGGTAAAGTAGAAATCAATAAATTAGAAAACTGAAAAATAGTAGAGCAGCATGTGTATCTGAGTTGGGTCTTAAAAAAGAATAAATGTCAGGTAAGTAGGCAAGAAAAAGGGAGAAAGCACAAACATGCTAAAGAAGAAACAAGAGAAAAAAATAACCTTAGTTACAGATGAAATTAAGTGAATCATAGGAGGCTGGTTTTCTAAGCTGCATGAATATACATTTGAAATATTTTGAAATGGATAGTTTTCTAGAAAAATAAAATTTACCAAGACAGATTCCAGAAAAGGGAGGAAAACTTTGAAAGACTAGCATGGAAGAAACAATGTTGTTAAAGAGTTAATCCTTTAAAAGGGACTCTGTGGTGTTTCACAGGGTATAAATCCAGTACTAGTTAAATTGTTCCAGAACCTAGGTGAAGATGAAAAGCTTCCAAATCCATCCTATGAAATAGTATACATAAAACATTGTTACTAAATTCCAACAACAACAAAAAATCATAAAAGACAATATGCAACACAATATTCGTTCAAAAATCCTAAATAAATTACTAGCAAAGGTAATTCAGTCATCAATTTAAAGAGGTCATTCCAAGAATGTGAAGGTGGTTCTAATGAGAAAATATATTAGCATACTTAGAGCAGTAATAGATCTAAGGTGAATCATGTGATCATTGGCAAACATTTTGATGTAAGTCATCCATAAAAGGCCACATATCATATGATCTGTTTACATAAAATATACAGAAAAGGCAAAGCTATAGAAACAAAAGTAGATAGGTGGTTGCCTAGTGTGGGGCTGGGGTCAGGAAGGGGGTGACTACTAATGGGTCTGAGGTTTCTTTTTGAAGTGTAGAAAATCAAATTCTAAATTAGATTCTAAAATCAGAGTGTTACTGGTTGCACAATTCTGTGAATATACTAAAAGCCATTAGATTGAATGGCATGTGCATTATATCTCAAAGCTGCTAAAAAAAAGTCTGTGTACATTCTTGATTTAAAACCTTAAATAAAATATTCTTAACTTGATAAAAAATATATTGGGCTCAATCCCAAAGCTAACATCAATATTGATGTGGGAAGCAGTACTGTTTTTCCATAAACATGTGGGACAAGGTTAGGATTTCCACTATCAGTGCTATCATGGTAACATTGCTTAAAGACACCAGCTATTGCAATTAGACCAAAGACAGAAATTAGAGGCATAGAAGTTGAAAAGGATAAGGTAGGATGATCGTTCTTTGCAGCTGCTATTATGGGACACATGGGAAATATAAAACTAATCAAGAGAAAAAATGTAAAAACAATAAAAAAACTTAGTGAGATGGGTGAATATGAACTTTATCAATAAATTTTGTATTTACACATTACAACCACTTACCTAGTGAGGAAAGGAACTACACATCTTTGTAGCAGACCCCAGCTCTGTGACCTGAGACAACTCACTTAACCTCTTTGTATATCCTTTCCCCAGCTGAAAAATGCAGAAAAACAATCTCTAGACCTAAGAGTTTTTCTAAGAACTAAATGTAGTAACCATTCAATAACCCATGGTGCTCAGCCCTGCCCTTCCTCTGAGAATGGGACCTATTGTAATGTCTCTCCCAGTGGGTTCACATGTGATGGTGGCAGAGGAAGTGCAAACTGATACCTCAGGTGTCCATTTCTCCTCTAGAGTCAATGATGCCCATGTACCTTCTAGGATGGGAGATGCGCTTCATTTTTCATGACAACTTTAATCTGCTAAAAGTGTTAACTGGGGTTGTTATGTTGAGAACAGTTGTAAGGCACCCTGAGGACTAGCTTGGGAAAAAAAATCTATGATCACTTATGAGAGACTTTCTTAGAAGAAGACATGGCTGTAGAGGTACCATGTATGGATGGGTCCAGACTGTGCCAGAGTATGCAGCATGTTTCTCCTTTTCTTCATTGTAGCACTACAATTTTAGCTAGAATTCTTATATCCTTGGGTCCTGACAACACAAAAACTGGTATAAATGCATACTTAGTACTTATTTATGATCTATGAATAGCAGATTACTTGCTTTTATTAAAATGGCAGTCAAGATTCATTAGGCATAAGAGGTGCCTGGGTGGCTCTGCCGGTTAAGCGTACAACTCTTGATTTTGGCTCAAGTCATGATCTCCCAGCTTCATGGGTTTGAGCCCCACATCTAGCTTTGCACTGGCAGCACAGAGTCTTCCTGGGATTCTCTTTCTCTCCCTCTCTCTGCCCCTCCCCTGCTCGTGCTGTCTCTCTCAAAATTAAAGAAAAAAAAAGATTTATTAGGCATAAAAACAAATTAAAAAATTTTTATTTGTTTTTGAGAGAGAGGTAGTGAGAGAGTGCATGAGTGGGGAGGGGCAGAAAGAGGGGGAGAGAGAGAGAGAATCCCAAGCAGGCTCCACACTGTCAGCGCAGAGCCCAACGCAGGGTTTGATATCATGAATCATGAGATCATGAACTGAGCCGAAATCAAAAGGCATATACATACTGGAATGTGCCACCCAGGCGCCCCTAAAGACAAAATTTTCAAAGGAAAACCTAGGTGATGTTTGTTTATACTGAATAATCTCTCTTGGTGTCTGTCTCTCTCATCATCTTTACAATTGTTTTTTTTTTCCCCATCATCTTTACAATTGTATTATCATTCCATGAGACTCTGGAACTAGTAATTTTTAGCATTTGAATTTAACTTCGTCATGAAATCAATAGAACAATATTATTATTAACCATGGTATATTTTCTTTTTTTTTTTTTTTTTTAATTTTTTTTTTCAACGTTTATTCATTTTTGGGACAGAGAGAGACAGAGCATGAACGGGGGAGGGGCAGAGAGAGAGGGAGACACAGAATCGGAAACAGGCTCCAGGCTCTGAGCCATCAGCCCAGAGCCCGACGCGGGGCTCGAACTCCCGGACCGCGAGATCGTGACCTGGCTGAAGTCGGACGCTTAACCGACTGCGCCACCCAGGCGCCCCAACCATGGTATATTTTCTAAAACACCAAAATACAGTAGAACTTTTACTTTTAAATAAATATCTTTCAAATTAGTCATGTTAGAATGCTAAGTACCTATTCCACCGATACTGTTATGGTCTGGGTCATTTTCCAAGCTTTTCTCTTGAAATTACCGACATAGCCTGTGGAATTTTCTTATGAATATCTTCAATATTGCAAATTTTTTGTTCTCTCATGAAAGATTACATAAATAGATATATAAGTAATTTAGATATGACTCTTAGGGGGAAATGTATGTTCAAGTTGAATGCTATCACTTGGCATTAATACAAGTTTTAATCAAACATTGTTTGATTGCAAACTAATAAGATGGACTTTTCACTATGTGTCTGAAATTATTTACATACAAAAGAAAAAAAAATCCCAAATGCTTTGAGTGATTACAACCTTGTCCATGTAGGTTCCTCTTGCTGCAGTAGGTACATGACAGGTCATTTTGGCCTCTTATGTTGCTCTTGATACCTGAGTCAGCTTTTAGGCCAGCAGAAATAGATTTACCCAAGAGTCTCATATAGAGATTTAGTTTTTTGAGGTGTTGAATGTATGGTGCTATAATAGGCTGAAGTCTAACAGATGTGGGTTTCAATCCAGATATTACTTCTGTGTAATATTCAGGCTAATCTCAGGAAGCCTTGATATCAGCATCTATAAAATGGAAAATTTAAAATATAACAAATTGTTAGGATAAGTGAGACAATATGCAAAGTACTAAGACAGACTGTATGATGTACAGGTGCTTACCAAGTGTCAGTTCATGGTTACCTTAAATCAAGTCAGAATAAGATGGGATATTATGAAATAATAATGATATTTTTGAATTATTTTTTATACTACTATGGGATCTAGTGGAAGAGAGTAGGAGAATAGGAACTTAAGTTGGTCACTTGTAAATATAGATAACCATTAGTTTCTGGATATTTTCTATACCATGGGCAACTTTCTTTCTGGACATCTTTTCTACATTCTAAGACATGAGTTAATCTGTGATCCCAGACCATCTAACCTGAAGAGAGAATCAAAGAGGGATGTTCACACCTACAGCTCCACTCAGGGAAGAGGACATCTTCAGAGATCCAGGGACAGAGTGCTGGCAGGAAGTGGTCAGCATCAGCACTTATACTCTTGGTCTCATAGTTTATAACAATTAGTGGTGACCAAAGACTTTAACACTCAATACTGATGACCTAATTAAGGACAATCATTTTCAGAATACTATTCCTAAAGTGGCCTGACATAGGTACATTTTGTAAAGAATTATAGAAGCTATTATGAGACTTAACTCCTAATAGAGATAGAAGGGACTTAGCTCTGATTTTGGTTTTTCTCTGTTCTAGATGTGACTCTGTGAATAGGGAGCAACTGATGCCTGTCCAAGGGGCTTCTTTTTCTCATTTTCCTTTGAACCTGTAAAAACTTTCACATGGTCTGGTATTTGGAAGGCATTAGGTTGTCCACCAGGTATGTATTTCAGAAACTTTATTTTATACTTAAAAGTCTCAAAATTTTTTTCTCCTTAATATGAAAAGTATATTATTCTTCCAAAGAATTGGTCCTTTGGTTGGATCTAGATAGAAAAACACAGACTTGTTTTGGAAGATCGTGGTTTTTGTGATGAATTTGTTGGCAGTTTTAAAATTTGGATTGTTCACTGGCACAAGAACAGACACTCAGATCAATGGAACAAAATAGAGAACCCAGAAATGGACCCACAAATGTATAGCCAACTTATCTTTGACAAAGCAGGAAAGAATATCCAATGGAATAAAGATAGTGTCTTCAGCAAGTGGTGCTGGGAAAACTGGACAGTGACATGCAGAAGAACCTGGACCACTTTCTTACACCATACACAAAAATAAACTCAAATGGATGAAAGACCTAAATGTAAGATAGGAAGCCATCAAAATCCTCAAGGAGAAAGCAGGCAAAAACCTCTTTGATCTTGGCCGCAGCAACTTCTTACTCAACACGTCTCCGGAGGCAAGGGAAACAAAAGCAAAAATGAACTATTGGGACCTCATCAAAATAAAAAGCTTCTGCACAGCGAAGGAAACAATCAGCCAAACTAAAAGGCAACCGACAGAATGGGAGAAGATCTTAGCAAATGACATATCAGATAAAGGGTTCAGATCCAAAATCTATAAAGAACTTATCAAACTCAACACCCAAAAAAAAAAAAAAATCCAGTGAAGAAATGGGCAAAGACATGAATAGACACTTCTCCAAGGAAGACATCCAGATGGCCAACCAAGACATGAAAAAATGCTCAACATCACTCATCATCAGGGAAATACAAATCAAAACCACAATGAGATACCACCTCACACCTATCAGAATGGCTGACATTAACAACTCAGGCAACAACAGATGTTGGCGAAGATGCGGAGAAAGAGGATCTCTTTTGCACTGCTGGTGAGAATGCAAACTGGTGCAGTCACTCTGGAAAACAGTATGGAGGTTCCTCAGCAAATTAAAAATAGAACTACCCTACGACCCAGCAATTGCACTTCTAGGTATTTATCCAAGGGATACATACAGGTGTGCTGTTTCGAAGAGGCACATGTTTATAGCAGCACTATGAACAATAGCCAAAGTATGGAAAGAGCCCAAATATCCACTGATGGATGAATGGATAAAGAAGAGGTGGCATATATATACAATGGAATAATACTCGGCAATCAAAATGAATGAAATCTTGCCATTTGCAACTACGTGGATGGAACTGGAGGGTATTATGCTAAGCGAAATTGGTCAGTCAGAGAAAGACAAACATCTTTCATATGAGGACTTTAAGAGACAAAAGAGATGAACATAAGGGAAGGGAAACAAAAATAATATAAAAACAGGGAGGGGGACAAAACAGAAGAGACTCATAAATATGGAGAACAAACTGAGGGTTGCTGGAGGGATTATGGGAGGGGGGATGGGCTAAATGGGTAAGTGGCATTAAGGAAGCTACTCCTGAAATCATTGTTTCACTATATGCTAACTAATTTGGATGTAAATTTAAAAAAATGAAAATAAAATTAAACAAAAATTCATGTCATGTGACATGTGACATGACAGAATTTCTGAGACTTCAGTTTCTAGTGGTGGAATCGATTTTCTTCTCAGAAGCTGCTGTAGGGAGCTAGCTGTAGTGCATGCCAACAGACTGTGGAAGAAAAAAACAGTGCTCCATTATCATGAAGAATAAATAGTTGGATAAAAAAACTCCCTTGCAAGGACTTGAACAAAAGTCTATACAAAGCCCTGGCACCCATTTGAGCACAACTTAGGAGGTCTTTGAATCTAAGACAGATAATGTAATCAAAACGTTTTCCAGGGTGCCTGGGTGGCTCAGTCTGTTAAGCATCTGACTCTTAATTTCAGCTCAGAGCATGATCACAGGGTTGGTGGGTTTGAGCCCTCGGTGGGGTCTGCACTGGCAGTGAGTATCCTGCTTAGGATTCTCCTTTTCCCTCTCTCTCTCTCCCTCCTCTGCTCTCTCTCTTTCTGAAAAATAAGTAAACATTAAAAAGACACAAAAAGCCTTTTCCTAAAATATCAAAGCTAATCCATTAGAATTAATCAAATGTTGGGGCACCTGGGTGGCTCAGTCTGTTAAGCATTCAACTTCAGCTCAGTTCATGAGTTCGCAGTTCCTGAGTTTGAGCCCCGCATTGGTCTCTGTGCTGACAGCTCAGAGCCTGGAGTCTGCTTTGGATCCTGTGTCTCTGTCTCTTTCCCACCCCCCACCCCCTCCCGCTCTGCCTCTCTCTCTCTCTCAAAAATAAATAAACATTAAATAGCAAAAAATTAAAAGAAAAAATTAATAAAACATTATCCATTGAGACATTACAGTTCTTCAAATATTGCCCTCTTCTCTTTCTTGCTTATTATGTATTATTTCCCAGAATGTAAATCAACCAATACATTTTCAGTAAAAATAAAATCCATTTAAAAAGATAAATCAGTAGTAAAATCTGAATGAAAATGCTGTTATTTCATATATCCATCCGTGCATGAAGCTAACCATAATATAGGGCCACAGTGCATCTAAACCTGTTCCAGTGCTCTCTTGAGGGCATTTACCCAAGTTCTACGCTTACATTGTAGTTCAGAGTTACTCAAATTGGTGTCTATGGACCATCTGCCACAAAATGTCGAGGATGCTAAGGCAAAGGGTTGATTCTTGAGCCTGTCCTTCAGACCTACTGAGTTAGAATTTTACAGAGCATATGTTTAGTCAGTTTTAGTTCTGGAAATTACACTCACTGGAGAAGAAGAAGCAATTCTTATCTTCAAGATAGTGAAGTTGAACATAAGTCCTTGACATAGCTGAAGACTTTTTTGCTGATTACTGTGTTAATTTATTCAGTAATCATATATTGAGTGCCCACTATGAACCAGGCAAAAAGAATAAAGAGATGAATGTGAAACCTATACTCTAAGAGTGAGTAGTTCATTTGGGGAAAGACAGATGAATAAACACATAATTGTAATACAATGGGATAATCTTAAACTGGAGGTATATTTACCATTATGCAGGGGAGAAGAGGGAGTGACTTATTGCTTGGTGAGGTTGGGAAAGGCTTAACCACTGGAAGACCAAGGAAGGATTTGTTCACCAGAGGCTATGGAGAAGTTGTGCTGAGCAGAGAATTAGAATAAGGATGAGATTTAAGTGTAGTAGGCAAATAATAAGAATAAGAAATGGTTACCTTGTTAGGGAAAATCTCTATTCTCAATTAGAATTTTTTTTTGACATAGTGAACTGTGATAATTATTTTTTTAAAAATCATGATTGTAGGGAATAAAATACACTACTATATCTCTTTTTAAATTGAGATATAATTGACATAACATTATATTTGTTTCAGATGTACAACATAATGATTTGATATTTGTATATATTGTGAAACAATCACAATAAGTCTAGTTAACATCCATCACCTCACATAGTTACAATTTTTTTTCTGGTGATGAGAACTTTTAATATTTACTCTCTTAGCAACTTTCAAATATACAATACAGTATTTTCACCTGTACTTGCTGTGCTGTACATTATATCCCCAGGACTTTGTACTTTTTGATCCCTTTCACCCATTTTCCATACCCCTACCTTCTGCCTCTGACAAACACCAATCAGTTCTCTGTATTTATGAGTTTTGATGCTGTTATTGTTGTTTTTGTTCTGT
This sequence comes from Puma concolor, assembly GCF_028749965.1. Lineage (NCBI taxonomy): Eukaryota > Metazoa > Chordata > Mammalia > Carnivora > Felidae > Puma > Puma concolor. The sequence continues at coordinate 43,009,846 of NC_141678.1, read as the reverse complement.
TTTGTTTTGTTTTTAAGATTCCACATATAAGTGGGCATGCTACTCTAAAATTTTTAAGCAAAGTTGCAAAATACTGATGAAAATATTATTTAGAGATTGTTCTAGGGGTTATGGGGAAAAAAGGCTAACTTAGAAATAAGAGACTTAGAGGTAAACAAAAAGTACTTTAATACCAGGCATAGAGAGAGGAGGACCTGATCTAAGTGAGGAGCTGTCTGCAAGAAAACAAGGGGTTAGTGGGGTGCCTAGGTGGCTCATTTGGTTAAGTGTCCGACTTCAGCTCAGGTCATGATCTCGCAGTTTGTGAGTTTGAGCCCTGCATTGGGCTTTGTGCTCACAGCTCAGAGCATGGAGTCTGCTTCAGATTCTGTGTCTGCACCTTCCCTGCTCATGCTCTGTGTCTCTCTGTCTCTCAATAATAAATAAATGTTAAAAAAAAAAAAGAAAAAAGAAAACAAGGGGTTAAGCCAAAGTGACATTTTGGAGCAAGAAACATTGGCATTTGATGGACCTATTCTGACCTAAAACTCATCCATGAAATTATCCATTTTTCTATATTCTTAGCTTGGGATTCAATCATCATTTTTAAAAGTGTCATTTGATCCCTTTTTGTGTGTTTTGGTTGTGACAAACACATAATTCTTCCCTGATATAGTGATTTATGTAAATAGTATAATTTTTATTAATACTTCCCCGGTATACAACCTACATGGAAATATACTACCATTAAACTGTTGATAATACCATAACGGATTTAGGAAAATGTATTCTACTGGCAATTATTTTGTGTCCTGTAGCTTCATTAAGTTCTTCGTCTAGATTTCAGGAAGATCTATGTGCCGCATTAATGGTCTATTGCCTCATAACAAGAGTTTTGAAATGAAGGATGAAATTACCAAGGAGCCATCTATATGAATGATGGGAAAAGTGAGATAATGAAAACATAGTGTGGGAGCCTCCTTGACAACATGTATCAGTTGAGGATGTGCAAATTAATTTAAGCATTAAATGTTTGGAACTCAAATCTTTCATAGAGAATTTCTTTTTCAGTTAGCATCAGTAGAATAAAAGTAACCTGGTGTTCTTAAAGAAATACTACATTAGAATGATAATATTTTTGATATAGAAGTGAACTGCACAGATGTTAAATTCTTTAGAGATTTTAGAATAGTGATCAGCAAACCTGCAGGTCAAAGGTGGCCACTGCTTGTTTTTATAAATATAGTTTTACTGGAACACAGTCACCTTCATTCATTCATATATGTAACAGCAGCATTGAATAGTTTTTTTTAAGTTTATTTATTTTAAGAGACAGAGAGTGAGCAGGGAGAGGCAGAGAGAGAGGGAGAGAATCAAGCAGGCTCTGTGCAGAGCCTGAGGTGGGGCTTGAACTCACAAACCATGAAACCAAGACTGGAGCCAAAATCAAAGAGTCTGATGCTTAACTAACTGAACCATCCAGGTGCCCTCAACATTGAATAGTTTAAAAAGAGCCTTTAAAGACTAAAATATTTGTAACTTATCCATAAAGACTAAAATATTTGTAACTTATCCTTTTCCCAGCCCCTGCTTGAGAAATAAAAAGCTTGCTGGCCCCTTCTCTAGAAAGAATAATAATTATAATATTAAGGGAGTAATGAGGAGGTCATTCTATTCTAGCAGCCTTGAAGCTCTGTTTTTGCTTATCCCTACTCCTGGATAGGAAGTTAGAAATTTATCCTTCCCTAGTGTCCTCCCTTCCTGTAGACATTAGGATTGGGCCACATGTTATTAAATTAGCTTCCTGACCTTAACTCCTTTCTACCATTCTTACCTTCTACACTGAGACACACTGGCCCTCTTACTATTCCTCAAGAATTCCATGTTCCAATTCATTTCAGATTTTTCAAAAGCCTCGAACACTCTTCCATTGTCTTCACATGGATGGTTCCTTCTTATCTAAAAGTTCTTCTTAAACTAAAAGTTCTCAGCTTAAGTGTCCTATGTCCAGAAGGGGGTTTTCTGACCACTCTATTTATAGTATGTCTTCCTACCCTATTACTCTCTAACTTATTACTTTCTTAATTGTTTATTACATGAGCCACCATCTGGAATCATTTAGTCTTTTTTTTTTAAAACTTATTTATTGTCTATTCCTGCTCTCGGCTGTCAGCTCTTACACATGAGCAGTGTTTGGCACATAAAAGGCCTCAGTATTCATTGATGGTGTTTGTTGAAATACTCTGCTGAGATAAAGTTGACACTGTAATTCAGAGGTAGTGATAGAGGCTGGATCTAGATTCAGAAAGTTATTTATACTTATGCAAATTAATGTGTGCAAAGGTTCATAATTTCACAGACACTTAAGGCCTAATTTTACTTACAAAATACCCCAGGGAGCTTCAACAAGCTTCCGACTATAAATGACGGTGTTATATGATTTTGTGTAATTCTGAATATTCTATTTTATAAGCAACTATCCTATTCTTTGTTCAGCTCCAAATTCTTACCTGATGCCTGAATTATTTTAGTAGCCATTTTTAGACATGTCAATTTTCAGCTATACCATTAACCTGGGAGTGAAAATGGTTATATAAGTGAACAGCTTCCTTGATTATGACTAACTTTATGTACTGGTCTCATCATTTGTATATGCAAGAATATACATGCTGGAAGTCCTAGTGAAACCTAAACTACCTCCTTTTTAATCAGTGTTGTCCTTATTGGATTTCAAAGTAACTCTCCCTGGAACAGAAAACTCCATTACATTTGCTGCTTTAATTTTCAGACCAACTTCTATCTACTGTGACACACTGTTCTCATTAGCTAAGCAAATTAGGTTACAAAATCTAGGTGGGCAACACTTAGTGTCAAAGAAACAGCTATTTGACTCCAATTAAAGAGTTATGGCTTGGTAAAGCTCTACTGCTTTCATAAATTGATGAGGTAGTTTTGGATATTGTCAAAGTTATTAGTGTGGCCGAACAGTTGTGTTATACCAGAGAATCAACAAAGAAAAAAATGTATGCCAGCAAACTTTCCTTACTTGAGATGATTGAAATGGAGTGCAGGTTACAAAGTAAGGATTCTAGCAAATTTGAACTTTGCCAGTGTTCAACGTGCTCAATTCAGGATAAAATGGTGTTGTTTATGTAGTGTTGTTGACTTATGAGACATCTGGGGCTGTGTGCACTTAAATGCATGACCTGAGTCACTCTTTAATTAGTAAGAAGCTGAAGTACTATTTAGTAAATTACTCCTACAGTGCATTAAATCTTCTCCTCTCTGAAAGAAAAAAAAACCCAAATTTTGCATGCTTGTTTACTTTATTTATCCCTAACTTATAATCAGAGTTAATTTGAACAATGAAAAATCTGGCATAATGAACTCACAAGTGTAGGTAGTGTGCTACGTGATGGGCAAGGCTTTTGGTAACACCACAAGGGTCTCTGGCCCAATGAATGGAGATTGATAGTAATTCTTGCTACAAGTAAAAAACAGCACATTATTGTGTTTAAAACTGAAATTATGATATTTTTCTCTGACTGGCATTAACTAGATTTACATTGCTGTCTATATAGTTCAGCTCAGTTTACGTGTCCTCTAGTGCCAGATTTGTGACACCACTTTTAGCCCATACTTCAGTTGTTCGGATTGTATGGTTTTAACTGGAGATTTCTGTTAAGATGCTCCTCCCAATATTGCAAAGTCTCTTTGTTACGGATTGAATTGTGTCCTCTCCAAAATTCATATGTGGAAGTCGTAATCCTCTGTGTGACCATCTTTAGAGATTGGGCCGTTAAGTAGGTAATTGAGTTTAAATGAAGTCATAAGGTTGGAACTGTAACTTGATAGAACTGGTATCCTTAGAAGAGGAGAAAATATCAGAGATTATCTCTCTGTCTCTCTCTTTGGGCATGCACAGAGAAGAGGCCATGTGAGGATACAATGAGAAGATGGCTGTCCATAAACCAAAAAGAGAGATGTGTCCCAAAACCAATGTTGTTAGCAGCTTGATCTGGGACTTGTAGCTTCCAGAGTTGTAAGAAAATAAATTTCTATTGTTTAAGCCACCTACTGTATGGTACTTTGTCATGATATCCTAGGAGACTACAGGCTATTTATTTTAAGACGACGGGGGCTTATACTCTTGTAAGTGGCTAATCAGTGACGCTGTAGAGCACTACACAGGAGAAATCATAGTGTAACCCTTGAGAAATTCAAACCACCATTGAAACTTCTGAAAAGCAATACCAACAACTATGAATAAATGCACATTGGAGCCCCATCCTGAAACCTCCCACCATTGGTCTGGGTTTGGCAAAATATTACCTGTTTTAGGCTACACTCAATATTGTTTAGGTAATAAAGTGCCCGAAGGATTTGATTACAACCTGAGGATTTAACAGCTAATATTAGAAAGAGGTCCCATGATAATGCCTTAATGAACTTTCAGTACAATTCAAACTGATTTGTAAAGATAAAGGGTATTCTACAGAGAAATAAAATATTGAGGCAGGATTTTTCGCAAGTACCTTGTAGGAGGTCAGTTTGGGGAAAGAATGGTCACAGGTTAGAGATAACATTTTTGGATGAAAGATAGTTGGGGTGTGTGCTGTGGGGTCCCAAAATAGCTATTCAATTCCAAGTTAATTCCACTAATGATCTTATGCTCCCTATTGAAGAGGACTTGCAATTTGGGATGTTTAGCATTTTTTCATTAACACCTTCTTAGATTTTTTTTTCTTCTCAAATTGATTATGTTGTAGGTGAAAATCTCTAGCTCTTACAAAAGTCGTTAAAAATGAGTAGGGGAACTCCTTTTCCCTAAACACATTCTCTTTCATTGAAGGCCTTTCAATGTTTTTAAAAACTAGGTTGACTTCCCCACTAACTTGTGTTGCCAGCCCTACCTCAGTGGTCTTACTAATGTGAGACCCTGGAGAGTCAAGGTAGATTATGTAGTGCCTTGTAAGTGAGGGTGATGAGTTGGGATTTTTTTCTGTCTGTGGTGAAAAACAGTTCAGTGACATTATTTGGTTGATATTTGAAGTTACTATTTGGAAGAGTTTGTAGCAGGTGGAGAGGGAAAGCTGAGATAGCAATTATGCTGCTGCGATAGAAAAGGCAAGGACTCATGGTGCTTGGATAAAGGTGGCAGTAGTGAACATGGAAAACAGTGGGTGGATAAGAGTAACATTCTGGAAGTAGAGCCAATAGAAGTTGCTGACGAGGTGAGTGATGGTCATAAAAGAGAAAAGGCAGAATGAGGATGATGTCTGTATCTGGGGCTTCAGTAATTGGGTAGTAGTTTCATGACCAGGAATGGAAAATGCTGTGTGGAGCAGGATTTCAGGGGAAAATAAAGAATTCTGCTGTGGACATGTTCATTTTAAGATTCCTGTTAAATATCCAGGTTAGATACTTAGACGTGCTAGCATGGAGCTCAACAAAATGGTCCAGGTTAGAGATACAAATTTGGAAGTCATACATTTAAATGACATATATCCTAGGCATGATATACATTGACATTTAAGTCATGGGAATGGATGAAATCACCTGGAGTAAAGGAAATAGGCTGATGTAAAAATGGTTAATCTATGACCCTTGCTCTCAAAGAATGTAGGTGAGAATTTTCATCTATAATTTAAATTGTATGCCTATATCATCTATATTTCAGTATGTTAGTCCTGTATAGAAATCAAAATATTACCTTCCTTCCTCACCCACTGTTTCTAAGCTTCATGTTTGGTGTTCCAACCACAGATAATTTATTCCTTGGTAAAGTATTTGAATCTATTGCCAAAACTTGGCATTCTTTCTACTTTCCTTGTCTAAATTGACTCAGCTTTGAATTCACAAGGATGGTTAAACTTTTGTTCTCTCAGTGAGAAGAACCACAACCATTACTTCATGAAACTTTTTACTGCACATCTCCTAAATATGCAAAAATATCTAATACTCAAGAATGATGGACTCTCTAGAAGAAAGAAGTCCAGAATCAACATGACATATTCGTACTTGCTCTTCCACCTCTGCAGATATTTGCAGGCATCTGCTCAAATAATGGACATTCTCATCTTGCTTGATTTGTTAATGAAAAAAGTGAGTTCACTTGACAATGAAAATAGCGATAGTGGGAGAAATAGCAAGGTAGGAAAAACATTTTTTAATTCTTAAGAGATGAGAGAAAGCGTCTCATTTAAAAAACAAAATGTACTATGTGGCATAAGATTTCCAACTTTACCTGTAAGGTTTCATGTCCATTCACAAAGAATGCCTTCCCCAGTTGTTTCTTTTGTTGAATTTTATAGTCTCACTATTTAACATTTTACAGCTTGAGCTAGATAAAGGAAAAGTGATATTTTTTATCAACTTGAATGAGACCAAAGCTGTTTTTTAATTTTTATTATTATTTTTTTAGTTTAATTTTACTTTTTTTATTTATATCCAAGTTAGTTAGCATATAGTGCAACAATGATTTTAGGAGTAGATTCCTTAATGCCCCTTACCCATTTAGCCCATCCCCCCTCCCACAACCCCTCCAGTAACCCTCTGTATGCTCTCCATATTTATGAGTCTCTTCTGTTTTGTCCCCCTTCCTGTTTTTATATTATTTTGTTTCCTTTCCTTGTGTTCATCTGTTCTGTGACTTAAAGTCCTCATATGAGTGAAGTCATGATTTTTGTCTTTCTCTGACTAATTTCGCTTAGCATAGTACCCTCTAGTTCCATCCATGTAGTTGCAAGTGGTAAGATTTCATTCTTTTTGGTTGCCCAGTAATATTCCATTGTGTGTATATGTGTATATATATATCTCACATCTTCTTTATCCATTCATCCATCGTGGGACATTTGGTCTCTCCTTCCATACTTTGGCTATTGTTCATAGTGCTGCTATAAACATTGGGGTGCATGTGCCCCTTAGAAACAGCATACCTATATCCCTTGGATAAAAACTAGAAGTGCAATTGCTGGGTCGTAGGGTAGTTCTATTTTTAATTTGCTGAGGAACCTCCATACTGTTTTCCAGAGTGACTGCACCAGTTTGCATTCCCACCAGCAGTGCAAAAGAGATCCTCTTTCTCCACCTCCTCGCCAACATCTGTTGTTGCCTGAGTTGTTAATGTCAGCCATTCTGATAGGTGTGAGGTGGTATCTCATTGTGGTTTTGATTTGTATTTCCCTGATGATTTCATGTCTTGGTTGGCCATCTGGATGTCTTCCTTGGAGAAGTGTCTATTCATGTCTTTGCCCATTTCTTCACTGGATTTTTTTTTTTTTTGGGTGTTGAGTTTGATAAGTTCTTTATAGATTTTGGATCTGAACCCTTTATCTGATATGTCATTTGCTAAGATCTTCTCCAATTCTGTCGGCTGCCTTTTAGTTTGGCTGATTGTTTCCTTCGCTGTGCAGAAGCTTTTTATTTTGATGAGGTCCCAATAGTTCATTTTTGCTTTTGTTTCCCTTGCCTCCAGAGACGTGTTGAGTAAGAAATTGCTGCGGCCAAGATCAAAGAGGTTTTTGCCTACTTTCTCCTTGAGAATTTTGATGGCTTCCTATCTTACATTTAGGTCTTTTATCAATTTGAGTTTATTTTTGTGTATGGTTGTAAGAAAGTGGTCCAGGTTCATTCTTCTGCATGTCGCTGTCCAGTTTTCCCAGCACCACTTGCTGAAGACACTGTCTTTATTCCATTGGATATTCTTTCCTGCTTTGTCAAAGATTAGTTGGCCACACGTTTGTGGGTCCATTTCTGGGTTCTCTATTCTGTTGCATTGATCTGAGTGTCTGTTTTTGTGCCAGTACCATACTGTCTTGATGATTACAACCTTGTAATACAGCTTGAAGTCCCAGATTGTGATACCTCCTGCTTTGTTTTTCTTTTTCAAGATTGCTTTGTCTATTCAGGGGCTTTTCTAGTTTCATACAGATTTTAGGATTGTGTTTTTTAGTTCTGTGAAGAATGCTGGTGTTATTTTGATAGGAATTGCATTGAATATGTAGACTGCTTTGGGTAGTATCGACATTTTAACAACATATGTTCATCCTATCCAGGAACATGGAATCTTTGTTCCGTTTTTTTGTGTCTTCTTCAGTTTCTTTCATAAGCTTTCTATAGTTTTCAGTGTACAGATTTTTCACTTCTGGTTAGATTCATTCCTAGGTATTTTATTGTTATTGGTGCAATTGTAAATGGGATCGATCCCTTGATTTCTCTTTCTGTTGCTTTATTGTTGGTGTATAGGAATGCAACTGATTACTGTGCATTGATTTTATATCCTGCTACTTTGCTGAATTCATGAATCAGTTCTAGCAGTTTTTTGGTGGAATCTTTTGGGTTTTCCATATAGAGTTTCATGTCATCTGCAAAGAGTGAAACTTTGGCCTCCTGGTTGATTTGGATGCCTTTTATTTCTTTCTGTTGTCTGATTGCAGAGGCTAAGACTTCCAATAGTATGTTGAATAACAGTGGTGAGAGTGGACATCCCTGTCTTGTTTCTGACCTTAGGGGGAAAGCTCTCAGCTTTTCCCCATGAAAGATGATATTAGCATTGGGTCTTTTGTATATGGCTTTTATGGTCTAGAGGTATGATCCTTCTGTCCCTACTTTCTTGAGGGTTTTTATCAAGAAAGGATGCTGTATTTTGTCAAATGCTTTCTCTGCATCTATTGAGAATATCATGTGGTTCTTGTCTCTTATTTCGTTGATGTGATGAATCACATTGATTGTTTTGTGGATATTGAACCAATCCTGCATCCCAGGTATAAATCCCACTTGGCCGTGGTAAATAATTTTTTTAACGTATTGTTGGATCGGTTGGCAAAAATCTTGTTGAGGATTTTTGCATCCATGTTCATGAGGGAAACTGGTCTATAGTTCTCCTTTTTAGTGGGGTCTCTGTCTAGTTTTGGAATGAGGGTAATGCTGGCTTCATAGAAAAAGTTTGGAAGTTTTCCTTCCATTTCTATTTTTTGGAACAGTTTGAAGACAATAGGTGTTAACTCTTCCTTAAATGTTTGGTAGAATTCCTCTGGAAAGCTGTATGACCCTGGGCTCTTGTTTTTTGGGAGATTTTTGATTGATTACTAATTTGATTTCCTTACTGGTTATGGGTCTATTCAAATTTTCTATTTCTTCCTGTTTCAGTTTTGGTAGTGTATATGTTTCTAGGAATTTTGTCCATTTCTTCCAGATTGCCCATTTACTGGCATATAATTGCTCATAATATTCTCTTATTATTGTTTTTATTTCTGCTCTGTTGGTTTTGACTCTCCTCTTACATTTTTTATTTTATTTATATCGGTCGTTTCCTTTTTCTTTGTGACCTGTCTAGTGGTTTATCAATTTTGTTAATTCTTTCAAAGAACCAGCTTCTGGTTTCATTGATGTGTTCTACTGTTTTTCTTTTGTTGTTGTTGTTTTTGGTTTCGATAGCATTAATTTCTGGTCTAATCTTTATTATTTCCTGTCTTCTGCTGGTTTTAGGTTTTATTTGCTGTTCTTTTTCCAGCTCTTTAAGGTGTAAGGTTAGGTTGTGTATCTGAGATCTTTCTTCCTACTTTAGGAAGGCCTGGATTGCTATATACTTTCCTTTTATGGTCTTTCCTGCATCCAGATGTTTTGGGTTTTGGTGTTATCATTTTCTTGATTTCCATGAACTTTTTAATTTTCTCTTTAACTTTTTGCTTAGCCCATTCATTCTTTAGTAGGATGTTCTTGCGTCTCCAAGTATTTGTTACCTTTCCAAATTTTTTCTTGTGGTTGGTTTTGATTTTCGTAGTGTTGTGGTCTGAAAATATGCACAGTATGATTTCGATCTTCTTGTACTTGTTGAGGGCTGATTTGTGTCCCAGCATGTGGTCTATTCTGGACAACGTTCCATGAGCACTGGAGAGGAATGTATATCCTGCTGCTTTAGGATGAAATGTTCTGAATATATCTGTTAAGTCCATCTGGTCCAGTGTGTCATTGAAAGCCATTGTTTCCTTGTTGATTTCTTGATTAGATGATCTGTCCATTGCTGTGAGCAGGGTGTTGAATGCCCTACTATTATGGTATTAGTATCAATGAATTTCTTTATGTTTGTGACTAATTGATTTATATAGTTGGGTGCTTCGAAATTTGGCACATAAATGTTTACAATTGTTAGGTTTTCTTGGTTGATAGACCTCTTGATTATGATATAATGCCCTTCTGCATCCCTTGATACAGTCTTTATTTTAATGTCTAGATTGTCTGATATAAGTATGGCTACTCTGGCTTTCTTTTGTTGACCATTAGCATGATAGATGTTTCTCCATCCCCTTACTTTCAATCTGAAGGTGTCTTTAGGTCTAAAGTGGGTGTCTTGTAAACAGCATATAGATGGATCTTGTTTTCTTATTCATTCTGTTACCCTGTGTCTTTTTATTGGAGCATTTAGTCCATTCACATTTAGAGTACTAAAAGATATGAATTTATCGTCATTATGTGGCTTATAGAGTTGGAGTTTCTGGTGATGTTCTCTGGTCCTTTCTAGTCTTTGTTGCTTTTGGTGTTTATTTATTTATTTATTTATTTATTTATTTATTTATTTATTCATTCATTCATTTATTTATCTATCTATCATGTTTTTTCCCCTCAGAGTTCCACTTAAAATTTCTTGCGGGGCTGGTTTATTGGTCCCAAATTTCTTTCATTTTTGTTTGTCTGGGAAACTTTTTATCTTTACTGTTTTGAATGATAGCTTTGCTGGATAAAGAATTCTTGGCTGCATATTTTTCTGATTCAGCACACTGAATATATCCTGCCACTCCTTTCTGGCCTGCCATGTTTCTATGGATAGGTCTGTTGCAAATCTGATCTCTCTTCCGTTGTAGATTAAGGATTTTTTTTTCCCTTGCTGCTTTCATGATTCTTTCCTTGCCTGAGTATTTTGTGAATTTGACTATGGTATGCCTTGGTGATGGTTGGTTTTTGTTGAATCTAATGGGAGTCCTCTGTGCTTCCTGGATTTTGATGTCTGTGTCTTTCCCCAGGTTAGGAAAGTTTTCTGCTATGATTTGCTCACATAACCCTTCTACCCCTATTTCTCTCTCTTCCTCTTCTGTGACCCCTATGATTCTGATGTTGTTCCTTTTTAATGAGTCATTGATTTCCCATGCTCTTTTGTCTTAAACTCCCTTTTTTTTCTGCTTAATTATTCTCCATAAGTTTGTCCTCTGCATTACTGATTTTTGTTCTGCCTCATCTATCCTTGCTCCCATGGCATCTTTTCGAGATTGCAGCTCAGTTACCATATTTTTTATTTCATCCTGGATAGCTTTTACTTCTTTTATCTCCACAGAAAGGGACTGTAATCTATTTTTGACTCCATAGTATTCTTATTATTGTGATTCTAAAATCTGGTTCAGACATCTTGTTTGTATCTGTGTTGGTTAAGTCCCTGCCTGTTGTTTCTTCCTGCTCTGTCTTTTGGGTTGAATTCCTTCATTTTGTCATTTTGAAGGGAGAAAAGGAATTAATGAGGTAAAAAATATTAAAGTTAAAAAATATTAAAGTTAAAAAAACATTAAAATTAAAAATTAAAAACAAACACACATACAGAAAAAAATGAAATAAATGATGCTAGATCCTAGGTGTGTTTTTGTCTGGGTGTTGAAATGGGCTTGATAGATTAGAGAAAAAAGGTAAAGAAAAAAAAGGAAATTGTTTAAAAATGTGAAAAAATGAATACACTGAAGTAGACTAAAATGAAATGATGGAAGTAAAATAGAATTTGAAAAAATTTACAGAAATGTAAAAAATATAGTAGAAAAAATTAAAGGAAAATATTTTTAGTAAAAATTGAAAATAAAAATGAATTTTTTCTCTTTCTGTATTCAAGAAAAAGAAAAGAAATAAGAAAGGAAAAAAGAAAAGAAAAAATAAAGAAAATTGAATAGATTCACAGGTGAACAGACTGAAATACGACCGAAATTAACTCGTTTTCCCCTCGAAGTCAAACTATGAAGCGCTTTAGAGTACATGAATTAAGCAGGTGGAGAGACTTGTGTTCCTGAAGAGTGAGGTAGGCCCAGTTGGGCGGGGCTTAGTGTAACATCTACAGTCTCCACTAGATGGCGCTGCTTAGTTTACTGGGACGGATTGTTGTGGAGCTTGTAGGTATGTGTGCGCATGCGTGGGAGTCGTGAAAATGGCATTATCCACCTATCCAGTTTCTATTCAGAACAGAGTCTGGGAACTCTCTTCTCCCCAATCAGCAATTGCGCACCAGTCCTTTGTTTTCGGCTTCCTTCCAATCCCCGCTTTTACACTGTCTGTGACCAAGCCGCAGGCAGAACCTCTCTCCTGAGTTTTATCTCAGATGCGGCTGTTTTTCCTTACCCCTAATTTCTGAAGGACTGTGGCTTTTACCCATTCTTCCAGTCTATGGGAGGGTCTCACCAAGCAATGGCCGGGTGCCAGCTGCACCCAGGCACGTTCGCGGGGCCGTGGTGCTACCGGTGCCCAGAGTCTGTGGCTGGGTGCCAGCCTGCCCCAGAAAAAGTTCATGCAATTGTGTAGCAGCAGCAGCGTTTCAGGGATTATGGAAAATCACAACACACATCTGGCACCAGGCTTCACCCCCAGCGACCTTGTTCCAGCACCGGAGAATGTGGTTGTTCTCCCGGGTCCACTGAGCATTTGCCTTTGGGAGGGAGTCACACAGCCTCTACCAGGTGTCTTCCCAGCAAGGGAACTGGCTCTCCCCGTGTGGCCCAAAGACCTCCAGACTTCACTCTGTTCTTGGGAGTTCGCCCTTCTCACCAGAGCACCACCAGGTATTGAGCTGCAGAGTTTCAGACTCTGCACTCCGCCTGTTTATAGTCTTAATGGAATTTAAACTCTTTCCTTTCTCCTTTCTCCCCTTTTAGTTCAGTCCCTGCAGCTATTTCCACTTTTCCACTTTCTCTCCAGCTGCTTTTGAGGAGGGGTTCTCTTCCTGTATTCTTCCCCACCCCCGTCTCCATCCTCTCTCTGCACACAAAGATGGCTCTTTGCTCTCCATGGCGCTCTCTCTCCCAGTTCACCTCTCCCTGCCATGTACCTGCTGAATTCTGTGGTTCAGTTTGTGCAGATTGTTGTGTTAATCCTCAGATCAGTCTTCTAGTTGTGCAGGATGGTTTAGTGTTGGTCTGGTTGTATTTCATGGACGTGAGACAAAAAAAACTTCCATGCTGTTCTGCCATCATAGGTCCTCCCCTCCAAAGCTTTTTTTTTTTTTTTTTTTTTTTTTAAACAGGGGAGAGTAATAGCAAATAGGGTACTTATGCTGCTATTTCTCCTTGCCACCCCCTGAACCTCCCAAAGCATCAAGCAAATGCTGTGTCCCAGTTAAGCCTACAGGGCATGGGTGGCCACATTCCATCCAAACAAGGCAAAAGAAAAGCTTAAGAATAGCAGTGTCAGAAGGAACTCCTTGGGACAACTTTGTTATTTCTGAATCTGGTCATTAATAGGGGAAAAAAACCCCACATAATTCAAATAACAGAGATCATTTATATCTGATACTGGCTTTTTGTCCCAGAAAGTATATCTAAAATTTCAGTTCAAACTCTCAGGAAAAAGAAAGCTAGTTCTAGCTAACAGTTTCCTCCTATGATCTCACCCCCAAGTCTATGAAATTGTGCAAATATCAGTGATAGAATCTGCTTTGCTAATAGGAAAATGGCCTCTTGCTGAAATTAAGGATGGCCATTGAAATACATTGGTAGATCTACTCTCATGCTGTTTTGTTTTCAGAATTTACTTAGTATTTTCCTGATGTAAACACACATTTCTCTTCACACCTTGACTTTTGCTATTGATGCTCCTTTGAGAAGACTGTCAAAGTGGTTTCTATGCCACTTGAGACATGGATCACCACCCCAATTCCATTCAGACAGAATGCTACAGCAGTCACATAATCATAATTTATGACCACCAATGTCCTTGTCTAGACAGTAACACTTAACTTCTAATCCCACTACGAACTTCCTGGAGTCACAAACTATCTATAAGTGAATGAACTTAAAAACATAACTGAATACCATCTTACTCTCTGTTCAAGATAATCAGTTAGGAAAGGCTTTGAAATGCAAATGGGTGCACAGTTAAAAAAATTTCCCCTCCTTCATTCTGTACAGTATGTCAGTTGTTAGCTTTTGGGATATATTGAAAGTCCCTTTATTCATTAGAGAAAAGTTAATTTTTATTCTATTATTTAAGAAGGATTTTGTTTCCCTTGTGAACATGGGGATAAAAGAATAATTAACAAAGGGACAAAATATTTCAGTTCCAACTCTAATAATGGTGCATGAGTTGATAGAGTAGAATATTACAGGAAAACACTAGGGGCCTTTTCCTCCACTGTCATGTTGCCCAATCATGTCTTGCAGTGACTGCACAAGGTTTGTTTCAAATCCTTGTATCTTAATGCGATTTCCTTTATCATAGAAGAAACAAATGAAAACAATAAACTTTAATATATATAACTTTCTAATCATCTGCTGGCAGTCTTTCATTGCCAGCTACCCTATTTGTGAGTAGAACCTGGTAATCAAAATTTATAAACAACTCAAAGTTCAATTTCCAGGATATTCTGTCAAATAGCTAGCAAAAGTTGCTTTGACATTCTTAATTCTTGGAGGTTTATGTCTTATACCAGAAGATTATTTGGGATTTGTTGAAATCAAATAACACTTTGTTGGAAGAGAAAGAGCAATGATATATCCATGAAATGCCCTGGGAACAGTACTTGCTGTAGTTGAATTGACATCAAGAGAAAGTCTTCTGGTAACTCAGATATCAAGGTTATGCTATTTTTGACTATTGTTACAAAAAGATTTTATGGCAGCCTTTTTGGCTTTTAAGTAATGCTCTAAGTCACACTGACTGTGTTATCCAACATGAATTCTTTCCAGGACATTTTTTATTGGTACTTTTATACCTTGTGTTCTCATAAATTTTATTTTGTTTCTGTGGTTAATATAATAATGGTGTGTAGCACTCATATTTACAAATTTACTTCACATAGGTAATTTTATTTTGGAAACTTACATGTATTATATTTGGAAAACCTACTCTCTTAATGAATTATTTTAACACACATATATCAGAAATTTCTTCATTAACCAGACTAAAATTTAGTAAACTTCAGATGAATTTATCAATACAGTTAATAAACATGACCTATATGGTTTCTATATCTCCCCTCCCCCAAATAATTTGCATTCTTTTCAAGAATATATGGAAAAGTTACCAAATTGATGATAGAATAGGCAAAGAAGTTTTAACAAATTCTTAAGAACAGATAACATGCAGAACAACATATATGAAATTAATGCAATAAAACTAGAAACGAGTTAAGATAACCCAAATCCCTCTACATTCCCCAAACCATATAAACAAAGGAGAACAAATACAATCACACATAACCTACAGAGGAAAAACAGTTGTATAAAACCCAGTTTTCACATAAGTTTGGAAATAAATGAGCGCCAGAAGATCCATTTTGGAGGCCCCTTCAGAGTGGAATATGGTGAAGATTGCATAGAAGAATGAAAAGAATAGTGGTATTTCAACATTGCACAGTAAACTAAAGAATACAGTCTTTGTCAGAATGGGGAAATACAACAGGTCTAATAAGAGCACTGGCTACATGAACATCAAAATGAAGGGATTTGGCAGGTATGTGGAACCAGAGGTGAAGTCTTAGCTAAGGCACCATGTTTGGGAAAGAAGGTAAGTGAGAAGCAGAAATATCTTTCAGAGGCCTAGTGCAAGAGTGGAAGAGTCCTAAGGAGCCTGATAACATCACATAATTGGACCTCTTTCTCATCTCAATTTGTACCATTTATTTAAATCAGGTTTTATTGAAGTATAATTTACATGAAGGAAAATTCACCCAGATTACATGATGAAGCCTGATGAAATTTGACAGACATGTAGCATGTGACTACCGCCACAATGAAGATGAAGAATATTCCCACCAGCCCAAAAGTTCCCTTGCATTCCTTTGTAATCAACTTTCTTCTCACACCCCCAGCTGCTGGCAACCACTTATCTTTCTGGTCTTATAGTTTTGCCTTTTCCAGTGTATCATATAAATTGATCATAATATGTAGCCTTTTGAATGTGGCCTTTTTCACTTAGCATAATGCTTTTGAGATTTATTTGTATTGCAGCATGTATCTGTATTTTTCAAAAATTGCTGAATAGTGGTCCATTGATGGTTATACCACAACTTGTTTATCTCTTCACCAGCTGATGGACATTGGTTATTTACAGTTTTTGATGACTATGAATAAGTTAGTAAAAATAATTACATAAATTTTTTTGGTGTGGACATGCATCTTTTTGTTTTTCAGGTAAATACCTAAGTAAGTGAGATAGTTAATTTTACACATCAACTTGATGGGCCTCAGACTGCCCAGATATTTGGTCAAACATTATTTCAAGTATTTTTGTGAGGGTATTTTTAGATGAGATTAACATTTAAGTTGTTAGACTGAGTAAGGCAGGGCCTCATCCAATCAGTTGAAGACTGAAGAAAACAAAATGACTGACTCTCCCATAGTGAAAGAGAATTCCTCCTGCCTGACAGCTTTTGAACTGGGACATTGGCTTTTCCTGCTTCTGTTTGTTTGTTTTTCATTGAGATATAATTGACACATTAACATTGTGTGTACATTGAGTTAATTTGATAGATGTGTGTATTGCGATGTTATTTTTAAAAAATTTTTTTTCAACGTTTTTATTTATTTTTGGGACAGAGAGAGACAGAGCATGAACGGGGGAGGGGCAGAGAGAGGGAGACACAGAATCGGAAACAGGCTCCAGGCTCCGAGCCATCAGCCCAGAGCCCGACGCGGGGCTCGAACTCACGGACCGCGAGATCGTGACCTGGCTGAAGTCGGAGGCTTAACCGACTGCGCCACCCAGGCGCCCCTATTGCGATGTTATTATTGCCTTACATAGATTCCTTAAGAAACATCCTCTGGGGCTGGGGAAAAATGAGACTTAGGAGAGAAAGAAATGGAACTTTACCTGTACTTTAGAGAAAAATATGATAAGATATTAATAGCTTTTGATTCTAGGTTTAGAGGTACCTGAGTTTGTTATATTACTTTCTCTATTTTCAAACTAATAAAGTAATCTCTGAGATTTCATATATAGCCATTTAATTATCAAGTTTATTGTAGAGTCATCATTGGCATCCAAACCTTAATTTCCATATCATACTGGAAAATTTTCTGACACCTGGATCTCCTAGTAAAAGTAGGAGACCCTTTGGGTCTTGCATATGGTAAACTCCCAAGTCAATGCCAAATCCACAACCTTACAAAGTTGTCCAAGACTCTAAAAGAGACCTCTACTCTCAGGGGATGCAGAGAAATACTTCCTAATGAGGATAGTCACACCCAGCTTTGAAACACTAAGCCACTAAAATTGAAGGACATTCACAGTTCCACTCACTGAGTGCATTTTTGTGACACCTTCAATGCTCACTAACAAAGGTGTTTTTTTAAAGAGAGATCCTCATGGTGGGGAGAGGCAGAGAGAGAGAGAGAGAGAGAGAGAGAGAGAGAGAAAGAGAGAGAGAGAGGGAAAGAATCTTAAGTAGGCTCCATGCCCAGTGTAGAGCATGAAGCAGGGCTTAATCTCACAACTGTAAGATCATGACTTGAGCTGAAATCAAGAGTCAGACATTTAACTGACTGAGTGACCCAGGCTCCCCAACAATGTTTTGATTTAGGTGTAACCAAGTTATAATTTATCTACTTTATCTTATGCTCTCAGCATTACCATTCCTTTTCTTGCAAACTTTCTAACATTATAGTTCTATGCCACTTAGAGGAGGAGGATGTGATTCAAGGGTAGTATCTGCTAGGTAGGCAAGGGAAGAGAAACACTTGTAGTGTTGAATGCAGGTGGAATTATTCAGGGAGAGAGAGGCAGAAGAAAGCTTCCCTACTCCTTAGCTCTTTGCTTTGAAACTTATAGGAAGTGGATGGGGATAGTTAAAATATCCTCATAGGTTTGGGACTGCTCATTTATGACTGTTGACACTCTTTCCCACTTCCAAGTAGCCTGGTGAGAAGATCCCTGTTTGCCTAGAGATTATTCTGCTTCCACTTATCACCACTTGGAGGTAGTTTATAAGATATTCTAAGCATCCCCTTTGTCCTGGTGGGGGAATGAGGGTGTCATGAGAAATTGGAGAACTGGTGATCTGGTGGGTAAGTGGTAGATTGAAGGCAGCCCCTGGTGGGAATTTATGGTTGAGGACAGTGATCTCAGCATACTATGCAGTTTGATGCCTAGAAACAGGACTGGCCACACTTTGGTGGATACCTGCTCTGTATGGTCAGAGCTTCAGAAGGGGAAGAGACATCTTTCTGGATGCTAGTATGCCACGAAAAACAGAATAAAGACTACGAGTCTCGTCTTGGCTGCCCTGTTTCCCAGGTCCCAAAAGGTAGAGGATTAGGGGGTATGGGAGGAGCTAAAGAGAAGGTGTGAACATTTCTCTGAAAAGTATTTTAACTTGTATTTGAATGAATATTTACTTGAGAGAGACTTTGTTAACTTGAAAGGAATTGAATTACTTTTATTTAGCAAATTTTAAAATCCCTCTCCTTACTGCACCTCTGACCAGCTGTTGTCATGGGCATAGGAATACCAAAGCAGGAGAAGATACAGAAAATAAAAGTTACAGTTTTTAGACATGGATTTATGACTTTTAAAATTTGATTTCATTATATACAATAATTTATTCTTACAAGAACACTATCTTCTATTTTTCTGGGGAATAAAACCATCAAAAAGACCCATTATTCTTTTATTCTATACTCTGTTCTGGGCACCAAGACAAAGCTGTTTGAAACCGGCAATATTCATAGTATTTTATTTAAAACTCATGCCAGGGGTACAATAATGTAATCTAGTATGTTTTTTCCCTCATATGATATTTGGTCTATAGTTTGGTGGACAGAATTTTCACATCTTTTTTGTTTTTGTCCAGTTAGCTAACATACAGTGTAGTGTTGACTTCAGGAATAGATTCCCATGATTCATCACTTGCATACAACACCCTGTGCTCATCCCAACAAGTTCCCTCCTCAATGCCCATCACCCATTTTCCCCACTCCCACCAACTCTTGATTTATTCTCTGTATTTAAGAGTCTCTTATGGTTTGCCTCCCTCTCTGTTTGTATCTTATTTTTCCTTCCCTTCCCATATGATCTTCTGTTAAGTTTCTGAAATTCCACATATGAGTGAATCATATGGTATCTGTCTTTTTCTGACCGACTTATTTCACTTAGCATAATACCCTCCAGTTCCATCCAAGTTGTTGTCTCATATCTATGTCTCTATATCTATCTCTATCTCTATCTCTATCTCTATCTCTATCTCTATCTCTATCTCTATCTCTATCTCTATCTATCTATATCATCTATATCATCTATATATCTATATCTATCTATATATATCTCTCTATATCTATATGTATCTCACAGCTTCTTTTTTATTAATTTTTTAATATAATTTATTGTCAAATTGATTTACATACAACACCCAGTGCTCATCCCAACAAGTGCCCTCCTCAATGCCCATCACCCACTTTCCCCTCTCCCCTACCCCCATCAACCCTCAGTTTGTTCTCAGTATCCAAGAGTCTCTTATGGTTTGTCTCCCTCCCTCTCTGTAACACTTTTTTCCCCCCTTCCCCTCCCCCGTGGTCTTCATTAAGTTTCTCAAGATCCACATATGAGTGAAAACACATGGTATCTGTCTTTCCCTGCCTGGCTTATTTCATTTAGCATAAGACCCTCCAGTTCCATCCATGTTGCTGCAAATGGCCATATTTCATTCTTTCTCATTGCCAAGTAGTATTCCATTGTATATATAAACCACATCTTCTTTATCCATTCATCAGTTGATGGACATTTAGGGTCTTTCCATAATTTGGCTATTGTTGAAAGTGCTGCTATAAACATTGGGGTACATGTGCTCCTGCGAATCAGTACTCCTCTATCCTTTGGATAAATTCCTAGTAGTGCTATTCCTGGGTCATAGGGCAATTCTATTTTTAATTTTTGTTAGAAAATTAACACTCTGTTTTCCAGAGTGGCTGCACCAGCTTGCATTCCCACCAAGAGGGTTCCCCTTTCTCCACATCCTCACTGACATCTGTTGTTTCCTGAGTTGTTAATTTTAGCTGCTCTGACTGGTGTGAGGTGGTATCTCAATGTTGTTTTGATTTGTATTTCCCTGATGATAAGGGAAAGTGTGTCTTTTCATGTGTCTGTTGGCCATCTGGATGTCTTCTTTGGAAAAGTGTCTATTCATGTCTTCTGCCCATTTCTTTACTGGATTCTTTGTTTTTAGATATTGAGTTTGCTGAGTTTTTAAATAGATTTTTGTTACTAACCCTTTATCCAATATGTCATTTGCAAATATCTTCTCCCATTCTATGTGTTGCCTTTTAGTTTTGTTGATTATTTCCTTTGCTGTGCAGATGCTTTTTATCTTGATGAGGTCCCAATAGTTTGTTTTTGTTTTTACTTTCCTGGCCTTCAGAGACATTTCAAGTAAGAAATTGCTGTGGCCAAGGTCAAAGAAGTTGCTGCCTGTTTTCTCCTGTAGGATTTTGATCATTTCCTCTCTCACATTTAGGTCTTTCATCCATTTTGGAATTTATTTTTGTATGTGATAGAAAGTGGTCCAGAACTATTCTTCTATATGTTGCTGTCCAGTTCTCCCAGTACCATTTGCTAAAGACACTGTCTTTTTTCCATCCGATACTCATTCCTGCTATGTTAAAGCTTAGTTGGCGCTATATTTGTGGGTCCATTTCTGGGTTCTCTATTCTATCCCATTGATCTATATGTCTGTTTTTGTGCCAATACCATACTGATGTGATGATTGAAGTTTTGTAATACAAGCTAGAGTCCAGGATTGTGGTGCCTCCAGCTTTGGTTTTCTTTTTCAGAATTACTATCGGGAGTCTATTGCAGTTCCATACAAATTTTAGGATTGTTTTTTCTAGCTCTGTGAAAAAGTCTGGTGCTATTTTGATAGGGATTGCATTGAATATGTAGATTTCTTTGGGTAGTGTCGATATTTTAACCATATTTGTTCTAATACACGAGCATGGGATGTTTTTCCATTTCTTTGTGTCTTCTTCAATTTCTTTCATAAGCTTTCTGTACTTTTCAGCATATAGATCTTTTACCTCTATGGGTGGTTTTATTCCTAGGTATTTTATGGTTCTTGGTGAATTCTAAATGTGATCAATTCCTTGATATCTCTTTCTATTGCTTCATTATTGGTGTATGAAAATTCAACTGATTTCTTTACATTGATTTTATGTCCTGTGACTTTGCTAAACTCATGTATCAGTTCTAGCAGTTTTTTGGGGGGATCTTTCAACTTTTCCATGTAGAGTATCATGTCATCTGTGAAAAGTGAAAGTTTAACTTCTTTGCCAGTTTGGGTGCCTTTTATTTCATTTTGTTGTCTGATTGCTGAGGCTAGGACTTCCAACATAATGTTAAATGAAAGCAGTGAGCTTGGACATCCTTGTCATGTTCCTGATCTCAGGGTAAAGCCTCAGTTTTTCCTCATTGAAGATGATATTAGCTGTGGGTGGTTCATATATGGCTTTTAAGACATTAAGGTATGTTCCTTCTATCCCGACTTTCTTGAGGGTTTTTATTAAGAAAGGATACTGTATTTTGTCAAATGCTTTTTCTGCATCTGTTGACAGGATCATATGGTTCTTACCATTTTTTTCTATTAACGTGATGTATGATGTTGATTGATTTGTGAATATTGAACAAGCCCTACAGCCCAGGAATGAATCTCACCTGATCATGGTGAATAATTCTTTTAATGTATTGTTTGTAATGGATCTGGTTTGCTAATACCTTGAGAATTTTTGTATCCATATTCATCAGGGATATTCGCCTATAATTCTCCTTTTTAGTGGGGTTTTTGTCTGGTTTGGGAATCAAGGTAATGCTGGCTTCATAGAATGAATATGTAAGCTTTCCTTCCGTTGCTTTTATTTTTTTGAAACAGCTTACGAAAAGTAGGTATTAACTCTCCTTTAAATATCTGGTAGCATTCCCCTGGGAAGCCATCTGACCCAGGACTCTTATTTGTTGGGAGATTTTTGATAACCAATTCAATTTCTTTGCTGGTTTTGGGTCTGTTCAAATTTTATGTGTTTCGCATTTGAGTTTTGGTAGTGTCTGGGTGTCTAGGAATTTTTCTGTTTCTTCCAGACTGTCCAGTTTATTGGCATATAATTTTTCATAGTATTCTCTAATAATTGTTTGTATTTCTATAGTGTTGGTTGTGATCTCACCTCTTCCAGTCATGAGTATATCTATTTGGGTCTTCTCTCTTTTGTTTTTGAGAAGTCTGGTGAGGGGTTTTTCAATTTTGTTCTTTCAAAAAACCAGCTCTTAGGTTAATTGATCTGTTCTACTATGTTTTTTTTTTTGGATTCTATATTATTTCTGCTCTAATCTATATTATTTCTCTTCTTCTGATGTCTTTGGGCTTTCTTTGCTGTTGCCTTTCTAGTTCCTTTAGGTGTGAGGTTAGGTTATGTACTTGGGACCTTTCTTGCTTCTTGACATAGGCCTGAATTGCAATGTATTTTCTTCTTGGGACTGCCTTTGCTGCATCCCAAAGGGTTTGGATTGTTGTATTTTCATTTTCAGTTGTTTCTATATGTTTTTAAATTTCTTCTTTAATTTCCTGGTTGACCCTTTCATTCTTTAGTAGGGTGTTGTTTAACCTCCACATATTTGGGGGCTTTCCAAATTTTTTCTTGTGGTTGATTTCAAGTTTCATAACATTGTGATCTGAAACTATGCATGGTATGATCTCAATCCATTTATATTTATTGAGGGCTGTTTTGTGATCCAGTATATCATCTATTTTGGAGAATGTTCCATGTGCACCTGAGAAGAATGTGTATTCTGCTTTTGGATGGAAAGTTCTGAATATATCTGTTAAGTCCATCTGATCCAATGTGTCATTCAGACCCATTGTTTCCTTATTGATTTTTTGCCTAGATGATTTGTCCATTGCTTTCAGTGGAATATTAAAGTCTCCTACAATCATGGCAGTATTATCTATATGCTTATTTATGTTTGTGATTATTTGATTTATATATTTGGGTGCTTTCATGCTGGAGATATAAACGTTTATAATTGTTAGCTCTTCTTGATGGATAGACCCCTTAATTATGATATAATGTCCTTTGTCATTTCTTGTTACAGTCTTTGGTTTAAAATCTAGTTTGTCTGATATAACCATGGCTCCTCCAGCTTTCTTTTGACATCCAGTGGCATGAGAGAGTTCTCCATCCCCTCACTTTTAATCTGCAGGTGTCCTCAGGTCTAAAATGAGTCTCTTGTAGGCAGCATATAGATGGATATTATTTTTTTATCCATTCTGATATCCTATGTCTTTGGATTGGGGAATTTAGCCTATTTACATTCAGAGTGATTATCAAAATGTAAGCATTTAATGTCCTTGTGTTATCTGTAGCTTGTGGTATCTCTGATTCTTTGTAGTCTTACCTGCTTTTCACTCACAGAGACCCCCCCCCCCCCCTTAGGGTTTCCCTGCAGGGCTGGTTTACTGGTCTTGAACAACATTAGTTTTTGTTTGTCTGGGAAAGCCTTTATCTCTCCTTGTATTCTGAATAACAGCCTTGCTGGATAAAGGATTCTTGGCTGCATATTTTTCCTATTCAGCACATTGAATATTTCCTGCCACTCCCTTCTGGCTTGCCAAATTTCAGTAGACAGATCTGCTACTACCCTTATGTGTCTACCCTTGTAAGTTAAGTCCCGTTTGTCCCTAGCTTCTTTCAGAATTCTCTATCTTTGTATTTTGCCAGTTTCACTATGATATGTCATGGTGTTGACCTGTTTTTGTTTGTTTTGAAGGGAGTTCTCTATGCCTCTTGGACTTGGATGTCTGTTTCCTTCCCCAGATTAGGGAAGTTCTCAGCTATAATTTGTTCAAATAAACCTTCTTCCCTTTTCTCTCTCTCTTCTTCTGTAACTCCTGTGATATGGATATTATTTTGTTTCATTGAATCATTTAGGTCTCTATTCTACCCTCATGGCCTAGTAATTTCCTTTCCCTCTTTTTTTCAGCTTCATCATTTTCCATAATTTTATCTTCTATTTCACCTGTTCTCTCCTCTGCTTCTTCCGTCCTTGCTGACTGCATCTAGCTTATTTTGTATATCATTTACAGAATTTCTTAATTCATGGTAACTATTTTTTAGGTGTTTGGTCTCTGCAGCAATAGATTCTCTGTTGTCTTCTATGCTTTTTTCAAGCCCAGCTATTAGTCTTATGACTATTATTCTAAATTCTTATTCAGATATATTATTTATATCTATTTTGAGCAATTGTCTGTCATTTCTTCCTGGTATTTCTTTTGAAAATAATTCTTCCGTTTTGTCATTTTGGCTAGTTTCTGTCTTTTACGTGTTTTAATAACTTGTTATATGTCCTGCACCTGCAAGTACTACCATATTAAAAAGGGGTCGTACACTGTCCAGGGCATGGCACATCAGGAAGTGTTTTTGGAGTGTGTTGTGTGTACTCTGTTGTTGCGTTTTGGCTGCTCTATCACACAGTTTATAGTGGTGGATTATTTGGACCTTCCACCAGGTGTGCTTTGATTTGTTTGTTGAAATAACCCTATAAAAAAGGAAAGGGGGGGGACCTTATTCCATACAAAGAGAAAAATGAAAGTGGTGAAAGAACAAGACCAGGAAGAGAATCAAAGAATCTATAAGGCTTAATCCATAGAGAAAGGAAAATAAATAAGAAGGAGATACACAAAAAGGTGTAAAAAGAATAGAGTAAAAATGCCTAATTAAACAACCAACCAACCAGAAGAAAGAAAGAAAGAAAGAAAGAAAAAAGATTTTATATACATATACATATATATATATATATATATATATATATATATATATATATATATGATAAAGATGGGAAAAGAGAAGAGAAGGAAAGATGAAAAAAAATAACAGACTAACATACAATATGACAGGACAGTTGTCTCTTGGTGCCTGGGACTGGTGGCTGTGCTGGTCTGGAGGAGAAGCAGTCTGGTTAGCTCAGAGTCAGTCTTATTCCAGTAGATAAGCAGTTGCTAGGCACAGAGGGGTGGGGTTTGGTGTAAGCAGTCTTCCACTGGGGGCCACTGTCCTGTTCTCTGAAGCCCCACCGTGTTGGTGTTGGGGAGAAAAAAGGCGACACCCCAGTCCCTCCTCCCTGGACCGAGTGTGTCAACCTATGCTATTCAGTCAGTCCTCACATGGTAGCACAGGGGTGCGGCTTGCCCTGCTCCAGTCTCCCAGGCTTCCTAGACGCTTAGCTGGGATTCAAAATCTGAAGTCTAAAGGATCCCACACCACAGGGATCCTACACCAGCCAACAAAGGTCCTTTGGCTGGCACCTGCAGGGCCTTTTGTCCTGGGGGAGTCAATCAACTCTCTTCCCACAGTACCTGAGGAAGGGTACTGTTCTCTCCCAGTGCTCCCAGAGATTGTTACCTCGCCCTAGGGCTGGCTTCCCTCTTCCCCAGGCCCACGCATTCGCGGCTCTGGACTGGAGAAAGTCAGGCACCCCTGAAAACTCCAATCTTCAGCTCCTAAGGTTGTTTACAAAGTAAAATTGGCTTTCTTCGTATTTCTCATTCCCCAGTCCATGATCTGGAGAGGTTTGTTTCTTGTCTAAGTGCAATTCTACAGTTCCACAGACTCTTGTTCTCTTCCTTTTGTCTCTCTACAGAAGGAGTCCCCTCTCTTCCCTGCTTAGGCTTATTACCATTTTCTCTTTTCTAATTCACACACACACACACACACACCTCTGTCCCACCAAGCTGTCTCCATCCACTTGGTCCCACACAATCCCAGACCAGAATTTTCACATTCCTAAATGCTATTTTATCTGTGATGTTCAAAACCATAAATATCAGATACTTGTCTGAGTTGTAATTTTAGTTTTCTTTACTCAAATTTGATATGTTATGTAATCTTTTCTTAATAGTAAGAAATCTTATTTTTAAAAGTTATTGTCAGGGGCGCCTGGGTGGCGCAGTCGGTTAAGCGTCCGACTTCAGCCAGGTCACGATCTCGCGGTCTGTGAGTTCGAGCCCCGCGTCGGGCTCTGGGCTGATGGCTCAGAGCCTGGAGCCTGTTTCTGATTCTGTGTCTCCCTCTCTCTCTGCCCCTCCCCCGTTCATGCTCTGTCTCTCTCTGTCCCAAAAAAAATAAATAAAAGTTGAAAAAAAAAAATTAAAAAAAAAATAAAATAAAAGTTATTGTCAGAGGTTCAATCTAAATCAGTTCAGTTTGTTTTGTGTTAGATGCATTTAAGACACTCTTCAAAGCTCTAGGGAGTTACCAAAAAGGACCGCAGTGTCCCTGTTATATGGGCTTGGATTACTAAGGAAAAAAGGTATGAATCTGCCTCCATCTTCATGTCTGTATCTTGATGTCTGCACCCAAGCTCTGTGACAACAGTGGTTGTACTGGGCCATATTTACTCAGACAGATATTGACATGCAATAGTGACATTTAGGTATGTTAACATTTCCATTCCCAAATGACTCATTTACTGGAAACAAGTTCACAGGCCAATCCATAGTAGAAATTTAATAAATACTTGTTGGGTGAATAAATGAACATATGGGCTGATTTGCATGAGACCTTAAAATACGAAGTGTGGCATGTATTTGTGATGAAATAGATCAGCATGTGATAAGTTCCTTTTTTTTCTTCCTGATGTTCATGGAATTCATTTTTCACTTCTACCTGATACTTGATATAACACATAATGAGAATTAATGGAGATTGTAATAGAGAAGGAGAAAGGAAAAGAGAGATTTTTTTAACAAATGAGATGGTGGGAGAAAACTGGTGTCATTTATGGAGTAGACCTATGAAGTGTTGTTCACAGAATATCACTTTTTTGCATTTCAGAGTAAGTCACTGAAATTGGCATTGACTAATCTGGATTTTTTAGGGGAAAAATAACCTTCCAGAGATAGTTAAGATACCCTCCTCTCACTTCTTCAGACTTATAGTGTAGGTAAGGTAGCCTCTGTGGCATTTTGGAACCCAAGATGAAGTGGTGGGGCACCTGGGTCAGTAGGAGGGGGGGTTGTATGGTAAAATCCCCCCCTAGAGTAGCATCAAAGTAAGGGGATGAAGAACTGCAGACAAAGGTCCTGACTGTAAGAGCTTCAGAGTCTTTATACTGTCAAGTTAATTTTTGCTGTTTTTGTCTTTTTTTTAGTGTGATTATTTCTAAACCCCTTGAGATGAGATGGGTTTGAGTAATAGACTTTGGGAATGTGAGAGAGACTTTTGTTTTTTAATGGAGAGCCTTCAGAAAATCATAATTCATTATTCCATTTGGCAAAAAAGGTAATTTGAACTACTGCAGAGTTTGGAACAATGCAATGGTGTAATCAAAGATATTGCTGAAAATGTGATGTATTTTGTGGATTGAAGTAGATTGAAGCTGAAGGAAGGGAAGCTGGCAAACAGTAGGGTTTGAGACAATTTTATGGCGTTAGAAATGGAAGAAGAAGGAATAATCTGTGAAATATTCTTTAGGAGCTGAACAAGTGACAAAAAATCAATTTCTTTGTTAAACTTTGTTGGTTCTCATCTAAAAGCCATCCCTCAGCCTTTTCCCCCAAATACTGACACAGATTGTTTCCCATCATAGAAACTAAAATGCCAGATGCTTTATTTTGCAGCCTCTTTCACCTAGAACATTAATATATGTTTAAATGACCAAAAATTAGTCATATATAATGAACTTCTGGGAATTTTTTTCTCCCCTATAAAGAACAACACTCAAAAACCAAACAAACCAAAGAAAAATTCTATTATTGGATGTGAGGCCTGGAATTGAACTATAGCAACCATCTGTGACTACAAGGCAAAAAAACCTGAAGAAAAGTTTTACAAATTGAGGCTAGTCAAGCAGAAATATTGCTATCACTGAGAGGCTGAAACAAATCTAGAAACGTCGTTCTTTTGGAGTTATTTTGATGGGAGATAATAAATGGGTTTGTTATTAAAATTTTTAGCCTATTTCTCTATGATTTTTAGGTTGAGTAAATTCTACTGATCTGGACTAAAGTTCACTGATTCTATCCCCTGTCATCTTCATCTACTGTGGAGCCCACCTGTAAATTTTTAATTTTTGTTACTATATTTTCAATTCTATAATTCCCATTTGGTTCTTTTTGTAACTTTTAATTTTTTTGCTGAGATTATTCTCTTTTTTTTTCATTTGTCTCAGGAAAATTATTAGTTGTTTGCTGAAGCATTTCTCTGGTGCCCTCTTTAAAATCCTTGTCAGGTAATTCCAATATTAGATTCATCTTGATAATGGTGTTTTTTAAGATTACCTTTTCTCGGAGTGCCTGGATGGCTCAGTTGGTTAAGCATCTAACTTTGGCTCAGGTCTTGATCTCACTGCATGTTGGTTCAAGCCCTGAGTCAGGCTCTGTGCTGACAGCTCAGAGCCTGGAGCCTGCTTGGGATTCTGTGTCTCCTCTCTGTGCTCCTCCCCCACTCACGCTCAGTCTCTTTCTGTCTCTCAAAAATAAATAAACGTTAAAAAAATTAAAAGATTTTCTTTTCTCATTCATGTTCGTATTTCTTGGTATGAGTGATCTTTTCATTATATCCTGGACACTGTGGATATTATGTTATGAGACTATGGATTCTATTTATTCTTCATTGTTTAGCAGACAATCTTCTTGTTGAGATCTAGCCTCCAAGAGGCTGCTGGGCTATATGTTGAGATTTCTGCTGGGCCTTGCCAATACCAACCCTACAAAAGTGGAGTGATGACTCACATTGTCTCATTGCAGACGGATAAACCAGAAGTTCAGCAACCACCCCAGCCCCCTTGACACCTTCCCAGTAAAAAATGGGGGCTGATATCAACCTTCTGATTGCTTGCAGGTAGAGGTGTATGATCAGCTCTTGGGTGGACTCCATTGCCACTCGGTAAGGAGGATTCAGAGGGCTAACTTACTTGCTTTGCTGCTGTAGAGTGAGTGCAACAGCTCACTTCCCATTGGGCAACACAGCTCGCACAGTGGAGAAGGGGGGCTGGAAGGTTGAACATCTCACCTTGAATAATATTTCTCAGTTTCATTGATGCTGGGTGGTGGTGAGCCTCTCTGATTCTAGAAGAGGAGGAAAATGGAGTTCTTTCTCATTTTGATTTGCATGGCCTTGGTCACCTGTGGATGTCATAGGCTCCACTAGGCCTTACTGTCATGGGAGTGGTGGTGAAGCCCAATGATAACTAGTTCTGTGTTGCATCACCTTGTATAGTCCCATAGCTAGTGGGTGGACACAGAGGCTCAGCTTATCACTGGACCCCACTGACACTATCCTGATGGAGAATTAGATCAATACCTGCTTCACCCAGCAAAGAAATCATCAATTCCCTGCTTAGCCCCTCTGAAACTGTGGAGTAGGGGTTGTGTGGTTTTCCTGCTGATGTTTGGCTGGAGCAGGGCTACTATTGCCAAAAACATTTTCTGATTTTAGGTTACTCTTTTCCCAACTCTCTGGCTAGGAGAAATAGGCATTTCTTGAAGCTCCCTTTTGTCTGTGCTTGTTGGCGATTTTGGATCAGAGGCTTCCATGGTACCCTATGTGGGATATGTATGGCAATAAGGATACCCATGACATTTCTCAAGGCTGAGGTCCCTTTTTCCCTCCGCCTTTCAGAGCCTTCTTATGCTCGTTTGTTGTGTTATATAGGGTTGTATTATATATAAGGGGAGGGATTACTCCATCTGGGCTGAAGCAAAACTTGGTTTTATTTTTTAATCCTATTTTAGTTGGCTATGCTGTTCCTTATAATCCAAATTATACTAAATGATACAATAATAATGCTGACCAATAGATGCATGGCAAACATGTATAAGCCAAATATGTTTTAAAGTTTCAGTAGTCAAAACAGGCATTCCATTGATGTTTTATGATTGGGAATTAAATCACTGGAAGTGTCATTAATGTTGGAAGCACAATAGTTTCTTAGAGGCAGGTTTTGTCATCATTTAACTAGGACGTACATCCACTTTCCTCCTTCTAGATGGAGTAGGTTTTGGTCTGCTCCTTTTAGTCCTCACTGGTAGTTTGTGTGTGTGTGTGTGTGTGTGTGTGTGTGTGTGTGTGTGTGTATTACTTCTTGCTTTGTTTAGAACCAGATATATTCTTTGACACATGTACACGGGGAACACTTTTTCCTTCATCAGGTTAACAACCTTTCCCTCACTTACACTCTATCCCTGCTACTAAGTTTTCTCTTTTTTGGATGCCAAAATTATTACTTACTGATTGATACACTGCTGAGATATAAGATTCTTTCCTCCCATCACTGTAGATTGGCTTTATTAAAAACAGCTTTGTTGTCAGAGGATTTGTTTTAGGGCCATCACTGTAGTGGTAAACTAATGAAGAATATTTGTAATAAAGACTCTACTTCATTTTTGACATTTGACTTTGGACAGCATTGAAGACCTACACCTCCCTCCTTCTAACTTGTCCCACATCTGGATAAGAAAAGGTGTGCACTCTCTCTTTGGATGTGAGTGGGAAGTTCATACCAAGCAAAGCCTGCCACCTATGGGGACCTGACAATCCCACCCTCTAATCACAACCAAAGCCAAAGTCAATTACCTCTCATTGTTCTCTCAAACCATTTTCAGACCTGTTTGGCCCTGCTCTCCCAACGAGCCTCATCACCGGAGTAATAAATGTCTTCATAACCTCTTGGTGCACATAGGACCTTATCAGTTTTGACATCTGAACCACAGTTTGGGTAGGGTGGTGGCCCATCCCACTTCTTCAGCTTGGCCACAATATTATCTTTGCAACACAAATATCACAGTGATGAGATGTTAGTGAATCACTGAAGATTTTTACCATCAGTTCCCATCAGGGCAATTTTTCTTTAGAGGGAGCAGTAGCAGGAAGTGCAAAGTGCTTTTATTGTAGTCAGTAGGAAGAGGTTCTAGATGCCATATTGGCAGCTCCATGAGAACAAAGGCTGTGATTGTATTGTTCATTGTTTATCCTTTGCATTTAACATAGTACATATCACATAATGGATGGCCAGAAAACATTCTTGAATGAATGAGTGAGTTAAGCCCTACCATGCTCTGCCAGGAGGTTTTGACTTCCAGGGAGGAGACGTAAGCCCCCTGGTCAGTGTCCTGGTTTTTATGCAACCGGACATGGGCCATACTGCTGTATACATGATTGATAACCAGCATGGATAAGACAGAGATGAACAACTTGTGAATGCTTAATATTTTATATTGAAAGACATCATGAATTGCTTAATTAAGCAGAGACATCGCTTAGATTGTATAAGTCAGAGTTATAAAGCATTAAGAACTCTTAAATGAGGCAGATCGGTTTGCAATGATATTCATAATAGGAAAAGGTAGGAGTTAATGAGAATGTGCACATTTATACAGTTCTAAGTGACTGTGTGAGGAGATCAGGTATTTGAACATAAGACTATATAATCAATTACCGAAAAATACCAACTGGAAATCTCTGCTTTTTAGTTTTTGTTTCATTCTTCCTCAGACTTTGGGTAATTTGCCCACTCTTTAAAAGTTATTCAGGTCTCTTATTCTAGGAATAGGCAAATGTAAATTGGTCAGAATCTTTGAGCTGTAGCTGCTTATAGTTTAGTAAGGGAAATAGACAAATAGACCAGTGACTGTCCATGATTGAGTGCTGTAATATTGTGCATGGAGGATTTGTGGAGCCTATGATACCACCCATATGGGGGGGTCACAAGAAAGATTTCTCAAAGGATGAATAGGATATGGAAAAGACTTTTATAGTGCACCAAGCTAATTTTTTTCTTTCATAGTGACACAGTTAAACTACCTTTCCCAGCTACCCTTTACTGACCCATTCTTGTATATAAATGAGAATACAGGGTTGGGTTCTGGCCAGTTAAGTGTACACAGGAAACAAAGAACTCTAAGTCTCTCGACCAGGGGTTGGACAACTTTGGCTTTGAGGTCAAATCTTGTCTATTGCTTCCTTTTGTAAATTAATTTTTATTGGAACACAGCCACATCTATTTGTTTACATGTTACCTATGGCTCCTTTAGTGCTATAATGTCAGAGTAGAGGAGTTGTAACAGAGACCACATGGTTTGCAAAGCCCCCAAAATTTATCATCTGGCCCTGTACAAAGAAAAATTTGCCAATACTTTCCCAAAAGATTGTGGAACCATATGATGAAAAAGATCTGGATAGAGAGTCGTCCCAAAGAACCACTTGACAAAGAACAGGTATTTTTTCACATTAAACTTGGCAACAAAACAAAACAAAACAAAACAAAAAAACCAACTAGCAAACAGAAAAAAGAAAAGAAAGAAGACAAACAATTTTGTGCTAAGCCACTGATTATACATATGAAGGACCTTCCAGGTAAAAGACCATTAGAATCAGTCTCACAGATACATGAAACTGTAATGTGGAGGGGACTCCACAAAGCATAAATGGAGAGGTGAGGGTGTTGGCAGTGGAGCCTAGAGAGAGATACCAAGAGGAAGGGCCTACTGTCGAAGGCCCTGTCTTAGACAGTGTTAGTGGTGTCTTCAGTAGCACAGGAATACAGGGTAGAAGACAGAGACCAGTATCCACAGAGCAAACAATGGCTTTTTGTATATGGGAACTTGCAAACTTAGATTTTGAACCATGAACTGATTATTGACATGAATCAGTTTGTTGGCAAGAAATGTTAGTAAATAACATTCAGAATAACACACGAGGAAATGAGCCAAATGTAGAAGTACAGAAGGAATGAATGTTCATCTTCCAGGGTGTAGGGTAGTCCACTTTCCTCATTCACCTTTGGATTTGCTTGTGAGAAAGTATCCATTTGTTTTAAGTTTCTGAACTTTGGCCTCTCATTTCACCTTTCATGTTATAGTCCTCAGCATCTGTGGAGTATATCAATAATTTTGGAAAAAGTTGATCAATACTCAGATTCACTCATATCAATGAACCTCTTAAATTCACAGATTTAGTGTTTTTTGTTAAACCATTTTATTGAAGTGTGATTGAAATAGAGAAAATTGTACATATTTAATATATACAAGTTGATGAGTTTAGAGATAAGCATATACACATGAAACCATCACCACAATATATAATGCAAACATATCATCACCTCTAAAAGTTTCCTCTTACCCCCTTATTATTATTTTCTGTAAGAATACAAGATCTATTCTCTTAGCAAAATTTTAAGTATACAACATAGTACTGTTTACAGTAGCTTTATGCTGTGCAGTAGATCTCTAGGACTCATTCATCTTATATAACTGAAACTTTGTACCCTTAGACTAATACTTCCCCATTTCTCCCTCCCTCCAGCCCTTGGCAACTATCATTCTAGTTGGCTTCTAGGAGTTTGACTATTTTAGAATTTCCCAAGTAAGTGGAAGCACGCAGTATGTGTTCTTCTGTGACTGGCTTGTTTCATTTAGCATAATGTCCGCCAGGCTTATCCATATTTTCACAATAATGGCGTTTTCTTCTGTTTTAAGGCTAATATTACATTATATACCATATTTTCTTTATCCTTTCCTCTACTGAAGGGCATTTAGGCTGTTTCTGTATCATGGCAATTGTCAATAATGCTGCTATGAACATGGGAGTGCAGATACCTCTTAGAGATCCTGATTTCAATTCCTTTGGATATATATATACCCAGAAGTGGGACTGCTGGATCATGTGGCAGTTCTATTTTTAACTTTTTGAGGTAACTATAGATTTAGTTTTAACAACCCAGGCAATCAGTAAACATTTTTGAGGATTCAGTATACATCTGATGCTGTTTTAAGTGAAAAGAGAACAAAAAAATTGAGGCGACAATGTTCAATTATTGTTAGGTTTTCAAACCACTTGGAATGCTAATAAAACAATAATAAAACAATATTGGACAGAAAAACTTAAAGCTATTTTTGTCATAAAATTTTAAAACTCATCAACTTGTATATATTAAATATGTACAATTTTCTCTATTTCAATCATACTTCAATAAAATGGTTTAACAAAAAACACTAAATCTGTGAATTTAAGAGTCTCATTGATATGAGTGAATCTGAGTATTAATAAACTTTTTCCAAAATTATTGATATACTCCGCAGATGCTGAGGACTATAACATGA
Organism: Puma concolor; assembly: GCF_028749965.1. Lineage (NCBI taxonomy): Eukaryota > Metazoa > Chordata > Mammalia > Carnivora > Felidae > Puma > Puma concolor. Next base: position 42,975,558 of record NC_141678.1, on the reverse strand, counting down.
AAGGTGAAATGAGAGGCCGAACAGTTGAAAGAAAGAAATTTTCAAAATATCTTAGTTTGGTTCATGTATTAATTTTCTATTTGCTGTTGTAACAAATCACTACAAACTTAGTGGCTCAAAACAATAGAAAGTTCTGCAGGTCAGAAGTCTGACAGGTCTCATTAGGATAAAATCAAGGTGTTAACAAGCCTGTGTTCCTTTATGGAGGCTTCAGGAGGAGAGTCCATTTCATTACCTTTTCCAGTTTCTAAAGGCCATCTGTATTCATTGGCTCATGGTTCCTTTCCCCCATCTTCGAAGCCAGAAACATTTGGTCTAGATCTTTTCACATTGGATCATCGACCAATTGTTCTACCTCTTTCTTCACTTTCAGAGACCCACGTGACTACATTGGGCCACTTGGACAATGCAGGACAATCTTCCTCTTTAAGGTCAGCTGATTAGCAATTTTAATTCCATCTGTGGGCTTAGTTCCATTTTTCCATGTAAGGTGGCATATTTCTGAGTTCCAGGGATTCAGATGTGGGCATGTTTGGAGTGTTGTTATTTTGCCTACTAAAGGTGAGGAAGGAATTGTCATTTTCAATCATTTGGAAATACCAGTGTGGGCTCTGTATAAATGCATGAGCCAGGTAAGAAAATGCCGGCATTCTTTGGATATGAACTAGACACTCAATTTTCCATTTTGTGATTGTCTGTTTCCTTGTTAGAATATTGTTTATCTTCCTAATAAAAGGAAAGTAAAGGGGCGCCTGGGTGGCGCAGTCGGTTAAGCGTCCGACTTCAGCCAGGTCACGATCTCGCGGTCTGTGAGTTCGAGCCCCGCGTCGGGCTCTGGGCTGATGGCTCAGAGCCTGGAGCCTGTTTCCGATTCTGTGTCTCCCTCTCTCTCTGCCCCTCCCCCGTTCATGCTCTGTCTCTCTCTGTCCCAAAAATAAATAAACGTTGAAAAAAAAATTAAAAAAAAAAAAAAAAAAAAAAGGAAAGTAAAATTTCCTGTTCCTTTAGATTTGTTGACTTTTGGCTAGTCATTTTGAACAAGACCTTTGGAGAGAATCTAATATTATAAAGTGATAGATTCAGATTGTTCTAATAACAGGGTCAGCAGGCTTGAATACAAACCCTTTTGTGTTTGGAGAAAATAAACCTTTATTGCTTGGGGTTTATTGCTTTTTTGAAGTAGAAGAATTTGGTCACAGAAGCAATAGAAAAAGCCACTAGAATAATGTATTATAATTGTATAATTTACAATATATATTAGGGGAGATTAATGCTCTATTTTCTTTAAATAGTTAAGACGAATTGTATTTTCTTACTAAAGAGTAGGATAAATTTTGAAGAAGCCTCCAAATTTGTGTCATTACCTTCTAGAACACTTTACAAAGCTTGGGAATCCTCTGCTATTTTTGCATTACTTAGTTATAGCTTTGATACAGACTTAGCTTATCTATGGTTTAGCCCTTTGGCTAAGAGAAACTTCAATAATTAAGTAGATAATTGCTCTAATCTAGGTCTAGCCTTTATGTCTACTTCTGGCTTCCACTTAATGGGTATAGAGATATGAGATAATAGTCATATTACCTATTCAATAGATATTGTGTTGAAAAAAATTTTCTTTCTCTTTAGCAAAATGTTTTTAAGTCAGTTTTTCTCTGGAAATTGTATTTCTTTTATGGTCTTGGTGATGGAATGCTTATAGCATGAAATCCATTGTTGCTTTTCACTCATGCAATCCATGTATGCTCCTCTTGTCCATCCTCTATTGCTTTATTTAATTATTATTATTGTTTTTAAATAGGGCCCACTTTGTGTGCATGGAGGACAGATTATTTTAAGTAATTGAAGCAAATATCATTTCAGTCTGGAAGATGACTTTGCTTCTTTAATTCCTGCACAGTGAATCCTGTGGCATGTACCTTATGAATCCAAAGCAGATATAGAAACTGTGATGAGGCCTCCTGCACAACCTCTCCAGATCTGAAGCAGCTCTTGCAAATGTTGATTGCTTGCAAATGCAACTGCCTAGGTTACACACAAAATGAACATAATAATTTTTTATTTCCCAGGGTGATACCCCAACAGCTACGTTTGGCTTCTGATAGTTTGCAATTCAGTAATAATAGCTTGGTTCAGTTTAGTTTATTGAAGACATAAAAATACTTGGCAGTGAGAGGCTGCAATGTGTGGTTCAAGAGAACAAGATTCCAACAGGGAGCACAGGACTTGTACATGGAACATGGGTATACTCAGCACTTAGCAACTATGATTTATTCATTTAGTGAAAAGCAGCATCCCATAAACATGATTTATGTAATTACTGAGGGGGGAATTCGATCTCTAGCTATGGGGAACAGTGTTTCAGAATTCTGTTGCACATATCTTACCTTTTTAATAGCATTCCTTTTGGCTGAAAATATTTCAGCTTCTCACTTTTCTCAGGAGAAAACTCTTCATTTTTATCCTTTAGGAAAAAAAAAGAAATAGAAAAACACCAAGTTCCTTTATTCACTAACTGGCTGGAGAACTTAGACATTACAGATGTCTGCGGTGTAAATGAAGGATTTCCTGAATTCTGCTGAGTATCTTAAACTAAGCAGAACCATTTGGGAATAATATTTACCTAAAATGTGTTTCCAAAACATGAAATTTGAATACTTGAGATTGGAAATACTCATTAAATATGGGATTTTATCATTAGGCAGAAAAAATTTTAGATAATGTTGGTAATAAAGTACACTCTATTTTTACTTATCTTCCACATTAGTGAGGTAAAATAACTCTGGGTTTGGATTGAGAAAACCTGGACACCATGAGCACTGTATCCCAACTCAGCTATGCAACATACTTGACCATATGAGTTTTGGGAAGTCCCTTGCCTTTCCCTAGCTTTAACTTCTCCATTTACCAAGTAAATGGGCTTGTTAACATCTGTCTTATCTGCTACTTCACAGGGATGTGGTAGGGATCAAATGAGATGATGTGTGCAGAAGTATGACTTTGTGATCCTTTATTATTGCGTAAAAATTATGTCAGTGGCCACCAGTAAAACGTGTTCTTTGAGGTGTTTTCTTCATTTCACACACTTTTTCTGCCAGCCTCTTTATTGCTAATGATGACCCAGAGTTCAAGGTTGCCTGTCACAAGAGCTAGGAAAGATAATGTGAGGGTGGTGCAAAGAATCTTAGTTTAAATTGGAGATCTTTTAGTGTGAGATCATAAGTAGTCCGTTGGAATTCTATAAACCTCTGTTATCTCATCTGTAAAATATGTGAATAAAACCCACTGACATTGGGTCACAAGATTGTCTTCATCAAAAGAAGCAACATACGTGGAAAGTCTTCGGAGACTGAAAACCTACAAATGCAATTACTATCATTACTCTTTTATTTGGACATTGTAACCTTTAGCATTGATAAATGAAGCTATATAAAATACAATTATTGCTTGATAAAAACTTAATGCTATACTGGGAAGGGATAATACCTTCAGTTTGTTTTCTGTGAGAGATAACTCTCTATAATTTCAGTAAATAAAATCCATAATGTCTTTATAAATCTTTATTTAGTTAGAACAATGACTGTTTCATATAGTGACCTTTTGTTTTGAAAATGATGAATCTTCTTTGTGAAAAAGACTTCAGAAGTCTACAAATGAACAATTGAATCATCACTTTTAAGAAAGCGCAAACAAAATGTTTTTTACCACACAGGTGTTTGTTTAAGAAATACCACATATAAAAAATCCATACTTTAAAATAGACTAGTCAGGAGTGTTGAGATAATGACTCCATAAAATTATTTGTTGCCACTTAAGACCTTTGGAGGATTTTCAGAAGAAGCTATGTTATCTGATGAAAAATGAAATAAATATATTGATATAATAGAGTTAAAACTAAGAGTTGCAGACAAGACTAAGGGAAAGAAAGTGGCTTTTTTTATTTTAGTAAGATGAAAAGCTTTCACATGATATTAAATCATTTAAATCTATATAGATATTTCAGATCTGAATATTGAATCAATGTATGTGTTATATATTTTTCTCTATTGTTATAAAATATATTTGATGTAACATTTACCCTTTTAATCATTTTTAGGTGTACAGTTCAGTGGCATTAAGTACATTCACATTACAATTATTCATTTCTAGAACTTTTCCATCATCTCAAATTGAGTCTTTGCACCCATTAAAGAATTATATTTTGAAGTATACTGTCAACATGATCGATTTTACGCTATCATAAAATTTACCTTTGACACTGACATATATTTTTATTTTTAACTAGTGATGTATTATGCTTTTAGCAGTATTTTGAACAGGAGAAGCTTTAAATAATATATATTGTTAGCTAAATTGAATACACTAACTCATATGTTAGGACCTGGTAGATTTTTGTTATAAGTTCACTTCTAATTTTGTTTTTGAATATTTATTTGATACCAGAAATTTGGCAAAGTGGTAATAATTTTTGTTTTTACATTAACAAATTTCCTCTTGAAAACTTTCCAGTACTTCATGACAGACAGACAGACAGGCATGCATACATACATTTATTTATTTATTTATTTATTTATTTATTTATTTAATTTATTTTTACCTGTATTGTAATGAATAATAATGAAGGAATTCTACCTCAGATGAATCATATCCAGATTTTTAGAAATAGATCTGATGAATAAAGTGAGATTATACCCCTAATATTTGAAAAGTAATTTAAGCTGTGTAATATTGACATTTTACTCTCCTACATTGTTAAAGGAATTATATATTAGTAGAGTCTATATACAGAGTAATTAATCAATATCTATCAAAAACTTAAGAAGTCTGTTCTTTGATGCAGCCACCACATTCTAAAAATTTATCCTTTATTTATACACATAAGTTCATCAAGGAATATATATAGAGAGAACAATATATAAAGAACTTTTAAAATATATTAAGACCTACAACCCAAAAAGGAAATGGGCAAAATAGTATAAGAAGACTCTTCAGAAGTTTATAAGTGGCCAAAAAAAAAAAACCCATAAAAAGATGCTCAACAATATTCATTAATAGGGAATAAAAATTAAAACCACAAGGAGATATAACACAGATTCACTACAATGTCTAATTATAAAAATGACAACACTAAAAATTCATTTGGAAAAACTTGTCAGTTTCTTTAAAAGTTTGGTAAGCATTTATCAAATGAAATGTGCATATACAGACTTGTTCATAGCAGTTTCATTCAAAATAGCCCATAAATAGCCTTCCAGTTGGCCGCCTACCGGAGAATAGATAAATTGTGGTATATCCATACCTTCAAATGCTACTCAGCAATAAAAAGGAAAGAGCAACAGATACATGCAACAACATGGATGAATCTTAAAAGCATTATGCTGAGAGAAAGAAGTTATACATAAAAGAATATGTAATATATGATTCTACATATGTAACCTTCTAGAAGAGGCAAACTTAATGTATTTGGTAGAAAAGAAATCAGTGGTTGAGTAGGGTTAGGCTGACTGTGGAAGGGGTACCAGGAAATACTTTTAGATGACGACATTTTTCTGTCTTGATTGTAGTGGTGGTTACATGTGTGCACAAATTCTTAAAATCCCCAACGTATTCATTTTAAATGGCCACATTTTGTTATATGTAAATTATTTCTTAGTGAAGTTGATTAAAAGTAATGATAGTAATCAGTGCCCACTGAATAGAATAGAAAACCATGAGCCCATACTGATATAAATGAATACATTGAAAGTTGGGGGAGGACAGAAATCTTACATAGTCCCCACAAAATACTTCATTACAAAGATAAAAAACCTTGCTTTTACAATGGCAAAGTCTGGCCAGCACCTCCTTAATGAAGTGATCAAGGTGAACATTATCAGGAAAGGATAAATAAAAATTAAGTGCCATCTGATAAAATGAAAGGAGAGGAACACCTCTCTTTTGTAATATCCTTGCCAAAGACATATTAGCATTGGTCTAATCATAAGGACAGTTCACGCAAGTCCAAACTAAAGAACAGCCCACAAAACAACCAGCCTGGGATCTTCTCAAGTGTCATGGTCACAAAAATCAAGGGAAGATTGAGAAACTGTTCCAGACTGATAGACTACAGAGACACTACAAAAAGATAAAACAGGGTTTTGAACTAGATACTTTGTCATAAAGGACATTATTGGGATAATTGATGAAGCCTAATATGATTTTGAGGATTAGATGTTAGTGTTTTATCAATCAACTTCTTGATTTTTGGTAGTTGTATGGTGGTTGTGAAGGTGAAAGTCTTGTTTATAGGAAGTATATACACTGTTTCGGGGCTGATGTGGCATCTTCAATTCATTGAAGAAAAAAAGCTTCTTTGTATTGTACTGGAAGATTTTTTATAAATTTGAGATTGAAATAAAACCAAAAAATTTAGAGAAAAAAAGAAAAAAAGAACTCCTCTCCCTCATTGTTACTTTTGCTCTTTTCGAGGTTATGAAAAGTATGTTATGTTTTGTGTCAAATGGTTAAAAATGATATTTCCTTAAATCATGTACCGTCACAGAAGATTTAATGCCTTTTCTCCCTTCCTCATCAATACTCTACATTTTTTGTTTCTTTTGATTTTTCTTTTGATTTTTGATTTTTGATATTTTAAATTCAGGTCTTTAGTGGTTTCCATTACTCTTCTAAATTTCCTCTGTTTGCCAGAATTATACACTGCAACAACTTCAGTTATGTATATAAGTTGATCAGTATCTTTTTGTGTTTAGACCTAGATATTGGAAAAGTATACTTTTCAAGTTTTTGTAGGAAATGATGTTATTTACTTTGAACCAATAATAATAGAGAAATAGCTAATAACTTCTTTTTATAATATTTATTAGCCCAAACCTCAGAGCTATGAGGTAATATGTGCTATATTAATTCCTTGGTTTAGCGTTTAAATATGCAAACATTTAAATATGTCGTTTTACTTAAGGAGAAAAAATAATCCAAGACGATGTGAAAAACTGTATGTATAAATGATTTATTAACAAGTTTTCTAAGTAATATGAACTCCATAATTCATATGTGGCCATTTTGTAACAGAGATTACAATGAATGTATACCCTTTAAAATTAATAGACGTCGCGGCACCTGGGTGGCTTAGTTGGTTAAGCATCTGATTCTTGATTTTGGCCCAGGTCATCATCTCACAGTTCCTGGAATTAAGTCCTGTGTTGGGGTGGGGCTCTATGCTGACAGCAGGGAGCCTGCATGGGATTCTCTCTCACCTCTCTCTCTCCCTCTCTCTCTGCCTCTTCCACGCTTGTGTGTGGTCTCCTTTCTCAAAATAAATAAACTTAAAAAATAAAATTAATAGTCTTCAATTTTTACAACAGTTTTGGGTTTATACAAAATGGATCATAGACTTCTCTTAAGCCCCCCCTTCCCACTGCTCATAGATTCCCCTATAATTAACATTGTTGATTACTGTGGGACATTTGTTACAATTGATGAACCAATATCAATACCTTTGTGTTACATAGTTCTATGGATTTTGACAAATGGTATCCACCATTATAATCTCATACAGTTTCACTGTTCTAAAAATCCTGTCCTTCACCTTTTCATCCCTATCCAGACTTGCCTCTCCTCTCTGCTGAGTTCCTGCAACTACTGACCTTTTTACTACCTCTATCATTGTGCTTTTTCAGAATGTCATAGTTGGAATCATAGAGTAGGTAAGCTTTCCAGAGTAGTTTCTTTCACTTAGTAATATATACTTATGGTTCTTTAATGCTTTTTATGGCCTGATAACTCATTTCTTTTTATTGCTGAATAATATTTCATTGTATAGAATGTACCACAATTTGTTTATCCATTCACCTATTGAAGGACATCTTGACTACTTCCAGTTATTGGCATGTGAAAAAACTTGCTCTAAACATTTGTGTGCAGATTTTTGTATTAACATAAATTTTCAACTTAATTGGTTAAATTCCTAGGAGCACAATGGCTGGATTGTATGGTAAGGCTATGCTTTGCTTTGTAAGAAACTGACAAACTACCTTTGAAAGTGGATGTAATATTTTGCATTTCTTTCATCAAAGAGTGAGGATTGTTTTTGCTTCACTTCCCAGCCAGCTTTTGATATTGTCAATTTTATGGATTTACTCATTCTAATAGATGTGTGATAGTATGTCAGTTAGGTTTAATTTGCATTTCCCTACTAATTCATGAAGGTGAGCATCTTTGCCATTTGTGTAATTTGCATATGTATGTCTTTTTTGGTGACCTGTCCATTCAGGTCACTGGCTATTTTTTTTTTAATTGTATTGTTTGTTTTCTTATTGTTGAGTTCTTTGTACATTTTGCATTATCTAGAATTCCCAGATGTTGAATAGACGTGTTGGGAGGGGCATCCTTACCTTGTTCCCAACCTTAGGTAAGAAGCTTTAAGTTTCTTATTGTGAAGTATGTGTTAACTGTGGGATTTTTTGTAAGGAGGTTCTCTACTTGTAGTTAACTGAGAGTTTTTTTTATCATGGATGGATGTTTGATTTTCTCAAGTGCTTTCTTTGTATCTATTGATATGATCACTTGATTTGATTTTTTTTTTTTTTTTTTTTTTTTTTGTCTTTAGCCTATTGGCCTGTAGTTTTCCTTTCTTGTAATGTTTTTATCTGATTTTAGTATTCGGGGAATACTGGTCTAAGAGATTGAGTTAAGAAGTATTTCCTGCTTCTAAAATCTGAAAGAGAATGTAGAGAACTAGTATATTTTTTTCCTTAAATGTTTGGTAGAAATCATCTGGGTCTAGTGTTCTTTTTGGGAAATTTATTCAGTTTTGATTCATGTAACAGATGTGTTTATTTATTTATATTTTTTGATTTATGTCTCCTTGTGTAAACTTAAAAAAATTTTTTTAATGTTTATTTATGTGTAAGCTTTAATAGATTGTGCTTTTCAAGTAATTTGTTCATTTCATCTAAGCTATTAAACTTGTGGGCAATAATGTTGCTTGTATAATTTATTGTTCTTTGAATAACCATGGGACCAGTAGTGATGCCCCCTCTTTCATTTCTCATAATTAGTAATTTTTGGTCTTCTCTCTTTTTTATTAAAATAGCTAGAGGTTTTTAATTTTATTGTTCTTTTTGAAGAACCAGCTCTTGTATTCATTGATAGTCTCTATTGTTTTCTTCTTTTCAATTTCATGGGTTCTGTTCTAATTTTTCATATTTTCTTTCTTCTGTTTACTTTAGGTTTATATTGTTCTTCTTTCCTCAGGTGAGAGTTTGGATTATTGATTTTAGATCTTTCTTCTTTTCTAACATATGCATTTAATGCTATATATTTCCCTCTAAGCACTGGTTTCTCTGCACGCCAAAAATTTTGATAGGTTGTACTTTCATTTTCATTTGGTTCAAATTAAATTTAAATCTATCTTGAGACTTCTTCTCTGACCCACATGTTATTCAGAAGTGTGTTTGGGGTGCCTGGGTGGCTCAGTTGGTTAAGTGTCCAACTTTGGCTAGGTCATGATCTCATGGTTCCTGAGTTCAAGCCCCGCATCAGACTAGGGGCTGTCAGTGGAGAGCCTGCTTCTGGTCCTCTTTCCCCCTGTCTCTCTACACCCTCCTCGTGCTCTCTCTAGCTCTCTCTCAAAAATAATTTTAAAAAAATTTAAAAAAATTTAGAAGTATGTTTGATGTCCTGGTGTTTGGGGGTTTCCAACTATCTCACTGTTGATTTCTAGTTTAATTCTGTTGTGGCCTAATGGTTTATATTCTTTGAAATTTGTTGAGATGTGTTTTAAGGCCCAGAATGTTGTTTATCTTGGTGAATGTCCACGTGAGTTTGAGAAGAATGTATATTCTGCTGTTGTTGGATTGTGTATTCTATAGGTGTCAATTTGATACAGTTGATTGATGGTGCTGGTCAATTGAACTATGTTCTTTCTTACTGATTTTCTGCCTGCTGGATCTGTTAATTAGTGATGAAGGGGTGTTGAAACCCACAACTATAGTGGTTGCTTCATCTATTTTCCTTCCAGTTCTTTCAGTTTTTGCTTCATGTATTTTGATGTACTGTTGTTAGATGCATAAACATTAAGGATTTCTGTGTCTTCTTAGAGAATTGATCCTTTATCATCATGTAATGTCCTACTTTATCCCTTATATTTTTCCTTGCTCTGAATTCTGCTTTCTCTAAAATTAATATAGCTACTCCAGTTTTCTATCAATTAGGGATAGCCTGGTATATTTTCTCCATTCTTTTACTTTTAAATCTATCTGTGTCTTTACACTTCAACTGGGTTTCTTAAAGACAACAAATAATTTGGTTATGTTTTCAAATTCAGTCTTATAATCTGTCTCTTAATTGATGTTTTAGATGATCGACATTTAAAATAATTATTTGGTTGTTTTGATATCTATCATATTTGTTAATATTTTCTATTCACTGTTTTTTCTTTGTTTATTTTGTATTCCATTATTTTTCTGACTTCCATAGTTTTATTTTTCTTATTTTTTATTTTAAAAAGTTTTTCTTAATGTTTATTTACTTTTGAGAGAGACAGAGACAGAAGGTGAGTGGGAGAGAGGGAGACACAGAATCCGAAGCAGACCCCAGGCTCCAAGTTGTTAGCACAGAGCCTGACACTGGGCTTGAACCAATGAACACTGAGATCATGACCTGAGCCAAAGTCAGATGCTTAACTGACTGAGCCACCCAGGTGCCCCTTGACACTCATAGTTTTAATTGAACATCTTTAGTGGTCTTATTCTATTTTTTCTCCTCTTTTAGCATATAAATTATCCTTCTTTCTCTCTATATTCCTCACTGTCTTAAAAAAATTTTAAGTGGTTGACCTTGAAGTTGCAGTACACATTTATACTAATCAATGTCATCTTTTATGAGACTGATGCGCTACCTACTGCACTAATGAAGCACCTCAAAGTTGTCTTTTAAATAATACTATACCATTTCATGGGTAGTACAAGTACTTTATAACAGAGTATTCTCAATTCTTCCCTCCAGTCCCTTATATAATTCTTGTCATTTATTTCATTTATTCATAAAGCATAATCACTGAACACATTGTTGCTATTATTATTTGGAACAAATTCTTGTCTGGTAGATCAATTAAGAATAGGAAAAAGAAAATATTTTATTTATTTCTTCTATAACACTCTTCATTTATTTATGTGGATTCACATTTCTGATCTTTATACTTTGCCTTCTTTCTGAAAAATTTCTTTTAGCATTTCTTGAAAGGCAGGTCCATTGGTGACAGATTCCTTCCATTTTTGTTTATCTGAGAAACTCCTTTTTCTCCTTCACTTTTGAGGGATCATTTCACTAAATACAGAATTCTGGGTTGGTGGTTTTTTCTTTTAACACTTAAATATTTCACTTCATTTACTTCTTGCTTTTATTGTTTCTGAAGAGAAGTACCATGTTATTTTTATTGTTGTTTTTCTGTACATAAGGTTTTATTTCTTTTTACTAGTTATTATTTTTTTAAAGCAGTTTTAGATTCACAGCAAAAATTGAGGGAAGGGTATAGAGGGTTTCCATTTGCCTCTTATCCTTATCCATGTATAGCCTCCCCATTATTAACATCCCTCACCAGAGAAGGACATTTATTATAATTAATGAACCTGCATTAACTCATCATTATCACAAAGTGTCCCTAATTTACATTAGTGTTCACTCTTGGTGTTGTAGGATTTGTACAAATTTATAAAGGCATATATCCACTGTGATATCACTCTACACAGTAGTTTTATTGTACTAAAAATTCCCTGTGTTCTGCCTTTTCATTCTTTTATTACCTTTACCCTTAATAATCACTGATCTTTTTAGTGTCTTACTTTTCTGGAATGTCATATAATTTACATTATATAATATGTGACCTTTTCAGATAAGGTTTCTTTATGTCTTTTCATGGCTTGGTAGCTCATTTCATTTTAGTTAATAATATTCTTAATAATCTTAAGAATTATAACATTTATTCTTTTTTATTTATTGATTTATTTTTTAAAATTATTTTAAATTAATTATTTTTAATTTTTATTTAATTTAATTAAAAAATTTTTTTAGAGAGAGGGAGAGCATGAGCCAGGGAGAGCAGCAGAGGTAGAGAGAGAGAGATAACCTTAAGCAGGCTCCATGCTCAGCATGGAGCTCAGTGAGGTGGTCAATCCCATGATCCTGGACCATGACCTGAGCTGAAATCAAGAGTTGGACACTCAACAGACTGAACCACCCCAGGCACCCCACAATACTTATTCTTAATACTCTTAATAATATTAATTTTAATATATTAATTATATTATGAATATAATATTAATAACATTCCAATGTCTGAATGTACCATAGTTTATCCATTCACCTACTGAAGGATATCTTGATTGCTTCTAAGTTTTGGCAGTTATGAATAAAGCTGCCATAAACATTTCTGCACAGGTTTTTGTGTAGATACAAGTTTTCAACTCCTTTAGGTACATAACAAGGAGTTATCCAGCAATTGCTGGATCATATTGTAAAGGTATATTTAGTTTTATAAGGAATTGCTCCAGCTGTCTTCCACAGTGACTCTACCATTTTGCATTTCCATCAGCAGTGAATGAAAGTTTTTGTTGTTTCACATTCTTGCTAGCATTTGGTGTTATCAGTATTCCAGACTTTGGCTATTCTAATAAATGTGTAGTAGTATGTCATTTCAATTTGTATTTTTCGAATGATGTGATGTGGTGCATCTTTTTATGTTTTTATTTTCCATCTGTATATCTTCTTTAGTGAGGTGTCTGTTAAGGTCTTTGGCCCATTTTTATTTTTTATTTTTATTTTTTAAAATGTTTATTTTTGAGAGAGAGAGAGAGGGAGAGAGAGTGAGAGAGGGAGGGAGTGGGGGAGGGGCAGAGAGAGAGGGGATGGAGGATCTGAAGCAGGTTCTGAGTTGTCAGCACAGTGCCCCATTCTGGGTTCAAACTCACAAGCTGTGAGATCATGACTTGGGCCGAAGTTGGACACTTTACTGACTGAGCTACCCAGGCGCCTCTGACTCATTTTTAAAAATCATTTTGTTTTCTTATTTTTGAATTTTAAGAACTCTTTATATATTTTAAATGACAATCATTTATCAGATATGACTTTTTTTTAAGTTTTTATTTATTTTGTAAGAGAGAAAGAGAATTCCAAGCAGTCTTCACACTGTCAGTGTGGAGCCTGATGTGGGGCTTGAACTCACAAACCATGGGATTGTGACCTGATTCAAATTTGGACACCTAACTGACTGAGCACCCTAGACACCCCTATCAGATATGTCTTTTGCAAATATTTTCTCCCAGTGTGTTTCTTGTCTTTTCATTCTTTTGACAGTGACTTCTGCACAACAGAAAATTTTATTTTTAATAAAGTCAGTTTATCAATTCACTCTTTCATAGATTGTGCCTTTGAGGTTTTCTAAAAGAGTCATTACTAAACCCAAGGTCATCTAGATTTCTCCTATGTTGTCTTCTTGGAGTTTCATAGTTTTGCATTTTATATTTAGGTCTGTGACTCATTTTGAGTTAATTTTTGTGAAGTGTGTAATGTCTATGTCTATATATATATATTTTTTTGAATGCAGATGTCCAGTTGTTCCAGTGTCATTTGTTATAATTACTGTCTTTTATCCATTGCATTTCCTTTGTTCCTTTGTCAAAAATTGTTTGACTAGAGAATTTGGAAGATGGCGGCGTAGGAGGACGCTGGGCTCACCGCGCGTCCTGCTGATCACTTAGATTCCACCTACACCTGCCTAAATAACCCAGAAAACCACCAGAGGATTAGCAGAACGGAGTCGCTGGAGCCAAGCGCAGACGAGAGGCCCACGGAAGAGGGTAGGAAGGGCGGCGAGGCGGTGCGCGCTCCACGGACCGGCGGGAGGGAGCCGGGGCAGAGGGGCGGCTCGCCGGCCAAGCAGAGCCCCCGAGTCTGGCTTGCAAAAAGCGGAGGGGCCTGACGGACTGTGTTCCGACAGCAAGCGCGACTTAGCGTCTGGGAGGTCATAAGCTAACAGCTCTGCTCAGAAAGCTGGAAGGCTGGAGGACAAAGGGAAGGAGAGCTGCTGAGCCCCCGGACGACAGAGCTCAGTTTGGTGGGGAACAAAGGCGCTCGCCAGCGCCATCTCCCCCGCCCATCCCCCAGCCAAAATCCCAAAGAGAACCAGTTCCTGCCAGGGAACTTGCTCGCTCCGCGCAAACACCCAACTCTGCGCTTCTGCGGAGCCAAACCTCTGGCAGCGGATCTGACTCCCTCCTGCTGCCACAGGGCCCCTCCTGAAGTGGATCACCTAAGGAGAAGCAAGCTAAGCCTGCCCCTCCTGCCCCTGTGCACCTTGCCTACCCACCCCAGCTAAGACGCCAGATCCCCAGCATCACAAGCCTGGCAGTGTGCAAGTAGCCCAGACAGGCCACCCCACCCCACAGTGAATCCCGCCCCTAGGAGAGGGGAAGAGAAGGCACGCACCAGTCTGACTGTGGCCCCAGCGGTGGGCTGGGGGCAGACATCAGGTCTGACTGCGGCTCCGCCCACCAACTCCAGTTATACACCACAGCACAGGGGAAGTGCCCTGCAGGTCCTCACCACACCAGGGACTATCCAAAATGACCAAGCGGAAGAATTCCCCTCAGAAGAATCTCCAGGAAATAACAACAGCTAATGAGCTGATCAAAAAGGATTTAAATAATGTAACAGAAAGTGAATTTAGAATAATAGTCATAAAATTAATCGCTGGGCTTGAAAACAGTATAGCGGACAGCAGAGAATCTCTTGCTACAGAGATCAAGGGACTAAGGAACAGTCACGAGGAGCTGAAAAACGCTTTAAACAAAATGCATAACAAAATGGAAACCACCACGGCTCGGATTGAAGAGGCAGAGGAGAGAATAGGTGAACTAGAAGATAAAGTTATGGAAAAAGAGGAAGCTGAGAAAAAGAGGGATAAAAAAATCCAGGAATATGAGGGGAAAATTAGAGAACTAAGTGATACACTAAAAAGAAATAATATACGCATAATTGGTATCCCAGAGGAGGAAGAGAGAGGGAAAGGTGCTGAAGGGGTACTTGAAGAAATAATAGCTGAGAACTTCCCTGAAGTGGGGAAGGAAAAAGGCATTGAAATCCAAGAGGCACAGAGAACTCCCTTCAGACGGAACTTGAATCGATCTTCTGCACGACATATCATAGTGAAACTGGCAAAATACAAGGATAAAGAGAAAATTCTGAAAGCAGCAAGGGGTAAACGTGCCCTCACATATAAAGGGAGACCTATAAGACTCGTGACTGATCTCTCTTTTGAAACTTGGCAGGCCAGAAAGAATTGGCACGAGATTTTCAGTGTGCTAGACAGAAAAAATATGCAGCCGAGAATCCTTTATCCAGCAAGTCTGTCATTTAGAATCGAAGGAGAGATAAAGGTCTTCCCAAACAAACAAAGACTGAAGGAATTTGTTACCACTAAGCCAGCCCTACAAGAGATCCTAAGGGGGACCCTGTGAGACAAAGTACCAGAGACATCACTACAAGCATAAAACATACAGACATCACAATGACTCTAAACCCATACCTTTCTATAATAACACTGAATGTAAATGGATTAAATGCGCCAACCAAAAGACTTAGGGTATCAGAATGGATAAAAAAACAAGACCCATCTATTTGCTGTCTACAAGAGACTCATTTTAGACCTGAGGACACCTTTAGATCGAGAGTGAGGGGATGGAAATCTATTTATCATGCTACTGGAAGCCAAAAGAAAGCTGGAGTAGCCATCCTTATATCAGACAAACTAGACTTTAAATTAAAGGCTGTAACAAGAGATGAAGAAGGACATTATATAATAGTGACAGGGTCTATCCATCAGGAAGAGCTAACAATTATAAATGTCTATGCGCCGAATACCGGAGCGCCCAAATATATAAAACAATTACTCATAAACATAAGCAACCTTATTGATAAGAATGTGGTAATTGCAGGGGACTTTAACACCCCACTTACAGAAATGGATAGATCATCTAGACACACGGTCAATAAAGAAACAAGGGCCCTGAATGAGACATTGGATCAGATGAACTTGACAGATATATTTAGAACTCTGCATCCCAAAGCAACAGAATATACTTTCTTCTTGAGTGCACATGGAACATTCTCCAAGATAGATCATATACTGGGTCACAAAACAGCCCTTCATAAGTTTACAAGAATTGAAATCATACCATGCATACTTTCAGACCACAATGCTATGAAGCTTGAAATCAACCACAGAAAAAAGTCTGGAAAACCTCCAAAAGCATGGAGGTTAAAGAACACCCTACTAACGAATGAGTGGGTCAACCAGGCAATTAGAGAAGAAATTAAAAAATATATGGAAACAAACGAAAATGAAAATACAACAATCCAAACGCTTTGGGACGCAGCAAAGGCAGTCCTGAGAGGAAAATACATTGCAATCCAGGCCTATCTCAAGAAACAAGAAATACAAAATCTAACAGCACACCTAAAGGAAATAGAAGCAGAACAGCAAAGGCAGCCTAAACCCAGCAGAAGAAGAGAAATAATAAAGATCAGAGCAGACATAAACAATATAGAATCTAAAAAAACTGTAGAGCAGATCAATGAAACCAAGAGTTGGTTTTTTGAAAAAATAAACAAAATTGACAAACCTCTAGCCAGGCTTCTCAAAAAGAAAAGGGAGATGACCCAAATAGATAAAATCATGAATGAAAATGGAATTATTACAACCAATCCCTCAGAGATACAAACAATTATCAGGGAATACTATGAAAAATTATATGCCAACAAATTGGACAACCTGGAAGAAATGGACAAATTCCTGAACACCCACACTCTTCCAAAACTCAATCAGGAGGAAATAGAAAGCTTGAACAGACCCATAACCAGTGAAGAAATTGAATCGGTTATCAAAAATCTCCCAACAAATAAGAGTCCAGGACCAGATGGCTTCCCAGGGGAGTTCTACCAGACGTTTAAAGCAGAGATAATACCTATCCTTCTCAAGCTATTCCAAGAAATAGAAAGGGAAGGAAAACTTCCAGACTCATTCTATGAAGCCAGTATTACTTTGATTCCTAAACCAGACAGAGACCCAGTAAAAAAGAGAACTACAGGCCAATATCCCTGATGAATATGGATGCAAAAATTCTCAATAAGATACTAGCAAATCGAATTCAACGGCATATACAAAGAATTATTCACCATGATCAAGTGGGATTCATTCCTGGGATGCAGGGCTGGTTCAACATTCGCAAATCAATCAACGTGATACATCACATTAACAAAAAAAAAGAGAAAAACCATATGATCCTGTCAATCGATGCAGAAAAGGCCTTTGACAAAATCCAGCACACTTTGTTAATAAAAACCCTTGAGAAAGTCGGGATAGAAGGAACATACTTAAAGATCATTAAAGCCATTTATGAAAAGCCCACAGCTAGCATCATCCTCAACGGGGAAAAACTGAGAGCTTTTTCCCTGAGATCAGGAACACGACAGGGATGCCCACTCTCACCGCTGTTGTTTAACATAGTGCTGGAAGTTCTAGCATCAGCAATCAGACAACAAAAGGAAATCAAAGGCGTCAAAATTGGCAAAGATGAAGTCAAGCTTTCGCTCTTTGCAGATGACATGATATTATACATGGAAAATCCGATAGACTCCACCAAAAGTCTGCTAGAACTGATCCATGAATTCAGCAAAGTTGCAGGATACAAAATCAATGTACAGAAATCAGTTGCATTCTTATACACTAACAATGAAGCAACAGAAAGACAAATAAAGAAACTGATCCCATTCACAATTGCACCAAGAAGCATAAAATACCTAGGAATCAATCTAACCAAAGATGTAAAGGATCTGTATGCTGAAAACTATAGAAAGCTTATGAAGGTAATTGAAGAAGATTTAAAGAAATGGAAAGACATTCCCTGCTCATGGATTGGAAGAATAAATATTATCAAAATGTCAATACTACCCAAAGCTATCTACACATTCAATGCAATCCCAATCAAAATTGCACCAGCATTCTTCTCGAAACTAGAACAAGCAATCCTAAAATTCATATGGAACCACAAAAGGCCCCGAATAGCCAAAGTAATTTTGAAGAAGAAGACCAAAGCAGGAGGCATCACAATCCCAGACTTTAGCCTCTACTACAAAGCTGTCATCATCAAGACAGCATGGTATTGGCAGAAAAACAGACACATAGACCAATGGAATAGAATAGAAACCCCAGAACTAGACCCACAAACGTATGGCCAACTCATCTTTGACAAAGCAGGAAAGAACATCCAATGGAAAAAAGACAGTCTCTTTAACAAATGGTGCTGGGAGAACTGGACAGCAACATGCAGAAGGTTGAAACTAGACCACTTTCTCACACCATTCACAAAAATAAACTCCAAATGGATAAAGGACCTGAATGTGAGACAGGAAACCATCAAAACCTTAGAGGAGAAAGCAGGAAAAGACCTCTCTGACCTCAGCCGTAGCAATCTCTTCCTCGACACATCCCCAAAGGCAAGGGAATTAAAAGCAAAAGTGAATTACTGGGACCTTATGAAGATAAAAAGCTTCTGCACAGCAAAGGAAACAACCAACAAAACTAAAAGGCAACCAACGGAATGGGAAAAGATATTTGCAAATGACATATCGGACAAAGGGCTAGTATCCAAAATCTATAAAGAGCTCACCAAACTCCACACCCGAAAAGCAAATAACCCAGTGAAGAAATGGGCAGAAAACATGAATAGACACTTCTCTAAAGAAGACATCCGGATGGCCAACAGGCACATGAAAAGATGTTCAGCGTCGCTCCTTATCAGGGAAATACAAATCAAAACCACACTCAGATATCACCTCACGCCAGTCAGAGTGGCCAAAATGAACAAATCAGGAGACTATAGATGCTGGAGAGGATGTGGAGAAACGGGAACCCTCTTGCACTGTTGGTGGGAATGCAAATTGGTGCAGCCGCTCTGGAAAGCAGTGTGGAGGTTCCTCAGAAAATTAAAAATAGACCTACCCTATGACCCAGCAATAGCACTGCTAGGAATTTATCCAAGGGACACAGGAGTACTGATGCATAGGGGCACTTGTACCCCAATGTTCATAGCAGCACTCTCAACAATAGCCAAATTATGGAAAGAGCCTAAATGTCCATCAACTGATGAATGGATAAAGAAATTGTGGTTTATATACACAATGGAGTACTACGTGGCAATGAGAAAAAATGAAATATGGCCTTTTGTAGCAACGTGGATGGAACTGGAGAGTGTGATGCTAAGTGAAATAAGCCATACAGAGAAAGACAGATACCATATGGTTTCACTCCTATGTGGATCCTGAGAAACTTAAGAGAAACCCATGGGGGAGGGAAACAAAAAAAAAAAAAAAAAGAGGTTAGAGTGGGAGAGAGCCAAAGCATAAGAGACTGTTGAGAACTGAGAACAAACTGAGGGTTGATGGGGGGTGGGAGGGAAGAGAGGGTGGGTGATGGGTATTGAGGAGGGCACCTTTTGGGATGAGCACTGGGTGTTGTATGGAAACCAATTTGACAATAAATTTCATATATAAATAAAAAAAAAATTGTTTGACTATATTTATGTGAGTCTATTTCTGGGCTCTCTGTTCTGTTCCATTGATTTATTTATTGATTCTTTCACTAAAGCTACACTTAATAACAGTTTTTTTTTTTTATTAAGAGTCTTGATAACAGTAGCTTTATGGTAAATCTTCAAGTTAGGTGGTGTCAGTCTTCTGACTTTGTTCTTCTCTGTAAGTATTATGTTGGCTATTCTGTGTGTATTTTTTTCTTTCTGACCTTTCCATATAAACTTCAGAATTAGTTTGTCAACATGTAAAAAATAACTTAATGGCATTTTGATTTGGATTACATTGATCTATATATTATGTTGGAAGAACTAGCATCTTGGCAATATTGAGTTTTCCTATCTGAACATGGGTTATCTTTACATTTACTTAGTTCTTCTTTGAATGTTTTCATTAGAGTTTTATAGTTGTCCTAATATTTATCTTATACATATTTTGTTAGGTTTATACCTAAGTATTTCATTTTGAGGGTGCTAATGTAAAAGGTGTGGTGTTATTCATTTTATATTCCACTTGTTTATTGCTGGTATATAGAAAAGTGACTGGCTCTTGTATATTAATCTTGAATACTATAATCATTTATTATTTCCAGGAGTTTTTTGGTTGATTTTTTTGAACATTCTACATGATGATCATGTCATGTGAAAAAGACCATTTTATTTCTTCTTTCCCCATCTGTAGATTTTTTTAAAGTTTATTTACTCATTTTGAAAGAGAGAGAGAGAAAGGAGGGAAGGCACAAAGATAGAGGGAGAGAGAATCCCAAGCAGGTTCTGCAGGGCTTGAACCCATGAACCATGAAATAATGACCTTGAATGAAAGCAGAAGTTGGACACTCAACTAACTGAGCTAGCCAGGCACTCTCCAGTCTGTATACCTATTATTTCCTTTTCTTGTCTTATTACATTAGCTATTACTTCCAGTACTGTGTTGAAAGGAGCTGCAAGAGGGGGCATCTTTGCCTTATTTCTGATCTTAGTGGGGAAAGATTTGAGTTTCTTACTATTAAATATAATGTTAGTCATATGTGTTTCATAGATTTTTTTGATCAAGTTGAGGAAGTTCTTTTCTATTCCTTGTTTACTGAGAATTGTTTTGTTTTGTTTTTACCATGAATGGGTGTTAGATTTTATCGAATGCATTGTATTGATACAATCATGAGATTTTTCTTTAGTCTTTTGATGTTATGTATTACATTACTTCATTTTCTAATGTTGAACCATACTTGAATACCTAGGATAAATCCCACTTAGTTTTGATGCACAATTCTTTTTGTACATTGTCAGATTCGATTTGCAGATATTTTGTTGAGTATTTTTGCATCTGTGTTCATGAGAGATATTGGTCTATACTTTAAAATTTTTTTTGTAATATTGTTGTCTGGTTTTGGTATTGGGTAATGCTGGTTTCCTTCAATGAGTTAGGAAGTATTCACTCCTCCATTTCTTGAATCTGGTAAGGATTTTAGAGAACTGATATTATTCCTTTTTAGATTATTTCATAGAATTCACTAGTGAAATTATCTAGATATGATGCATTTGTTTTGGAAGATTATGATTTACTTATTCAACTTACTTAACAAGTATATGCCATTTTGGACTGTCTATTTCTTCTTGTGTTGAGTTTTGTCAGATTATATTTTTCAATAAATTGGTATATTTCATTAAATATGTGCGCATAGAGTTGTTAATTTTTTAAAATTATTTTTAATGTTTATTTTTGACAGAGAGAGAGAGACAGAGCCTGAGCAGGGGAGGGGCAGAGAGAGAGGGAGACACAGAATCCGAAACAGGTTCCAGACTCTGAGCTGTCAGCACAGAGCCTAACGCGGGGCTCAAACCCACAGACTGGGAGACCATGACTTGAGCCGAAGTCCGATGCTCAACCGACTGAGCACCCAGGCGCCCCAATTTTTTAAAATTATTATCCTTTTAATGTCCGTGGGATGTGTAGTGATGTCCCATCTTTCAATTCTGGTATTAGTAATTCATGTCCTATTTTTTTCTTTGTTTGCCTTGTTTGATGCTGATATAATTTACTGATTTTTTTCCCCCGCAAAGAACTAGCTTTTGGTTTTGCTGATTTTTTTCACCATTAATATCCTGTTTTTAGTTTCGTTGATTTCTGTTCTAATTATTAGCTAACATACTTTTCCCCTTTCTCTGGCTTCTGTCAAGATATTCTCTTTGTCCCCCCCATTTCAAACCCCCAGTTTGAAAATGATATGCCTAGGTGTAGAATGGAGCATTTATTATGCTTGATGTCTTCTAAGGTTCCTAGATCTATGGTTTGCCATCTATCATTAATTTTGTCAAGTTTTCAGTCATACTTACTTCAAATATTTCTTCTGTTCCTTTCTTTCTTTCTCCTCTGCCTCCTCCTCCTCCTCCTCTTCCTGCTCCTCCTCTTCCTCCTCCTCCTCTTCCTTCTTCTCCTTCTCCTTCTTTTTCCATTATGCATATGTTACAGATTTTGTGATTGTCTCATAGTTCTTAAATATTTTTATTCTATCTTTTTCATTCTTTTTTTGTCTTTGCATTTCAATTTTGAAGTTTCTATTGACACTTCAAGCTCATTGTTTTCTTTCTTCAACTGTGTTCAGTTTATTAAACTCATTCTTCAAATCTGTTATGGTATTATAGTCTTTTTGATTTCTAGCATTTTCTTTATTAATTTTTTTAATGTTTACCTATTTTTGGGAGAGAGAGAGGGAGGGGGGGGAGAGAGAGAGAGAGAGAGAGAGAGAGAGAGAGAGAGAGAGAGAGAACGCAAGCCGGGCAAGGGACAAGAGAGAGGGAGACACAGAATCCAAAGCAGGCTCCAGGCTCTGGGCTGTCAGCACAGAGCCCATTATGGGGCTCAAAATCACAGACTGCAGATCATGACCTGAAAGTTGTATGCTTAACTGACTGAGACACCCAGGTGCCTCTCTTTTGATTTAGCATTTTTAGTAAAGTTCAGTATACTTCTGTTTATCTCATGTTCTTCACAGACTTTCTAGGCTTTTGATCAAGTGTCTTTAAAATGTTTGTGTCTACATTCTTTGAACTATTTAGGAGATTTAATTTTGTCTTTCTGATTTTCCCAAGTCAAAACTCCAGAATCTAACTGCTTGCAACATCAAAATATGCAGTGCCTTGAGGGGGAAGACTGGCTTTTGGAGGAAGAAAGTCTTTTCTCAACACAGCTTTGTTTCATCTGTACTGTGAGACTATAAGAAATTTACCATTATCTTCAGAAGTTTTCTTCCTAACTCCTTGGCCTCAAACACAGCTCCAAAACTCAGCAGATGTCTTTTAGGAGAAACAGTGCATTTGAGGACTCTCAAGGTTAGAATTTATTATTCCAACTTGACATGATCACTAATGTCTTTATGGTTTTCTTTTACCCCCAGCAGAGACATTTTGCTTGGGCTAAACCTGAGCCTCAGCCCACTATCAGAATTGGTAAATGCCCATGGGTGATTTTAAGTTCCTCTAAGAAATGTTCTCTCTTTGGGATTTTAGTATATTAAATTTTTTCTACTTGTCTTTGCAGAAGCATTAGCATGCTTTGAGTTATTACATTCACCTAAGATGTGAACCTCCCACATTTTGATTGTGGGACATATTGACTAAGATATAATATTTTCTTACTGAACTTACCATTTTCTTGCCAGCTTCGGTTTTTTAGGAATTGTAGTCTCTGTCATGATGATTGGAAGTACTAATGAGGCAAATAGAAAAATCACACTCCTCCTAAAATTCCATGTAGTGGGGAGATGGATGTCAAACTTCATAATCGGTACATATTTTGTGTTTATAAACAAAGCAATAGAAAATGCAGTAAAATTGAAAAATGTGTTACTTATTTTAAAGTGATCATAGTATGTTGTTTCTGTTATAACATTAATTAACCACTGATTGTATTTTTAGGCAAGTTCCATAAACCTACTAGCTATCTGGAATTATTACCACATTGGCGAGATTTCAGTCACTGACAAAAGGTTAGTTTTGGGGAGGGCAGGGGTGGGGATGGTGGGGTTGGTTTATCTTTTCCATCAATAGTGAGTCAAGGTCTGCTAGCCAGGCATTAGAATGTGTCTGTTATTCTCTTTTCCACTATATTCCCATCATTAAGTAGATGCTTAATAAATATTTATTGAATGAGTAATTTAAAAAAATTAATCACAATGTTAGTCACAGAAATAAGAAAAGTTGAATGTGTCATGGGAATGTTGATCTGGTTCTGGAGAATAGGATAAACTACTTTATTGGCAAGAAGAGATCTGATACAGGTGCAACTGCCTGGCTCAGGCAGCATGTGACTCTTGATCTCAGGGTTGTGAGTTTGAGCCCCACACTGAGTGTAGATACTACTTAAAAATTTTTTAAAAATTTAAAAATTTAAAAAAGCGAGAACAGATCTGATAGAGGTTGATGGTGTTTGGAGGTTGTCACCTTTCTCATTGAGTTTGCATTTTTCAACTCTATATCTGGATCGATAAGGATAAAGATTCCCTCTCTCTCTCCTACCCCCAGGGAATATTTGTTGTTCCACATGGCCATAGAGCATAGTGCAAATTTTAATATTCTGTCCTCTGAATTTAGAGTTATCTGACTATGGTTTATTTTTAAATATATCATTGTAAAATTAACTATCATTCTCTTACATATCTTGGTCCTAGACCTCTTAAGAAAAATAATGGGAAGAGATTGAATATAGACTATGGGTTTATATATTCTACTATAAATAGTTGCAACTATTTGTAGAGCATACAGGTTTCTTACAGTTTATGTAATATTGTAATCTATCAGGGAAAAAAGCTTACAAAGTGTATGAATGTAGCAACAAAGAATGACCCATAGCTGTTTTGATGCTAACTGTTTCAATGGGCTGTTTTTGATAACAGTTGTTAGTTGGTAAGAGATTCTGTTCCTTTTGTCTCTTAGTTTTCCAAAGAGCATGTTGCTTGGTTCTTGCTGTTACTGTCTTCCTCACTGTGTCTCACCAGGAAATTGTGATTCAGCTTTATTTTATGGAGACATTTGTTAAACATTCCCTGTATTTTCTACTTGGGTTTATGGTACACTGCCTCATACTCTGCTCTGCTGTGTTTTTGACCTGTGTCTCTCATTCCTTTCTGGTTTGCATTTTGTTAAGATTGCAATTTATTGAATCATGCACATCAATGTGCTTTGCATGTGCAAAGTGTTTCTAAGAAATTTAGGAACGTGGGGCACCTGGGTGCCTCAGTTGGTTAAACATCCAACTTCGCTCAGGTCATGATATGGTTCATGAATTTGAGCCCAACATCGAGTTGTCTGTTGTCAGTGCAGAGCCCACTTCTAGATCCTCTCCCTTTCTCTTTGCACCTCCCCTGCTTTGTGTGCATGTTCTCTCTCTCTCTTTCAAAAGTAAATAAACATTGAACAAAAAGAAAAAAATTTAGGAATACTTGTACTGGAGTTATGTAATGGACTTGAAAGTGATGCCTATAATTATTTGCTATAAGGGGAGGCTTATACATATTATTGACCAGTGTGAAAAGGTTATACTTTGGTCTGGTGATATAACCTTAAAAACCAGGGTCTCAAAAAAGTATTTTCGCCTGAAGCAAATCATCAGAGAAGAGGAAGAAAAGAGAAATTTTATCATTCTCATCACTGAAATTAGTGAAGAGGCAAGTGTAGTTAGATAATTGTATCTGACTCACTATTGCAATTGGATTTTAGTGCAAGAAAAGATATCACTTCAATTTTATGTAGAAAGGGATATAGTAAAAGAAATGAAGCATATAAACAAATTTATAAGAGCAGATCATCACAGTTGTAAACCAAATAGAGATTGTGTGAGCCGCTGTTGACTTCCACAATTGCTGCTCTCTCAACGGCTTTCACATTTGCAAAACTGGTGACTGGACACTTATTTCAGGCACCAGAACTGTCTTAAGTATCATGTCACCATGACCTGTTTTACCAGTAACAATAGTTTCTATTTTCAAATCTCATTTGAGGGTATCTAAGTAATGAAACCTAATTTACATCTAGAACCTTAGCTGCAAGGGGGTCTGGGCATTGTAATTTATAGGATTATAGGCTTTTCTAAAGAGAAGAGGTGAGAAAATAAGTTAAATGAATAGCCCACATTTTCTACCAGACTGTTATGCCCAGGCAACCCGAATCTATAAATATTTAAGTAATTATTTAGACTGACTACAAACAGATTCAACGAAGAGTACAGTAGGTTTGCAATATGTAAGTCAATTGCAAGCAGAAAGATGCAATCTGAATCCTTGGTGCAAAATGTACACCCATGTTCCTTGTGTTACTATCCTTTGCTTATCATGCATACCTCTCCTAAACCTCTCTGCAGGCCTCCTTCAAGGTAGACTGATGTAGGCTAGGGGTCTCCAATCTTTTTTTGTGAAGGACTAGCAAGTGAGTATTTTAGTTCTTTCGGGCTACATATGGTTTCCTCTTCCTTCTTCTGTTCCTTTTTGATTTTGTTTTTACAATCCTTTAAAAAATGTAAGAACCATTCTTAGCATGGGAGCTACACAAAAAGGGGCCATGGTCAATAATATGCCAATCTTGATCCAGACAGTGTATTGCTCTACCTTGGATTTATAATTAGTTATTTGTTTGAGTTTTTTCTCATCATCAAATCCTTATTATATGGAGATAGTACAATTACTAGAATAACCAAGAATTAGTTCTCTGTGGTTTATTGTAAGCTGGATTCTCTGCTATATTGTCAATTTCCAACTTCATTCCTTGCTTACCTCACACAGAGTCACAAGAAAGTAAATATTGCAATCTTCATGTCCTTAAACTATTTATTCCTGTAAAATGACCTAGAGACTTGTAAATAGTCACTTGCTTAATACATTCTATTTGAACAATGTAATTCTGATACTTGTGTCTCTTTAAATACAAAAGATTTATTTCCTTATTAATATTACACTGCATCCTACCCCCACCCCCAAATAACCAGTAATAAAAATCATTATGGACTGAGGTGAGTTTATTACTATAGATTATGAAGTATCTGAACACCGTTACTGAATTTGAAAGCTTATATGTCAAAAAAGAGAAAATATACATTTCTTTCCCCTCAAAAATTGCAAGATAAAATATACTATAAGGCAACAAATTTTTTCGGCTGTGATTTATCTCCTCTGTTGTAACAGTAATTTTTATGTTAAAATATGGAACACAATACCAGGCATACCGTGGAAATACTTCTGTTTCTGTTCCAGACCACCACATCAAAGCAAATCAAATAATTTTTTTTAGTTTCCCAGTGGATTAAAATTATGTTTACACTATATTGTAGTCTATTCAGTGTGCAATAGCATTATGTCTAAAAAATGTACATATGTACCCTCATTCAAAAATAGTTTATTACTAAAAAGTACTAACTATAATCTGAGCTTTCAGCAAGTCATAATCTTTTTGCTGGTGGGGGATCTTGGCTATGTTGATGGCTGTTGATTGACCAGGATGTGATTGCTGAAGATTGGGGTGGCTGTGGAAATATAAAAAATAGTATAAGAAATACAAACAATGAAGTTTGCTGCATCAATTGACTCTTCCTTTCATAAATGATTTCTCAGTAGCATGAATGTTTTTTGATAGTATTTTACCCACAGTAGAACTTCTTTCAAAATTGAAGGCAACCTTCTCAAACCCTGCTGCTTCCTTACCAACTTAAGTTTGTGTAATATTCTAAATCCTATTTTGTCGTTTCAACAATGTTCACCAGGAGTAGATTCCATCTCAGGAAACCACTTTCTTTGCTGATCCACAGACCTTTCAGATGTTTAAGTGTTATCATGGGATTGCAGCAGTTCAGTCCCATCTTCAGGCTACACTTCTAATTCTAGCTCTCTTGCCATTTCCATCACATTTGCAGTTACTCCTCCACTGTAGTCTTGAATGCCTCAAACACATCCATGACGCTTGGAATCAATTTCTTCCAAACTCCTGTTAATGTTGATAGTATTTTGACCTCATTCCATGAACCAGGAGTGTTCATAATGGCATCTAGAATGGCGAGTCCTTTCCAGAAGGGTTTCAATTGACTTTGCCCTGGTCCCTCAGAGGAATCACTGTCTATGGCAGCTATAGCGTTATGAAATATATTTCTGAAATCATAAGACCTGAATGTTGAAATTACTCCTTGATTCATGGCTGCAGAATGAATGTTTTGTCAGTAGGCATGAAAACAACATTCACTTCATTGTACATTCCATCAGAGCTCTTGGGTGATCAGGTGCATTGTCAGTGAGCTGTACTATTTTGAAAGGAATCTTCTTTTCTTAACAGCAGGTCTCAACAGTGGCCTTAAAATATTTAGTAAACCATGTTGTCAACAGATGTGCTGTCATCCAGGCTCTGTTGTTACATTTCTAGAGCACAGGCAGAGTAGATTTAGCATAATTCTTAAGGGATCTAGGATTTTTTGAATGGTAAATAAGCATTTGTTTCAACTGTAAGTTACCAGCCGCATTAGGCTCTAATAAGAGAGCCTGTCCTTTGAACCTTTGAAATTAGGCATTGATTTCTCTTCTGTAGCCATGAAAGTCCTAGATGGTGTCTTCTTCCAATAGAAGGCTGTTTGGTCTACATTCAAAATCTATCATTTAGTGTAGATACCTTTATTACTTATCTTAGCTAAATCTTCCGGATATTTTGCTGCAGCTTCTATGTTAGCACTTGTTGCTTTGCCTTGTACTTTGATGTTATAAAAATGGCTTCTTTCCTTAAACCTCATGAACCAACCTCTGCTAGCTTCAACTTTTCTTCTGCAGCTTCCTCACCTCTGTCAGACTTCAGAGAATTGAAGAGAGTTAGAGCCTTGCTCTGGGTTAGGCTTTGGCTTCAGGGAATATTGTGGCTGGTTTGATCTTCTATCCAGAACACTGAAACTTTCTCCTTATCAGCAATAAGGCTATTTTGCATTTTTTAAAAACATTTATTCATTTTTTGAGAGACAGAGAGCATGGACAGGGAAGGGACAGAGAGAGAGGGAGACACAGAATCTGAAGCAGGCTCCAGGCTCTGAGCTGTCAGCACAGAGCCAACGGAGGGCTCTAACACATCAACCATGAGATCATGACCTGAGCCGAAGTCAGAAGTTTAACTGACTGAGCCACCCAGGCACTCCTGTTTTGCTTTTTTATCATTTGTGGGCTCACTGAAGTAGCATTTTAATTTTCTTGAAGAATTTTTCCTTTGTATTCCCAACTTGGCTAACTGTTTGGCACAAGAGGCCTAGCTTTCAGCCTATCTTGGCCTTTGACGTGCTTTTCTCAATAAGCTTAATCATTTCTAGTTTTTGATTGAAAGTGAGAGACATGTAGCTCTTTCTTTCACTTGAAAACTTAGAGGCCATCTTATGGTTATTAATTAACCTAATTTCAAGATTGTTGTGTCTTAGGGGATAGGGAAGCCTGGAGAGAGAGAAAGAGATATGGGAATGGCTGGTTGGTGGAGCAATTACCCATTAAGTTTGTACTCTTATATGGGTATAGTTTGTGGCATTTCAAGAGATCACTGATCAAAGATGACCATAACAAACATAATAATGATAAAGTTAGAAATATTATGAGAATTACCAAGTGTGATACAGAGACACAAAGTGAGCAATGCTGTTGGAAAGATGGTGCCAATGTACTTACCAATGCAGAATTAACCGCAAACCTTCAATTTGTAAAAAGTGCAGTGTCTGTGAAGTGCAATAAAAAAATATATGAAATATGCCAGTATGTAGTTACTGGGAAAAGAGATGATGTCCACACAGCTTAGATATAAATTAGTTATTGAGGCATCAGTGACTAAAATTAGCATATGAATTTCTGAAAGTTACAGAATAATCGATAAGGCCTATTAAATACTTATTTCTTAGAATACTGCACAATTGCATGTTTAAACTGATATCCTGAATATTTTATAAAGCTCACTTTAAACTCACAGCATGATGATGAATGATCTTTAGGTTTAATGAGGCCCCAAGACCCAGACCAGTATGAAGCACGCCATCTTACCTAGTTATTTAGTAAGTTATTCTTCCTTTGCTAGCATGATCTGAGAAAGAAATTATGATTTTATTCTCAGGCAACCCACAAATTCTGCTCTCACATCAGATTTTCAAAACTGCAGAAACTCAAGGGGTATTCCAGTCTTGCCCGGTGTCATGATCCACCCACCCATGTGAGGAAGCTTTGCTGACTTAAAACATTTCAGTTCATTCGTAGCCATGTGGGAAGGCACAAGCCTCTACAGTATCTTAGCTTTGTAATAATTTTTCCTCTTAAAAATAACACACTAAACCAATTAACTTTCCTAAAGTGAATTAACCTAATAGCATTCAAAAACTGACAAACATAATCTCCTTGCTTTAAGACAGAAGTGGATTAGTCAACAGAATCCTATCTCTAGTCAAGTCTAAATCAAGTTATAAACTCTAACCAAATAGTGAGTGCTGGAATAAGTCATAGTATTAGTATGCATAGTCATACTTGTCTCAACTGTAAGCAACGTAGGCCATTTCAGTAGGGAGATATAAAAATTTATACTTGAAGAATATCTTTTCACATTGTGGTAAAGAGATTGTTTTCTTTTCACGTCCATAACTCCCTCAAGCTTTGGCCCATTTTGTTATATTTTTGAAGTCACAGGAAGGAGTATCTCTCTTTATTTTTCTGTTCCATCTTTTGGGCATGTTATTGTTTAATGCTTTTTTTCCCCTGCCTACTGCTTGTTAGAATATGTGCCAAAGCAAAAGATATACGAGTCATATGTGTCAAATGCTGTTTTTAAAAAAACAAGGTTTTTATTGAAGTATGTGAGAAACTCTTGTTAATACTTTCTTTAAAGTGAGTGCGGGGCGCCTGGGTGGCTCAGTCGGTTGAGCGTCCGACTTCGGCCCAGGTCACGATCTCGCGGTTCGGGAGTTCGAGCCCCGCATCGGGCTCTGTGCTGATGGCTCAGAGCCTGGAGCCCGCTTTGGATTCTGTGTCTCCCTCTCTCTCTGCCCCTCCCCTGTTCATGCTCTGTCCCTCTCTGTCTCAAAATAAATAAAAACATTAAGAAAAAGAAAAAAAAAATTTAAAGTGAGTGAGTGATAATACATACATTAGGATTTAAGAATTATCTATTTCATTTATTTGAACTGCTTACAAATACAAAGAATTAAAAGTCAAATACATTTTCATTTGCTAATATTATCATGGTGAGATATTATCCTATGAAATCTATTGAGTTATCTAACTATTTATATTCCCTACAAACTTTTTGAGCACCAACCACCTGAAATATAATTTAGAAATATCACTAATTCAATTGAAATATCACTATTGTTAAACAAATAGTATTAGAGACTGGCCTAGCTGGTTTCCATAGATGGACCACCCTTGGGCCATGATTCTCAGTGCTCATGCTCATGTGCGGTCCTCTTTCTTTGAATGTGGACTGGCCCTCTGACTTGTTCTTAACCAGTATAATGTGGTGGAAGTTATGCTGCCTGACTTCTGAGGCAAGGTTATAGGATGCCTTACAGCTTTTCACTGAGGTGTCTTGGAACAAGCACTCTTAGACAAGTCAGCTGCTATCATGCTGTGAGTGAATGCCCAATGTAGCCAAGCACTGAGACCACATGGAGAAAGAGAGATGCATGGACATTCTCCAACTATTCCAGTCAACTCACTGAGGTGAAGACATGTCAGTGAAAATGTTTTCTTGGATGTTTAGGCCAGTTATACCTTTAGATAGCTCCAGGCCAGCTGTTATTTAACTGAATTCAATGAGAAACACCAAGTGAGAACCAGCCTGTTGAACTATGAGGGATAATATTAAAGTGCTGCTTTTAGCCACTGAGTTTTGGGATGTTTTGTTAAACAGCAATAAGTAACCAGAACACAGATATGGGCTATTGGCTTTTTTATTTCATTTTTATTTGTAACATTCTCTTGCTTCTAAGTAAATTTTACATTTAAAATACTGTGAATTTATTGATATTCCTGCTCTTTGTTTTGTATATACCACTCTCTGCTTAGAAAGCATGTGTGTGTATGTGTGTGTGTGTGTGTGTGTCTGTGTGTTTCACTCTATTTATATAAGTGGGTTTGAAGAATAAATTGGCTTTTTAAGAGAGGAGAAAATGCTTCTGAATATTTTAAGTAAATACTTTGATCTGCAACAACTCTGCTATAAATTTGGCAATTTAATATAATTTTGAGCCTGCATGCACTGAAACATCTAAAGGCAATAAAGCCAGGCTTTCAAAGAGAAAAAAGAGGAGCAAAGAAAAGAAAACTAAAAATAGACTCCACAAGAAAAATATTTATCAAGGAAAGAGTTGGTGAGAGGGATATTGCTCTAGGACTAATATTTCTTTGGACAACTGATGCTTAACGTCACCTCTCAATCAGCAGATACTTTAGTGCAGCTAATAATCTAATTATGGGAAGAATGGGAAATTCTTGTGTTAGTAAGCCTGGCTGATGTGCGTAGCACAGTAGAATGGAGAGGCTTCTCTCTTTAAAGTTCACAGAGCTGGGCGAATAAAAACCATTTAGTGTTAACTTCATAATAATTGATGTTCATTTAGGGGCTCACCAGCCAAGATGCTCCAGCCATTGAACTGGGTGTATTAACTTGCTGTACTAAGAGTGGTCTCTAGATAAATTTGAAACAAGTTGTATTTGTGTTATATTTGATTTATGCAATTTAGACATCATGAAGAATTGGATTTAATAACTACTAAATGTTAGTGTCCACATATGGTTAGTAGCCAATATTTCTTGGTTCTTTAAAAAGATGAGTACAAGTCTTGGAAAAACTAAATGGAAGAGTATCATTCAGTATTCTCATTGCAAAGTCATTCATTAAAAAAAGCTGCAGATATTCTATTTGTTAAGCATTAGGATAGGTGTAGGGGAATAGAGCAACTAAATTTGCCTGAAGAGTGTAGGAATAGTGGCATCAGAGAAGCTAAAAATTGAGCTCCATCCTTTAGAGTGAGTATATCACCAGGATGACAAAGGAATATGTGGGTAAAGTAAGGGGTGAAGGATGCATTTCAAAGAGAGGGAATTCTTTAGGATGAGGCCAAAATGTCTCTCTTACATGTTGCCAAATATTCTACCTGAACATCTAACATAGTACTTATTATGTGATGATAATCAGTAAAACTGATTAGTAAAATCAGTTTCTTATTAACTGCTTTCTTCACTAGATTGTAAGTTTGGAGGGTAGAGACAATATGGGTAACACCCATTTATGGGTAATGGGTAGACCCATTTATGTTAGGGTGCCTTTTCCTAGTACAGTCCCTATAAAAAGGTAATTATAATAAATGAAAAAATTAGCAAGTAAAAAAAATCCTATCTTATAACACTATAGCACTCTGGTTTAGATATTTACATGTATTTTAGAGTTCCTTATTAAATTGTAAGATATTTTAGGGAAGGATCTTGCCTTATTTTTCTTTTTTAAGTGGTGATTACACATACTTGGAACCCTATAAATGGTGATTGAATGGACATAAACCGTAGTTTACTTTTTTTTTTTAATCAACCAAGGACTAATTTAAGCCTTATAAGCTTACACGAAGTGCTGAAACATTACAATAAATGATCTTGAAGCCAGCATGATTCTACATTAGAAATATGAGGTTGCCATATTTCTGTATTTCTGGTTGCCTAGAAACAAAGATGTGAAGTTGTCTGAGCCTATAAGAGCTCATACCAATAAGATTATCTATGCAAAGTTCAGCCTGACTCTCTGGATTTGGAAGGCATCAGTTCTGAAGAGCTTCAGACAACAATGTGGTCCTCTTAATTTCAAGTTTGCAAAACAGCTTTCTTTTACTGCGGTAACAACATATACACTTAGCTAAAAGAAATAATTCTTCATGTAAAATAACCACACCAGATCAATAATATGACTACTCTATTTTTTTTGATGCATCATAGATATTTTCAGACTTTATTATTTTTTTTTTCAACGTTTATTTATTTTTGGGACAGAGAGAGACAGAGCATGAACGGGGGAGGGGCAGAGAGAGAGGGAGACACAGAATCGGAAACAGGCTCCAGGCTCTGAGCCATCAGCCCAGAGCCTGACGCGGGGCTCGAACTCCCGGACCGCGAGATCGTGACCTGGCTGAAGTCGGACGCTCAACCGACTGCGCCACCCAGGCGCCCCCAGACTTTATTTTTTTAAGTTTATTTAGTTTTGAGACAGAGAATGAACGGGGGAGGGGCAGAGAGAGAGAGGGAGACACAGAATGGGAAACAGGCTCCAGGCTCTGAGCCATCAGCCCAGAGCCCGACGCAGGGCTCAAACTCCTGGACCGTGAGATCGTGACCTGAGCTGAAGTCGGATGCTTAACCGACTGAGCCACCCAGGCGCCCCTATTTTCAGACTTTAAACAATGGCATTAAACACTGGAGGATAGAGAAAAAAAAGAAAAGAGGAAAGTTGGTTATTTGACATAATTCTGTATTGTCAAGGTACAGAATTCAAGTAATTTTGACCTCTTGACACGTAACCAGTGGGTGAGTAGAGGCAGTGTGGCAATGCTAGGTAGTGGCCTATTGAATTTCTACTTGGAAGTACCTTTTTTTCATGTTCTAGTCGTCTCTGAGTTGATTGATATACAGTATGACATGACAAGAGTGAGGGGCTGGGAGTCAGAGTTCTAAGCTGTATTTCTGGCCTCTGACATTTACACACATAAGTCAAGATAATTCTGTTTCCATGGAAAGAAAGGTGATTCTGATTTGATTTGATTTAATTTATTTTTATTTCATTTAATTTATTTTTTATTTTTTGGGTAACTGCTTCAGGAGGACAGGGGGTTAGAAGGAAGAGAGAAGAAGGTTGAAATTAGTTTCTGAAATAAGAGTAGGAAAACTGGAGGATATGTTCTGGGGAAATCGATGGACATTTAGCAACTGTTTTGGACACAGCTGGGAGCAGCTTCCCAGCAAGAGTCTGTTTTCTTTAAGAGTAATTTCTCATGTGTCAACTCATTTTAACATTCACTACAGTGCCTGAGGTAGTCAGGCTACATGGTATATTCCTAGTGAGGAGCTTGAGGCTCCTAGAGATTAAGCGACAATATAACATGACTCCCACCCCACCCCCAAAGATCTGGCTTATAAGCCAGGGCTCAACATCAATCCTGATGCTATTTTTATTGTATCTTGCTGCTGCATTTGGTCTTAATTATAATCTCAAGGACAAATCTAAGGCTGACAATTGTCATTTGGAATTTATCATGAACTGTATGGTGTGTACCTTTTTGTGCATATTCTACCATATCATAAGAACCTGGATGACACTATTCCAAAGTACTCAGCATTTGGTAGATGTTTAGTATAAATTTATTAATCGCTTTGTATAAGCACTAATGCCATATACAATCATACAGTTTCAAAAGTAGTTAACAAGAGTTGTTACAGAACCATACATTACTGACATCATTGGGAAACAAGGATTAATTGTTCATGCTTTTGTAATGAAAGACACCTCAAATTTGCTTAGTTATTTCACATATTTGTCAAGATGGTCTACCTTTAGCTTGCCCTGGGTGTGTTTTATAAAGTCTAGCTAATAAAGAAAGTTTGATATACTGTTTTTGAGCTAACATAAATGGGTGTACCTCATGTTCCTATTGTATATTATCAACTGCACACCAGAGGAAGGGACTTTGTAAGAAAACTATCATTAATTTAGATTCCTGCTGTCAGAAACTATATTGAGCCCTTGAAATATTCAATCTCATTTAATTATAACAATTTTGCAGTGTCATAGATCATACCTTTTAGATCACACGATGTTTAGAGAAGTGAAGATGTCCTAAGTCATACAGCTAATTCTGTGATTCCTGAGTTTGGCTGAATCTTCTTGACTCCACAACCTGAAGCGCGTGCACATGCACATGTGTGTGTGCATGTGTACCTCTAGAGAAATATGAAAGATAGAACATTTGTTTATTTACTATTAAGATTTAATAAGTATTAATATTTGGTCTTTTTCTGACCAAAGAAAAAGTTAGTTCTGACTGAACTGCTTTCAGTTCATTGAAAAAAATTTTTTTAAACTAAAGTCCTTTGTCAATACTACTCATATTGCTAATTAATATATGTTTTTTTGATTTATCAATTTTAGACATTATATATGACTTCTTGCTGTGATGGGATAGGATTTAACTTAGTTACATTGGTACCTTTTCTCCCATTATCATTATGTCATCTTTTTTGTTTTCCCCAATATTTCTTTAACTCACTTTGAATAATTTATTAAGCTTCTAAATAAATATTATATCTAAACTTACATTTATTTCTTTAATTATGGTCATAACTCTTGACTCTTTACATTGTAAGATGATAGCTTACTCTCCTTACCCTTCCTTCCATTTCACATCCCCTTTTGCTAACAACTTCCTAACTTGTGTCATTTTTACCTTTATCTTACAAAAATTTATATTTTTATTTCTTGCAGCCATATTTAAGCCTTATGTGCTTTGTATATAGGTAGATTCTAAAAGTAGAAATAATGAACAATGTATAAATTATCATGGTGATCTGTTATTACTAAAGAGATATTTAATGTGCTATTATAATTTCCATCTACATTTCCACTGTAGATGCCACTCACTATTTGTTTTCCTTTGGACAAAGAAAAGTACTCTTAACATCAAGTGCAAAGATGAATCTCTTCATACTCATCCAATTGCTTAACATCATGATATTATTTTTGTTGCTTCATATGTTAATCATGTATTTCTTTATCTTTTTTTCTTATAAGTTTTCACTATCTTTTTTTCCCCATTGCTGATAGAAGATACTTAAACAATATTTTCCCAATTCATATGTATTCAGTGCATCTCCTGTAGCCCATTTCATTCAACTTGATTCTCATTAACTTGGTGTTCTACATTGATGTTTTGCTTGATATGAGGGCTAATACACTATGAATTCTCTTCACAGCCTTTTTTTGCCCCCTGAAATTCAAGTAGCCTTTTTTTCGACCTTTTTTCCATACTTGGTATTTATAGTCTCTCGCACATAGTAACTATTGAATGATTTCCCTCTTTGTTTTCCAGAGATTTTTCTCTTGGAGCTTTGCATCATTCTGTTCCATTATGGACTGGTTGCTTTCTTGTTCTGCTATGCAGCTGTAGTCCTGGAACTTCTATTTACTCTATTTCTGTGTGTTGACCTGCTGTTTCTTGAATCTCATGTCTTCATTTTTCTTGTTTCTCTCTTATTTGTTAGAATGCGCCCTCAAGTAGCTTCCTAGGAAAGTGAATGAGGGTGGTGAATTTTCTAAACTCCTGATTGCTGAAAATGTATGTAATTTGTATTTCTCCTAGTAGATTGATTGTTTTGCTAGGCATATTTCTCTAGGTTGAAGTCATTTCCCTCAGAACATATTGTCTTCAAACATTGTGTATTGCTTATGGGAAGTCTAACATCAATTTGATTCTGGATCTTTTAAGAACATAAAAAAAATCTATTTCTCTCTGGAAATCATAAGAACACTTGATGTAATAACATATTACAATGATAAGTCTAAGTACATATGATGTGATCAGTAGTTGGTCAGTGTCTAAATGTGAAGACTTACTGCTTCATTTAATTCTGGAAGATTTTGTATACTTCCTTTCTTAGTTTCCTTTCTTTTAGAATTTCTATTCTTTTCAGAATTTCTATTAATTTGATATTGGAATTCTTGTTTTACATATTTACTATATATTCATTGTTTTTCCCTCCTTTCATATATCTATTTTTATTATTTTATAATATACTCTGGGAGATTTTACTGATTTTTATATTCTAATCCTGACAATTTTTACTTTATTTTTAATTTTTTTGGAAATTTAAAATTTTTTTGGAAATCACAAGTTCTGTCTTATTTTATGTTCTTTATTCATGACATTCTTTTCTTGTTTTAGGGATGAAACATCTTGGATATCTGCATGGTTCTAACTGGAATTGTAATTTCCTTTTTTAAAAAACTTTCCTGATAAATACTCAATTCTTGGGGCAGACTCTGCAGCCTTTCCTCAAAGACTTAATATATAGTTGCCTATGCAAACTTAAAAGTGAAGACTTAAGATATATGATTGATAGTGTACTCTAGGAATGAAAGCAGGATTTGTTTTGGCCTAAAAGAGCAGGAGGTTGTTGTGCTAGCATTCTTCAACATATTAGAATGCCAAAGTTTTACTCTAGTTACCAACAACCAAACTAGGTGTTCTTGTTGTTTTTAGAAAGTCTACTCCATTTTATTTAAAAAAGGAATTATTCTTGGGGTGTCGGTTGAGCATCTGACACTTGATTTCAGCTCAGGTCATGATCTCACCATTTGTGAGATGGAGCCCTGCACCAGCTCAGAGCTTGCTTGGGATTCTCTCTCTTCCTCTCTTTCTCCCCCTCCCTGGCTCATGTACACACACACACACACACACACACACACACACACACACACACTCTTTCTCTCTCTCTCTCTCTCTCTCTCTCTCCCCCCCTCCCTCCACCCCACTTGTGTGTGCTCTCTCCCTCACTCCCTCTCTCAAAAATAAATTAATTAAAAAAAAAAAAAAAGAACTATTAGTTTTAGAACCTGGAAATGCATGTTTGGCAAGAAATCATTCTGGATATAGAGGCAGGAGGGGTTCTTGAGGAACTTAAGTGGGCAACATATAGACCTTCAGGAAACATTCCTTCCTTTAGTTCAATGTTATATAGGACTTTTTTCCCATCCATCACTACTGTGTCTTCTTCATGGGTTTCTTTTAGTTTCTTTTTGGTAGCTATCTCCTTTTACAATAATATCTCCTCTGCAAATATTTCTGGCCACTCAACATCTACTGGAAATTTCTTCAAGTTTCCTTTTCATTGATTGTTTCTCCTCCTACTTGCTTAGTTATTATACTTTTATGGCTTTCTTACCTTCAGTGGGGATTTAAAAGAGAAAATATATAAAAATGTGTTTTATCTACTGTATTAGTTTTCTATGGCTGCTGTAACAAATTGGCATAAGTTTATTGGCTTAAAACAACAGAAATTTATTCTCTCAGTTCTGGAGGACAGCAATCTAAAATAGGTATCACTAAGCTAAACTCAAGGTGCCAGTGTGGTCATGCTCCCTCTAGAGGATCTAGTTGAGAATTTACTTCCTGGACTTTTCCAGCGTCTAGAACTGTGTTCCTTATATTCTTTGGCTCATGTCTCCTTTTTTCATCTTCAAAGACAGTGGTGTAATGCCTTCTTTCTCTGACTCTACTTTCCTCTTCTGTTTGCACAGTCTTTTTCTATTCTGTGTCAAGTCTCTCTCTGTCTCCCTCTTATATCGATATGTGTGATGGCACTTAGGGCTCACATGTATCCATATAGGAGAATAACCCAGGATAATCTCTGCATCTCAAAATCTTTAGTGTAATTACATATGTAGCATCTCTTTATTTTCTTGTCAGATAATGTAACGTTTACAGATTCTAAGAATTAAATATTAATATTTTGTGGGGCCATTATTCAGCCTACCACAACTACCATTTTGATTCCATTATATATTGCATGTTTTTAAGTGTTTAGGGGATCAAAAGAGAGAGAATTAATGTGGGAGTGGCAATAAATCTCTCTGATATAGAGTTATCATGAAATATTTAGACTTTGAAAGTTGGTTTAATCTTTCTAATGTCAAAAATGATTCTCAAAATTATTTTCTTATGGGTCATGGGCAAAAGAATCCTTTCTATTGCCTTTGCCTCTATAAAAACCTTTCTGAGGTAACATTCAATTTTCACTACATAAAACGCCCATGTTTTTATATTATGAGCAATTACTCCTATAAATTTGTTCCCTGTTCTATTCATTTAGTTCTTTATTATATATTGTTTTACATGTTAAATATTGTTTATTTTCATATTTTGGGTCTCTAAGCTAAAATCGACCACGTTTTCAATATCTCCTAAATAATTTTCCATATGTTCTGCACCATTGCCAGTTCCATTCTCTAAGGAAAATGATAATAGATATAATTAATGAGCTCTTTCCAATTTGCAGTCATTTTACATTCACTATCTAGTATTATCTTCATAAACTTTATGTAGTCATCATTTATTATTTCCCCATTTACAGATTGGGAAACAGACTCTGGAATAAGAGGTGATTTGTTCAAAACCACAAGGCTTCTGAATGACAGACCCAGATTTTAAATTAAGTCTAACTGGTGTCAGAATTTGTAGTGTTTCAATTATATATCACTATAGGTACTATTTGTGAGCATAATATGTTATAGATTTGATTCTCTCACAAAATTCTGCCTATTTGTGGATACATTTTAGTAATGTAACTCTAAACATAGCTTACAGCAGCAAAATTTAAATATGAAACATAAAAGAGAATTTATGAGCTCTTGGAAAGACAGCTTTAGCAACGCTTCCATGTGTTAAATCATTTATAAAATGCCTATGTTTGGAAGGATTTCATTCTTCCTTCTCTGTTTGTTGCAAGCATCTCTTTTTGTCATACAGACTCCATTGCTTTGGCAAAATAAATCAGAGCAAATTTAAAAGTGTATCTAAAAACGTATTCATCTTGTGGTAGGAAGTAAAATTTTAGAAGTTCGACAGTTGGGCATCCAGATTTGAAGAAGAAAAAAAATAGTAAGCATGCCAACATTTCATTTCGAAATAGAAAACACAATCCAAAATTAGGAAAAGGTGACAACCAATTTGGAAAATCACTTATGAGCAGATATATAATAACATGCTTTGAAGTTTATTTTTAATATGTAACATTTCACAGGGTTCTAAGTAAGGATCTGAAATAGATACAATGGTCCAAGTAGTCTCCATCCTTCTTGCCAAAAAATATTCTAAATTGGCATACATTTAGGAAATATTTTCAGTGAAAATATTTCTGATATGGCTGAGAAATTAGTGTATTTTTTATTTGAACTGACAAAACTATTAGAGCTTTAGATATATTTTAACTTAAAAAGAAAGGGAAAATGAACTATTTATATCCTACTTAAACTTTGATATTTTATATTACTTTTTGTCCCCCCTGGAAATCTCCCACTGCTTCCCCCCCACCCCCCACCCCTGGCCCAGTCCAGATCATTCTCATTCTCTAATTCAGCTAATGTTGATCATGTGCTAAATTATGTCACGCATTATGTTCAGGTGCCTCATCTCATTTTATCTTTCAAAGAACTCTTTGACATAAACAAGTACTAGAGTTTATTTTTGTAGAGGAGATGACCAAGAATCAAGAGAGGAAATGATATCCCTAAAATCACACCACTAGGAAGTAGTGGAGGCCAAATTCAAAAGAACATCTGATCACAGGTTGTTTAAGACTTAATTTTTACCACTTCAACATACAATGGTTTTCATCACTGAATTTCTGATATATTTTTATAGTGTATTCTATGTGTTTTAACCCTTGTTTATTAAAGTTATCTTTCCAAACAAAGCATAAACTCTTTAAGGTTAGAGACCTTGTGTCTTTTGTCTTTACCACGTCTTCCATGCTGTCTTATACAATGATAGATATATAGTAGGAGCTCAACAAATCACTGTTTGGTTCTAGATATACTCTAACGTATTCTTGGGTTATAGGAAGACATTCATTTGTTGGTGAATGTGAACTTGGTTCTTGGGATCATCACTTACTTTTTTAAACTAATAGAGCACCTGTTCACTGGCTATATTTAGGAATGAGGACCCCACTGACTGTTTCATGGACTTTATGAGGATGCTCATGTATGAACTACTGGGGATGCCTCACCTAAAGATGCCCCCAGTTGGTCCACAGGCATTCTAAACATTCTGCACATCTCATCTACCACCCCTACCCCAGCCTATCACCAACTCCCTATGTGTGCCTTTGAGGGCAGTGAGTATGAGCCTATGCAGAAAACTTGTGAACATGTGTAGAAACTCCAATGCTGTGGGATTGGGAGAGGACACACAAACTTAAGCATTCAGCACAGTCCTAGGAAAAGGAAATGGGAAGTTGTCAAACCTAATCTGGCATTACAAGATTGAGAAAGAAGTTAACAATTTTAAGAATTCCTTCTCAAGAGGGAATAAGAAGTGTGGAGCAGGTGTGTCTACAGAAAAGATATAAGATAGCCTCAGAATCCTTAGCAGGGCTGACAGAAGAAATTGCTCTTCTAAAGGCAATTAGTAAAGAGTGGAGGAGGTGATTCCTTCTTCAAATGTGAAGACAACAATGGAAACCATTAAGGAACATGAAAAATTAAGGAAACATGACACCACCAAAAGAATACAATAATTTTCTAGTAACTGATCCCAAAGAAATGGAGATTTCCATGATAAAGAATTCAATATAGTTGTTTTAAGGCACCTCAGTGATTTATAAGAAAACAAAGACAATTACATCAGGAAAATAATGTACAAACAAAATGGGAAATGTAATTGATAGAAATCATTAAAAAAGAACCAAACAGCAACTGTGGATCTGAAGAGTACAAGAATGAAATGGAAAAAAACAAAAACAAAAACAAAAAAAAACAACCAGAAGAAAGAATCTGTGAGATTGATTACAGGTCATTTCAAACAACCAGTTAGAGGAGAACAAATTTAAAAAGTAATGAAAAAGAGTGAATAGAGCCCCTGTAGTCTATGGGACACCATCAAGTGAAACAATGCATGTATTATTGGACTCTCAGAAGGAGAAAAAAGGAGGAAAAAGGCAGAAAGCCTATTTAAATAAATACTAGTTGAAAACTTTCCAAATCTAGGGAGAGATTTGGATATCCAAGTTCATGAAGCTCAAGGTACCCTCCCCAAAACTTCAACCCCAATATAGCTTCAACACATTATAATAAATCTGTGTAAAAGCAGAGACAAGAAAATAATTTTGAAATTTTGGCAAGAGAAAAAAAAAAGCTTCACATAGAAGGGAACACCTATAAGAATATTATTAGAACCCCAACAGAAATCTTGCAGGATAAGAGAGAGTGGATGATATATTCAAAATGCTTAAGGGAAAAACTACCACCCAAGCTTTTTTTCTTTTTTTTAAACCAGGCAAAGCTGTCTTTTATAAAGGAAGTTTTGCAATCCCAGACAAGCAAAAGCTGAGGGAGTTCATCACCACTAGACCTGACTTACAAGAAATGCAGAAAGGAACTCTTGAAGTTGAAAGGAAAGGACACCAATTTTTTAATTTTTTTATGTTTTAATTATTTTTTTATGAATGTAATTTATTGTCAAAATGACACTAATTAGAAACATCAACATATGAGAATATAAAATATGCTGATAAAAGAAAGTACATATTTCTAATTCAGAATACTGCAATATGATGGATGGTATGTTAACAACCCTGTTACAAAGGTTAAGGACAGAAGTATTAAAAATAACTATACATATAATAGTTTGTTAATGGATACACAACATAAAAAGTAGTAAATTGTGAAATCAGTAATATAAAATGTGGAGAAAGGAGTAAAGGATAAAGTTCTTTTTATGTGATTTAAGTTATCATTAGCATAAAATAAACTGTTATAAGTAAAGGATATTTTATGTCAGTCACATGGTAACCACAAAGCAAAAACATACAGATTCACAAAGATAGAGATGGGAATCAAAACATACCACTATGGAAAATCATCAATGCACAAAGTAAGGCAGGAAGAGAGGAAGAAAAAATAATTGATGAGATGACATTAGTAAGTTTTTATCAGCAAATAGTCATTCTAAATGTAAATGGATTGACTTCTGCCAACAAAAGACAGAGAGTGGCTGAATGAAAAAACAAAACAAAACAAAACAAACAAAAAAATCCCACCCTATGTAAGTCGCCTACACAATAGTCTCTTCATTTAAGGACAGTGAAGGGATGGAAAAAATATGTCAAGCAAATGGAAAATACAGTACAGTAGGGGTAGCTGTAATTTTATCAGACAAAACAGACTTTCAGTCAAAACCTGTAACAAGAGAAAAGAAGGTCATCATATAATGAATGATAAAGGGGTCAATTAATCAACAACAATATGACACTAGTAGAGGATTTCTGTACCTCATTTTCAAAATGGATAGATGATCACACAGAAAAATCAATATGGAAACATTCGGTTAGAACTATTTTTTTTTTTTAATGTTTATTTATTTTTTTGGGACAGAGAGAGACAGAGCATGAACGGCAGAGGGGCAGAGAGAGGGAGACACAGAATCAGAAACACGCTCCAGGCTCTGAGCCATCAGCCCAGAGCCCAACGCGGGGCTCGAACTCACGGACCGCGAGATCATGACCTGGCTGAAGTCGGACGCTTAACCGACTGCGCCACCCAGGCGCCCCAGGTTAGAACTATTCTTAAGACCAAATAAACTTAATAGACATTGCAGAACATAGCATGCAAAAGCAGCAGAATACACATTCTTTTGAAATGCATACATTCTTCAGGATATATATTACATATATAATATATATTATATATTTAACACATTTAATGTTATTAATATTTAATATTTATATCAATTATATTAATAATTATTATAATAATTTATATTAATTGTATTAGATTAATATTTATAAATTAACATTCAAGGGGATCTGGATGGCTCAGTTGGTTAAGCATCTGACTTTGGTTCAGGTCATGATCTCACCACTTGTGAATTTGAGCCCTGCGAGAGGCTCTGTGCTGACAGCTCAGAGCCTGGAGCCTGCTTTGATTCTGTGTCTCCCTCTCTCTGTCCCTCCCTTGACTGTGCTCTGTCTCTCTCTGTCTCTCAGAAATAAATAAACGTTAAAAAAATTTTAAAAATAAATTAATATTTAATATGATATATATTATATCTTAACAAATTTAAGAAGATTGATATCACATCAAGTATCTTTTCTGACCACAAGGGCATGAGACTGGAAATTAATGACAGGAAGAAAGCTGGAAAATTCACAAGTATGTCAAAATTAAACAACATACTTCTGAACAATCAATGAGCCAAAAAAGA
Organism: Puma concolor; assembly: GCF_028749965.1. Taxonomy (NCBI): domain Eukaryota; kingdom Metazoa; phylum Chordata; class Mammalia; order Carnivora; family Felidae; genus Puma; species Puma concolor. The sequence continues at coordinate 42,930,930 of NC_141678.1, read as the reverse complement.
AAGTAAAAGGGAAATAGGGACGGGTGCCTGGATGGCTCAGTCAGATGTGTCCTCACTCTCGATTTTGGCTCAGGTCATGATCTCATGGTTTATGACACTGACAGTGCCAAAAAAGAAAGTAAAAGGGAAATAGGGACGGGTGCCTGGATGGCTCAGTCATATAAGTGTCCTCACTATCGATTTTGGCTCAGGTCATGATCCCATGGTTTATGACACTGCAAGCAGGCCCACTGACAGTACAGAGCCTGCTTGGGATTCTCTCTCTCTCTCTCTCTCTCTCTCTCTCTCTCTCTTTCTCTCCCTCCCTCTCTGTCTTTCCCTCTCTTAAGTTCATGTGCATGCTCTCTCCTCTTTCTCTCTTGAAATAAATAAGAATTAAAAAAATAAAAGAGATATAAGAAATAAACAAATGATAAATGGAAACACATTAAGAAAATGGAAAGATCTCAAATAAACATCCTAACTTTACATCTTAAGGACTTAGAAAAAAAGAACTAAACCTAAAGTTAGCAGAAGGAAGGAAATAGATAGCAAAGATCAGAACAGAAATAGTGAATATGAGATATTCATATTATGTCATTCACATTGTATTCATATTCATATTCATATCATTATTTGTATTCAGAATGATGAAATGGAGACAAAAAATAATAGAAAAATAAATGAAGATCTTTTTTTGAAAATATAAACAAAATTGATAAACAATTAGCTGGACTAAGGAAAAAAGAGAATCAAATAAATAAAATCAGAAGTGAAAGAGGAGACATTACAAATGATTGTGCAGAAATGCATAGGGTCATAAAGAATATTACAATTACATCCCCAAAATTTGGATAACCTAGAAGAAGTGTATAGATTCCTAGAAACATACAACCTAGCAAGATTGCATCATGTAGAAATGGAAAATCTGAATATTTCCACTACCCATACACCAAAGGAAACTATGTAAAGTGATGGATGTGTTAATTAACTGGATTGTGGTGATCGTTTTGTAAGTTATATGCAAATCAAATAAGGTTGTACACTTTTAATATATGTAATTTTGTCAGTTGTACCACAATAAAGTTGGAAAAAGGTTAATAATATAACCTTCCACCTTCAGATACTGGAAGAGAAGAACAAACTAAATCTCTGTAAGCCAAAAAAAAGAAATAATAAAGATTTGAATAGAAATTTATGAAATCAAAGGGGAAAAATAGAGAATATCAGTTAACCAAAATTGATTTTATGAAAGATAAACAAAATTAAAAAATTTTCGCTGAACTTACAAAGAAAAAGTGGGAATTTTCACATTTCTAAAATCAGGATTGAAGAGGATGCATTACCAACTTTACAAATAATAAAAGATTATAAACTAATGCTTTGAACAACTCTATTCCAACATATTAGATAATTTAAATGATATAGACAAGTTCCTAGAAAGACACAAACTAATGAAATTTATACAAGAAGAAATATAAAATCTGAATGCATCTTCATGAAGTAGAAATTAAATATGTAACTAAAAATCTTCCTTCAAAGAAAAGCCCAGCCAAGATTTTCTAGTCAATCTTACTAAATATTTAAAGAAAAATTAAAACTAACTCTTCAAAATTCTACCAAAACTAGAAGAGGAGAGAATACATTTAGTTTCATTCTGTGAGGCCAGTATTACCCTGGTACCAAAATGAGACAAACATACAGAAAATAAAGACATAGACCAATATCTCCTATGATTGTAAGCAAAAACAAAACAAAACAAAACAAAACAAAAAACCCTCAACAAATAGTAGCAAACCAAACTTGGAAACAATTAATGTAATTATACACCATGTCCAAGTGGGGGTGTATCCCAGGAATGCAAGATTAGTTTAGTGCCTGAAAATAAATTAATGTAATATATCATATGAATAGAATAAAGGATATATCAAAAGATAATTTTAGCAGTCAACAAAAAATCATTTGACTAACTCCAGTATATTTCTGTGACAGAACATTTATTTAACCAGAAGTAAAAAAAAATTCTTAACCCTAAAGGGCATCTATGAAAATCTTAAAGCTTAAAACATGCTTAATGATGAAAGTGAATGCATAAGATCAGGAACAATGGTGAGGACCACTCACCATTCCTAGTCAACATTGCACTAGAGATTGTAGCAAGGGCAATTAGGCAAGAAAAAATAATGTTATTCTAATTAGGAATAAAGAAGTAAAATTAGCAGATGACATGGTCTAGTATATACAAAATACTAAAGAATACACTAAAAACCTTTAGAAAAACAATAAATGATTTTAGCAAAGTTATAAGGTAAAAGAACTATATGCAAAAATTAACTGCACATCTATACATTAGCACCAGACAATTCTAAAATTAATGAACAATAGCATCAACATTTACAATAGTCAAAAAGAAAAAAAAGTAGGAATAAATTTAACTGAAGAGGTGCAAGATTTGTACACTGAAACTGCAAAAATTTGCTAAAAGAAATTAAAGAAGACCTACGCAAATGGAAAATATGTGATATTGATGGATCATAAATCTTAATGCTGTTAAAATGACAGTATTCACAAGTTGATCTACATATGGCAAATTCATCACAGTCCCTACCAAAATTAAATGTGTATAGCTATCTTTTTGCAGAAATTGAGAAGATAGTCCTAAAGTTTACATAGAAATGCAAGCATCCCAGAATAACCAAAAGAATCTTGAGAAAGAAGATAAAAGTGGGAGTCACACTTCCTGATTACAAAGCTTAGTATAAAAGTAGAGTGATCAAGATAAGAATAGACATATAGGTCAATAGAATATAATTAAGAGTCCAGAAATAAAACCTCACATAAAGTCAGTAAGTTCTCAACAAGGATGCCAAGAGAACTTATTCTGGGAAAGAATGGTGCTGTAACAACTGGGTATCACATGGAAGATAACAAAGATGGGTCTGTTTTTAGCACCATACAAAAAAATTAAATTCAAGTAAATCATAGTTCTATATATAAGAGCTAAACCTAACAAAATTTTGGAGAAATGCTAGGAGTGAATCTTAGAGATCTCAAGTTAAACAAACCTGATAACTGATAACAAAAGACAAAAATTGATAAGCTGGACTACAAAAATATTAAAAACTTTTGTACTTCAAAGGAAATCATTAATAAAGGGAAGAGATAACCCACAGAATGAAAGAAAATATTTCTTAAATGTTTATTTCTGAGACAGAGAGAGACAGAGAGAGAGAGAGAGAGAGAGAGAGACAGTCAAAGGAGGGGGGGCAGAGGATCCAAGCACACTCTGTGCTGACAGACAGCAGAGAGCCCCATGTGGGGCTCAAACTCATGAACTATGAGGTCATGGCCTGAGCTGAAGTCAGACTCTTAACTAACTGAGTCACCCAGATGCCCCAAAAGAATATATTTTTAAATCATATATTCGATAAAGGATTTGTAACCACAATATAAAAAGAACTCTTGCAACACTTACATATCAATAATTATAAAGAAGTAATGAAAAAATGAGCAAAGGATATGAGAAGATATTCTGCTAAAGATTATATACAAATATCCAGTAACCATCTGAAATGCTCATCCTCATTAGCCATTGGGGAAATACAAATCAAAACCACATTGTGACAGCATGATAAAATTTTAAAAAATGGATAATAACATGTGTTGCCTAGTAAGTGGAGAAGTTGTAATCCTCATAAATTGCTGTGGGAATATAAAAGGGATAGGTACATGGAGAAGATCAATAGTTCTCAGAATGTCAAACTTTGAGTTAGCATATGCCTAGCAATTTCACTCTTATGTATATACCCAAGGGAAATGTAAACATGTCTACACAAAAACTAGTACAAGAATGTTTCTAGCACCATTATTCATAATAAATAACCAAAAAGTGCAAGCAATCCAAATATCCATCAACCAATGAATGAATAAATAGAATGTTATGTCTATACTATGGAATAATATATTAAGCAATACAAAGGAATGGAGTCCTTGGATATTCTACAACTTGAATGAACATTTAAGACATGTGAACTGAAAGAAACCAGTCAAAAAATACCACATGTTTTAGAGTACATTTATATGAAAATCCAAAATAGGCAATTCTATAAAAATATAAGGCTGTCTAGATCTAGGGAGGGGGTGGTTAGGTGGTGGAGGAGTGACTACTAATTGGTACACGGTTTCTTTTTGGAGTGATGTTTTAAAATTAGATTGTGGTAATGGTTGCACAACTCTGTGAACATACTAAAAGTCATGGAGTTATACACTTTAAAAATTTTTTTAATGTTTATTTATTTTTGAGAGAGAGACAGAGTGTGAGTGGGGGAGGAGCAGAGAGAGAGGGAGACAGAATCTGAAGCAGGCTCCAGGCTCTGAGCTGTCAGCATAGAGTCAGAGGCGGGGCTTGAACTCACTAACCGGGAGATCATGACCTGAGCTGAAGTCAGATGCTTACCACCCAGGCTCAGTATAATTTAAATGGATGAATTATAGAGGCACCTGGGTGGCTCAGTTGGTTAAGATCTTGACTTTGGCTCAGGGCATGATCTCACAACTTATGAGTTCAACCCTATGTCGGGCTCTTTGCTGACAGTTCAGAGTGTGGAACTTGCTTTGAATTCTGTGTCTCCTCTCTCTGTGTCCCTCCCCAGCTTGTGCTCTGCCTCTCTGTCTCTCAAAAATAAATAAACATTAAAAAAATTTTTTTAATAGATGAATTGTGTGGTATGTGAGTCATATCTCAAAGCTGTTTTTTTAAAAAGCCATGTATAGAGGGAAAATTGGAGTTGAAAGCCAAGTTTTTATTCCAAAGGAAATACTAAAGTCATTAACCAGACAGACTTCAGCCAAAGACAATGGGCACAGCACAGCGGTTCCAAAAATATCTTAGGGACATAAAGAGAGTCCTGTAGGAATGGGGCAAAACTGAAATCCCAAAGAATAGATCTGTTAGATATATAGGAAATTGTGGGGTTACTGAAAACCGAGTTTTACTAATGATTAGCAAGAAGGTAAGTCATGAGCAACAGCATATCTGAGAGTCCTGACTTTCAGACTCATATCTTAGATCTCCTTTTCCCGTACTGAGATGTAGTTTACTTTTGGGTGAGTAGTTCTAACTGCATACAGGGGAAGTTAGTAGAAGTAAGTCATTGAGTTTTGGGATCTCCTACTTTTTATTTTTATGTCTTGTTTAGCCCATAGCAACATCTGGTTGAATGACTAATATGCATTAGTCAGCCCAGCTACAGCCCATAAATTACGGGATAATTTATAATAATAATCTAGACAGACCAGGTATATATAGTTAAAAGTTGTCCTAGATAAGAGATCATTACAAAACAACCCCTATTCATCCTTTAGCTAGTAAATTCCATAGCCAGTATTTGCAAGTTCTAGGTAGAATCAAAATGCCTTTGGAACCTTTGAGGACACACAAGTTATGGACTCATGTTAGCTCTTTTCTTCCTCAGAGCCTTAAGTCTTATTTATTAGGGTGCCTACAACTCGTCTGGTTGGTGGAAAAGAGATACAAGCAGTATAAAGAATTATACAGGCTTTACTCTATCAAATCTTTACTTACATTTCATGCATATATATGTATATCAAATAATAATCATTTGAAGGTAACTTCATTGGCTTTATATTATTTTTGGAAATGTTCAGATGTGAGCAATCATGATGAGAGAACTCAAAACCATGACATGTGAGGCAAGTCTTAAAAAATGGAAGAGTTTTCAATGTGCTGTGAAAAAAGATTGGCTTCAGAAGAGAAAATGTGGTTGCTAAGGAGGGAGTAAGATATATATCTCCAAAATCCGAAGGGCCTGTATATGGAAGAGGGGTTAAACTCTTATGTCTGAGTTCAGGAAATAAGGGGTAAAACTAACAGGGAGTATTTTCCAATTGTCAAAATATCTAAGGTATTGTACTGGGAGATAAGGAATTGCTTATTATGCAGGTAATGAGATATAGACTCTTATTTCTATTTCTTACCAGGAACACTGTAGATGTATTTAGCATGGGATATGTGGTAGAGTGATCACACCTCCCAGTTTGTCAATGACAGTGACTGTTTACTCTTTAAGTGTAATTATTAATAGGGGGGGGGGGGGTCCTTTTTCTCTCAAAAGTGCTCCAGCTAATGATATGGTCATTACTTAGACCATTTACTTAGAACAGTGATATCTCACTTATGGTTAAATATTAGAAGAACTCTAATCACTTTTCAAAAGGATTGCTGCCTAGATAGTGCCCCACATCAACTAAAGTCAGAATCCTGATGAAGAAAGGTAGGCATCAGTAGTTTTACAAGCTTCCCAGGTGACGCTAACATGCCACAGTGTTGAGAATTCCTTGCCTGGAGTATCTTTCCTTCCATTCCAATCTTAAAGGAATCCCATAACCCTATTTTCTGAAAATATGTGTTATACTCCACAAAGAAAGCAAAGCTTGGAACTCTGCTACTCTAATGAATACAGGAGGGAGTAAAAAAAAAAACACATATATAAAATTTCCTTCTTTTTTTCTAATTCCATCAATATGGTATTGTTTTTATTTTATTCTTTATTTCATTTTTATTTTCTTTTAAAGTCCCTTTTTAACTCTCCAAAAAACCTGATGGCATTTTTAAGTTTACATTTTCTTTTTCCAAGTGGAAAATAGATTACATAAAGCTTTTCTTTTCTTTGGGAAAACCTGAGTCCAGTGAAGATTTCTAACTACACTTACATGCTTCCTCTAATAAGGTAATTATTTTGGCAAGTGTTGAGCTAAGAGGTTTACCATGTGTGCAACATGGAATTAAATTGGTACACAGTAGATATGGCATTCATTTAGCTTTCTTATTAGTTTATTAGATTTGATCCTCTGAAATATTTTACCACTTAGCCATGAAACTTTGTGTCCACTTTAAGGAGTCTAGCCCTATATCAGTTGCTTCTTAAAAATGGTTTCATTTCTTACCCTGGTAGTCAAATAAATGATTGTGAGCCATATGTTAATAATGTATTTTTCTTTTGGTAATTCCTGGGAGGAAAAATAAAACCAAGATTTGACATTTGTAGAGGTAAAATTCACTCAATATTTTTGAAATGTGAGCATACAGGAATATATTTTCTGAAGTTAATACTATTTCATAAACATTTTAAAAGGTATGTAGTCCATCTTTTTTGTTTTATTACAACATATTAAAAAGTGGGGCTAAAATTATTGGATTTTAAAGATTTTATTTATTTTATGTTTTTGAGAGAGAGAGTGTGTGTGTGTGCAACAGCGAATGGGAAGGGGCAGAGAGAGAGAGAGAGAGAGAGAGAGAGAGAGAGAGAAAGAATCTAATCTGAAGCAGGCTCCACCCTCAGGGCAGAGCATGAAGTGGGGCTCAGTCTCACAACCCTAAGATCATGACCTGAGCCAAAATCAAGAGTCAAATGGTTAACTGACTGAGCCACCTAGGCACCCCTAAAATTATTGGATTTTAAAAGGAGATCTTTTTTTTTTTTTTTTTTAAAGGAGATTAGCTATTTTGTCTGTTTCACCATTATGCACGGGAATCATTGTTCCCTAACTCAACAGTCTGGGTCTGAAGTGCTGAAAATCACTTATTAACATTTGGCTTGAAGAATGAGGAACAACACAGAAACCAACTCTGCTTTCAATTCCTGATAGACATTCTTTGTTCTGCCATCAGAACTAGTAGGCAGCTGCCACTCCTCATTGTCTTTCTCTGTGTGGTCTAATGTACCTCACTCACCCCAGAGCCTCAGAAAACACATAAGCAGAGAGGACATCATATAGTATAATCATTTAACAAAACAGAACAAAATTAGTCACCAAAACAACTCATGCTAAATAACTTCATGTAGGAAATGGGTTTCATCCATATTTGTCTTTCAAATGTCTAATCCTTTTCTGGTTCCCTCTGGATCATCTGAAGACAGAGTGGGATCTTTTTCTATAAAAACAACAACAAGACCCCCTCCCCCCCCAAAAAAAGAACAAAAACAAAAACCACAAAAAGATTGGTTAACTGTGAAACAGAGGGAAATTAATCTTGTCCATACTAAAAGTCTGTTTTGCTGGTTGGTCCAAATCAGTTGCTATAGCTTTTGTTTTAATAGATCTGAGTCAGGTCTTAAAAAGCAAAATTAGCTTGATCATAAAAATCATGAAATCATGTGTATTTATAATTATTTTTATTTTAGTTGGTTGAATAGTATTATATCAGCTCTTTAGCAAGTAATCTAATATATTTTTGTTCAGAAATCTCTTAGAGGAGGAACTGCCTTCCTTCTGAACTAATCCTGGAATAAGCAATAAATACCATTCTTGTTTCCTACTGGTAACCAATTTTCACAATCTTCTCTTACGATTTGCCCTGACAGAGAACACAGATGAGCCATCTTTAATCTTTAAACATTTTCCTTTACAGTCTTACAGCTAACCTATTTGTGTTTATGTATGTGTGTATATATGTATGTGTATGTAGTTATTTAGTGGCCAGTCATTTATTTGTACCCCCACCTTGTTGTTGGATAATAGGTGGCTTGTGAGAATACAGAAAATATATCAAAATTAGGAAAGTTAATAATGGCACTGAAAAGATAAATAAAAGAAAATATGGGACATAGGGGAGCAGTCCAAGGTGGTGCTGGAGGAAGATCCTGAACTCACTTCTCCCCGTGGATGTAATGCCCCCGATTTCGAATCCGAGAGACCACCAAGGAGCTGATACTGATGCAAACGCACGAGGGTTTATTTGCAAGCTCGAGCTTGGGCCCAAGTATACCCGACACAGCGGAGCAGGGACTTGGACCCCTAGGTTAAGGGGCATAGCAGTTTTATAGGGGCCAGTGGCCAATGAGATTTTAACACACACAGAAAGTTGCATAGTTATTCAGGTGGCCAATTGAATTACAATTTACTCTATAGTAACTGTTTGAACTAGCCTATCACTCTGGTCAGAATTGGCGCACAAGTTTGGCGGGCAAAAGGCGGGGTTTACATTCTTTGGCGGTTAGGTGTTCCACATTCCTATATGAGCCAGTTTCCAGTAAGGGTGTGCTCAGCGGCTTGACTAGGGTGGGGGAGTGTCTTAAGCAATAAGTAGGTCATGTGGGGGTTATACATGAGATGGTGGGTGTAGCACAAAATGGAGTTAGTCTTGCTCTGCTTGTCTAGGGGTAGGGGATTTTTGTTAAATTCCTTGGGTCCCACAGTGGACACACTGCATATACAGCTACATATGAAGCAATTTCCTTTGTAAAAGATCTGAAAACTAGCTGAACAACTCCTTTGCAACAAATAGTAAAAGGGCTATGTCACAAGGGGTAGGACAGGCAGAGATGCAGGCTCACCAACACCCCCTCCCCCCCAGTGCAGCCACCTGCAATTGGGAGGGATCTCACAAACCCAGAGCTTCTCCCTGAAGAGTAAGGGGTTCATGCTGCACGCCAACCCTTGGGACCTGCAGCAGAGAGATGAGTCCCCAAAAGGTCTGGCTTTGAAAACCAATAAGGCTCACATCCAAGACACTCAAAAGGCTGTGGGCAACTGAGATACTGTTCTTAAAGGGTTCGCACACAGACCCTCCCACCCTAAGACCAGTGCAAAAACAGCAGTTTTAAAAGCTCCTAGATTATAGGAGAAGGAGATCTATTTGATCTTATCTTAAAGCATCTGCTAGAAGGGCAAGGGTCTTTTGGGACTCTCTCTGGGGAGGGAGACATTGGCAGGTGCTATTTGTGTCTTGATGTTTTCCCCTCTACCTGGATAGTGTTGGCACTTTAGCCCCAGCCCTGCATTCTCCCGCTGCTTTCCTAAATCTGGTGGAACACACAGCTCTTTGACTGCCTGGTTTTAGTGTCCAGGAGATCTTGTGTTCCTGAGTCCCACAGGATTGTAACAATTGGATAGATATTTCTTTGCAGGTTATCACCCCCAGGGCATGGCACAGGCAGCTGATTAAACCACACCCTCAGTCTATCAGTTAAAAAGGCCTATTTATTTGTCCTGGAGCTTCACCCGGAGGGGCAGACTTCATATTTGCCACACACCTAGAGGCTACGAACCTTCACTCAGGGAACACAGGCAGGGGATATCATTTGTATGCTCTCCCTTGGCCTAGCTAGCTACAGCTTGCTGGTACCTCCCAAAAAGGAGCTTATACACTCATCTGAAGCCAGCTTTTGTACCTCTCATGCACAGGACACGTTTACCATTGCATTTCCTCAAGACTGGATATGCTTGCATACTTTAAAAGCTGATGCTTTTGAGGGTCTGGCTTCTTTTAAAAATTTTTTTTTTAACATTTATTTATTTTTGAGACAGAGAGAGACAGAGCATGAACGGGGGGAGGGCCAGAGAGAGAGGGAGACACAGAATCTGAAGCAGGCTCCAGGCTCTGAGCTGTCAGCACAGAGCCCGATGTGGGGCTCGAACTCACGGGTGAGATCGTGATCTGAGCGAAGTCAGATGCTCAACCGACTGAGCCACCTAGGCGCCCCAAGGGTCTGGCTTCTAATCAGCCTGAAATTAGGTACTGACTAAGATCCTTCCCTCTGGAGTACTGACAGGTCTTGGCACACCCTCAACTGGGACCTATCAATAATAAATCAAGGCTGCTTAGATAATTATAAAGGCTTAGAAGACAACCAAGAGGTAGGGCAAAGTTGAAAGATAAGATTCATCTCCCACACACTGGCCACTCCTTCAAGACTAGGAGAGGTAGCTTTTTTTTTTTTTTGCCTAATATATAGAGACAAATAGAGTCAAGCAAGCAGTAGAATATATTTCAAATGAAAGAACAAGATAAAAAAACCTCAGGAAAAAAAACTTAATGAAGTGAAGATAAATAATTTACCTGATAAGGATTTAAAAAAAAAAAACAACCTAGTATTATATGTCAATTATATCTAAAGTTAAAAAAAGAAACTATGGGACATAGATTGGACATTACAGTGGGGCCATGACAGGCACAATAACCTATGTATTTATTAAAGAATGAACTATTAATTTGACCCTAACTAGCTAACATAAAAACAAACAAACAAACTTGGTTATTTATGCAATTCATGAATTTGTCAGGAGATGTGCAATTAACTTTGACACTGAGATTAATCAGTCACTTCCTCTTGAATGTTTTCTTTTGTTTTAAAAGAGGATGTCTGTGGGGGCGCCTGGGTGGCTCAGTCGGTTGAGCCTCCAACTTCGCTCAGGTCATGATCTTGCGGTCTGTGAGTTCGAGCCCCGCGTCGGGCTCTGTGCTGACAGCTGGCTCTGTGCTGACAGCTCGGAGCCTGGAGCCTGCTTCGGATTCTGTGTCTCCCTCTCTCTCTGCCCCTCGCCCACTCATGCTCTGTCTCTCTTTGTCTCAGAAATAAATAAACATTTAAAAAAAGGGGGGGGGGGGCACCTGGGTGGCTCAGTCGGTTAGGCGTCAGACTTCGGCTCAGGTCATGATCTCACCGGCGGTGAGTTCGAGTTCCGCATTGGGCTGTGTGCTGACAGCTCAGAGCCTGGAGCCTGTTTCGGATTCTGTGTCTCCCTCTCTCTCTGACCCTGCCCCGTTCATGCTTTGTCCCTCTCTGTCTCAAAAATAAATAAATGTTAAAAAAAAATTGTTTTAAATAGGATGTCTGTGGAGGTGGCTGGGTGGCTCAAAAAAAAAAAAAAAAAAAAAAGAGGATGGCTGGATGGATTGATTGAGTACAGATTCTGGAGACTATTTATTTATTTATTTATTTAGAAATTTATTTATGTATTTTGAGAGAGAGAGAGACAGAGAGAAGCAGAGGGAGAGAGACAGAATCCCAAGCAGGCTCCACACTGTTAGTGCGGAGCCTGATGCAGGGCTCGAACTCACGAACCTCAAGATCATGACCTGAGCTGACATCATGAGTCTGGTGCTGAACTGACTGAGTTACCTAGGCGCCCTTGGAGAAATGAAGGTATAAAGAGTCAGGTTTGCTACAAGGCATGAACAGTGTTTTAAAGAAAGGATTAAACATTCATGTTTGGAGAAGTGAAGAGAGATGTTTTGTTAGCCTGAAAACTTCAAGGGCATTTACATCAGTAGCAGTCATGCAGCTGACCAGCTGAAAGGCAGCTGGATGGAAACTCATGGGGTAGAAGAAGATTAAACAACTTTCAGTTTTAATAAATTTCTGTAAACCATCTGATCTGGTGTGCTTACTTCAGTGTTATAGAAGATTAAGGAAGGAAAATCAGACAGATTTTAATGATTTATCTATCAATTGTTTTAAGTGGGAATAGAGTATACATAAGTCATTAAGACCCTATCCTTGTTTTCGGTTTTTTGATTGTTTGTTTCTTTTCTTTTTCTTTGTCTTTCTTTTTTTTTTTTTTTTCCTTTTTAGATTCTAGTTATAATAAATAAGTCATGGGGTCATATGAAAAGTACAGCATGGGGAATAAAGTCTATAATATTATAATAATGTTGTAGGGTGACAGATGGTAACTACACTTACTGTGGTGAGCATAACTGAATGTATGCTTATTCTCATGAAACAAATATAACATTGTATGTCAACTGTATGTCAATAAAAAACAGACCCTGTGCCATTAATTTCATTAATAATATAGCCAATTGGCATTTTCATGTGTATTTTACACGATGTCTTAGGCTTGAAAATGCAATTTATGCTGAAGAATAAACTATGGCCCTTCTCATATTAAAAAAAAGTAGCTATGATGCAATCTAATAAATAACTTTTGGGGACATTGCATCTGTGGATAAATCTATTTGTTTTACTTTCTGACTCAAGAGTTTTTGGGGTATTGTTTTATAAGTAGTTGTCAGTATTGATAACGATGCTTCAACATATTTTAATAATATGTTGATTTTTACTCAAATAGCCAATATCTGATAATCAAAGAAGGCTCAAATATGTGGGATTTTTTTGATCAGAACAAGTTCCTTTCATCCTATCCATATACTAAAGAGCCCTGTGACATTTCTGCATGCCATGTTTATGATATAGTCAAAAGGCTAATTTGTGTCATTTGTACTAAAATGATGTACACCTATGAGAAATCCCCACCTAATTTAAATTTGTTTCTAACTTTTAGTTTATATCATACTAACAATACTTAGAAAGGTCTGATTCTTTTCCCAAAACAAAACAAGGCAATGCCAGTGGGATTTTCTGAAATGTTAGATCCTGGTTATGAGAGAAAGAGAGGATCTAAGGGTGACTCTAAGTGTTTGACCTGAGTGATGAGGAAGATAGAGTTGCCATTAGCAGTAGTGGAGATGATTCTGGGAGCGGAGAGAGCAGATTTTGCAGGGAAAATTGAGAGTCAGTTTTGGATAAATTACATTTAATATGCTCTGTGACATCCAAGTGGAAAATTTGAGATGATATTTGATATAAGAGTCTGGAATTCAGGAGAGTAGTCTGATCAGGAGTTACAAATTTTAGAGTACCAAAGTATAAATAGTATTCAAAGCCATTGACTAAATAAATGAGCATAAGACAAAGAAGGGAAGTGGCCAAGGGCTATATCCTTAAGCATGCCACTTTTGGGAGGTTGGAACAATGAGGATAAATCAGCAAATAAGATTGAGAAATGACCAGTTATGCAAAAGCAAAACCAGAAGAGTAAAGTATCTTGGAAACCAAATGTTGTCTTAGGGAGAATGAATGAATATGTCTGAATGGTCCAGTAGAAGGGAATATTAACCATTAGATTAGCAACATGGAGGTCGTCAGTGACACTGGCCAAAACAGTTTGAGTGGAGTACTGGTGGGGGGTAGGGGGGAAGCCTGACTGCAGTGAAGATAAGAGAAAATGGGAAGAGTGGAATTCCAGCTGGGAAATCTAATCTTGGAGGAAGTTATAGTATAGAGGGGAACAGAGAGAGTTAAGCAGCTGGAAAGGGAAATGGGGCCAAGAGAACTTAAGATGGAAGAAATCACAGCATATTTCTATGCCAAGAGGAAGTTCTGGTAGAGAGGCACAAATGATAGAAGGAATTTCTGGAGACTGTCTTTGAGTAAGTACAGGGGATGGGTCTAGTGGAGGCATTGGTCCTAGAGGTTTATCTGTGTTACAGAGAGAGAGAGCTCAGTGGGACTGGTGTATGTAGGTATGGCTGTGGTAAAATAGGAAGTTAAGTCATCAGCTGAGAGTCAAGACTGGGGAGGAAGGTTGCATGCTTGAAGAGATAAGAGGAGATATGTAATAGTTATCTAAGGAAATATATTATGATTGCCAGGTTTCTGTAAGAACCTAAATCAAATTAATAGTCACAAATTTCAAGTGAGACACTATAGTCGGCATCCTTGAATGTCCTTCTCCAGCCATGTCAGCTGTCTGTGGAGGGGGCTGCAGCATAGAAAGCAGATATTTTTTAACTAGTGTTAGGGTTTCTATGTATTTATTATTTTACATTTAGGATTATCATCTAAAAAAAGTTCAAAAGTGATGTGAACATTGCACATTTTGCTTTGTGTGGCATCTACTTATTCATTCATTCATTCATTCATTCATTTATTCATTCATTCAATACTGGTGTTGGGCTCCATGGTTAGTAAAGCAGACATGATTCCTGTTCTCAGGGAGTTTACACATAGATTATGCTAAATAAGTGTTTCTGGAAGGAAAGGCAAAAGGTTGAGATGACATAGGTTTGGCACATGGAAGGTCAGGACAATCTACTTACACTGGAAAATGAATAATAACTATTTTGAAAATATTATGCATAGATACAAATAAATTATATGGAACTCAATTTTTTCCAATATATTAAGTCAGAAGTGGTCAAATGTTAGTGTTAGAACCCTTTTATACTCTTAAAAAGCTTTGAGGACTCCACACAGCTTTTGTTTACATGTGTTATGTCTACTGATATTTATATATTAGAAATTAAAACCAAGACTTTTGAAAAATATTTAATTCATTTAAGTAACAATAAACCCATTATGTGCTCACATAATTAAAATACTTCTTATGAGAAATAACTATATTTCTCAAGCAAAATATGCTCAAAGTAGCTTTTTTTTTTTTTTTTTTTTTTTTACTTTTTTGCTATCTTTAACTTAGTAGATGCAGCCAAATTCTCATACTTTCTTGGGCATTCAATCTATTGGGATACTCTGAGTCACATTGCTTCTGGAAAACGCCACCATACACTTGTCAGAGATGAAGAATAAACAAGGCAAATAGCAGTTTAGTATTTTTATACAAATAATTTTGACCTCCTGGAATTCTTCAATGGATCTCAGGGGCCCCAGGGTCTCAGAAGCACACTTTGATAATAGCTACTCTCAGTGAAAGCTAATTAAAAACTGAAACAAATATGGCCATCAGCTACAAAAGTAGCATGTGGGTGTTGCATAGGAAAACAAAATTGGCTGACAGTTTAATTAGAATAAAAAACCATTGATTGATAATTTGTCTCTTTTTGGATTTTATTTTGTTTTTTCTTTAGTTGTGTGTCTCTTAAAAACATAGAATTGATGAAATTTAAGGGAATCTGGAATTCAACTAGTTCAATTCTTCACTGTGCAACCAAAGAAGCCGAGGTCCAAAGAAGTGACAATCTGTTGTTTCAGTGATGGTTAGGGATGGCTAACTTTCAAAATAAAAAATGTAAATTCACTAATTTGAATTGTCAAAATAATTACGAGTACATCAAGTATTATATCATCTAGATTTGATCAAGTATCCATTCTGAAACAATTTAATCTTTTGCTGGGTCCTTCTACTCACACAGCAGAGGCAGCTGCCTAGAGATGAGGCAGAAGGTTTGGAAGGGATTAAGAAGTTGTTCTTGAGTTTTCTTTGTAATTTCAAATCCTTTAAATCACAGAGACCATGGGATATTTTAGTCACTTTCCTCAAGAACATCAAAGGGAAAAAGGAAAGAAATGAAAGGAAATGAATGGAAAGCATTAATTACAGAGTTCAGTTTTCTAAATTCATTTTTGTGTTTTTTAACTATCCATAGCTATAAACACCCCTAAGACAATAAATGTTATGTAATAGGTAACACTTGGAGCTGCTGCAAATCAAGAAACAGTGTAAATCCCAATTGCATATTTTAAAAAAGTACAAATTCACTATGAGTGTCCTTAATACTAGAGGCAACTGTTATGTATCTATATGTCTATGTCTGTCTGTCTATCTGTCATCTACTTATTTTCCCACTCACATTTCAAAAGTATTATCTGGAAGGAAGAGCAAATATTATCTGCTGTGTTAAATAGAAAGGTCATTCATTAATCTGCATGTTTTTTGTGGTGGGGGTAACATATACTCAGCAAGCTAGCTAGAAATTTAAAACCTATAAATAGGCATTTGGAAATACAACATGTCTTCAGTATTCTTTTACCCTAATTTTTAAAGGCAGCCAAATTTTCTCATTTTTAAGATGGTGGAATTTACTTACATGAGAGAGAAAAGGAACAATCAACTGTCCTCAACCTTGTTCAGTCTTGAGCTCCTTGTCTATTACCATTTGCTTCTTCCAAGATACAACAGAGTAACATATCTCATTAAATGGCCACCTTCAGTAAGGTTATAGGTTTCATTAAGGTTAAACAAGGTGAAAATTGTATATAAATGAAACATTTAGAAATGCCTTGGAAACATTTAGAAACTTGGAAATGCCTTGTAGAAAAAAACATTCATTCAACAAATATTTGAGCACCTAGTACAGTGACTGCCAACCCTACCTCCACATTAACACCACCAGGGAAGATTTTAAACAATACCAACGATGCCCTGGTGGCACCCCAGGTTAACTAAACCAGTGTCTGTAGGAGGATAAGGCTCAGCAATCAGTATTGTTTTAACTCCCCAGGTAATTCTAATATGCTAGAAACTGCTCTACTCATTGGAGATGAATAAAGCATAGTTCTAGGGGCTCACAGACTAATATGGAAAGAAAATATATATGTAGAGCTTTGCACTATTATAGCACATATTATTGCACTATTTTGTTATTATTATTACACTATTGCACATATTATAAACATTTAAAGCTATTACTATGTTCTGGGAAGTATACATGCATACATTTCTAATACATAAACCCTACGAATTATTATGATCATCATTTTACAGATGTTGAAATTAAATTTGAAAAAGTTTAGTAAATTGAACAAGGTCACTTTATGTAAATTGGACAATGGTTGTTCAGTTTATGTTTCTCTGAGTTCAAAGTTTGGACTCTTTCCACGATGCCACACTGACTCTCTGGAGGCTTTTCAGAAGTAATAGTACTTGAGTGAACTCTAGGAATGAGGAGACTTGGGTACTTGGGCAAGAAGTACAGGGATTCCAGGATGTGCCAAGGGCACAGAGGCATTAAAGAGAATGACTTGTTTGGAAATTATGCATATTTCCCTGTAGTTACCTAGAGTGGTCACTAGTATTGCTTGGTGAAGGATGAGAGGCATAACTAAAAGTAAGCAAACATCATAGATGTTAGATTGTCTTATTTAAACATTAAAATGGTAAGGAAATGTAAAGTAAATTGATATTGACTTGGAGTGGATTCCCATTAGTTTTTCCAGTGAGTTCTTTTGTCCTGGGAATGTTACTCAGCCATTGTGAATAATTGTGCCCTGCTCTCTTCCCTGATTATGTCATTACATGATTCTTATGTGTACTTATCCGTTATTTCCTGACTTTGATGCACTGATGTCTCTTTATTGCTCAGTAGTGTTGTTGTGACAACCAGCCCTTCCCCAAGGTTTTCTAATCCAGAAGTGAGGAAGAAGGTCCCCTTCAGTTGACAGAGGCTGTGGGTTGTGAAGCCCAGGAGCTGCAGGCAGTCATTTTATGTTAAACGAAGGGCAAGAAAAAGACACCCACATTCATGGAAAAGCAGAGATGGGAACTGACAGAGTCCCTGATTTTCACTGTCCTTTATTTTTTTTTATTTTTATTAAAAAAATAATTTTTTAATGTTTATTTATTTTTGAGACAGAGAGAGAGAGAGAGAGAAAGAGAGAGAGTGAGAGTGGGGTAAGGACAGAGAGACAGAGAGGGAGGAAGACACAGAATCCAAAGCAGGCTCCAGGCTCTGAGCTGTCAGCACAGAGCCTGACACGGGGCTTGAACTCATGAACTGTGAGATCATGACCTGAGCCACAGTCAGGCGCCCAACCGACTGAGCCACCCAGGTGCCCCTTCACTGTCCTTTAGATCCATCTGTATTCCTAATTGTAATAATTAGGATGGCCTGTGTTTTTTGGTATAATTAACAGGTCCCAAACCTCAGTGGTTTAAGTTGACCATGAATTTATTTCTTGACCATGTTCATTTCTGTCTTGGATAAGTGGAGCACTTTGTTTTTTAGCGCAGGCATGTAGAGATCCAGCTTTGTGGAGCAGACCCATCTCAAATGTTGTTGCTCACCACACCAGAGGGAAATCACCTAGCTCTGAAAGATCTCTCACTAATAATTAAATGTTCAAGCCCAGAAATGTCACATATCACTTTTATTTGTAAGATCATTGATCAGGGGTAGTTATGTTGTACCACCTAATCACAAGGGGGCCATGAAGCACATGCCATATGTCCAGATTTGGGGAGAGCCAGAAAATAGCTGATCTAATAGCATTGATTGACTATCATATTAACCTTACCACAGATTGTTTTTTTCAATCTTTCACATTCCATGAGATGGGCTATTATTCTTCCTATAAATACCTTAAAAAATTTTTTTTAAATTATTATGTTTATTTATTTTGAGAGAGAGAGAAAGACAGAGTGTGAGTGGGGAAGGGGCAGAGAGAGACACACACACAGAATCTGAAGCAGGCTCCAGGCTCTGAGCTATCAACTCAGATCCTGACTCAGGGCTCGAAACCACAAGCCATGAGATCATGACCTGAGCCGAAGTCGGACATTTCACCGACTGAGTCAGCCAGGAACCCCCCTATAAAAACCCTTTCTAATTTTAATTTAGTATATTGATTTTTTTTTACTTTCATGAATTACTAAATGTCTATAAAGAAATGAAGCTAAAGAATTTTAAGAAAAGCAGGAGTCATCCTATTGTTTAGGCACTGATCACAAGAGGCAACCACATTCAAGCTTTTAAGGTGCTTCTTTCCTTTGTTATGTCAGTTACTTCTCTGCTAGCTGCCTTCACCCTGCCCCAAATGTGCTGATGTGTGAACTACTCTTATGAGCCAGGATTTTTCTTAGCTACAGATATTTCTAGCAACAAAGACGAAATGTATATTGTTGTCTTCTTTCCCACTTATATTATCTTTGAGAGTTTATTTAAAAAATTCTTTACTATTATTTTTCCTTTAAGACAAAGTCTTTACTATTATATTTATGGGATTTCAGAAGGAAACAGAAATGTGCTATGTATGTTTACATTCCTGATTTTTTGCTTTCCCTTAAGTACTAGTTGGGTTTCACTCAGTTGAGATTGAAGGAGTCCCTCAGAATGGAACTCTTTAACCTGCTGGTCTTCAAACTGTGCAGCAATAACACAGTTCTGTAGATTAAAATTTACTTGAAAGTGAATATTACAAAAATTGTTCCCAGGAATTGTGATATATTTTCTTGTTGCACTAGAAAAGCAAAACTTGAGGGGCACCTGGGTGGCTCAGGCAGTTAAGCATCTGACTCCTGATTTTGGCGCAGGTCATGATCTCACCATTTGGGAGACTGGACCTGCATGGGGCTCTGCAACATAAGTGTGGAGCCTTGTTGGGATTCTCCCTCTCCCTGTCTCTGCCCCTCCCCCACTTACATGCATGCACGTGCACACACATGTGTGTCCTTTTCTCTCTCTCAAAAAAAAAAACAAAAACAACTAAAGTTGAATTTATAGGTAGAAAATTTGGTTTGAAGAATCTCTGAAGTACTCTCGGATTATACTTATTTGTATTACATCATTTTATGAGATCCTTACCACATAACTCAAGAATTATAATACAAAAGGCAACTGGGACTCAACAGTGAAGAAATACAATTTTTAGTCTTGTCAGGTCATGGATTTTATGACACTGATTTATATTTCTCTAGGTTTCAGAAATCTTTCCAACTTTTAGCCCTCATTTCCTCCATTTTGTTTTGAAAATCCTTCTGAGGAGCTCTTATAGATCTTTTTTTTTTTTTCAATTAGTGTTAGAAGCTGCTTGAGAATCTTTCAAGAGCATATTAGAATGGCAGAGTATACACTCTGTATTGTATATATGGAAACTATTATTTAGAGTTTAACAGCTATTTGTGGATATTGCACAAATGATTAAGAGAAATGTTATCCTTTTATACTATTCACAGTGACTCAGAGGGAAAAAGCCTCCATAATTGACTATTTTTCCCAGTTTTCAGAGAAAATTTTATGGGACTAGGAATATAATTTTATATTTTACTTAGTAGCTTTGTTATGTTGATATGGTGTGTATTTCTTTTCTGCTTCTATTAGGAGACTTGAAGCACCTCAAATGTAAATATTTATTGTGTTGTAACACTTCTTTCTTAATAAATACTTACATCATCTTGCACTGAATTACACCTGCAACTGCACATACAACTTCTTAAAGTATTGAGATACTAGTGTCCTTAAAAGTTAAAACTAAATAAATTTGGATGACAAGAATTTCTTTGGTCATTAGACTAATCTTCCTACCCCTTCTTCCTCCAGGGCTTATGTTAGATGCTACTAACCTAGTACCTCATACTAAAGGAGTTAAGGAGATTTCTTAAGAATGATGGAACAACTTTTCTCTTTTTGTTGTCTGAATAAGGCTGAGATATTACAGAGGTGTTATAAGTTTCAGAGTAAGGAAATTGTATTTTAGGAAAAGTAAAGGTGGGCAGTGATATAACCAACATGCATTTCTTGTCTTACAAAATCTGCATTTATCTGTTATGAGTAGAGAACAGTTTTATGCGTGCTACTTTGGGTCCTTCTGTGATCATCTACAAAGAAATAGGTGTCATACTCTCATAGCACACACAGAAATAGTTTCCGTCTTATTTTTAAATTAAATTTAATTATTATTATTATTTTTATTTGGGGCGCCTGGGTGTCTCAGTCGGTTGAGCGTCCAACTTCGCTCAGGTCGTGATCTTGGAGTTGACGAGTTCGAGCCCTGCGTCAGGCTGTGCTTTGACAGCTCAGAGTCTGGAGCCTGCTTTGGATTCTGTGTGTGTCTCTCTCTGCCCCTCCCCTGCTCATGCTCGGTCTCTGTCTCAAAAATAAACATTAAAAAAAGACTAAAAAAAAATTTTTTTTATTTAAGTGTAATTAACATACAGTGTTATATTTAGCTTTAGGTATACAATGTAATGATTCAACAATTCTGTATGTTTCTCAGTTCTCATCAAAATAATTCTGTAATTACCTGTCTTTCCCCACCAACTTTCCCTCTGACAACCACCAGTCTGTTCTTTGTATTTAATAGTCTGTTAGCCTCTTTTATTCTTAGTTCCTTTTTTTTCTTATTTAAAAAAACATTTTTTTTAACATTTATTTATTTTTGAGACAGAGAGAGACAGAGCATGAACGGGGGAGGGTCAGAGAGAGGGAGACACAGAATCCAAAGCAGGCTCCAGGCCCTGAGCTGTCAGCACAGAGCCCAACGCGGGGCTCGAACTCAGGAACCACGAGATCATGACCTGAGCGGAAGTCGGATGCCCAACCGACTGAGCCACCCAGGCGCCCCTCATTTTTTTTCTTAAATTACATATATGAGTGAGATTATATGGTGTTTTTCTTTCTCTATCTGACTTGTTTCACTTAGAATTATATCCTGTAGGTCCTTCCATGTGTTGCAGATGGCAAGATTTCATTCTGTTTTGTGGCTGAATAATATTCCATTGTATATATATACACCACATCTTCTTTAGTCATTCATCTATCAAGGGACACCTGGGTTGCTTCCATAATTTTTCCATTGTAAATAATACTGCAATAAACATAAGAGTGCATATATCTTTTCAAATTAGTTTTTTCAATTTTCTTTGGATAAATACCCAGTAGTACCATTACTGGATTGTATGTAATCCTATATTTTATTTTATTTTATTTTTATTTTATTTTATTTATTTTTTTTAACGTTTATTTATTTTTGAGACAGAGAGAGACAGAGCATGAACAGGGGAGAGGCAGAGAGAGAGGGAGACACAGAATCTGAAACAGGCTCCAGGCTCTGAGCTGTCAGCAGAGAGCCCGACGCGGGGCTCGAACTCATGGACCATGAGATCATGACCTGGGCCGAAGGGGGACGCTTAACCGACCAAGCCATCCAGGCGCCCCTCCTATATTTTATTTTTTGAGGATACTTCACACTGTTTTCCACAGTGACTGCACAAATTTGCATTCCTACCAACAGTGCACAAGTGTTCCTTTTCCTTCACATCTTTGCTAACACTTGTGTTTTCTTGTGATTTTGATTTTAGCCATTCTGACAAGTGTAAAGTGATATCCCATTGTGGTTTTAATTTGCATATTCCTGATGATTAGTGATGTTGAGCATCTTTTCATGTGCCTGTTGGTCATCTGTATATCTTCTTTAAAAAAATGTCTGTTTAAGACCTCTGCCATTTTTTAGTTGGATTATTAGTGGTTTTTTTTTTTTTGGTATTGAGTTGTATTGGTTCCTTATATATTTTGGATATTAACCCTTTATTGGATATATCATTTGCAAATATCTTTTCCTGTTCACTATGTTGCCTTTTTGTTTTATTGATGGTTTCCTTCACTGAGCAAAAGTTTTTTTATTTTGGTGTAGTCCCAATAGTTTAATTTTGCTTTTGTTTCCCTTATCAGAGGAGACATATCTAGAAAAATGTTTCTATGACCAATGTCAAAGAAATTACTGCCTATGTTTTCTCCTAGGAATTTAATGGTTTCAATTCTTTCATTTAGGTCTTTAATCCATTTTGAGTTTACTTTTGTCTATGGTGTAAGACAGTGGTCCAGTTTTATTCTTTTGCATGTTGCTGTCCAGTTTTCTCAACACTATTTGTTGAAGAGACTGTCTTCCTCATTGCATATTCTTGCCTCCTTTATCAAAGATTAATTAATTATATAATCTTGGGTTTATTTCTAGGTTTTCTATTCTGTTCCATTGAGGCATGTCTATTTTTGTGCCAGTATCATACTGTTTTGATTACTTCAACTTTGTAGTCTATCTTGAAGTTTGGGATTGTGATACCTCCAGCTTTGTTCTTCTTTTTTAAGACTATTTTGGCTATTTTGGATCTTTTGTGGTTCAATAAAAATTTTAGGATTATTTGTTCTAGTTCCATGAAATATGCTGTTGGTAGTTTGATAAGGAATGCATTCAATCTGTAGATGGCTTTGGGTAGTGTGGACATTTTAACAATATTTGTTCTTCTGATCCATAAGAATGGAATGTCTTTTCATTGTTTTGTGTCATCTTTTATTTCTTTCATAAATGTTTAGTAGTTTTCAGAGTACAGGTCTTATATCTCCTTGGTTAAGTTTATTCCTAGGTATTTTGTTCTTTTTGATGCAATTGTAAATGGGATTGTTTTATTAATTTCTCTTTCTACTATTCATTATCAGTAATGCAACATATTTTTGTTAGTAATTTTGTATCCTGTGACTTTACTAAATTCACTTATCAGTGAATTTAGTAGATTTTTGGTGAAGTATTTAGGTTTTTCTCTATGTAGTATTGCTTCTTCCTTACCAGTTTCGATGCCTTTTATTTCATTTTCTTACCTGATTGCTGTGGCCAGGAGTTCTGGTACTATGTTGAATAAAAGTGGTGAGTGGACATTGTTGTCTGGTTTGTGATCTTAATGGAAAAGGTCTCAGTTTTTCACCATTGAATATGATGTTAGCTGTATGTTTTCATGTATAGCCTTTATTATGTTGAGGTACATTTTTTCTAAATCTATTTTGTTGAGAGTTTTTATTATGAATGTTGTATTTTTTCAAATGCTTTTCCTGCATCTACTGAGATGATCATATAGTTTTTGTTCTTTCTCTTGTTAATGTGATGCATCATGTTATTGATTTGCAAACACTGAACCACCTTTGCATCCTTGGAATAAATCCTGCTTGATTTTGTGAATAATTTTTTAATGCAATGTTGGATTCAGTTTGCTAATACTTTGTGGAGGATTTTTGCATCTTTGTTCATCAGAGATATTGGCCTGTAGTTTTTTTTTTTTTTTTTTTTTTTTTGTAGTTTCTTTATCTGGTTTTGGTATCTAGACAATGCTGTCCTCATAGAATGAATTTGGATGCTTTCTTTCCTCTTCTATTTTTTGGAATAGTTTGAGGAGAGTAGATATTAACTCTTCATTAAATGTTTAGTAGAATTTGCTTAAGAAGCCATCTGGCCCTGGACTTTTGTTTGTTGAGAGTTTTTTGATTACTGATTCAATTTCTCTCCCCATTATTGGTCTTTTTACATTTTCTATTTTGTCCTGATATAGTTTTGGAAGGTTATATGTTTCTAAGAATTTATCCACTTCTTCTTGGTTGTCCAATTTATTGGCATATAATTTTCATAATATTCTCTCATAATCCTTTGTATTTTTGTAGTGTTAGTTGTTATTTCTCCTCCTTAATTTGTGATTTTATGTATTGGAGTCTTCTCTTTTTTTTTTTTTTTTCTTTTTTTATTTATGAGTCTGGCAAATGGTTGATGGTTCCCTTTTTAAATAAAGGTCTTTGGGTTTGTAGATAGAAAAGGAAAAATAAAAAGTATCCATTCTCTTTTCCCTCTGGCATTCAAATTAAGACACTCTAATGGCTGGAGTTTGGTTCTCTTTTAGTATATGGTTGGTGTCAGGTGTTATTTGCCTTCTCTTAGACCATGACCTGACTTCTGTTACAACACCGTCCCAAAGTCACCATTTGCTTTCAGTAGTTCGTTTGCTGGGTAAATTATGAAGATTCAAGTTGGAGCTCAGAATATCAGATGAACAAGCAGATGGGCACCATAGCAAGCCCACATTTTCAGAAACCCAGACACATTTTAGAGTTCTTCCCACACACTCATGTCCGCCAGAAGTAGGCCTTTCCTTCACCGTTCCATGTTCCCAAATATTCTAAGTCAGAATTAGTTGCTTTTTTCCCTTGTTGATTTATATATTATTAATAAGCCAATTACTAATTAGGGAAGTGGAAAACTATTCAATATGGGCTCCGTTGCTTTAGCTTACTTAGTGTAACAAATTTACTAATAGTTGAGATCAGCATAATTTTATGGCCAGGTCTTTGACTAGTTTAAGTTATTTACGGTTTTTAAATTTATTCAACAAATATTTATTGAAGTCTGTCAATAAATATTTTTCAGTTCTGGGAATAGAGCTCTGAATTATAGTTATAACCTGACTCTAAACTGGAGGTACACTGTAGGTGGGAGAGACTATAAATGAAAGAATATGTAGTATGTTGGAGTTGAAAAATACTAAGAATAGAAACAGAGCAGGACAATGGGATCAAATAATGATTCCATGTATGATCTGAAAGGCCCCTTTGATAACTTGTCATTTGAACTGAAACCTAAATGAAGTGAATCAAAAAGTTGCATAGATATGTAGGGCAAAATATTTCCAACCATAGTAACAGAAAGTGCAAAGACACTGAGGTGGTTGTCATAGTAGAAATACAGCACAGAGGCCAGTGTGGCTAAAATGGATATAGGGAAGGTATATGTTATTGATGAGAATAGGGAGAAGTAAGGTGGCTAGAGAGGAGATATAAGCATGTAGGCCAGGATAAAGCTTTAGATTTTATTTTGGTCCTTTAAATGAGAGAGGTTTGGAGGCCTTTGGATTTGAAAGTGTGTGGACATCAATGTGATTTATAAGAAAAAAGATTGATGAGAATGGGTTCAAAGGAGAAAGGGATGAAACTGAATAAAGAAAATGAGTATAGACAATGCTTTGGAGAAGTTTTGCTCTGTAGGGGAGCAGAAAATGTTGATAGGAGAGCATAAGGGTTTGTTTGTTTGTTTAGCTTGAAATGTTTAATTTTAAGGTGGGGTTATATTACAACACTTTTATATGCTGAGCAAATAAGAGTAGGAGGATATATTGTCATTCCAAGGATCAGTAATTTCTGGAGCTAGGTTCTAAAGTAGGCAAAATGGGATGGAATTCACTGACCCAAGTAGAGCGATTTATTTTAAGAGCTAGGAGAGTGTATCCCTTGTAACAAAAAGACAGACTATATGAACATAGATGCAGGAGGGTTAATAAATGTGGTAGTTGGACAAATTTGTTGGTTCTTAGATACCTGAATATATAACTAAAAATGTTTTCTAGCTTTTCTAATTGTTCACAATAAGACGGTTGGTACATAGTCCACCATTGTTATAAGTTCCATGTATACTTTTTAAAGCATACAAGACAGTAAGAAATTATGGAGTTGAAATCTAGAAGAGATATGAGCCTAGTAAACTGAGATTTTCCCTATGGGGTGTCTTCCAATTCCAAAAGACATAGCCAAGGGGGCTGAAATGATTAATAGAGTGTTTGACAATTTCATGAGACTATGGGTTAAGGGGAGATGGAATGGGAGCTTTAATAACTATCCCTGACCAAATCTTCCTTTTGGGTTGGGACTCTGAGAAACTACGCACAATTAGAAAAGGTAATTAATAAGAGAGCTCACGGACGGATTTAAGACCAGTGTCAAATCACCTCCATTTCAATCTCTATTATTATATTAGATGTTCTGGGATTGCCATCTCTAAGAATCAAATGTAAATTCTTTATAGAGGTAGATAATATCCTATTAGGCCTTACATTATTTCCACAATGTCATATAAAATGTCTGACACTCAACCAAAACATCCAGGCCCATGAAGAGACCATAGAAATGGGGTAAAGGCAAAGGACAATACACAATAGGAAAAGATTCAGAAAGGATCCATGTCACTGTGTTATCATAGTTAGACTTTTAAAAAAATGCCAAATACATTCATTGGAATAAAAAAAATTTGAGAACTCTTGCAGAGGACAGCAAATAGTAAAGATGGGGAAAAAAAGGAAAATTCTAGAATTGTAAGTTTATTTCTTGAAATTCAGAATTTAATTGGTTATTTTAATGACAGTAGAGAGAGGATTAGTGAAATAAGTGATAAGTCAAAAGAAATTTTCAGACTGAGCCATGGAGAGACAAAGGGATGAAATATACAGAAAAATTATAAGAGATCTAGGAAATATTATGAGTGGAACCCCAGAAAGAGTTGAGAAAGTTTAAGCAATATTTGAAAAGTTGGTGGCTGGGAATTTTCAAATATGATGAAGAACATCAAACTACAAGTTTATATAGGCCTACAAACCCTGGTTGAAAAAGTAAAAAGAAAACTACATCCAAAGATATCACAGTTAGGGGCAGCTGAGTGGCTCAGTCAGTTAAATGACTGACTCTTGATTTCAGCTCAGGTCATGATCTCAAAGTTTGTGGGATTAAGTCCTGCATGGGGCTCTATACTGACAGCACAGAGCCTGCTTGGGATTTTCTCTCTCCCTCTCTCTCTGCCCCTCCCTAGCTTGCACTCTCTCTCTCAAAATAAATGATTAAACTTAAAAAAAATCACAGTTAACTTACAAAAGAAAGAAAGAGACAAAGAAAGAAGAAAAGAAAAATATTAAAATAGAGGGAAACAGAACTGAGAGCTGTCTTCTCAAAAGAATAATGGAAGCCAGTTGACAATTGAATCATATCTTCAAACTGCTGAGAGACAATCACTGCCAAGCTTGAATGCTATACTTGGTCAAAACAATCTTCAAAATGATGGTGAAATAAATATATTTTGGACAAACAAAACCAGAGAAGCCATAAATAGCAGATAGTCCTCCAAGGTGCTGTGAATAAGACATATGTCAGTAAATCTAAGTTCAAAATGACCATATAAATAAAATCATAATGTCTTTTAAAGTTTTAACTATATATAGAATTATAATAAGTTGCAATAGGTAGAAAGAGAGAGTAAATAGAGTTAAAGAGTCCTAAGTCTCATACATTGGGAAGAGATACAAATATCAATTTATATTAGGCTGAATAAATCAAGGATGCATTTTACATAATCTTAAAGATAATAGATAAAGGATGAGTATAACTCCTGTGATAATGGGGCAGGGATAACAATAATCACAAAAGAAGTAAGGAAAAGAAAAAAATTAGATGAAACAAATACAAAACAAATAGGAAGATACTAGGTTTAGAAACCTAAGGGAACTATACTAAGTGTAAATTGAAAAAAAAATATTGCCAGACAGGGTAATAAAACCAAGTCCAAAAATATGCTAGTTAGAAGAAATATTTAAAATATATGCATATAAAAAGGTTGAAAGTAAAAGGATAGAAAAGATATAGCAGGCAAATATTAGCCAAGGAAAATTTTTTAAGCTATTTTATTTTTTTAATAATAGACCAAATGTATTTAAAGCCAAAAACACATTATCAACAATATGGTAGGACTCTGTGTAATGCCAAAAGGTTCAGTTCTAAATTTTAATATACTTAATAATGTAACCTCAAGATATATAAAACAAAGAAATACTGCAATCATGGTAGGGCATTTTAATAAGCCTCTCATCATTTGATAGAATAAGCAAACCAGAAAATGAGTAAGGGTAGAGAATATTTGAACAAAACAATGAACAAAAGTGACATTATAGAAGATTGATTCTAACAACTATAGTATACAAGGAAAACCTACCAAAATTGACTGATGAGTCATAAAGTCTCAACAAAAGATTGAAAACATACAGAATATATATTCTTTGATCACAGTGGAATTAGTCTAGAAACCAGTCATTTAGAGGTTACTGGAAAATATCCATATACCTAAGAATTTAAAAAAGCAATAATATATTTCTAATAATTCATGGATCCATGGTAATTAAAAAATACTTTGAACTCAATGATAAAAATCAAACATCAAAACTTGTGGATAAAGCTAAAGCAGTGCTTAAAAGTAAACATGTTAGAAAAGGAGCAAGACTGAAAATCAATGATCTAACTACATCAAAAACGTTAGAGAGAGACTGGAGGATAAGTATAGCCACCTGAATCCAAATCTCCTTATATATGTTCTCACCAAATCATAAGGTCAACAAATAAAACCTCACATGAGCCACACTTTCAGCATTACCAGGAGGCAGAGACTACCATGAGCTCTAATTTCCTGTAAGCAGAGACATAAACACCAAATTCCACCAGAGTTGGCATCATTGCTACAAACCCATGTCTGTGTAGATCGGGGAAAGGACACTTGGGCACTGCAAATAAGAGGAGAGAAGGACAGAGGACATGGAAGAAGCATGGATAAAATCACCCCTGGGATGAGAAAGTCCAACACTTAAGGTCAAATACACAACAAAGATCTGGAACTTGGTAATTCACAGCATAAGCTATGGGGGGACAGGCTTGAAAATGAGCGTAGGTGACAGCCCCAAAGAAACATTGCTTCTGGGGTAATGAGATACATAGGAAAGGTGTGGCAGCCTTTGAATAAGTGGCAGGGAGCGAGAAGAAAGAAATAGAGGGTGGAAATTAAGGGAGTATTATCCACATGAGTCCTTCTTGAGGAATCTAATGGATGTGTTTCCTCCAACCTAGAGATAACCAGGGAATCTTCACTAAGATGACTGTTAGTGACCATTTATTATATTTCATTGTAGAGTTAAGACTGAAAGGGTGGGGCTGGGGTTGGAAAAATAGTGTGTAAACCCCAATGTTTAAAAATTTTTTTAATGTTTATTTATTTTTGGGAGAGAGAGAGAGAGAGAGAGAGAGAGAGCGAGCGCGCCCGCGCATGTGCACATGCACACAAGCAAGTGGGGGAGGGGTGGAGAGCTAGAGGGACACAGAATCTGAAGCAGGCTCTAGGCTCTGAGCTATCAGTACAGAGCCTGTTGCGGGGCTCAGACCCACCAAGCATGAGATCATGACCTGAGCCGAATTTGGCTGCTTAAACAACTTAGCCACCCAGGCACCCCTGCACCCCAATATTTATAGCAGCACTAACAATAGCCAAATTGTGGAAAGAGCCCAAATGTCCATCAACTGACTAATGGATTAAGAAGATGTGGTATATGTGTGTGGTGTGTGTGTGTGTGTGTGTGTGTGTGTGTGGAAGATATTATACCACATTAGATATTGGGGGTGGGGGGATAGTTTGTTTTTTTTAATATTTACAATATTCCTTGGAAAAAGACCAAGTTCTGTTTGCACATTTGTTTATCATTTGTAAAAATTCTTTTTATACCATCTTATAGTATTTTAATCCTTTGTTTGGAAAATGGCAGAATTTGATAACTGCAAAATTATTAAATACTGTGATCCCTATGTTCATTGGTTAAGTCCTGTTAATTATGTTGTCTCACAACCAGAATTTTTTATTTGTAAGGTTTTGCCATATCATTATTGATCTCTCATAGCTTTGTAAAGTTTGAATTTAATCTTCTCCTAAGAGTAAGCATAATATAAGCACATCATTTCATGTCTCCAGAGAAAAAGTTGTTTAGCATGTGAACTTTAAGTATATGTAGCATACACTTGTAATAATAAACTTTACTTTTTTAAATAAATTTAATGGAAGTATTTTTCAAATGTAATTAGCTTTATCCTTTAAAGGAAATGTTTAGAATCTAATACAATATGATGATACTTATATATTACCCAATATGACAACTGGTAGTATTCCCCAAATCTATCTTTTAAAATTAACATTATCATTATTTGTGTTATGATTATTATTGTTTGATGAATGGAGTTTTGAGGCATATATAATTTTAAATGGTTTTGTGCATAAAAAATTTTAATGGTTGGGGCGCCTGGGTGGCGCAGTCGGTTGAGCGTCCGACTTCAGCCAGGTCACGATCTCGCGGTCCGGGAGTTCGAGCTCCGCGTCAGGCTCTGGGCTGATGGCTCGGAGCCTGGAGCCTGTTTCCGATTCTGTGTCTCCCTCTCTCTCTGCCCCTCCCCCGTTCATGTTCTGTCTCTCTCTGTCCCAAAAATAAATAAAAAATGTTGAAAAAAAATTAAAAAAAAATTTTAATGGTTTTATTGTTTTGGAGAACTTTTAATTTTATTTTATAAAAGTTTTAATAAAAAGTTTTAAAATTGTGGAAACATAACAAACATTAAATTTATCATGTTATCTATTTTTAAGTGTGCAGTTTAGTAGTGTTAAGTGTATTCAGCAAGATATCTCCAGGAGTTTTTGGAGTTTTTTAATGTCCTTACTATGAAATCAAAACCAGTATCAAAATATTGCATTTTAGTTATATAGGTATGTAGAGTAAACTTGTTATTGTCAGTTTATGCATTATTAGAAACCTGGATTTTTTTTCCCAATAGATTCATCTGCAGAAGTTGTTTTCCTATACAAAGGCAATTCTCGTTTTGTTTTTTTTTTTTTTTTGTTTGTTTGTTTTTTTTTTTGTCTCTATCATGAAATTAGGGCATAGGTTTGTTTTTTTTTTTCTTTTTTTTTCAATGTTTATTTATTTTTGGGACAGAGAGAGACAGAGCATGAACGGGCGAGGGGCAGAGAGAGAGGGAGACACAGAATCGGAAACAGGCTCCAGGCTCTGAGCCATCAGCCCAGAGCCCGACGCGGAGCTCGAACTTACGGACTGCGAGATCGTGACCTGGCTGAAGTCGGACGCTTAACCGACTGCGCCACCCAGGCGCCCCAAGGGCATAGGTTTTAAATCCAGCTTCTTTGAGATACTAGTTTTGGTTAACACCATTATGAAGTTCATAGTCATAGTTACAAATAAGCCCAATTCCTGGTGTACCACGGATGTATGAAATGCATGTGACTGAATGACCCCTCTGGGTGACCTATCTCAGGAAACTCATTATCCCACACCAATTGCCATGACAGAAGACACAAACTGGGCTGTAAAATAATAATAGTATTGGCAGCTTTCACAAATCAGGGTAAATGACTTTAGAGTTTTGACTTCAGACTTCTTCAACATGAACGAACCAGTAAAACAATTTAAAAATGAGTTCAGGGGCACCTGGGTGGCTCAGTCGGCACAAGTCATGGTCTCACGGTTGGTGAATTCAAGCCCCGCGTTGGGTTCTGTGCTGACAGAAGGCTCTGTGCTGACAGTTTAGAGCCTGGAGCCTGCTTCAGATTCTGTGTCTCCTTCTCTCTCTGCTCCTCCCACTCACACTCTGTCTCCCTCTCTCAAAAATAAATAAACATTAAAAGAAAGTTTTTAAAAAATGATTTCAGAAAATTTCAGCGATGCAGAAAATTATTTTACTCAAAAAATAAAATATTAGGAGAGATGAATAAATCTTGAACACCAAATATTCAAGACTCCAGAGACAGTTTGAACTGATTAGCCAAACTCAAGTGAAGACGTCAGGGATATTGGTTGCGTGGGTTATGCTGTCTCTCGCAGATGCAGGTCTGAAGATGGATGTGCAGGTTCACCCACGGGCACACTGTAGCTTTGGTGTCTTTCTGTGGCCCTCGTCTGAGTTCTTCCTCTTCCTTCTGGCGAAGTTACATTTCCCTGTGTCATTACTGAGGTCACATTCTTGTTCTTAGCTCTCTACCAAAGCACCAGAATCAGATGGGTCTGGGTGACTGGTCAAAACTACTGGACTTTCTCAGATCAGTCTCCTTTTCTGTAAAAATGGAGAAATAATGCCTACTTAATAGGTTTGTTGTTAGGATTAAATTAAACAATACACTGAACTCTGCTCTAGCTAATAGAAAATTCCACATTTTGACAACTTTGACAATGTTTATGCCTGGGAGGTAGGAGTCAGTGGGCAGAGCTGCTATGTTAAAATTACCAGTATGCTTTCTGATTTTGTTTGAGGGGCAAATTGTTCTTTTCTTTAGACACAATCTTTATTCACTTTTTGCTTCAAAAGATAGAAAAGCCATGATCCTATTCTGGAATGGAGACCTTTGGCATTGTGTGAGGGACTAAATTGCTCTACATAATAACATAGCATAAGATTTGGTCCTTCTTGTAACACTGATTTTTTCTGTTCTGTATTCTAACTGGCATATTATATTTATTGTGGCTGTTGGAGAAATAATCATCCCCTGCCTGTCCAACCAAGAAAATCCCTCACACTTCTGAGAAGCCTGGGTCTATGGAGAAGAGAGCATTGAAATACATACCCAATATGAGTTGATGGGTTCATTTCTCATCCCCACAGGCAGTCTGGGAGATGAGGGGATGGGAATTTACCACGGAACTCTTGGTGGTGGGGTAGCCAAAGACACCGAGGTATTCTAGTCATATCTAGCTCCCGGTATAATGCACATGTTAAGTTTTACTTTCTATTCAGTTATTCACAAGCTTTTGGGGTAAATGTTAACATTGTGCTAAGTGCCAAAGGCTCTAACTAGCTGTGCTTTGGGGAGGGGCTTGTGTCTGTGTTTCCATACTGAGAATTGGAAAGAGGCTAAGAGATGACTTCCTTAGGGATGTGGTTGCTAAGGTGACAAGTGACAATTAATACATATTTATAGAATATTTATAGAATTCTTTAGGGATTCCAGAGATATTGGAGTCCCTGAAGTCAAACAGGATGCACATTTGGATTATTGTTATTTGAGCATTAAGACAATGGAATGTCAGAGTACAGTATCTATTAGAGTAATTTGTACTTTAAAAAGGATTGAAAGATGGAAGGAATGGTTTACAGCAAAAGAATGGATCAAGAATGGTGAGATAACACTTATTGGTGATATTTTGGGAATATTCCATGCCTAGCATGCCCCATCCCACTCCCACCCTCCGCCACTGAAATTATACCACATAGGCCACTGATACTTATAAATTGGTTCCCCTTGGGGTGCCTGGCTGGCTCAGACAGTTAAGCATCAGACTCTTGAATTTGGCTTAGGTCATGATCTCATGGTTTGTGAGTTCTAGCCCCATCGGTCTCTGCACTGACAGTGCAGAGCTTGTTTGGGATTCTCTGTCTACCTTTCTCTCTGCCCCTCCCCACTCACTCTCTCTCAGAAATAAATAAATAAACATTAAAAAATAAGTTGGTTCATTTTTTGTTCCAATGATGAAGTTGACCTCAGAGCCTGGATCCCTCAATCCCTGAATCCTCCCATCTCTTTGAAGCCATTAAAGAGCTGGATCTGTATTTCTTGGCTCTATTCCTGAATCTAGTCAATGAAAGGAATAAAACATCTACTTGGCCATCATCCTGTGCTACTAGATAGAAAATTCATTTAGAATAAGAGTCTATCTTCCTTATCTCCCTCTATGTGTCATCTTCAAACTTGCCAATGCCTATTTTGGGGTTCTTATAAAATGTTGAGTAAGTGATGTGGGATGCAGAGAATGAGAATAATGCTGGTGATACTGAGATGCTACCAACAGGACCCACAGATCTCTTGAGAATCACTTTGTGAGGGATTGTGCAACCTTGGGCATGTCAGGATTTCAGTTATAGAAACAGGAAAAAAGTTGGGAACTCAAGAGGGATGTCCCTAACCTTTTCATTTGGTATCTCCCACCATTGGTATGTACAGTTGAGGGGTATTTCTGACTATGAGGCTCTGAGTGTTCACAGATGGCAAGGCGGATGGGATCTGAAGAATATGAAATGGACTGATTGTTGGGATGTCCAGAGTTTAGAACTGAGTTCCAGTGTCCTCTCATAATGTATGACATTTAAGAATCTATGTTTGGATTACGGCAGAAAAAGTTGATTTGCTTTCTGGTCTGAGGTGAATCCTGTTTCTTTGTTTCTGGATCTTTAAGTAATTTTTTTCTCTACATTAATGCTTGTCATAATGGGATTTTATGTAAAATGAGTTGTGGAGATATAAATGTTTGCTGGAAACAAAAAAATTTTTGATGTGTTCTAAAATGATATAAGTGCCTGATATTCCTGGAAGATCATTAGCTGAAGATTATTGCTACTGGTCAAACTTGTTTTCTATTTATAAAATGATATGAAGTCGTTCTATTGTTATGAGGAAAATTAGTATCATGCTCCTTTAGGGAATCTATGCCTTTTAAATGATAAGAGCCTATGACCTCTAAAAGTTATTACAGAGGAAAGAGAGATGGCCTGGAACAGAAGTGGTGGTCAGTGTACTTGAAATAAATCTTTTGTACATTTTCTAACTCCCAGGCCGATTAGGTAGCACTCATTATTAAGACTACAGAAAGGTAGGACTTAAAGTTTACCCTCTAAAACTTTTATCCAAGGGCTGATTTGATCATTTAGACATATTGAGAAATTTAATTTCAACATCTGGGAAGAGATGATTATCCCTTAAAACATTATTAGCTGTTCAAGCTTTAAGGCAGTAAGATAGACAGCCTATTTTATAACATCCAGAAGAATTCCAATTTTGGCTAGATTTTGGGTTGTTTGGCTGTTTACAATGTTTCCATGGTGAATTTCCAACACATTTCACACTTAATCTTAAAATTCAATGTTTTCTGCCACATCTTCCACCCACTATTTTTTTTCTTGCAGAAACTGTTTTGGGTGATACATAATAGCTAAATATATTCATATATATTCTGGCAGTTATGTTTACAAACAGATATAATTGCCTAGCAATATGGTTTGTTATTTCTGGGAAAAAATCTTACTAATTAGATATTGCTTTTAAAACCATAAAAATTTAAACACAGAAATCCTATCACTTTCCTTATTTTAATAATTATGAGTTTCCCTAATCTAATGCATGAGACTCATCATGATATTTATGCTAGTAAATATTGGAAAAAATATAAGACATATTCTTTAACACTAAATTATAGTAACAATAGCACACATTTAATTAGTATGCACTATGAGCTAAGCATTTTACAAACAGTATTTGATTTAATTCTTACAATAACTCTCTGGGGGTAGGTAATACCCTCATTCCAGATTTATAGATGAGGAGATTAAAGCCTGGTGAGGTTCAGTAAATTTCCCAAACTCACACAGCCAATAAGTGATGGAACTGGTATCAGAATAAGTTTGTTCCCAAATCCATCACTCTTAAGTTCTATGTGTTTTGTTATGTAGTTCTGTATATAGACAGAATTTCTTTGGTTTTTAAATTGTCTGGGGGTACCTTGGTGGTTCCGTCAGTTAAACGTCAAGTCTTGATTTTGGTTCAGGTCATGATCTCATGGTTTGAGATTGAGCCCTGAGTCAGGCTCTGTAAGGACAGCGTGGAGCCTGTTTGGGATACTTTTTCTCCCTCTCTATCTGCCCTCCCCACCCCCTCACATGTTCTCTCTCTGTCTCTCTCTGGAAAAAAAAAAGGTTTGGAATCTATGTGTTACAATATAAACCAGTTGTGGGTGAGAATGGACTTTTGTAATCAGATTGGTGTTACATGTGGATTCACTGTGGCAGGTCATAGCCACTTGAGCAGCTAAGACCTTCCCTGCCTACCTCCCTGGCTCCTAGACCCTTGATTGCAGTGACCTGTTTTGCTTGCAGGCAGAGATGGCACCCTAAAAGACTCTCTCTTGCTATTCTTTTGAGATATATTTTTCTTATTCAAGAATTAGTTCCTCTTATATTTCCTCTTTCAATTGAGCATTTTCCTTTATTGTACTGTGGCAAAACCCAACGACTGTAGTAAGAGCACTAACCAAACAATTCATGGAAATCTTAAATTTCAGCTAGTATAAACAAGGTCAGATAGTCTCAGAAGACCACCAAGAGGGAAATTTTGCACAGGAGAACTCTCCCCTGACATTTCTGCTTCAGTCTAGAATAAGGTAGAAGAGCACTGGTCTAGGAATTAGGAGATGTAATTTTTCGTACCAAGTCTGTCGTTAAATTCTCATGGGACTCCAGAGAAATGATTTAATCACTTTGGATACCAGTTTCCTCATTTGTAAAACAGAGATAGCACTGATTGCCTAACTTCACAGAGTTATGATGAAGATTAAATATGGTAAAGTATTTTGAAAAATGTAAGTTTCCACGCAAAGAAAAAGTAGAAGTATGTTTCCATGCAGTACGTTGATAACAAGCACAGTGATGTAAACTTGTAGAAAATGGAATCAATGTCTGGGAGCTGCACATTTGGGCATCCTTTCTTTGCAACAAGACTCTGATGACTGCAGGAAATTAGATGGAGGACAGGTTCCAGGGGAAATTTGTACTTTTCTCTCTGATCTGTAGCAGGACATTTCATTTATAGGTTTCAGCTCAGTTGACTAACAGGCCTTACTGCAATGGTACTGCTTCCAGGATAAAAGGAAAAGATACCTGCCATGCTTCCAAGTGGAAAGTATGAGGCTTAGGATAATTAAATGACAGGGTAAGAAGGAAGTTCCAAAGAGCAACACTTGTGTTTTATTGGGTCCCTCTGGTTTGGGGTAAGCTATTTGTGGTAAGCAGAGTTTTAAGATGCTTCCCCACCTTGTGATTTCCTCTCCTAATCTCTGGAACTGTGAATATAACAAGCTATTATGCCCATGATTATGTATGTACTTAATGTTGCTAATCAGTTGACCTTCAGTTAATCTAAAGGGAATCTATCTGGGTAGGCCTAATTTAATCACAGGAGCCTTTATAAGCAGAGACTTTTCTCTGGTTGGTAGCACAAGAGGAAGTCAGTGAGATTCCAAGGCTGAGGTGGATTCAACATGCTTGCTACCTTAGAAGATGGAGAGAGCTACTTGGCAAGGATGTGGGTGGCCTCTAGGAGCTGAAAACAGACCCTCATTCACATCCAGCAGAAAACTTCTATTTCAGTCTTACAACTGCAAGGAACTGAATTCTGCAGACAACTTGAACACATTTAGGAGTGAATTTTCCCCAGAGCTGCCTGGCCAGTAACTTAATTTTGGCCTTGTGAGACCCTAAGCAGAGAATATAGTCCAGCTTGCCTAGACTGACCTATAGAACTATGAGCTAACAAGCAGATGCCATAATTTGTTATGCAAGAATAGAAAAAATACACTATTGCTTTTATATATGTTTCTACATTCCATTTTTTTTCTGTTTTGATTCTTTTGGTTCTGCTACTGGAAACTGTCTTCTTTACACCTATGGTTACAATTTCTTTTTCTATTGACTTCATCTGTCATAAATACATCTGACTTGACTATGGATAAGAAATACTCATGCATTCTCTCACTCAACAATAATTATTAGGTGTCTATTATGTTCATGGGATAGTCTTGATATTAGAGATAGAGTAATAAAACCTATATGGTTTTTATTCTCATTGGAGCTTGCATCCTGGTAGATAAAACAGGTAATAAATAAATATAAACTATAATATCAGATATTTGTGAAGTGTAAGAAAGTGTGCTTGAAGAGGTAACTATTATAATGAATTTATATTTTTCTGGGAAGTTATTGGAGGGTGTTGAGGAGAGTGACTAGATCAGATTTTTATTGTCAAAAGATCATTTTGGCTGCTCTGTGTATAATACACCAAATCAGGAGGTGGGGAGTGTGAAGGTAGGACAGAGGAGAAAAGGAGAAGCAGATAGAAGTTAAAAGGTTGAAAGACACAGGTCCAGAGGAGACATGATGGTGGCTGGTACCACGTGGGGATGGTAGAGATGATGGGAAGTGATTAAATTTGGAATATCTGTGAAGGCATATGAGGGTTAAGCAGAAAACAAGTCTTGAGTTCTTGAGTGCCAGTGACTGAGAGGTGATCCATGAGTAATCTTGATGCCTTCATTCCCCATTGATCAAGTACTAACAGCTGCATTCCGTCTGGCATTCAGGAAATTCCAATTTTGATTTGGCATTTCACATATAATCTTATTTTCTCCTTAAAATAGCCATATGAAGTAGGTATCTTTAACTCCACCAAAAATTATTATATATTAGGGACCCTTAGAGTTGTTTGAGAAGAGAGAACTGTGTGTGTGTGTGTGTGTGTGTGTGTGTGTGTGTGTGTATACTAGCAGTTTGATATTGGCTCCTGTCTGTATGTTCTATTCTATTTGCTCTTTCTTTCAAAGGTTTTGATGATTTGTTTTGTTTTGGCATGTGGTTCTTTTTTTTTTTTAATTTTTAAATGTTTTTATTTATTTTTGAGAAAGAGAGAGAGAGAGAGAGAATGAGATGAGAATCTGAAGTAGGCTCCAGGCTTGGAGCTGTCAGCACAGAGCCCCATGCGGGGCTTGAACTCACAAATCGTGAGACCATGACCAGTCGAAAGCTCGACCAACTGAGCCACCAGGTGCCCCAGCATTTGGTTCTTGATCATAGGTCCTGGCATCAGAGGCCAGGACCTAATCAAGGGTGGAAATTTGTAGTTAAGTCTGGGGATTCTGGAATGGAATTTTTACTTTTAGAACTTTCTTTTGTATTTAAAACATTGAATTATGTCCCAGAGAAGGTATGGTCCCACTTTCCCTAACCACCAGTGTCTTTTCATTGTGCCATCAGAAATGAAGAGCATCCTAAGAAATTATTCTAAATGAGAGAGTCAGAACACAGTTTCTGTAGGATCATTAGTTGAAAGCAGAATGCCATTTTAGGTTTCCGTTTCTGACATTTGGTTTTGAAAGATCTGTAACACATGCAAGCAAAAGAATGCCTGACTGTCTAAAATGATCTGTTATCACTTCTGTACAATTCTTTCAAAATCTACTTGTTTAATAAAGAAAACTAAACCTGAAAATATAGTGCTGATCCATTGGCATGCATTTAGGATATGAAGAGGGTAATTTCTATTTATTGAACAATTATTTTGAGTGTCTACTATGGACTAGCCACTGTGCCAGAAACTGAAACTACAAAAATAAGTCAAAGGGGCCCAGTTCTGACCCTCATGGAGCTTATAAGCCATCATTAATCAAGTGCCCATGCAAATAAGTTTATAGTTGCAAACTGAGAAATACTGTGAAGGGAAAAACAATACAAATGTGACTTTCATATCGAGTATGAATAAGATCTTGCTGTATGAATGTTTATATCCTGAGAAAATTTGGAGAAAGAAATGAATTTTAAAAAACCTGAATATTCATAAACTTCTGGCTAGGGGCTATTAATTTTGAAGCTTCATTTTAAATCAAATAAAAAATTTTATTTCTCCATTAACAAAGCACAGCTTTAGTGTTTGACCTTTTTTCTATGTGTTGCTGCTGTCACACTGAGCTAGCTGTCACGTGGCATTTCTTTATTTAACCTTGGCATTTTTATGTCTTCATTCATCCATTCATTTGTCCATTATTCTTTCAAGAAAGATTCTGTTATCTTTTCTGAAAAATTGCTAGCCTTTGGGTAAGTCTTAAAATTATATGATGAGAATAAAAATGGCAGTTGTCATTAATTACATTCCTGTTCTGTGCCATACATATACATATACATATATATTTAAAATCTTATTTAATTCTTTTAGTAATCTTTATATGTAGATATCAGCCTTATTTAGTATGAAGAAACAAGGCCAAAAGACATTAGTAAATTACTCAAGGCTATGTAAATGGTAGTTATCTAGAATTCAAATTAGGTCAATCTAGTTCTAAAATCTGCATCTTTTCATTGGGCTGTGTTAGCAAGGACAATAATATGTGCACAACAGTTATGTTACAAGGTGGTATATAATGAGTGCCGCACTCCCACATTAATATTATAAGTGGGGGCTGAAGTTGTTGCTGAAGTGACTATGTTGGTTACCTATGTCTCCTTTTATCAGTTCTCTGAATCTTCCACATTCTTTGCAGGCCTCTTTACCCAGTACTATCTTTTCTTTCTCCTCTGTGTAAAAACTGGTGAGTGATTATAAATCAAGTAGAAAAAGATACTGCTGTCTTTTGAAGTGTTCTCTGCTTAAAAGTTATTGTAAGTGTAAGAGACAGGTTTGCGGCATAAAGTACCTTTCATTCCAGTTCTCTTAAAAGATACTTTAATTGTGATTCAAGGCTGATTTAGTGTATCAAATAGGTATGCAATGTCATTTTCTTGTTTTTAGCAGTAATGACATATTTGATGACACCACTCTCAATTTCACTGTTGATTTAGGAGGCTCATGAAGACCCATCTGGCAGCATCTTGTCAGCTAGTGCCAGCTGGTGAGGCAAATGGTGATGGGGGCTCCAACTGTGTCTTCCCAGCCTGGCATCAAATTTGGATCACTTTTTGGTGTATACCATGCAAATGTGCACACACAAGTAGTCTGTAATTATAGGCACATTAATTCAACTGCTATGACTACAGTGGAGGGAAAAGAATGGAGAAGAACTATTAAAAAAAATCTCTTAATCTCAACAAATTTTTAAACCAAAGTTGACAATAATAAAGTTATTGTCAACACTTCTCCTACTTCCTTGTGATTGTACCTGGATTTCTTCTCTTTCTCCAGGGGTCCATGGTTTCCTGCATAATGCATATGTTTTCCAAGACATAAAATGAGCATTGGATGT
Organism: Puma concolor; assembly: GCF_028749965.1. Classification (NCBI taxonomy): domain Eukaryota; kingdom Metazoa; phylum Chordata; class Mammalia; order Carnivora; family Felidae; genus Puma; species Puma concolor. The sequence goes on along the minus strand of NC_141678.1, from coordinate 42,889,641 downwards.
TTTAATCAGAATCTGTCTTCACATTTGATCTTGGGCAAGTCACTTACATTCTAAGACCATCAGTTCCCTCATTGGAAAATGAGGGATAACATGATATGCCCTACTTACTTTTCAGTTTTAAAAAGAGAAGTTAGTATACACAAAGAGTGCTTGTGATTGATAACCCCCATACTAGTATTAGTAATCTTTCTGCTGCTAACCTGTTAATTGCCAGGAAATATGGAAATTGACCACATACGTAGATGAGTAACATTTTAATTGTAGAAATTATTTGAATGACAGTTAAGAATCTTATAAGACTTTATCCTGGCAAATACTTTAGGATTCCTGTGTGTCACTTTCCTTATGGCAATTGAGAATCATACCTGGCTTAATTACTTCATTAGGTAATCAAAGAAAATAGGGATTAATGCCATTTCATCCTTTTTTTCAGTATATTCTTGATTGACTAGAAATGAGATGAGATATGGGGAAAAGATGTTTATCAGGACTGACCTCCACTCATGTATAAATTTTTCTGCTAGGGGCGCCTGGGTGGCGCAGTCGGTTTAGCGTCCGACTTCAACCAGGTCACGATCTCGCGGTCCGGGAGTTCGAGCCCCGCGTCAGGCTCTGGGCTGATGGCTCAGAGTCTGGAGCCTGCTTCCAATTCTGTGTCTCCCTCTCTCTCTGCCCCTCCCCTGTTCATGCTCTGTCTCTCTCTGTCCCGAAAATAAATAAACGTTGAAAAAAAAATTAAAAAATAAATAAATAAATACATTTTTCTGCTAAATCTGCTAAATAAACTAACTTAGCTTTCTGAAGAATGTTAATTTTTGCATATTTCTTGTTTGGGCCATCATATCTTTCTTAGTTTTCTGATTTCAATACAATTGTTAGTGAAAGTGCTTTCTCTGTAGGTTTTATGAGGAAATAGCTACCTACTTTTCCTTTGTAATAAGGAATAATAACAACAATAATAAAAATCTCTTAAGAGTTCAACTCTGGCAGGCATATGCAAAGCATTTTATGTATATTATCTCAGTCCTCACAACAAAATTGTAATGTAGGCATTCTTATTCCATTATTAGGGCCGTGATTTAGAGATGAAGTATTCAAGACTTAGAGATATTTCAGTAAATTTACTTGATGTCACATGACCAGAAAGAAAGTGATCTGTCTTCCCTTATAGGTTAAGGACTTTTTTCCCCTTGTTGCTTTAGTAATTCTTTCCTTTTCTGTGTATTTTGTGATTTTGAGAATGATATGCCTTGGTGATAGTCAGTTTTTGTTGAATCTAATGGGAGTTCTCTGTGCTTCTTGGATTTTGATGTCTGTGTTCTTCCCCAGATTAGGAAAGTTTTCCACTATACTTTGCTCACATAAATCTTCTGCCCCCCTTTTTTCTCTCTTCATCTTCTGGGACTCCTATCCTTGCTGCTGTGGCATCCATTCGAAATTGGACCTCGGTTATAGCATTTGTAATTTTTTCCTGACTAGATTTTACTCCTTTTATCTCTGCAGAAAGGGGTTCGTTGGTGTCTTGTGTGCTTTTTTCAATCCCAGCTAGTATTTTTATTATCGTAGTTCTAAATTCTAGTTCAAACACCTTACTTATATCCGTGTTGATTAAGCCTCTGTCATTTCTTTCTGTTCTTTCTTTTGGGGTGAATTTCTTCATTTTGCCACTGGGAGGAAGAAAAAACTTAATAATATCAAAAATAAAAATAAAAATTAAATTAAAACAAAACAAAAAATTGGATAAAGAAATCTAGATTCTAGGTGTATTTTGGTCTGCTTGTTGAAAGAAGCTTGATAGAATAGAGGAAAAAGGGAAATGAAAGAAAAAAAAGGTAAGAAAAAGTTTAAAAATTAAAAACATTTATATAATAATACAGAATAAAATAAAATAAAGAAAATGGAATAGAATAAAACATCTAAAAGAATAAAAAATAAAGTGAAAAAATAAAATTTTGTTTCTGTATCCAAGAAAGAGAAAGAAACAAGAAAACAATTTAAGCAAAAACAGAAGCAAAAACAAGCAAACAAAAACCAAACAGATAAATGAACCAGCAAACAAAGTGAAACCTGAATAAAGTTGCACCCATTTTCCCCTAGAACTCAAACTATGAAGCAGTCTATATTCTATACACTAAGCAGGTGGAGGGACTTGTGCTGGTCTTCTGGGGGATGTGCTTGGTAGGCACAGTTGCATGGGTTTGGTGTAATAGCTCCATCTTCCACTAGGTGGCGCTGCTTAACTTACTGGGGTTGATCAGTGTGCATGGGTGCATGCACGTGGGTGGGAAAGTGTTCACCCAACTCCCTAGTCTCTGGCCAGAAACTTTCTTCTTTCACTGACCTGCAATCAAGGACCTCTCCTTTGTCTCAGGCCTCTATCCACTCCCTGCCTCTACCCTGTCTGTGTCCAAGCTGTCCTCCAGCTAGGCGGCACCTTCCTCCAGAGTTTTCTCTTAGATGGGGCTGTGTTTCAAAACCCCACACTTCAGAGACCCTTGCGGTTTGGCTCCGAGCTTACTCTCTGGGGGAGGGTCTTGCTGAGTAATGGCCAGGTGCTGGTTTGCCCCAGAAAACATTTATGCGATCACGCATTGGCAGAGGTTCAGAGATTATGGCAAATTACAACACACAGCTGACACCAGGTTTCTCTGCGCTCTGGTGTCTTTGTCCCAGTACCAGCAAATGTGGTTGCTATGGGGGGGGGCGGGTCTGCTGGGACCTTTGCCTGTGGGGAGGCCTAATGACTTCTAACCAAATGCACTCTAAGCAGGGGAACTGCTTCTCCCCAGGTGGCAGGGACCGCACTGCCTGCACCTGAGGATCCACCCTACTTCCTCACCAGAGCGCTGCCAGGCACTGAAGTCTGAAATTTCAGAGGCTGCGTTCCACTGTTTATAGAATCCTGTTGGTATTGAACACTCTCCTTTCTCCCCATCAGTGGTTTTGGGGAACACATTTCTTGTTCAGTCTCCTGTGTGTGTTTTCACTCTTTCTCTCCAGCTACTTTCTGGAGAAGTACTTTCTGAAGGATCTTGCGTGATCCTGATGCACCACACTCTCCCCCTTTCTCTTTCTGTCTCTGTTCTCTCTCCATAAAAATGGCTTCCTACCGTCCACAATTTTTCTTTCCCCCAATTCACCTCTGTGCTGCATACCTACTGAATTTTGTGGCTCAAGTTATGCAGATTGTTGTGTTAATCCCCAGATCAATTTCTTAGGTGTTCAAAATGGTTTGGTGTTGATCTAGCTGCATTTCAGGGATGAGAAAAACTCAGGATCCCCATGCTGCTCTGCTGTCTTAACTCCTACCCCTGAAGAAGCTTTTTAGTTTAATGTAGGCCCACTTGTCTATATTTGTTTTTGTTGCATATCGTTTTGGTATCATATTTGTGAAATCATTGCAAAGACAATGTTGAGAAGCTTTTTCCCTATGTTTTCTTCTAGACGGTTTATAGTTTGATGTCTTACATTAAGTCTTTAATACATTATGAGTTGAATTTTGTGTATGCTGTAAGACAAACATCCAATTTCATTCTTCTGCATGTGGATATACGGTTTTTCTAACAGCATTTGTTGGGGGACTAATCTTTTTTCATTATGTATTTTTTGCAGCCTTGCCAAAGATTTGTTGACTATACATGCAGGGTTTTATTTTTGGACTATATATTCTGTTTCATTATTTATTTTTTTTTTAACGTTTATTTATTTTTGAGACAGAGAGAGACAGAGCATGAACAGGGGAGGGGCAGAGAGAGAGGGAGACACAGAATATGAAACAGGCTCCAGGCTCTGAGCTGTCAGCACAGAGCCTGATGCGGGGCTTGAACTCACAGACCGTGAGATCATGACCTGAGCCGAAGTCGGACGCTTAACCGACTGAGCCACCCAGGCGCCCCTCATTATTTAATTTTTAAAATTTTATTTTTTTATTTTTAGAGGGGGAAGGGGAGGGGCAGAGAAAGAGAAGGAGAGAGAGAATCCCAAGCAGGCCCCATGCTGTCAGCACAGAGCCCTATGCAGGGCTTGAGCTCATGAGCTGTGAGATCATGATCTGAGCCAAAATCAAGAGTGGGATGTTTAACTGACCAAGCCACCCAGTAGCCCCTCATTATCCATTCTTATGCCAACACCATACTGTTTGGATTACTTTATGTTTACAATATAATTCGTAATCAGGATGTATAACACCTTCAGCTTTGTTCTTCTTTCTCATGATTGCTTTGGTTGTGCTAGATCCTTTTTGAATGGTTTCATATGAATTTTAGAATTGTTTCTTCTATTTCTGGGAAAGTTTTATTGGAATTTGAATGGAGATTGCATTGAATCTATGGGTCACTTTGGGTAGTATGGACATTTAAACAATGTTAAATCTTGTAGTCTATGGGTGGTTGCTAGTCTTACCATTGGGCTTCAGAAATGAAGGTGTGGGAGGTGAGGAAAAGAATGTTTAGGACTGAAGATAGGTTCAAAACCTGAAAAAAGAGCAAGGATTAGGCAAAAGTGGGAACATCAAGAATGAGCCAATGATGCAAAGGATTGGCAACCTGAGGGATACTCATGTGGAGTAAATGGGATAGTGAAGGACAGTTGAAGGCAGAATAGGGAAGATCTGAAGCTAGTGTGGGACAAACCCATGAATTGAGAGAAGGCTAAAGCCTCTCTGCTCACATCTACATTTTGAGAATTGACCAAAAACAGAGCCAACAAGTTTTGATTAGTTCCAGTAAAAAAGAAGAAAATCTAAATAACCAATTATATATTTTAGATAAAATTAAAAATATACTTTTGCAAAGTCTCAAGTTATAGGTATCTTTCAAATTTATATTTAACCTTCATTAATAGAGATTACTGAAAAAGAACCTGGTTTAAAACAGCATGGAGGCAAAGATCAGATTCTATTTAATAAAGAAGGAGGTGAATACATAATGCAATATATGGTTCCTAAAGGAAATATTATCAGTGGAAAAATAATCACATTTTTGTTTAAAATAAATTGAAGAGTTCCCCCCACCTCCCAGCTCCCTTTGAGTTCTCTATTGAAAAGACATTAATAAGTAGAGTGGGATTCTCCTATAAGTTGATCAGGAATTAATAAAACAAATCAGCTGAAAGCATTCAAAACTATCCTGGTCCAGATGGAGGTGTCAGTGAGTTCTGTAGTAGTTTATCCATGATAATTTGCATGTAGAAGGGGAGAACATTGCTGTTTTACATCTCCCAAGAATCAAAAGGGATAATGTAAATGTTCTTTCAGTTAGGATAATCTTGCCATAGTAAAATAAACAAACTATTGATCAACATCCTCACTGGGCTAATAAGTAAGAAATTTTCTTCCTAGCATATGAAGAATACACTTTATTAAAAAGCTCAAAAAAGAAAGTAGAGACTATCACCAACAACCTGTTGGGATTTGTATGCTGGCAAGACCAAAGGGTCAGCCAAAATTCAAAGAAATTTTAACTGCATGGCTTTTAGACGAAGTGGATATTGGATTGTGATTAAATTAGAGAGCAACTGAGTTGCTTGCTGATTCATTATTTTAAAAAATTAAATCTGTAACACATAATAAATGATTTGATTAATAATTAGTAGTGACTAATAATTGTGGATATGCTTTTTTGCTTATTTCAGTGAAGAATCACTTTTTAAAGTTTTTATTCTTATTAGTGAACTTATGGCCTCATAGTGGTATTAGATACTATAAGAATAATAGTAATTGATAAATAATAAAAAGAAGAAATAAAACTAGATGTATTTGAGATCCCAAAGCAATCAATCAATCAATCAACCACCAATCAGTTAATTGATCTTTTATTTTTTTAAATAATATTTGTACATATTTGAGGTCAACAACATGATGATGTGATACGTATACCTAATGGAATGATAATGACAGTCAAGCTAATTAACGTACCCACTTGGGGAATTTGGGCTTCTTATCCCTGCAACTCTTGGCATTTTGTATCTGGAAGTCCTGGTTCCCAGAGGGAAAAACCTTCTGTCCTGGTGCAAGAGTGCTATTTTATGTAAGCTTAAATCTCATAAATTGATGCCTGGTCAGTTTGAGCTCCTGTGGCCAAGGGATCCATGGGCAAAGGAAAGATTCCCCATTTTAAGAAGGTAACTAACCTTGATATCAGGAGGAGGTAGGACTGCTGTACATAACACAGGCTAGCACTGGGCTATCTTTTGACATTCCTTGGCCAGTTTTGGTGGTAAATGGACAAGTGCCCCAGACAAGGCCTGAGAAGGGCATGATGACGTGGGGTTTAGATCTTTCAGGTTTGAGGGTCTAGTTTAGTAGATGTGCTGGCTAAAGATAAGGAGGATCTATAAAGAATTGTTGAGGTGGGTAGTGTGTGTCAATTGTGGCTTTGAGTCCAGCTTCAGTAGTAGCGACCACAGTTTGTTTTAATAACCTTCCTCTTGTATGTTTCCTCAAGGATAGTGAACAACCAAAATGCCAGAGAGCTCATCTCTCAGGGGTGGACTTGCTCTGTAAGGCACATGGATTGGCGTGGCACACAGCGTGGGCTGTAGTGAAGGCTGTGGTCCTCTCTCCAGCACAGAGACTTACTTTATCATCTGTGTAGAAGACTGGCTGCTGACAGCCCACATCTGAATCCCTGTCTTAGAATTGTCCTTGGCTCATGGGAACTGTCTTGTCTGATATCCATTCCCCTCCCCAGGGCAGTTTATGTCCAGTGACTAGTGAATTTGTATAACAAAGGGGCTCCTGATCTCAGTTTGGTATCACGTGAAAGGTCCATCCAAGATCTAGATCTCTCAACTACATTGCTCTTTCATTCTCCACTCCACCAATCTGCTTCCCTCACTCTCTTACAGGTATTGTTTCAGAGAACAAACCAGTAAATCTTCTGTATGGAAGTTTTCATCTCAGAGTCTGTTTTCCAGAAAATCAGATTTGAGACAGTAGATATGTAAATGGATTGTATATCCATAGAAATAGCTCAGATTTTACCAAGACTTGTCTTGGGTGATAGGACTTTGGAAACTTTTAAGTTTCTACTTCATACTGTTCTACTTTCATAAATGTTTCTACATTGGCCATATATTGTTGTCATAATTAGAATAAAGCAATAATTGTTACAAAGTAAAACAAACTAAGAAAGAATACTGTATTTGAAGCCAGTAAATTTGGGTTCCATGGCTAAAATACTGGCTGTGTGGCTTTTTGTCATTTTAGTTAGCACTTTTTCTTCTGTAATTCAGTTTTGTCTTCTGCAAGATGTGGATGGTCATTATTATACTGCCTGGATTTGTTTTGAAGAGGTACATAATGAATATGAAACACTTAGAAAAACTGCGATGTACCTAGAGATATTATTTGTTTGTGATTTTATTATCTCTTAGAACAGTTTCCTACTGTTTTTACTTTCATAGGTTTGTGCCAAGTGAGAGTGATACTGGGTTAAATGACTAAGAGGATCACTATTTACTTTTTATTTGTCTTTTAAGTAGAGATTAGGGCTGGGCCAGTTCCCTTAATCAGACTTTCCCCTGATCAGACATCCTTTATAGGGTAAAGGAAATCAATATCTTGTTTGAGTTCTGCAACAATTCTGCATATCAGGTCTATGGTTACCTCTGAGACTCAAAGCCAGAACACTCAACGCCTCCAAAATCATTGCCAAGGCATTTCTTTAACTCTTAGGAAATAATAAGTGAATGCTCTTTGAAGAATACTACTTTTAGTCAACTTCCAGAAAGAATTCTACTTGCTGTAAGATCTAGTAAGATTGGGACACTTTGGATCTCATTTAAAGGAGTGTTTAAATTGTCCCTAGGCAACAGTACAGGTACATGCAGTTATGACAATCCTGTCTGCCTCTAATGTGGAAAGCAGCTGTTCACCACTGTTGAGGAATCCTTTGCAAATGAAATTTACGGTAATTACCTGTAAAGTCAACAATGTTCTGTAGCTAAATTAGTCTGGTTTTGGTCAAAACTAATTTTAAAAGATAGCATACATTTATATATCTAGTACTTGACTAAATAGTTTTCCCCTCTGTGGTAAGTAATAAAAGAAGAGAGCATATCTAATAAAAGGCTTAATTGTGACTAAAGCTGATGAGGCTCTATCTTTATACTAGTTAGTCATTACATGCAGTTGGGATTTGTGTTCACTGAGAACTATGACAAATTTAGAAGAAGCATTACCCTTGTATAAGCACATGTTTTGAGCAAGTGTGCAGTGTCCAAAAGTCTATATCTTAGGAATTACTACTGGGAAAAATTTCACGTAGAGAAAGCTAAGTAAGAATTCTTAGACACAAGAAGTTATAGCTTTGTTGCTAGAGTTTTCTTCTTAGGGAAACTTTTAGAATGGGAAAAACAAATATCCCTTCTCAGATTGGCAAACAGTCAAGGCAAAGATGCTAAGAAACAACCTTTGTGGGTTTGTATTATTCTAAAATTAAACAGAGATGTAATGGCTCAACACAATGGAGTCATGGCTTTTAGGGTGTGGCCCTAGGACTCCTGGGAATTGCTGAGACCCTTTGAGAAGTCTATGAGGTCAAAATTAGTTTTCTATTGATACTAAAGACATTATTCATATTTCTCAATCTCATCCTTTCAAGAGTTACAGAGTTTTACAGAGAGTACATAAAATATGCTGTTACAACAGATTGAATGCAGAAGTAGATAGAGGAATCCAGCTATCTTCTATTAAACCAGACTTTTAAAGAGATTTGCAAAAATGTGTAAATTGTACTCACTAATTTTGGGGGGAAAATTACTTTTCCTAAAAATTTGAAACTAATGTTTACATGTAATTGGTTTATTATTGTTTTTTATATGACTTAATTCTTATTCTTAAATTTTTTAATGAAAATGTCCAATATGGTAAATATTGACAAAGTACATATAAACAAAAACTCTTCGGGGTTTTCAATACTTTTTAAGAGTGCAAAGGGAATGTGAGATCAAAGAGCTGGTGAAACATTGCAATGGAGGCTTTTTAGCCCTCAGATAACAATCTTAGGTGGATTTTTCTGGTTAGTAGGTAGCTTTTATCTATGAAATCATTCAGCAACCCAAGCTTCTTTCCCGTTGTAGCTTCTATATGCTCTAGGGCCTCCTCATGGCATATATCTAGCCAGAAAAATGAGAAAGAAATATTAGGGGACAATTCTTAAAAGTCTTGTCAGGAAAGTAATAAACACTATTTTTACTCACATTCTGTTGTTAAGAATTTAATATGTGACCCACTCAGGTGCAAGTGGGCTGAGTCTGGCGAATGTAGTATCTAGAGGGGCAGCCATTTCCCTGGTACAGAGGTATTTTATGGAAGAGGAAAAGGGATTTTGGTGAATCAGTAGCAGGGTTGTGGCTTAAATAGTACTATTTTATATTATTTTATTGAATAGAAAATCCAACCTGTGAAATTTATTGAACATTTTAATGGCAGAGGTAATGAGTTATTCATCTTTCAATCTCCTAAATGCCTTAGTTGGTAGAGTAGGTGCTAATGATGTTTGTGAAATGAGTGACTGACCCACTGATGGATGAAAGGATTAAAAGAGTCTAACTTTATTGCAATACAACTTACAAAAAGATAGTATGAGTAAACTTTCTTTTCGACATTTCTTCCCTCTGGAGAAGTATCTTCAAACTAGAAAGTGTTAAATTTTTGGATGATAAAATTGGGAACAAAAGTTAAGATACTGAATAATATCTTTTCCCCAAAATTGGGAGGAAAATTTGATGAATTGAATTTATCCCATGAAATTGATAAGCTATTCAATAAAAACCCATAAAATCTTGCTTTCGTATTTGACCAACTTAACTGCAAAGATAGTAAAGAGACAAGTTTTAACACTGGTTCCAGAAAAATTTACTTAGCTAAATTAGTCTGTCACAAGTCCAGTTTGAGTTGAGGTATGAAATGGTTGATAAAAGAGATACTACAGGTGTAGGTGGTGTTATTATAGGCAAAGGTAAAACTAGGAAATAAGTGGTTCTCTACATGGTGTAATTTCTGACTCCTTCTGCTGCATTAAGTGTTTCTGGGCCCAAAATGTAAAGAGCAAATTTGACAAATAGAACAGGTTGGTTGACAGGTACAAAAGGAAATAATGCTCCTAGGAGGGACAGTTTTAGAGTGGGGAATATTTATCACTGAAAAGTGAAGACACAGGATGAAACAAGATAACTTTAACAAATATTTGAAAGGTGTTGATGAGAAGAGGGATTAGATTTATTCTCTAGGTAGATTTTTAGGGTGGATCAGAATTTTTAACCTCTGCACTATACACATTTTTGCCTGGATAATCCTTTGATGTTGGGAGTGCTCTCCTGTGCCTTGCAAGATGTTTAGCAGCATCTCTGACTTGTGTCCACGGAGTGCTGATAACACCTCTGGACAACCAAAAATATGTCCAGAATTGCCAAATGTTTCCTGGTAGGCAAATCTATCCTCTTCCAGCTCAGGTTAAGAACCAGTGGGCTGGAGTAACGAATAAATATCCATGTGTGGCCTTAAGTATTAGTTTACCTTCAATGTACAGAAGAACTTTTTCTGAATTAGAACTCTCCATAATGGCATTCTCTGTCTTGGTAGCAGTTGAGCATCTCTTTACTGGATCCGTTTTAGCAGAAGCCTCTTGATTATGTATCAAGTATATCATTGAGAGAATTTATATATATATATATACATATATATAATTATATAATATATAATAATTATAATATTAAATATTATTAAATATGTATTGAATGTTAAATATATATCAAATATTAGATATACTACTGTATTTTTTTAATGTTTATTTCTGAGAGAGAGAAAGAGCACGAGTGTGAGTGGGGGAGGGGGCAGAGAGAGAGTGGCACAGAGGATCCAAAGTGGGCTCTGTGCTGACAGAAGAGAGCCCAATACAGGGCTTGAACTCAGAAACTGTGAGATCATGACCTGAACTGAAGTTGCACGCTTAACTGACTGAGCCACACAGGCACCCTGAGGGATTTTATATATTTGATGTGGCATTGGATTAATTTAATTAAAAGTTCCCATTCAACTCTGTGATTTCATGACTCAGTATAGATTATTATCTGCCTCTTGGATATTTCCCACTGGTTATCATACTTTGGAATTAGTATCACATATAGATGCTGAATATCTTTAAGTATTTTAAGAAAATCATAACCATTACATTTTATTCTATATAAGAAACATGGAATAAATATAAAAGTGTGGACTCAGAGGACCCTTGAATTGTGACAGTTTGTATTTTGTCCTGCTTCTGTGACCCTGGGCATTTTCCTCCACTCTCAGTGTCTGAATTCCTCATTATTACATAGGAAAATAGTGTTAGGTCCTCAGTACTTGTCAATCTTTTTTTGAGAGTTAAGTGAGATAACATATGTGAAAACACTTGGAGACACTTGCAGTGGTGTATAAAATCATTAAAATGATTCCATTGCTTCTGTTATTTTGCTCAATACTTATTTGAAATTTTTACTTCTCAGTAATAAATGTCAGAGAGCATCAGAAACTATACTCAAATGGTTTTTAAAGAAAATGTATATGAAAATAATTTTCATATACATTTAAAAATGATTATTCTAATACACAATATTGTGCTATAGTGAACCTATTATTCATGAATTGAGTAAGACGGAAATTGGAGATTCTGAGGACACTGTTAATGGTCCCTGGGCTTATTACATCCTGCAGATTTGCACCCATTTACTTTGTTGCCACCCAGGTCTAAGGAAATGCATGGCAGTGTCAGCCCTAGGAAGGCCAGATGGCACACAGGTGTTTACATTGACAATCTAATTGCGTTGGCCTTGAGGTGGTCAGCATGTTCCAGACCTTGATCTTAACTGACCTCTGGGAAAGAACATTCTTGTTCTGTCTGGTTACGAGTTTTTCCATTGGTTAAAAATCACTGCTATTGTGCAAGAAAAAATAGGCTTTCTTAATTTGGCTCTGCCTGTCCTTTCCCTTACTGATCTTTATGTTTGAGAGACATGTAGAATTTTATTGGGGTAAAGACAGGAACTACAGATAGATAAGTTGTTAGGGTAAGTATATAAAAATGCTTGCAGAGGTCTGACTGGTAATATCTTCTAGCCCAAGCCATGTTCTTCAGTAAATTATCTAGAATTTACATGTGAAAGATCTCTTTGAGATCAGTTTTCCATCCATGACCTGACAGCTTGTAGATGAACATTTAGTGTTTTTAAAGAGCCACCATTTTACATTTGACACATGTGTATGTCAAATGAAAGCACAACCTTTTCATTCTCTAATCTCCTGTAAGCTCTCCTTACGAATGGATAATTATAGGACTTCTTTGTGGCATCTGCTGTGTAAGAGGGGTGATGTTCATTACTGAAGGTCACTTAAAAGACTTTGCCATTTGTTGATTGTTATTTACTTAACAATTGTAGTATTTATTAGGTATGTGTGGGTGTCTGTCCCTCTGTCTCTTTGTATCTCATCTTCAAGTTTCTCCATAATCCTTCTGTCTGAAGGGTGTATGATTTTTGCCTGTACTAGGAAGTAAATAAGCATTTTTGAATTGTGGAGATAGGACAATTCATTTTATATTCGGTTCTTTTAGACATAGCAGTTCATACTGTGAATTTATTTTGTTGTTATTATTTGGGGTAATCATCAGTTTGAACTTCTTTTAGAAATGGTAAAAATGTAATACTCTAAGTTTAACATTCTCCAAGAAAATATACTTGATAGATTTATTTCATTATTATGTTTTAATTAATGTCTTTTGAACTCATAAAAAATTCTTTTAAAAGCTTATGTTTCTGAGGTTTGCAATTTTTACATTCATTTTGTCACTAATCCATTATATTCTTTGCTTGTTTTACAAAACTTTCATGCGTTCACATTAAAGTCAATTTTTAAAAGAAAAACATCTCACAATTTTAATAATGGAACACAACTTTTAAAAAAATATTATTTCTAGGGCCATCTGGGTGGCTCAGTCTGTTAAGTGTCTGACTTCAGCTCAGGTCATGATCTCACAGTTGGTGAGTTCAAGCCTGGCATCAGGCTGTCTGCTGTCAGTGCAAAGCCCGCTTTGGATTCTCTGTCTCCCTCTCCCTATCCCTCCCCACTCATGCTTGCTCGCATTCTCTCTCTCTCTCTCAAAAAAAAAAAAATTATTCTTTCTAGTCTTTGTTTTGTGAATATACTTTTACAATTATGAATTTGCATTTTTAAAAATATTCCTACATTTAAAAAAAAGTATATTTATTTAAGGGTGCCTGGGTGGCTCAGTTGGTTAAACATCCAACCTCGGCTCAGGTCATGATCTCGCAGTTCACAGGTTGGGGCCCGCGTTGGGCTCTGTGCTGACAGCTCAGAGCCTGGAGCCTGCTTCGGATTCTGTGTCTCCCTCTTTCTGCCCCTCCCCTGCTCACTCTCTGTCTTTCCCTCAAAAATAAATAAACATTTAAAAAAAATAAAAATAAAGTTTATTTATTTATTTTGTGTATGTGAGAGAGAGAGTGATGAAGGAGGAGAGAGTATCCTAAGCAGTCTCCATGCTATCAACACAGAGCCGGATGTAGAGCTCAAACCCTGAGATCATGACCTGAGCCGAAACCAAGAGTCCCACACTCAACTGACTGAGCCACCCAGGTGCTCCTCCTACATCAAGTATTTTTAACGTTTCTACAATTATTGTCAATAACTGCATACTGTTCTGTTAGATATTTCACTGTGAATTTATTTAACTATTTCTTTTCATCCTTTTATTGATTTTTTTTTTTTACTATTTCTGATAATGCTGTAATGAATATTTCTGCTAGGATAGCTATTCTTTCTCTGCTGAATTAATTACTTATGAATATTTTATGACTTTTGAATATTATTATCATTTTGCATCCAGGAACAGTCAGGGACACAATTGTACAGTTTTACAATTGTATAAAAATATATTAGTTTTACCACATCTGCAAAATTTGGTGTTAATAATTTAATTTTTGTCATTTCAACAGATATAATAGACATAACAGATTTTGATTTCTTTGTATCAAACTTAGACAAGATTCTTCAAAGTTTTGGAAACTTTGTATTCTTTCTTTTGTGAATTGTCTCTGGGATCTTGGATGTTCTTGGGGCATTTACATAGACTATTTTGTGTATGTGTTGATACTTTGTCATACTTAATCAAGTACTTTCCAAAACTGGTTTTCTCTGGTATTTTATTTGCCTGTTGTAAGCTTTTTTTTTAAGTTTCACGTAAGGTGTCTCTTTTATTTGCTCATAGAACTATAGGCTTATGCTGAGATGGTTTCCTTTTTTGAACTATGCCAGGTTTAACATTTATTTTGTTTTTGAGGCAATGAATAATTGGAATTTTTGAATTTTGTTGTTCACTTAGTTTAGCTAAAATTTGTGTGACTTTTTAATTGATAGTCATACCCCTTCAGTATATTAATTTCAAGTTAGGCCTAAGAATTATTAGGAATTTGTATGGGTATACAATTTTTAGCAATATTACAGTTGTTTGAATATCATTAAATTATTAGAATTATTACTTTTAAGAGAGTATATAAGTATGTCAAGCGTTTTCAACAAAGTTATACAATCTAAACATTAAACAGTGCTTTTTTTAACCATAAAAATATACTTCTGGGAAAATGTGCTAAAGAAGGAACAGGTAATAATTGTTTCATACTTTGCATATCTTGGTACAGGTTCAGGTACCACTATTATCCAGGTATCAGGAGCCACTATAATTTCAAGGCCCAATCAAGCTAAACCAAGTAAAATCTGCATCTAGCCCTATTTTGTCAATTAATCCTTTAAACACTATTTCTTATACATTTACCATGAACCAGACACTATGACAGACAATTGGTATTTACAGAATTGACATTATCAAGAAGTTTATAGTCAAGAAGTTTACAGCTCAAAATGCTATTAGTATAATAAATTCAGCAATTTATAACCTCTGCACTGCCTATTTTTGCCATAGAAAACCTAGATTATGGTTGTAATGCCTGTCCTGTAGTATTGCTTAGTCATTGATGCACATTACCATTATTATACCACTACATTTGCACCCCAAATGTAGTGGCATAATAAACAGTGATAAATAGTTGTTTGTCATTATTATCTGTCAGTTGTCTGGGACTGGACTGATCTCAGCTAGACAGCCCTCACTGGGGTTCTTTTCTTTAGTGGCTCTCAGATGGGGCTGGGGCTGGAGTCATCTTAGAGACTTCATCACCTATATGTCTGTTAGTTAATGCTTGTTAGTAGATAGGACCTCAGTTGTGGCTGTTGGCCAGAATACATCCATGTGGCCTCTCTATGTAGGTTGGCTTCCTTACAGCATAGAGGCTGAGTTCTAAGAGCAAGCATCCTGAGAGAAAGAGAGAGAGAGAGAGAGAGAGAGCGCACCAGGTGGAAGCTATATCACCTTGTAAGACCAAGACTTTGACATCAATAGTGTCACTTCCACTGTACTCTGTTGGTAGGGGCAATCACAACACATCATGTAGTAACAAGAACAATTTGGAGATATTGTTACAAGCCATCTTTGAAAAATAACAACTACCATAACTATTTAATTAGTTTAATTAATATCTATGGTATAGGCTGACAGTGTATTTACAGAGATTAATTTGGTAGCCACACATTAGATTAATAGGAAATAGAAATGGGCAGGAGGGGCACCCTGGTGTCTCAGTTGGTTAAGCCTCTGACTCTTGATTTTGGGAGCCTGCTTAAGATTCCCCTCTCCCTCTCCTTCTGCCTCTCCTCTGCTTATGTGCACACATGTGCGTGCATGCTCTCTCTCTCTCAAAAACAAAAACAAAAACAAAGAAAAAAGAAAAGAAAAGAAAGGAAAAGAAAAGAAAAGGGGAATGAAAGACTAGAAAACAATTTAGGAATAAGTGAATGATAAAAGAGAATTGAAAGCTTGTATCTAAGAAACATTTTGTTAGGAAAATAAGCAGAAGAGGGCTGCCTGGGTGGCTCAGTTGGTTAAGCCTACAACTTCAGTTCAGGTCATGATCTCACAGTCTGTGAGTTCGAGCCCCACGTCAGGCTCTGTGCTGACAGCTCAGAACCTGGAGCCTGCTTCAGATTCTGTGTCTCCCTCTCTCTCTCTCTCTCTCTGCCCCTCCCCTGCTCGTACTCTGTCTCTCTCTCAAAAATAAAAATAAAAAAACCCATAAAAACATTAAAAAAAGAAAAACACGCAGAACTTAAACACTATTAAATACAAATTAGAATATGTAAAAATACTCTGGAACACCTGGGTGCCTTAGTTGGTTAGGCATCTGACTTTGGCTGAGGTCATGATCTTGTGGTCCTTGGGTTTGAGTCCTACATTGGCCTCTGTGCTAGCACTTCAGAGCCTGGAATCTGCCTCAGATTCTGTCTCCCTCTCTCTCTGCCTCTCTCCCACTCACACTCTGTCTGTCTGTCTGTCTCTCTCTATCAAAAATGAAAAAATTTAAAAAATTGTTAAAATATTCTAAGACATTAATTCTAGCTTACTGGAATAATAATTGTGACAAGTGGGAATATTAAAAAGTGCATATAGTTTTATGGGATTCACATAGGCATTCATTTCACATACTTGAAGTTTGGCATGATGTTTGAGCTTTTAAATATAGATGTCTTGTATAACATTGAAATACAGGGTGAACATAGCATAACATCAAAATGCCCTGGATGAAATATATAGGGGATGGAAGTATATATTTGAGATTATGGGTATAGGAAGGAGAATTAAAACCATAATAGAATATTTTATCTGAGGGAATAATACAAAAAGACATGACTCTAAGCCTATGGACTAAATCAGGGACTTTCTGTAGTTAGATGTGCAGATAAATAGTTTGTGTTTCATTGGAAAACTATGCACTGTCTGTAGCATGCACTCTCAGGGAATCAGATTCTAGCCCTCCCTGTTCACTCTCTTTGAGGTATTTTGCAACTGTTCATAAGTTGTAGATAAGTGGTAGACATGTAAATGCTAACCTGTGATTTTAACTGACCCTCTTGATTATGGGCATATCAATTTTGTCTTCATTTGCAATTCATTTCAACATTCCTTTATAAAAACTTGTACTGTTTGACTTTCCCTTTGAACCTGTTATATCATCGACGTTGGGCCTTCATATCATATGAGTAAAAAAATTCCTTAAAATGTGTTCATGTTTATATTTGTATGTTATTAAAGACAAAATTATTCTGACACTTGTTAAAACAGGTGTCAAGACTATCAAAATAGGAGAGAGAGATGAAGCCCAACTTGAAAACAAGGAAAAGCAGGGATCTGTAGCCAAGGAGCGGGTTGAAAGGGCTAAGTGTATAGAAAATTCCTAATAGGAGACATCAAGGGTAGGGAAAATTCTTGTTAAATTGGCCTATCAGAGTTCTTGCTGAAGCCAGGGCCAGGGTGACCAGATAACACATGGGGGATGGTGTGGGATGAAGAATTTGATCAGATGTTATAGATGGTCATATCATAGGTGGGGGATTCT
The DNA here is from genome assembly GCF_028749965.1 of Puma concolor. Lineage (NCBI taxonomy): Eukaryota > Metazoa > Chordata > Mammalia > Carnivora > Felidae > Puma > Puma concolor. The sequence goes on along the minus strand of NC_141678.1, from coordinate 42,872,139 downwards.
CTCTAAACTGGCTTAGCAGGATTTTTGCCACAACAGGGCCAGGCAGACTTGAGAGCAAAGCCCAAGGCCCAGAGCTAGTTGAGAAAAGTGCTCAGAGGCACCCAACTTATTTGCTCAAGGAGAGAGTCTCTGTCAATGTGTATCATAATTTCACATTGTTCTGAAAATTATCTTGGCAAATGGCAGAAGGATAATCTGAGTGGCAAAAGAAAACCCTAAAATTGTAGTGTAATGGTGAGCAAGTTGGGTCTGGAGTGAAACAAAGAAAAAGCCAGCACATAAAACAGTTCATGCATGTCCTGACTCAACAATTTATAATTCTCTCAGCCCCTGCTTCTTATTAGTAGGGTTAGGAGGTAATAATAATGCCTACTCTACAAGGCCATATGCAGCTTCATTTGTTAGTTATAATGTGGGAGATACTGTTTCCTAAATCAGTGTGGGTTCTGCTAGCATGAAGCTATGACTACATTCCAGAAGTCCAGGAGTAGAATATTTCATGAAGAGCTGTGGAGTAGGAACATGGCAGAGGTTTCTAGCTCCCTCCTAATAACCATTTTGTCTTTTCTCTGTTGTAGAACTTTCGCTTTTAGCTGAATGAATTATTGCCCACTCATAGTCTACATCTCCCAGCATCTTTGATCACCTAATTTGGCTGTGGGATTGAGTTATGTTCATGAGAATTGAGCAGAACAAGTGTGGGGTATGGTTTTACGTGTTTTCTTCCAGTCCTCATCTAGAAGCTGAACTTATTTTGTAGTTCAGCTACTTTTGTCAAAAGTGCTCTGTATTCACATAAACTATGCCTTTCAGATTTTTTCTCCCAGTACAGGTTGTTATTGAAAATTTCATAGCTGTTTTTTCTTGGTTTGTACTTCTGATTTTTGTTTCACATTTCTGTTATCAATTGGCCTGTCTCCTGTAACCAGGGATGTTTGAAAGAACATGCAATGTCAAGGGAAGAAAAACAGAGGATTTTATCTTGGAGTCACAATTTGCTCCAAAATCCTGAAATTTGCTCTAAAATCTTTAAATTTTGAGATAACATGGCAAAACTGCACAAAAATTAATTTTCAACTTTGTTACTTTAACATGCTTCTGTAAAAGGTCCTGAACTTTATTTATTTATTATTTTTTAGATTTTTTCTTTTTTTCTTTTCTTTTTTATTTTTTTAATTCTATTTTTTTAAATTTACATCCAAATTAGTTATCATATAGTGCAACAATGATTTCAGGAGTAGATTCCTTAATGCCCCTTGCCCATTTAGCCCATCCCTCCTCCCACAATCCCTCCAATAACCCTGTGTTCTCCAGATTTAAGAGTCTCTTATGTTTTGTCCCCCCTCCATGTTTTTATATTATTTTTTCTTCCCTTCCCTTCCCTTATGTTTATGTGTTCTGTTTCTTAAAGTCCTCATATGAGTGAAGTCATATGATATTTGTCTTTCTCTGACTGACTAATTTCGCTTAGTATAATACCCTCTAGTTCCATCCATGTAGTTGCAAATAGCAAGGTTTTATTCTTTTGGATTGCCGAGTAATGCTCCATTGTATACACCACATCTTCTTTATCCATTCATCCATCGATGGACATTTGGACTCTTTCCATACTTTGGCTATTGTTCATGGTGCTGCTATAAACATTGGGATGCATGTGCCCCTTCAAAACAGCATAACTGTACCCCTTGGATAAATACCTATTAGTGCAATTGCTGGGTCGTAGGGTAGTTCTATTTTTAATTTTTTGAGGAACCTCCATACTGTTTTCCAGAGGGGCTGCTCCAGTTTGCATTCCCACCAGCAGTGCAAAAGAGATCCTCTTTCTCCATCTTCTTGCCAACATCTGTTGTTGCCTGAGTTGTTAATGTTAGCCATTCTCACAGGTGTAAGGTGGTATCTCATTGTGGTTTTGACTTGTATCTCCCTGATGATGAGCGATGTTGAGCATTTTTTCATGTGTCGGTTGGCCATCTGGATGTCTTCTTCGGAGAAGTGTCTATTCATGTCTTTTGCCCATGTCTTCACTGGATTATTTGTTTTTTTGGGTGTTGAGTTTGATAATTCTTTCTAGATTTTGGATCCTAACCCTTTATCTGATATGTCATTGGCCAATATCTTCTCCCATTCTGTCGGTTGTTTTAGTTTTGCTGATTGTTTCCTTTGTTGTGCAGAAGCTTTTTATTATGATGAAGTCCCAATAGTTCATTTTTGCTTTTGTTTCCCTTGCCTCCAGAGACGTGTTGAGTAAGAAGTTGCTGCGGCCAAGATCACAGAGGTTTTTGCCTTCTTTCTCCTCAAGGATTTTGATGGCTTCCTGTCTTACATTTAGGTCTTTCATCCATTTTGAGTTTATATTTGTGTATGATGTAGGAAAGTGGTCCAGGTTCATTCTTTTGCATGTTGCTGTCCAGTTTTCCCAGCACCACTTGCTAAAGAGACTGTCTTTATTCTAGTGGATATTCTTTCCTGCTTTGTCAAAGATTAGTTGGCCATACGTTTGTGGGTCCGTTTCTGGGTTCTCTATTCTGTTCCATCGATCTGGGTGTCTGTTTTTGTGCCAGTACCATACTGTCCTGATGATTACAGCTTTGTAGTATAGCTTAAAGTCCGGGATTGTGATGCCTCTTGCTTTGGTTTTCTTTTTCAGGATTGCTTTGGCTATTTGGGGTCTTTTCTGGTTCCATAAAAATTTTAGGATTGTTTGCTCTAGCTCTGTGAAGAGTGCTGGTGTTATTTTGATAGGTATTGCATTGAATATGTATAGTGCTTTGGGTAGTATCAACATTTTAACAATATTTGTTCTTCCTATCTAGGACCATGGAATATTTTTCTATTTCTTTGTGTCTTCTTCGATTTCTTTCATAAGCTTTCTATAGTTTTCAGTGTATAGATTTTTCACCTCTTTGGTTATATTCATTCCTAGGTATTTTATGGTTTTTGCTGCAACTGTAAATGGGATCAATTCCTTGATTTCTCTTTCTGTCGCTTTATTGTTGATGTATAGGAATGAAACTGATTGATGTGCGTTGATTTTCTATCCTGCAACTTTGCTGAATTCATGAATCAGTTCTAGCAGTTTTTTTGGTGGAATCTTTTGGGTTTTCCATATAGAGTATCATGTCATCCGCAAAGAGCAAAAGTTTGACCTCCTCCTGGCTGATTTGGATACCTTTTATTTCTTTGTGTTGTCTGATTGCAGAGGCTAAGACTTCCAATACTATGTTGGATAACAGTGGCAAGAGTGGACATCCCTGTCTTGTTCCTGCCGTTCAGGGGAAAGCTGTAGGTTTTTCCCCATTGAAGATGATATTAACATTGGGTCTTTCGTATATGGCTTTTATGATCTTGAGGTATGCTCCTTCTATCCCTACTTTCTTGAGGATTTTTGTCAAGACAGGATGCTGTATTTTATCAAATGCTTTCTCTGCATCTGTTGGGAGGATCATATGGCTCTTGTCCCTTCTTTTATTGATGTGATGAATCACGTTAATTGTTTTGCGGATATTGAATCAGCCCTGCATCCCAGGTATAAATCCCACTTGGTCGTGGTGAATAATTTTTTTAATGTATTGCTGGATCCGGTTGGCTAAAATCTTGTTGAGGATTTTTGCATCCATGTTCATGAGGGAAATTGGTCTATAGTTCTCCTTTTTAGTGGGGTCTCTGTCTGGTTTTGGAATCAAGGTAACGCTGGCTTCATAGAAAGAGTTTGGAAGTGTTCCTTCCATTTCTGTTTTTGGGAACAGTTTCAAGAGAATAAGTGTTAACACTTCGTTAAATGTTTCATAGAATTTCCTTGGAAAGCCATCTGACCTTGGACTCTTTTGGGGAGATTTTTGATTGCTAATTCGATTTCTTTACTGGTTATGGGTCTGTTCAAGTTTCTATTTCTTCCTGTTTCAGTTTTGGTAGTGTATATGTTTCTAGGAATTTGTCCATTTCTTCCAGATTGCCCATTTTATTGGCATATAATTACTCATACTATTCTGTTATTATTGTTTTTATTTCTGCTGTGTTGGTTGTGATCTCTCCTCTTTCATTCTTGATTTTATTTATTTGGGTTCTTTCTTTTTTCTTTGTGCTCAAACTGGCTAGTGGTTTATCAATTTTGTTAATTCTTTCAAAGAACCAGCTCCTAGTTTCATTGATCTGTTCTGCTGTTGTTTTTTGTTTGTTTGTTTTTTTGTTTGTTTTTTTGTGTTTTTTTTGTTGTTTTTTTGTTTTTGGTTTCAATAGCATTCACTTCTGCTCTAATCTTTGTTATTGCCTGTCTTGTGCTGGTTTTGGGTTTTATTTGCGGTTTTTTTTCCAGCTCTTTAAGGTGTAAGGTTAGGTTGTGTATCTGAGATCTTTCTTCCTTCTTTAGGAAGTCCTGGATTGCTAAATACTTTCCTCTTAGGACCACCTTTTCTGTGTCCCAGAGGTTTTAGGTTTTGGTGTTATAATTTTCATTGGTTTCCATGAACTTTATAATTTTCTCTTTAACTTCTTGGTTAGCCCATTCATTCTTTAGTAGGATGTTCTTTAGTCTCCAAGTATTTGTTACCTTTCCAAACTTTTTCCTGTGGTTGGTTTCAAGTTTTATAGCATTGTGGTCTGAAAATATGCACGGTATGATCTCAATCTTTTTGTACTTGTTGAGGGCTGATTTGTGTGCCAGTATGTAGTCTATTCTGGACAATGTTCCATGTGCCTGGGAGAAGAATGTATATTGTGTTGTTTTAGGATGAAATGTTCTGAATATATCTGTTAAAGTTCATCTGGTCCAGTGTGTCATTCAAAGCCATTGTTTCCTTGTTGAATTTTTGATTAGATGATCTGTCCATTGCTGTGAGTGGGGCGTTGAAGTCCCCTACTATTATGGTATTAGTATCAATGAGTTTCTTTATGTTTGTGATTAATTCATTTGTATATTTCGGTGCTCAGGCATTTGGCACATAAATGTTTACAATTGTTAGGTATTCTTGGTGGATAGACCCCTTGATTATGGTATAATGCCCTTCTGTATCTCTTGATGCAGTCTTTATTTTAATGTCTAGATTGTCTGATATAAGTATGTCTACTCTGGCTTTCTCTTGTTGACCATTAGTATGATAGATGGTTCTACATCCCCTTACTTTCAATCTGAAGGTGTCTTTAGGTCTAAAGTGGGTGTCTTGTAAACAGCATCTAGATGGATCTTGTTTTCTTATCCATTCTGTTACCCTATGTCTTTTGATTAGAGCATTGAGTCCATTGATATTTAGAGTGAGTACTGAAAGATAAGAATTTATTGCCATTATGATGCTTGTAGAGTTGGAGTTTCTGGTGGTGTTCTCTGGTCCTTTCTAGTCTTTGTTGATTTTGGTATGTATATATGTACGTATGTACTTATTTTCATCTTTTCTCCCTTCAGAGAGTCCCCCTTAAAATTTCTTGCAGGGCTGGTTTAGTGGTCACAAACTCCTCTAATTTTTGTTTGTCTGGGAAACTTTTTATCTCTCCTATTTTGAATGACAGCCTTGCTGCATAAAGAATTCTTGGCTGCATATTTTTCTGATTCAGCCTAGTGAATATATCCTGCCTCTCCTTTCTGGCCTGCCAAGTTTCTGTGGATAGGTCTGCTGCAAACCTGATCTGTTTTCCCTTGTAGGTTAAGGACTTTTTTCCCTTGCTGCTTTGTGATTCTCTCCTTGCCTGAGTATTTTGTGAATTTGACTTCCATATGCCTTGTTGATGGTCGGTTTTTGTTGAATCTAATGGGAGTCCTCTGTGCTTCCTGGATTTTGATGTATATATCTTTCCCCAGGTTAGGAAAGTTTTCTACTATGATTTGCTCACATAACCCTTCTACTCCTATTTCTCTCTCTTCCTCTTCTGTGACCCCTATGATTCTGATATTGTTTTTTAATGAGTCACTGATTTCTCGTGCTCTTTTGTCTCAAACTCCCTCTTTTTTTCTGCTTAATTATTCTCCATAAGTTTGTCCTCTGCATTACTGATTTTTTGTTCTGCCTCATCTGTCCTTTCTCCCATGGCATCCTTTCCAGATTGCAGCTCAGTTGCCATATTTTTTATTTCATCCTGGCTAGCTTTTACTTCTTTTATCTCCACAGAAAGGGATTGTAATCTATTTTTGACTTCACAGTATTCTTACTATCATGATTCAAAATTCTGGTTCAGACATCTTGCCTGTATCTGTGTTGGTTAAGTCCCTGCCTGTTGTTTCTTCCTGTTGTTTCTTCCTGCTCTGTCTTTTGGGTTGGATTCCTTCGTTTTGTCATTTTGAAGAGATAAAAGGAATTAATGAGGTAAAAAAATTAAAATTAAAAAATATTAAAATTAAAATATTAAAAACAAACACACACACACACACAATCAAATAAATGAAGCTAGATTCTATGTGTGTTTTGGTCTGGGTGTTGAAAGGGGCTTGATAGATTAGAGAAAAAAGGGGAAAGAAAAAAAAGGAAATCATTTGAAAATTTGAAAAAATGAATACACTGAAGTAGACTAAAATGAAATGATGGAAGTAAAATAGAATTTGAAAAAACTTACACAAAAGTCAAAAATATTATAGAAAAAATTAAAGAAAAATATTTTTAATAAAAATAGAAAATAAAAATCAATGTGTTTTCTTTCTCTATTCAAGAAAAAGAAAAGTAACAAAAAAGAAAAAAGGAAAAAGAAAAAAAAGAAAAACAATTCAATAGATGAACTGGCAAACAGAATGAAATATGACTGAAATTCTTCGTTTTCCCCTAAAAGTCAAACTATGAAGTGCTCTATAGTCCATCAAATAAACTGGCGGAGAGACTTATGTTCCTGAAGAGCGAGGTTGGCCCAGTTTAGCGGTGCTTAGTGTAATGACTCCGTTCTCCACTAGATGGCGCTGCTTAACTTACTGGGGTGGATTGTTGTGGTGCTTGTAGGTGCATATGCGCATGCACGGGAGTGGTGAAAACAGCGTCACCCAGCTCCCCAGTCTCTAGTATGGGAACCCTGTTCTCCCTGATCAGCAATGGCACACCTGTCCTTTGTCTTCAGTTTCTGTCCACTCCCCACTTTTACACAGTCCGTGACCAAGCCCCAGGCAGCACTTCCCTCCTACGTTTTGTCTCAGATGCAGCTCTTTTTCCTGACCCCTTACTTCTGAGGGACTGCAGCTTTGACCCGTTCTGCCCCTCTGTGGGAGGGTCTCACTGAGCAATGGCCAGGTGTTGGCTACACCCAGGAACATTTGCAGGACCATGCTGCTGCTGATTCCCAGAGACTGTGGCCAGGTGCCATCCCACCCCAGGAAAAGTTCGCAACATAGTGTAGCAGCAGAGTTTCAGGGACTGTGGAAAATCACAACACACATCTGGCACCAGGCTTCACCCCTTAACGACCTTGTTCCAGCACCAGGGAATGTGGTTGTTCTCCTGGGTCCCCTGGGGCCTTGCCTTTGGGGGACTCACACAGCCTCTACCAGTTGTCCTCCCAGAAGGGGAACTACCTCTCCCCATGTGGCCTGAAGAACCCTGGGCTCCACTGTGCTTCTGGGGATTTGCCTTTCTTACCAGAACACCACCACGTATTGAGCTGTGAAGTTTCAGACTCTGCACTCCCCCTGTTTATAGTCTTAATGGAATTTAAACCCTATCCTTTCTCTTTTCTCATTTCTACCTTTTTAGTTCAGTCCCTGTGGCTGTTTACACTTTTCCACTTTCTCTCCAGCTGCTTTTGGTGGGCTGCTTTTCCTGTATTCTTCCTCCTTCTCCATCCTGTCTCTGCATGCAAAAGTGGCTCCCTGCCCTCTGTGGCTTCTTTCTCCCCCAGTTCACCTCTCTGCTGTGTACCTGCTGGGTTCTATGGTTTAGATTGTGAAGATTGTTGTGTTAATCCTCAGATCAGTTTTCTAGGTGTGCAGGATGGTTTAGTGTTGGTCTGGCTGTAGTTTATGGATGTGAGACACACAAAAAACTTCCATGTTGTTCTTCCATCTTGGTTCCTACGGAACTTTATTGTTAATTAGCTTGAACGTATCAGAGTGAATATGAGTAATGTCAGTGATTCAATCAAATCTCCATTTGGGGCCCAGAATTATCCACAGAGTTTTCATAAAGGCCCAGATAACAGTGCAATAACATACTCATTCATATTAGAGATTTTTAAAAAATCTTAAGGAAACAGGCCATGGACCTTTCTTATAGACAAATGATTAAATCAAAACCATCTGGTTCCTTTCATTCTCTTAGCCATGGTTGAGAAAATTTTACTGAATCTTTCTACCCTTTCTACCTTTACTGAATCTTTCTACCTTTCTACCAAAGTAAATTTCTCCTCAAGATGCCTTCATTTTATAGATGTAGGTAGGTAGTATTATATTTATTTCTTTCTAAAATTTTTATCCTTTTGATATTTTTGTTGTTGCTGGTATATGCAAATTAAGAAAGAATCTCAGATTCTGTGTTTCCATGAAAAAGCCAGTGTTAAAATCACATGAAAGAGGAATTTGGTTGGTTTTTGTAACATTCTAATTAACTGAAATATATTTGATTTCTTCACCAGCACTTGTGTTTTACCTATAAATTCATTGAGACTTATCTTAAAGGATTTTATTTTCCTTCTTCATAGTTGCTCTTCCTGAAAGGGATTATAGATGTCTGAGCCAGATACCGCTTCTGAAAATGCTTCTGAAAATTTACTTTTAATACCCATTAGTATATAAACTCATTTCAACTCAGGGAAGATATTAGAGGAAAGCAATATGGACTCATTTATAATATTATCCTTGCTTTAGGAAATCATTAATTTTGGAAATAGTTCAATTAGGGTGACTGCATTTCTCTTTAAAAAAGGCAAGTTATGGAGACTTTAGGGCTGGTTAAAAGATACTAGTTCCAAAGGGCAGAGGACACAAGTGGTTTAATATATTCATGATTAGATCATAAAACAGGAAGGGACTCAAAGCTAGTCATCCGAGGCTTTTTTCAGGTACCACACTTTTTTTTACTTGCACAAACACACAAATTTAAAAATCTGAGTTCTCACACTTTCTTCTAATTCTGACCAATTCCCTTGATTATGACATTGATTATGACATATTTGTGGTTTCTTCATGGACTTTTTGCTGCACTTCATTTACCTTCTTAGGAGATAGCACCTGTGAGTTGTCCTGGCCACCTGCTTATAATATAAGCAGGATTCTTTTCAAAATTATAGTTATCTTGTCAGCCTTGGTGAGCTGGACTGGGTAATATATAACAAGTGTTAAGGTGCCACGTGCACCAAACACCTTTAAAGGGAGGAAGTCCTAAGTAAGTCCCCCTGGTTTTTCTGTGCCAGTTTTGGCTTCTGTAGTGCCACTCAACCCTGGTCACTTGAGGTCAGTCACCCAAGGGATCAAAAGGCTCCCAAGTATTTGAAGCAATTTGTAGGATGGTCCCTAGTACAAAAGGTCATTAACCCTTGAATTCAGTGGCAGGAACGCTGCACTATGAGAAGTAATATTTTCAGGCAGTGCAGGCAGAAGAGGAAATTGCCAATTCTGTTCTATTTTTTTCTACTTTCTAATGTTCGTTATGACTAAATTGTAAGCTTCTTATTATTTTGCTTATTTATCCATGAGTAGTTTGAGATGAGAGTAAGTGTATTTATTTGTTAGGCACCCACATCAGAAGGAGAGCAGCAGAACTTGAGACTTTCTGAGTAGCCATACAGAACTAATGCAGAAGGTCATTATGGTAAGCACTCTGAAACATTCTACTTTGCATTGTGAAATTGTGGCTTTTCTGAGCTAGAGGTGGAGTTTATTTTACTACTAATTTGAATCTGGGTCAACTTTATGACTTACTTTAGCCAGTAGAGTAGTAGAAATGACATTGTATGAGTTCTAAAGCCTAGGCTGTCCAAAGCCTTGCAGCTTCTGCTCCTATCCCCTCTTGGAACCTCCCCATTATCAGAAAGCCTGGGTAGACTACTGAATGATGGGACTTGTGGTGAGAGGTCTCTAGCTAAGACCCAGCACCAAAGTCCCAGATGTGAAAATGAAGGTATTTTAGACCCTCTAGTCTCATTCTAGTAAACAATTATTGAAGATGCTTCAGTGACCAGGTGAGACCAACAGAAGAACCAACCAGCTGAGCCCAACTAATCCACAGAACTGTGAAACAAAATACAATGTTGTTTTGCAAGCCCTTGGCTATAGAGGATATGTGTGCAATGTATCAGTAGATAACTGACACACTGGACCAGAGTTGACTGGGCTTAACAGAGATGGGACTGGAAGACAGTGTCATGAAGGTCTGGATGTATTTAGCAGGGACCCAATTTAGGCAAGAGGATTTGAGGTCAAGAATTTAGTCCCAGGAATGAGTTGGAGGCTGAACAGGACAGATATGGAAGTAAAAAAGGGAGTTAAACACAGTGGTGGTAATAAAGATCTGGCTATTTAACCTGATATGTAAGGTGAGGATAAGAAGATTACTAATGTGAATTATTATTGATTTGAAGACATGCTGCATACTGGACTAGGTTCTTAATTTTCCAGGTCAAGGTTATAATTGGTTTCAGACTCAGGTATCAGGCAGCACAGCCAAAATATTCAGTGACTCTAAGACAGTGAGCTCTTTTTTAAATATTGTTTTAGGAAAGATTTAATTACATCATTTTGTTAAGAAAAATAATGTAAGTTGTCTTCGTTATCTGGCAACTTGTCTTCATGTATTGATTTATCAAATGTTCCTTGAGAACAGACACAGGAGAAGGCTCCTTCTCTCCAGTAGCTTATGGTCTGGTTGTAGGGATAGGAGTTAGTTATGGGGCAAGAAAGGCAGGATGCAGTTAAGGGATACATGTGTGACAGGATGGAGCTGAGTGGATTTGTGCATATGAGATCTCAGTGAGAGGAACTGAGAAGAAAAGAAGAAGTAATGTGGTGAGGACTATTTGATGAGCAAGTCTGGGAGGAAATGGGTAAGCCTTTGCTGGTCCAGGGCCAGAGAAGAGAGGATCTTGGCTGGAAACACAAGGGAAGAGTGGGGAGGAGGAAGTAATTATGTCAGGTTACATAAGTCTGATGGACCTATTTCCCAGTTCTCACTCTAAACCAACCCACAGTACTGTCCCAAGGTGATAACACTAGCACAAAGTAAAATAAAGTTCGTTGTGAGCCACAGTCACCCAGAAGGAGGAACTGGGTGCTGGCTATTTCAGGGAGGAGATGGTCCATGCTGTGGTACCTGCTCTCTGACATTCCTGGAAGGCATATTTGTGATATGGCTCTATGAAGTTTCAGTTGCTGTGGTGGGTTTTAAATTGTGCCATGATATGAGATTTTTAAATAAGAGTTTTTGATGTAAGGTTTTTTTTTTCAAGAAGAGTGAAATATAAATAAATTTGGCACTCGGTAGAAGTAAACAGTTAATAAAACGGTGGTATTTTACAATGTCTTAATGAGTTAGTAGATACCAGCAGATATTTACCAGTAGGTAAAGTGAACTAAAAAGTTTCAGATTAGTGATTGTCTTAAACATAAAATGTAATGGGAGCCATACACTAACCTGACAAAAGAATCTGGCCCACATCATATAAGTATTTCTGCGTGTCTATGAAAGGGTGTTTTCAACGTTTATTTATTTTCGGGACAGAGAGAGACAGAGCATGAACGGGGGAGGGGCAGAGAGAGAGGGAGACACAGAATCGGAAACAGGCTCCAGGCTCTGAGCCATCAGCCCAGAGCCTGACGCGGGGCTCGAACCCACGGACCGCGAGATCGTGACCTGGCTGAAGTCGGACGCTTAACCGACTGCGCCACCCAGGCGCCCCGAAAGGGTGTTTTCAATATTATGAACATAAATGGTAAAAGAGTTTATCTCCAAGGGATCAAAATAAAACTCAGAATATTCTTACATCAGTGTAACAAGCAGGACCAAATATTGTTTGGAGGATATAGGTAACTAAGCAAATGCCTGGCACCAAATCAAAAGGCATTTTTTTCTCAAATAGTTGATGGAGAATTAAAATAATTTAACCTACATTGTAACTTTATTGGTTATAAATGTACAGAGACAATAATTAGGAGACAATCCAAAGGTCAATAAGAAAGTCAGGATAAAGATTACTGCACTAATTTCATTTGCTTCAAAGGAAGTCAAGGGTGAGAGCTTTTCTGTCAGCTTCTAAAATAAAATATGAAAGACTAATATAAAACAGAAACTAGTGTGATGTTGTACATCATGGTTAAAATAAAGCCTAAATAAAGACTTATATGGAGATAATGTGGCATGGTGGTTCTGAGTGAATTACATGTGATTACGTGTAATCATCACCCACCTATCTGGGTGTGTTTTATGAGGTTTACAGGGGATGGTATATCTAAAACTATGTGCACAAGAAATCATAGTAAATAGTCAAAATTATTAAATAAAGATAATATATGATTCTGAAAATATGGTCCTTGAAGGCTAGCATAAATTCCATACAAGATAAACCCACAGTTTAGATGAGTTTGAACAAATGTATGCACTCATTAACCACAAACCCAGTCAAGTAAACATTTGCATCACTCCTCAATTTCCTTCATGCTCTTTTGGAGTTAGTTCCTCAACCCTTCCCTTGCCCATGACATCTGCTGATTTGCTTCCTGACACTGTAGTTTTATTTCAAATTTTTAAGAGTTCCATTTAAAGTAGAATCATACACTCTGGATTTTTGTGTCTGGTTTCTTTCACTCCCCATATTTTTGTGACTCATCCATTTTGTGTATCAGTGTTTTGTTCCCCTCTATTGCCAGGTTGTATTCCCTTTTATGAATATGCCAGTTTTTTTCCCTTTCCAATTAATGTCAGTGGGCATTTTAGTTGTTTCTATGCATACCTTTTTTTGTAAACATAAGTTTTCCCTTCTCTTGGTCAAAGGTCAAAAGATTAAGGGGTGGAATTTGTGGGTTTTACTTTATAGGAATGCCTCACTTGATAAGAAAAGTTTCATTTTTGGTCAAACTCTTTTTTTTCCCCATAATGTGTAATATCATTTTTCACTCCTACTATCAGTGTATGAAGGCCCCAGCTGCTCCATATCCTTGTGAGTCCTTGGTGTGGTCAGTTATTTTGATTCTAGTCATTCAACTGGGTATAGAGTGGTATCTCATTATGATTTTTTCTATTTCCCTGATGACTAATGATATTTAGTATATTTCTCATATAATGATTTGCAAGCCATATATTTTTTTAGTACAGTGTCTATTTAAATATTTTGTGCAGGATTCAAACCACATAACCCAGGGTCTGTAACTTGGCTTGACATGGTTTGGCTTCATTTGCCCCCTAGGTGAAACCATCTGTATTCTTCAATGATGGAGGGAATTTCTATAAAGAGTAACATGAAGCAAAGATAAATCTAAAGTCCCATCAATAAGTAGGAGCTTATCAAATTTTACTGATGCTGAGAACAGTGATTAAAGACTAAACTATAATGGTATCTGGGAAAGATTTGACATTGATTCTTTTATAATGTCATGTTTGACTATGATAACACAAAATATAGACTTGGGGACTCCTTCATAAACACATTCTGTTGTAAAGTCTTGTGATTTTCTTTTTCTGTTTTAAAAGAAAATTTATTTTGATAGAGAGAGGGAGAGAGAGAGAGAGAGAGAGAGAGAAAGAAAGAATCCCAAGCAGGCTCCAACTCATCACAGAGCCTAACATCTGGCTTGATCTCATGAACCATGAGATTGTGACCTGAGCTGAAATCAAGAGTTGGACGTTTAATCAACTGAGCCACCCAGGTGTCCCTAAAGTCTTGTGACTTTCACATGAGACCCATGAGAAATTTTGGTCATGTAACTACCCACAGGAAGTGTCAGGATTAAATAGAACAAAGCTTGTGAGGAAAAAGAATCCATGGCTTACATTGTCTTCTCCCTCCATTCCTTCCATTTCCCCTGCAGCTCCTCCTCTTCATCCTCCTCCCTTCTCTTGACCTCCCTACTGAGGTGTGGTTAGGGAAAATCTATTAGAGCACTACAGTTAATGACTGACCTTCCCATTTTTCTCAACTGTGATTAACACAGGTTTTTTTGTTTTGCTTTTGGTTAGCTTTATATCCAAAGAGGATATTTTTTAGTAGACAGTACTGTTTCCTGCGTGTGATAAAATTGACAAATGACAGCTGTGCAAAGCACTATATTGGCTGTTCTATTTCTGTGAAGGCATTAAAGCAAGTGCACGTATTTTCCTGGGAATGCTAAAATGTCAGCTCTGAGTGCTTTCTTCAGTATTTATGCTTACCCAGGTGTATCTGTGCCACAAAAAATGTGAGAAGAGATGCATGCATTGTTTTCAGTTTGATGATTACAACTGCTTTTGCATCTGAGGGAAAATATATTCTTTAGGTAGAAACTTAGCTACTTCTCACCTATGGTGGCCTCAGTTGTGGTGACGAGTGAAGTTAGAGCTAGTTAAAGGAGAACTAATTCTCATTATGTTACAGCTGCTCTGCTAAGTCAGAGACTGCTGAAGGGATGGGGTCACATGGGGGCTTTGTCACTGCTGCTTGGGCTGGGGGAGCTTGAGAACCACTGGTCCATTTGGAAACTTTAATTATGCAACAGTTAACTGGTCTAAAAATTACATTGAGTAATTCTATCCCCAGAGAAATATATTCTGTATTAAACCACTTTTAACTGAGTCAAGCCTCATTCTCATCCTCCTCCCTAACAAATTCTAGTTACTCACTCCTGTGTTTGTTTTACTTTATATAAAAAATACTTATATAGGTAAATGAGTTAAAATATTTGGCGTTTAAGTCTGACATACAAAGTATAGCTCAAGATCCTACTTAAAGGCTGATTATGAGAATATGAGGATATGAGGAAAATGAAAATACAGAAAATTACATGACATTTTCCAGTGTCTTTTTCAGAAAAATTAAGTCCCAGTTGAAATTACCTATACAAAAACTGATTTTTGAAAATGGCTTTGGATACAGATTGGTTGTAATATGAATATGAAAAACATGAATAGAGGAATTTTAATATTTTATGAAAATAGAACCACAAAATATTCTAGATTGAGTATGACTTTAAAACAAAGGGTCTAGAATTTTTTTATTGGCAACTTTATTTTGAATTGTTTTTCCTAAGAATTGAAGGTATATTCTACTTGAGAGAGAAAAATCTGGTATGTGCTAGGGAGCTCATATTGACAGCTCTCCTGAAATGTTTTGGTTTTAACTATTTATGGGTTGGGGAAAAAAAAAAAACCACTCTGCCAGAAATTGGTGTTATAATGGCGGAGAAGTAGCAGCTCATTTCCCTGTGAACTACGTCTCCTAGATTTTCAGGAGCTTTCTGGGTTTGCAGTTAGGAAGGAACGCTTGTTACTCATCTTCCTCAGTATGCCACTCATGTGTCTAACTCTGGATTTGCTTTATTTTTGACCCCTGATTCCTGGCTATAATCTGTGTCTTTTCATCTCAATTGAAGATCAAGACGTGGACAGGACAATGGCTGGCTCTTTACTTATTCATACCAGTTATATGACATGAATTGTATTTTGGGAAATAATATTTCAAATACTAGCCATTCCTACATATCTGACAGATATTAGGCTTTCAGACAATTGATGCTATTTGCTGTTTTATAAAGGTTTTTATTTTGAACATACTTCAGAATTTTCAAGTGCAGGACAGCCTGGGTGGCTCAGTCAGTTAAGCGTCAGACTCTTGGTTTTGGCTCAGATCATGATTTTACAGTTTGTGGGTTCGAGTCCTGTGTCGGGCTCTTCACTGGTGGCATGGAGCTCTCCCTCTCTCTCTTAAAATAAATAAACATTAAAAATAAAATAAAATAAAATAAAATAAAATAAAATTTTCAAGTTCAGTATTAGGCTAAATGATAGATGTCTGGGATTTACTTCAGAATACTGTACTTCAGTGTGCCAACAAAGGCTTGTTTGACTCTAATCTATTTTCCTACCTTCCCCAGGTTTTCTCTCTGTTAAGAAAGTACATTTCCCTGGCTCTCTTTAACTCTGGCTTCCAGGAAGGTTTGTTCAATATGGGATACTGGTGGAAGATGGGAAGATGAGAGGACAGGAGAGGCCAGGGTATTCTGCTCCAAATCACTCTGCCACTTCTTGTAACATCTCTGGCTGTGAATGATCTTGTCTGTAGCTCGAAGTCTGATGGAACAACTCCCACCATGGTCCCAGAGGTGCATCTTCTGATGTTTTAGCTCTTACCAGAGAGCCCTGACATCTGGGCTCTGCTAACATCTCTTTCTACTGTCCTTGCAGTCCTAGGGGTGGCAGCAGCCTTTAGCTGTTGTCAATCTCTGTGTCAATTTGCCATCTCCCCCCCCACCCCAGACCTTTCATCACCTGTGAAACCAATCCACTTATATTTAAAGGCTTTGTGTTTGAAAAAAAAACAACAACACCAAAACGGTTCTTATTTCTTGGCTGGACCTTACTAACATTTCCACAAACAGAAAGTTGGGAGGAGCACCCAGTTCTGGTTTGGTGGTCTCAGCCCATGTCAGCCAGATCCCTGATGACACATAGAAACTCAGAACAAAATAAACAAAAAACAATATAAAAACTGAAAAGTAAGTTAAAGCAGAGTATTGTGGAGAGGGATCACAACTAGGAGAACCAAATGCTTGGGAGAAGGGTTTACTGCTTATTTTCCATTTACTGTTTTACCCCAAGGGCACGCCCCATCCATGGAGTTGCACAGTGGCACCTGCTGCTAAAACTGATAGAAATTTCATCTTTCTGAACAGAGGAATCAGAAAAGGAAGCTCATTTGGTCAGAGAGTCTGGGGGAAATCCTGTAAGAGAAATAAAGCCGGAACAGGGTTCTCCTAATTCTACATAGTAACCGTAACTAGTCTCAGACTAAGTCCCTGAAAAATCCATGCATGGGACACAACGGAAGAATTCTAACTAAGGCTGAGGGAGATCAACTGAAATTTGAACACCTGAACAAGTCTCCTGACTAACACATGCATGAAACAGGGTCAAAGCAATGTAGCAAAGGTCTAAAGAGCTAAATGGAAATTTGAACTACCCTACGGGGGGTAAACAGACCTTAAGTTATGAACCTAATCAGTTTGAATACCTTCTAAAATAGAAACATCTCAAGAGGATTATAATTGGACCTGGAGCCTATGCAGCATAAAATTCATAATGTTTAGAATGCAATCCAAAATTACCCAAAATGCAAAGATACACACACACACACACACACACACACACACACACACACACACACCATGAGATGACCCAATGCTGCAAGTTTCAGACAATAATTTTAAAGCAGCTATTGTAACTATGCTCCATGAGGTAAAGGAAAGTACACTTGATATCACATAGTGATTGTACATAATTGGTATGGGAGCAGTGGCAATTATCAGGATTATAGTTTTGCGTTGCTGCTTTTTTATTGTGATAAAATATACCTCATGCAAAATTTACCGTTGTAACTATGTGTAGACATACAGTTCTGTGTCATTAAGTACATTCATATTGCTGTGCAACCATTACTACTGTCCATCTCCAAAACATTTTAATCAACCCAAACTGAAACTCTATACCTATTAAATAATAACTCCCCATTTCCACCTTCCTCCATCTTATGAAATTGTAGAAAACAGGTGGAGGTACACAACTGCAAGAGGAAGGGTAAACATAACAGCCATAGTAGGAAGAAAGGCTGGAATGAAGAAAAAGATGCCTTGAATGGTAGAAAGCTATGATGTTAGCTAATACACCATGGAGGTTTTAGCAATGCGTAGATGGGCAGCTACAGTAAAGTATTTCTCTAGTTGTATAAAAATAGGGGTGCCTGGGTGGCTTAATCAGTTAAGCATCAAACTTCAGCTCTGTTCATGTTCTCATGGCTCATGGGTTCAAGCCCCACATAGGGCTCTGTGGCAGCTCAGAGCCTGGAGCCTGCTTCAAATGCTCTGTCTCCCTCTCTCTCTGCCCCTCCCCTGCCTACACTCTGTCTCTGTCTCAAAAATAGATAAACATTAAAAAATTTTTTTAAATAAAAAAATTAAAAAAAAAGCTGATAAGTAGAAGGTTGGTATCAACTATTGCAATGGAAACCTGTGGCTCTTCATTCAATTTTCAAATCTAAGTTTACAGATGCTGAGCCCATTGATTTCAGGTGAGTTCTAGAAAAATAATTTTTCAATGCCATTAGAAGTATATAAAATACATACTCTTTTGATCCTCTATTAAACAGTCTTGAGGCCATTTACTGGGATTATTTTGCAGTGAGTCAACAGGATTGCTAGTAACAAAGTATGAATTTATATCAATACTAGGGCACCTAAAACACAATTTCACGTTTTCACATTTCATAGCATACTGTACTGGTCTTTGGCTCCATTTTCAGTTACTTCCTTGGATCTTGAATGTGTAATTTGGATACATACAATTTTCAACTGGCAGGAACTTCTGACTTGTATGTGTTCTATGAAGTAATGGCCATTATAATCAAAGGGTTAGTTGAAGCCCATGAAAATGTCCTTCACTGTCCTGACCATGATGGTTAATGTGAAGGGCTCGGGGAAAGGATTAGTCTTCCAAGCAGAATAAACAGCCAGTCTGAGGCTCTGAGAAGGGAATAAGATCAATATTTTTAAGAGACAAAAAGGAAGACATTGTGCCTGAAGGGTAAGGAGAAGAGAAAGTAGTAGAAAAAGGTAAAATTGTAAAAGAGTAAGATGATGCAAGGAGTTCTTGGACCCTAAAAGATAATGTGCATTTTATTTTCAGTGTTATTTATTAGTAGACAAAAGAAGTGCAAGGCACAGTTCGTTAATATGCGTGGCAGGGTTAAGATACAGTCAAGAAGTATTTAGGGGGCTAGTAAAATGCAAAAGCTCTGGATATTCATTGAATATGGTCCTGAAGGTGGAGGATCCTAAGATGATTATTGGATTCCTGGTTTGGATGACTGTGCTTTTGTCATGGTAATACCTGAAAAGAAAGGAGTAAGAACAAGTTTGAGGGGGACAGAGTAATAGCAAGATTTGAACATGCTGTATTTGAAGGGAATGTACAAGAGATATTTGGCAGTAAATGTGAATATGTAAATATTTAACTGAAAATAACAGTGATTTAAACAAAACAGAAGTTATATCTTCTTTTTAAAAAATCTTTATTTAAATTCCAGTTAGTTAACAGACAGTGTAATATTAGTTTCAGGTGTACAATAATTCAGCACTTACATACCACTCCCGGTACTCATCACAAGTGTACTCCTTAATCCACATCACCTATTTAACTCATCCCCACCCTCTGGTTCCTCTGGTAATAATCAGTTTGTTCTCTATAGTTAAGTCTGTTTCTTGATTTGCCTCTCGTTCATTTTTTCCTTTGGTCCTTTGTTTCATTTCTTAAATTCCACCCGTGAGTCAAATCATATATTTTATGATATTTGTCTTTCTCTGATTTGTCTCACTCAGCATAATACTCTCTAGCTCCATCTGTGTTGTTGCAAATGGCAATATTTCATTCTTTTTTTATGGCTGAATAATATTGCATTGTGTGTGTGTGTGTGTGGGGAGGCACATCTTCCTCATCCATTCATCAGTTGATGGACTCTTGGGCTGTTTCCATAATTTGGCCATTGTAGATAATGCTGCTATAAAGATTAGGATGCATGTATCCCTTTGATTAGTATTTCTGTATTCTTTGGGTAAATACCTAGTTGTGCAATTGCTTATCTTCTTATATTAATAAAGTTCAGAGATAAAAGAGTCCAGGGCTGATTTGTGTGGGGGGGTCTTAATTTATAAAGGTGATTGACAGGGAGAGGTGAATGCCATTGAAAGATAAGTTTATTGTTACTTACAGCTCCACTAGAAGCGAGAGGCATGGCATGCTGTGCAGGGCCGCCTGGAAGCACCAGAGTGGGTCAAGAGGCGAAAGCAGGAGTGAAAGTAAAGCATAGGTCACAGACTTTTTTTGGGTTTCTGTGGCAAACACAATGCAGGGCTGCATTCACAGCTTAGGATCGGCTAGTTTTAATAAGCCTGGTGGGCTTTGGGACAAAGATGTCCTTCGTTATCTGGTACCTGTCCCTGGGGTCGATTTTGAGGAGAAAAATCAGTTTGCTGTGTACTTGAGGATGTGGGCTCTGCATTGGTTGATTTGCATATGAAATTCATGTCAGCAAGTTGTTTATTATTGCTAGGAATTAGTTAGCCCTGGGAGGTTCAGTCTTCTCAGCCAGCAAGTTCCCCTCAAGATGTCAAAATATTATAAAATAAACAGCATGATTAATACAAGGGTGGCAAGCAGCTACATTGTTATCAATGTCCTCCTATCTTGTTAATCCTCTCCTCCCAACTCATGGACCAGCCGCAGGGGTCAAGATGGCTTAATGACCTCCAGATTTCACCGTTGGCTGGTGGCAAGGAAGTGAAGATGAACACATCCCAATCCTTTAAGGATGTTCCTGGAAGTATCATAAGCCAATTCTTTGTGTCCCATTGGAAAACATCTGAGGAAAAGTCTGTGAGAGAAAGCAGTCAGAATTGACCTGGAATAAGAGCTTAAGAGCAGGGGCATGGAAGCCAAGCAAGTGGAGACTTTAAGAAAGGAGCAAGGGATCAACAGTGCGTAATATAGCAGAGAGTGCCCAGTGTTCTTTGAATAGTTCACATGGGGGATGACTACCATCACTATAGCAATTTTAAGGGAGGAGTAAGAAGTGAATAAAAGAGAAGCAAAGACAGAGACAAGGCAGCAAGCATGGATTGCTCTTTCCTGAGGGTTGACTGATATGGAAATTGGAGGACACGTAGGATTTAAGGGATTTGTGTTGTAGATGTTAGGTTGACAGTTGTTAATGTGATATACCTAGCAAAGGTAATAATGCATTTAGAAATAACAGAGATGGGCTGGTAAATAAAAGCAGAAATATTCAAATAGGTGAAAGCTGTTCTCGTGGAGGTGTATTGAAATGTATGGTAGCTTATAATGCCCTGGAATAAGCTCAAATACTGAATGGTTTACATGCACGTAATTGAAGGCTCACATTTATTTCTGCAGGCTAAGCTGACTGCTGGGTTGGTGTAAACCGAAAAGGAAGACTAAGTCATTTGCCTTAAATTTGGTCATATAAACAACTACCTTTTTTCTTTTTTTAATGTTTTATTTATCTTTGAGAGAGAAAGGGAGACAAAATGTGAGTGAGGGAGGCACAGGGAGAGAGGGAGACACAGAATCCCAGGTGGGATCCAGGCTCCAAGCTGTCAGCACAGAGCCTGATGCAGGGCTGGAACCCACAAACCATGAGATCATGACTTGAGCCGAAGTTGGACACTTAACTGACTGAGCCACCCAGGCACCCCGACTACATTTTTTTCCTTAATGAGGTGGTTTTATAAATATCAATTTAGTGGGATGTTTTCCTGTACTTTGTGTGTTCTCCCAGGGGAAACATTTAACATGGGATTTTATTTAGAAAGGTAGTGAAAAATCAGGGTGATGTATTACGGAAGAGAATGTGAGTGCCATCTCTAAATAAAAGTTTTTAAGGAAGGGTTCTTTGAGACTACTTTATTATGTAACCTGTGAGACAGTCTCAGTGCCAAATAGGCAGAGTTTAAAGACCATTAAGAGACTTAAATATTTATATGACTTTTCCTTTCATGGACAACCAGATTATTGGTATTCAACTAGCATTTCTTACTCCTTATCAGAAACAAACAAACAAACACACCCTCTCATTTTCCTTCCAATCCTCTACAGTGTTCTTAATTATGTCACTGATCTTGCTACAACTGCCATACCTGACATCTAATAAATCTGATGCTAAATTGGTTTGTAGTCGAATTTTGAAAAGGATCAATAGATTCATTTATGTTGATTCTAGCTGTGTTACCAAAACGTGCCTGTACATGCAAAGAATAAGATTACCAGATTTGATTCACAACCTCTTGGCTGTCTCAGAAACAGCAGTACACCTGGAATAATGTATAACAAATGAATTAAATTAGGAGGACTGATCAGTCCTGACATTGTCATCTGTGCTTAATCTGCAGCAACAAGTAGATGAGAAGTTGATTTTTCCTACCAGTAGAAAACACCGTTGTTTGGGTTTTCAAGCCTCAAAAATAAGCCCTTCACTAACACCATTGCCCATAATGGTAATAATATTGATTATGTCAAATCAAATGCCATGTTATTTACATGGTTGTAACTTCAAATGGGAAAAACTATCAGAAGATTATCCTGTTCAATTTAGCTTGAATAACTTAAAGGGAAACTGATTAAGAAAATTATATGTCTATGGAACCCATTACAGATTTATTTGCTGTTTATTGAAGTGAATTATTAGATTCAGTTAAAAGGTTATTGAAAGGATATACTATAGCATTGTGTGTTGTTTGGTGGTGGATAAAAATGCACATAGCATAGACTCGATTTTTCCAAGCAACTTCTAATTTAGTATATAGAAAAGAAGTGTGGTACAAGACAGAATAAAAGATTTGCTCTAATTAAAGTCCCAATACCCTACAATGATTTTACCAAGAAGGTACCATTTAATTCCAGAAGGGGATTTTGGAGTTGGCTTATATGCAGGTGGAGGATATTTAAGCTGTTTTTGAGGGACAGGTAAATGTCCAATAAGCAGAGAAAGTAGGATGGTGTCTTAAGATAAAGATATAATTATAATAAAAATATGTAACATGAAATGACATATCATGCTTGGGAAGAGCTCCAGCATACTGGAGTAAAATGTAGAAGATGAGGTGGGAAAGGTTGTAGTTAGATTGTGGGGACTTTTGGATGCCAAGACCGAAAATTGAATTTAACTTCAGGTGAACAGAATGCGAGGGCCAGAATTTTATGCAAAAGAATCAGAATCAACATTATTAATTAATGACATAAATTAATATCAAATTGTTCTGAACATTCTCAAAGTTATTAGATAAACTTTATATTCTATATGAATCCAGTGTTAATATCACTGTACTTTTTGGTCCAAATCTCTGCAATCAGAAGACCCAAGTCCTACTTCTGGCTCTCCCAGTGATTAATCTTATGACTTGAGAAGTCATTTCACTTCTGAGTCTCAGCTTTCTTACATGGGAAGTGGAAATAGGAATTTCTGAGGATTATATGAGGTTATAAATAGCACCAGTTGTTTATATAAAAACGCAGTAGGTGGGAATAAATACACCTCCAAAATTCAAGTGTATAAAAATAAATTTTTATAATGAAATATTTAATGTTTATCTATAAAATATAAAAATATATAAATAATAATATAAACGTATATACATGTAAATAAAAATACAAATATTTATGCATAGCTTAAAGAATAATAATAAAATGACTACCTACATCCTCACAACCAGACTTTAGAAACAGATAGCTGAGGTCCCCAATTATATCTCCTTGCTTACTTCTGGATAAAAGTCTCTCCTCTTAAAAAAAGTTTTTATATTTAAAAATTTTTGTTTCTGATCTTTATATAAGCTAAACCATGTTTTATCTATTCTTTTGATTTTTTTCTTGAGTATAATATTGCCCTCTTAAGATTCAGCCACATATTTAATTTTATTTCACTCAGTCTCTCATAAAATAGCTATTGAGCCCATTGTCTGCCAAGCCTATTGGTAGGTGATGGGAGTCAATAGTGAATGAGAAAGACAAAGGTTCTTGACCTTACTGAACTTATATTCAAGTGGGATGATATAGTAAATAAAAATCCTAAATGAATGAGTGAATAAATAAATAATCTGGTTTGGTAAGAATTGATATGATAAAAATAGAGCAGGATAAGGGAAAGCAAGAATGCTTAATAGGGAGTGCTATAATTTTTAATTGAGTAGTCAGAGTAGGCAACACTGATAAAGAGTCATTCAAGCAAAAACTGAATGAGTTGGAAGTCTTAGCCACATGGGTAAACAGGAGAGAGTAATTGGGGAATAGAGAACAGCAAGAGGAAAAGCCCTCAGGTTCTCACATGTCTGACATATTTGAAGAACGGCATGGAGGCCAGTGTAATGGAAGAGGAGTCAGAGTGATGGTTAAAACTGGTAGAAGATGAAGTCAGAGAAGTAATGAAGTATGTAGGATCTTTGAAACAATTTTAAGGATTGTAGCTTTTATTTTTCAATGGATAAAGACTGTAGGGTATTGAGTAAAGAAGGGATGTGATCTGATTTAACATTAAAAAACATCCATCTAGTTGCTATGGTGCCATAGGAGGCAACTGTGGAAGCAGAATGAAACAAAACCCAAGTTTGGAAGTTATTGCAGTAAAATTTCACAAAAATTATGGCAATATGTCTAAGGTGATAGCACTGGAGATGATGAGAAGGGATGGATTTGTATATATATTCAACCCAAGTTGAATTGGGTGAGAGAGAATAACAGACATCAAAGATGTATCTAAGAATTTTGGCTGAACAACTGACAAGATGGAATCATCATTAACTGAGATGGGGAAGATTGGGAAGGGTGTAGATTTTTGTAGAATATCAGAAGTTTATTTCTGGATATTTAAATTTGAGCTGTCTCTCAGATATCCAATTGGAAGTATCAAATGAGAAGCTGGAGATGATCTGAGTCTGGAATTCAGGATGGGGGGTCTCAGCTGAAGACATAAGTTTAGATAAGTTGATGTATTGATGGCATCTAAAGTAATGAGACTGGATGATATCACCAATGAAGAGAAGAAATGGTAGCCAAATACTGAGCCCTAGAATATTCCAACATTAAGATTTTGGAAGGAAGAGGAGATCTCCACAGGAGACTGAGGAGAGACCAATGAGGCAGGAAGAAAACCAAGAGTGGTTATCTTTGGGGCCAAACAATGAAAGTATCAAGGAAGACAAAATAATCAACTGAGTAGCTCATTGGCAAAATAAGATGTAAATTGAGAACTAACACTGAATTTAGAAATACATACATCATAAATTACCTTGAAAAGGGTAGTTTTAAAGTAGTGATGGTGGGGAAGCGAGCATCTGATTAGAATGGATATAAAAGTGACTATGAGAAGAATTGGAGAAAGTCAGTATAACCAAATCTTCTGAGGGATTTTTCTGTAAAGGGAAGCAGAGAAACAGGGTGGTAGATATTGGAGAAAGTGGTCTAGGGAGTTTCTAGGACAGGAGAGTTAACAGCATGTTCATATGTTGATGGAAATATTCCATCAGAGAAAGGAAAAATTGAGAATATAAGAGAGGCAAGCTTGCTTATGTGACATCCATGAGCAGATTAAAGGAAATGGAATTTAGCATATAAATAGTTTTATGAAGGTGTATGGGCAGTGTTTCTAAATAGGAAAGAAGGTAGTGGAAAGAGCACTGATGCTGATAGCTAAATAGATGGGGTTGAGAAAATCTGTGGAAGCTTTCCTCTGATGGCTTCAGTTTTCTTGGTGAAATAGATAGATCATCAACTAAGAGTGGGAATGAGGTGGGGTTATTGATTTCATGATAGAGGAGGAATTTATCTCAAAGAGTGTGGGAGATAATGGATAAAGGAAATATATAACTTGTGGGCAGCATTAAGTTTATGACTGTGAATTTAAGATCAAAGCTCTAGTATGGTTGTGTTTTCTCCTAGTTATGTTCATCTGGAAGAGTATTAAAAGATATGTTTTTTTTGTTTTTTTTTTTTTTTAATTTTTTTTTCAACGTTTATTTATTTTGGGGACAGAGAGAGACAGAGCATGAACGGGGGAGGGGCAGAGAGAGAGGGAGACACAGAATCGGAAACAGGCTCCAGGCTCTGAGCCATCAGCCCAGAGCCCGATGCGGGGCTCGAACTCCCGGACCGCGAGATCGTGACCTGGCTGAAGTCGGACAGTCAACCGACTGCGCCACCCAGGCGCCCCTAAAAGATATGTTTTTAAAGCATAATTGTGATCATTCTGATCATTTAAAAACATAATTCTGATCATAATTCTGATCATTGTAAGAGGTGAACTACCTCTTAAAATCCTTCAGTGGTTTACCCATTGAATACCAATGAATAAAATCCAAATTCTTTTTTTAGAATAAAATACAAACTCTTTTTTAAATGTTTATTTATGTATTTTTTTGAGAGAGAGAGAGAGTGAGGGAGGGGCAGAGAGAGGGGGAGACAGAGAATCCCAAGCAGGCTCCACACTGCCAGAACAGAGCCCAGTGCAGGGCTGGAACCCAGGACCCATGAGATCATGACCTGAGCCGAAATCAAGAGTCTGACGCTTAACCAACTGAGCCACCCAGGCACCCCCTAGAATAAAATACAAATTCTTTACTAGAGCCCTTAATTCTAATATCACTCTCCCCTTATTCACAATACTCTAGCCTTGGCCATTTCCTAAACTGCTGCAATCCCATGTCTTCACCGCATCAATGGGACTTTTGATAAAATGTCAGTTCCCAGAGAGGCCTTCAATTATCATTCTGTCCACAATAGTCTTTTCCTAAACATTTTATTTCTGTATTGTTTTGTTTTCTTCATAGCATTTATCACTGTTTGAAATGAACTTACATCTTTATGTGATTGTTTAAAAATCCCTTTTCTCTAGTTCAAATATAATGAGAGCATGGGTTGGATCTATATTTTTCCCAGCTGAATCCCCAATAACCCTATATAGGTGCTCAGTAAATATTGGTTGAATGAATGATTTTTACCTGGATGCAACCTGGTGAAATGTCAGAAGAGTAAGGATGGAGATAATTCCTTAATATTAACAGGACAGAAAAAATAAAAATAATTTTTCACAAAACAATGAAATAGATACATAAAAATCAACCTAGAATGGATCAAAGACTTAAAGGTAAGACCTGAAACTCCAAAAACTCCTGGAAGAGGGGGAAAGCTTCTTGGTAGTGTTTTTGGCAGTAAATCTTTGGATATGATAACAAAATCACAGAAAACAAAGGCAAAACTAAGTAAGTGGAGCTACATCAAACAAAAAAGATTCTGCATAGCAAAGGAAACAATCAACAAATGAAAAGGCAACCTATGGAATGGAGAAAACATTTGCAACTCATATATCTTATAAGAGGTTAACATCTAAAATAGAAAAGAAACTTATACAGTTCAGTGAAAAAAACCAAATAACTCCATTAAAAGATATGTAAAGGGCCTGAGGAGATAGTTTTTAAAGACGATATAAAAACAGACAGCAGGTATCAGAAGAGATACTCAACATCACTAATCAACAGGCAAATGCAAATTACAACCATAATGAGATATCTCCTCAAATCTGTTAGAATGGCATATATATATATATATAGAGAGAGAGAGAGAGAGAGAGAAAGAGAGAGAGAGAGAGAGAGAGAGAGAGAGAGAGAGAGACAAGAGATAACAAATACTGGTGAGGGTGTGAAGAAAAGGGAGCTTAAAAAATTAAAAATAGAACTATCATAGGACCCAGCAATCTCACTTCTAGGTATATATCCAAAAGAAATAAAATCATTATCTTGAAGAGATATCTGCACTTCCACATTCATTGCAACATTATTTACAATAGCTGAGATATGGGATCAACCTAAGAGTCCATCAATGGGTAAGTGGATAAAGAAAATGTGATATATGATATTATATACATATATATGTATGTGTGTGTCTATATATATATACATATGTACATATATAGACACACACATACATATATATGTAATTTTTTTTAGCCATGAAAAAGAAGGAAATCCTGATATTTGTAACAACATGGATAGACTAGGAGGTCATTATATTAAGCGAAATAAGCCATGGATAAAAGAATTTTTAATGTGGACTCTAGATAATAGAGATGATAGTACTTTTTTTTGCTCAAAATTAGTATCTGTTAAGGTTCACTTGGGAACTTATCTTTTGGGAACTTATCACTTGGGAACTTATCACTTACTAAAATATTTAGTAATGACATATTATGCGCATGTAACTGTGCTAGGTGTAGGGGATAGATACAGCAAAGACAATAGCTTGTCTCTGCCATGCTAGAGTACAGAGCCAGTCTTAAATATTTAATCTAAATGGTCTTCTTGCTGTCCAGCCTGATTGCACTATTTTGTTAGTTCTGTGCCTGGGGAAAGCAAATATTTGTGCAAGCAAAACAATCTGGAAAGTAAATCTTTCTCCCCAAATCTGAAAATGAATTCCAGAAAGCAAAGGGAACTTGTTTTTCTCTAGGGATATCTATAAATTTTCTCTGTTGTCATTAAAAGAGGTCGACACTGTGTTTACATGTGTGTCTGTGAGCCTGTGCGTACATATGCTCACCCCATCTGGGTGCATTTGTATGTATATTTCAGATATATAAAATTTTAATATAAGCACAACTGTTCAGGGATGAGTCAGTAAATAAGCTTAATCAAACTGAGCACTTTCCCCATCTTGGCTTCTTTTGCTAGCTGTGGGGTACATGGCAATCTGCTTCCAGGCTTGCAGGGGGGAAGAAAATGCTCTTTCCAAGGTTCTTCATTGAACTAAGCAAAGATGATTCATTCACTTGGAGCTGATGAACTTTGGGATGGATGACTGATGAAGCCTCCCAATAAAAGTCCTTATGGCTACTATACAAAAAGCTTGTCTTTGGAACACACCTGGGTGAAGGGATTCCTTAATAGTTTCCAGGTATAACCTTTTTAAAAATTCTTATTCTCCATGGGGATATTCAGATTTGGCCATCTTGATTATTCATTAAATTCTAGGTGATAGGAAGTATTGTATTCTTTTTCTCAGTACTCACAACAGCTCTCCGAGGAGGGTACTGTTACTGCCCCAGTCAGATATGAGGAAACTGAGGTTCCAAGATGCGCAGTGATTAAGCTAAGTTGGTACAACCAGTAAATGGGGGAACCAGGTTTAGAATACAGATTTGGTTTGACCTGATGATTTATGATTTTGATGAATAACATTATCATATGGTCTTCCCAGTTATCTTCAACTCTTTATCTTTCATCTTCAGCTCTGTTTTGTTTTTCTTTTTTATTGCTATCATTTGCTGGTAGATACTAGAATAGTGATAAAAACTCCTTGGTCAGAAGCCTGATGAACTAAGTGATAGCTCTAAATATGACAAACAAGGTAATTTTAAGTTACTGTCTAATAAGATAACTTATTAATATTAATAATGATTTATTAAGACTTACTAATTAGATTTAAAAGCCTGTCTTGCATTGAGTCAAATAAAATCAACAGGAGGTAATGATTCATATTTTAAGCAATTTGCCTTCGAGATGGTAGAAAAAGGACACGTGGTAGAATGGAAAGAGCACTGGAATAAGAATCAGAAGTCTTGGGTTTGAATTCATTTTAGCTAACAACCAGTCTGACAAATTAGAGCTTCTCAGAGGGACCAGTGTAATTTCATATGTAATTATATATATGTAACATGATATATAATATGTATTGATACTTAAAAATCAAATTAGACTATCCATAACACTAATTGAAGTCTTTAAACGGCATACTAGCAGTGAAGGGATTGAAATTGTAGATTTCATGTTGTTGCTGACTAAATTTATCCAAAGGCTTCAATCTTAAAAGTTTTCAAGTTAGGTAATGGGTGAAAAAAAGTGGTGGTGGAGGTGAGGCTAATTGTTACTTCTAAAGATAATTCAGTTTCTGTGTTCTGAAACGGAGCATTTGCTCATGCACCATATTGCAGTGGATGAATGGAGAAGACTCTGGGCCAAACTGCTGTCAGGGCATCTGCGTCTCTTTCTGCAGTTAGTAGTAGAAGAGAACACTGATACAAGAACATCATTTGGTTTTCCTACATTCTCCCTTCCAATTAAGTGGAACATGAGGGCTAGAGGATGTGTGTGGGATATGGAAATGCGTAGGGGAGGAAATAATTCAGATGCCAGAGCCCAGAATAGGAAATATATTCAAATCCTACACTTTAGGAAAGATAAAAATATATTAATACATAAATGTTGCTTCTATTCTTGATACTATCATTTTAATTCATTTTTATACAAATAGAAGAGGAAAACTTTGCTTCTATAATCTTAGCTCAGAATGGTATTTCTGCCAGGCTTAAAAAAAGTTTCTTTAAATCATATGACTTAGTGTGATGAATATATTCTGAAATAAAAATGAGTTACTGGATGAAGTCTGAATAGGACACACTGTGCTCAGATTTTATCATCTCACCAGTGGTGTAAATATTGTGAACTAAAGCCAGGAACATATGGCTTAAAACTCAATAATGCAGGCAATGAGGCAAAATATCCCTGTATCTATGTGCTACCCAAATTTAGAAGTTAGTTTTCTATCCTTCCCTGAAGAGAACATATTTCTGATGCCTTTGATGAAATTTATGAGGAAATAGAGCTGATTTTTGGCGATTTTTACTTACAATGTATACATATACCTACTTTGTGAATTGAGCACATGTAGAGAGTGCAAAGGCAACAGGGATGTGGCTTCCTACATATGTCTTCTCAATAAAAGATATTTGCTGGAGCAAAAAGCAAGTCTGTTTGTGCCAGAAGTCTGATGGAAAAAAATCACCCATGTTTCCTATGAGTTACTTTAACATTTACTCTCATGTTAGAAACATACATTTTTCTCCTCTATCAGTGGATAGAACATACCAAGGATTTGAATAAGTGATTCACAGAAAGAAAAAAAAAACAGGTTTTTATTTTATTTATATCAGCACAGTAGCCAAACTAAACAAAATTGTGTACTTTAAATTAAAAAGTACATTTTTTTTTAAGAAAGAAACTTTCTCTGTAGAGCTCAGGATTTGAATTGAGTTAAAAATTCCTTTTATCATGAAATAGTGTTCCCATGGTCAAGAAAAACCAAAAGAAATCAGTATTTATTTCCTATGATTAAAAGAAAATTACTTCAAGAGCTCCTGGGTGGTTCAGTTCTCTAAGTGTCTAACTCTGGATTTCAGCTCAGGTCATGATCTCCTGGTAATGGGATTGAGCCCCACATTGGGCTCTGCACTGACAGCACAGACCCTGCTTGGGATTCTCTCTCTCCCCCTCTCTCTGACCTTCTCCCACTTACATGCATGTATACATTCTCTCTCTCTCTCTCTCTCTCTCTCTCTCTCTCAAAATAAATAAATGAATAAATAAACATTTAAAAAAGAAAGAAAGAATTTACTTCTTAAAGACCATCTTGTAGCATTATTTCCTTAAAGATACTACCTGTGGGTGCTCTGTTAATGAAGTGGTTAGGATGTTCATTATATTACAATCTAAATCACATTTATCTGTGAACAAAGGTGAAACACAAAGACTAGAGAGAATTATACAGATGTGCTGTAAATCTGTTTCCTTTGTACCACCAGTCCCTACACATACTCTCTTTTTACCCTTTCAGCTTTCTTATCCTCTTTTCCATATTGCTTTTTCTTTCAATTCTTTTTCCTTTCTCTCCTGATTCTTTTTATCTTTTTCTGTATTTGCTTTTAGATTTTTAGGCTTTCAACTCACCTCTTGACTTCTCATCCCTTTACACTTCCCTTGTATCTTCTGTTCTTAATTTTTCTTGTTTGAAAATATCCCCTCCTAATTTTGTTTTATATTTTATTTCACTTCCTACCGAGTCTCATCAGTTCTTCCTCCATTAAGTTTTTCACTGTTCCGCCTGCCTTGGTGCCTCTGTCTCCCACTTTCTGCACTGCATAGTAGGAAGAAAAACATTTCTTTCCACAAGTTAATAGCCCTCTGCCCTAGTGTGATTGAGGTTTGCAACTGTGAACATATCTTCTTATTGGGTGTAACATTTCACTAGTTCTACATAACTTGCCCCACCATGCCCACTCCCTCCTCTTCAATGAAAGAAACAAAACACCAAAATGTGTCTGGGTGTATTAAATAGCATTCTGAGTTTACTAACAGACTCATTAACTACAGGTGAGAACAGTAACTGGGCCAGACCTACTACCCATTTAAAATTTAAGTTTGTATGCCACTTCTGTCTAAATGAAACACACTCAGTGGTAAAGTCCCTACCTGTGCTGGAGTAGGTAATAATCAGGGCTTAAAAGAGATGTAAAGAAATGCTTGGAGGAAATCACTTTGGAAATAATTGCCCTCAAATAAAAAACTAGAAACTAAGTGGCACATTTTTTCATATGTCGCTACTTAATTGATATACTTTAAATAGTTACAAGCTCTTAAGTTTTTTTTATTACTTTGTTCTCTTTGTTTGACTTTCTGTAATCTTTCTGTAAGGTTTCAGTTAATAAATAAATAACAATCTGACAATTAATTAAAATAAGATATGATGTCAAACTTTATGAATGGTATATTGAAAAAAAGGCTTCCAAACATGGATCTCAAATCAGAATTAAAATAATCTATTCCTCACAAAGTTGCTAGTGAATTGGGACCCTCTATAACCTCTCCTATAGTTTGACAGTCAATACTACAGAAGAGGCAATTCATTTAATTTGGAATTAATTCAGTAATTTGTGTTTAATGAGACTGTTCATTCTGGTATCTTTGCTTAAAAATCTGGTTTCTCGCTATGTGAAATGTTTTGGTCTGCTGCCAAAAAGGAACTAATCTTAAAACTGTAAATGTATAGGGGCGCCTGGGTGGCTCAGTCGGTTAAGCGTCTGACTTCGGCTCAGGTCATGATCTCTCGGTTCATGAGTTCAAACCCCGCGTTGGGCTCTGTGCTGATGGCTCAGGGCCTGGAGACTGTTTCAGATTCTGTGTCTCCCTCTCTCTCTGACCCTCCCCCGTTCATGCTCTGTCTCTGTCTCAAAAATAAATAAACGTTAAAAAGAATTTTAAAAAACCTGTAAATGTATAAAAATGAAATCATAAAAAAATTAGAAGAAGAAAATGTGGATGAGCTTATAAATAGTCCTTAAATTGGTCTTTATTAGCATGGCATTAAAAATAAAAAGAAGAAGCAGTAAACTATTGACAAATTTAGCTGCAGAGAAATGGGAAATTCTTTAAAGCAAGAAGGACAATAATCTAAGGTAAAAAAGCAAGACAAATCTTCTACATGATGACCTGGAGAAAATTACAAAATGCAGAACAGTCAAACTTATGGGGGTATTGGAAATAGTCATTATCGTGAATGTGATAATGGCCTCAGGGGTGTATATGTATGTTAAAACATTAAATTGTACACTTTTGAAATGAGAAGTATATTGTATGTCAATTGATTTTTCATTGGAAGACCATCCACTTAAAAAAAATTGTTATCATCCCCCAATCTAAAATTTATATGCCTACCTCTATTTATCAATATGGCATTTTACATATAAAAACTGTCCCACTGCAAAACATTTAGACCTGCTGGATAAACTATAACAAATGTCCTTTAAAGTGAACAGCTGGAATAAGAAGAGTGAAGTGGAAATGCTCAGGGACCATATATAAAGAGAAACAGAAAGCCAGTGTGGTAAGCAAGTGTTGCTGTCAAAGCTGTCCTGGGGGTATCTGTCAATTTCAGTACCCTAGAGCTTTGTGTTTGATGGCCATGTAGGGGTCATTAGAAGCAGATGGATGGGGAGTGAGGCTTCTGTTTAAACTAGAACCTTGGAAATCTACAAAGTTGATGAAAGGGCAGATTAGAAAAATTCCATGTACCATCAAAAAAAGAAGACATGGGAATTTGATAATCTTACCCTGACCTTTCAGTGATAACAAAATAAACAGAACAAAAAACTCTCCTCTAAGAATCTGTATTGACAAGCCTGTGCTCACATAGTGTGAGGATCCAGATGTGTACAAGTTGGGTGATACAGAAAATCTTAATATAAGAATTTACCTTAAAGTGGCCTTTGTTTGGTAGTACCTTTGGGCACCTGGCTATAGCAAAAGAAAATCTCTTTCCAACAGAGGTACAAAGAAACCTCCCATATGTAAATTCCACATGAAGTTGATATTATAATTTATTTAAAAATTTGTTTTAATGTTTATTTATTTTTGACAGGGAGAGAGAGATAGAGCATGAGTGGGGGAGGGACAGAGAGAGGGAGACACAGAATCCGAAGCTGTCAGCACAGAGCCCAACGCGGGCTCAAACTCACAGACCATGAGATCATGACCTGAGCCGAAGTCGGATGCTCAACCGACTGAGCCACCCAGGCGCCCCCTATAATTTAAAATGATAAGACACAAACTACATAAATGATAAGAGCAAAAAAAAAAAAAAAAAAAAAAACCCCTGAAGAATTAGACCCCCAAGGGCACCAGATAAAAGAATTATTGAATAAAGACATAAAACAAATTTGCTTAATATGTTTAAAAACAGAAAAGAATAAAAAACAGCACAAAATGAGATAGGGTTTTTAAATAAGGATTTGAAGAAAACTAAATATAGTTTCTAGATATAAACAATACAGACAGTGCTGTAAATACTGAAAGAATATTAAAATCAGAATACACAAAATTGAAGATAATTTGTAAGCTGAAGCATAGATTTGTAAAGTGAAGCAAAATATAATACAGAGAGATAAGAAATAGATATATGAGAGAGGTGAGGCAACTTGGAATTAAAGTGAGACTATCTAACCTACCTCTCTTGGTATTTCAGAAGAAGATAATTTAAAGAGTAAGGAAGAAGGGCTATTTGAAGAAGTAATACTAGAGAATTTTTTGGAACTAATGAAAGACACAAGTTTTCAGATTCAGTAAACACAATAAAACACAAGCAGAAAAATAAAATGAAATTAATTTTTAAATACACTGTAGTGAAACTTTGGAAACTCAGAGAGAAAGAGGAGACTTAAAAGTAGCCAGAGAGAAGAGACAATTAAAAAATTAGTTTACTACAAAGAAGAAGAAAGAGGAAGAAGAAGAAAGAAGGAGAAGAAGAAAGAACCCCAACTTCTGAATAACAATGATAGGACCCTGACTGGTGGAGCAATGTCTTCAAAGTCTTGTGGGGAAAAAAAGAACAAAATAACAAACAACTGTTCAACATAAAGAAATGGAAAGACATTCCATGCTCATTGATTGGAAGAACAAATATTGTTAAAATGTCTATACTACCAAAAGCAATCTACACATTTAATTCAATCCCTATCAAAATACTAACAGCATTAAGACACCTGGGTGGCTTAGTTGGTTGACTGTCTGACTTTGACTCAGGTCATGATCTCACAGTTCATGGGTTCAAGCCCTGCATCGGGCTCTCTGCTGTCAGAACAGAGCCTGCTTTGGATCCTCCATCTCTCTTTATGTCTGCTCCTCCCCTGCTCATTCTCTCACTCTAAAAAATAAATAAATGTTTAAAAACATTTAAAAAATACCAACATCATTTTTCACAGAACTAGTACAAACAATCCTAAAATTTGTAGGGAACCACAGAAGACCCTGAATAGCCAAAGCAATTTTGAAAAAGAAAAGCAAAGCTGGAGGCATCATGATTCCAGACTTCAAGTTACATTTCAAAGCCATAGTAATCAAAATAGTATGGTCCGGCATAAAAATAGACACAGATCAATAGAACAGAATAGAAAAATGAGAAATAAACCTGCAGTTATTTGGGCAATTTATCTTGGATAAAACAGGAAGGAATGTCTAGTGCAAAAAAGTCAGTCTCTTCAACAAATAGTTTGGGAAAACTGGACAGGAAAATGAAAAAGAATAAAACTGGACTGCTTTCTTATACCATACATAAAAATAAATTCGAAATGGGTTAAAGACCCAAATGTGAGATGTGAAACCATAAAAATCCTAGAAGAGAACGCAGGCAGTAACTTCTTTGACGTTGGCTGTACCAACTTCTTTCAAGGTATGTTTCCTGAGGCAAGAGAAACAAAAGCAAAAATAAACTATTGGGTATACATCAAAATAAAAACTTCTGCATAGTGAAGGAAACAATCTAAAGGATTTTTTTTTTTAGGAGAAAAGCTAAAAGGCAACCCATGGAATGGGAGAAGATATTGACAAATGATATATCAGATAAGGGGTTAATATCCAAAATATGCAAAGAACTTCTGAAACTCAACACCCCAAACCAAATAATGTAATTATACAATAGAAGACATGAGCAGATATTTCTCCAGAGAAGACATCCAGATGGCCAACAGATACACGAAAAGATGTTCAACATAAAAAAAGGAAGAAATAAAGAAAAGAAAAAAAGGATGTTCAACATCGCTCATCATTAGGGAAATGCAAATCAGAACTGCAATGAGATATCACCTCACACCTGTCAGAATGACTAACATAAAAAAAAAAAAACAACACAAGAAACAACAGGTGTTGATGAGGATGTGGAGAGAAAGGAATCCTCATGGACTCTTGGTGGGAATGAAAACTGATGCAGCAACTGTTAAAAACAGTATGAAGTTTCTCAAAAAGTTAAAAATAGAACTGCTCTATGATACAGCAGTCTCACTACTGGGTATTTACCTAAAGAATATAAAAACATTAATTCAAAGGTGTACATGCACCCTAAGTTTGTAGAATTATTTATAATAGCCAATTATGGAAGCAGCCCAAGTGTCCATTGATTGACAAATGGCTAAAGAGGTGGTTTATATATACAATGGAATACTATACTGTCATAAAAAATGAAATCTTTTCATTTGCACATGGCAGGAACTAGAGAGTATAATGCAAAGTCAGAGAATAAGTCAGTCAGAGTGAGACAAATACCATATGATTTCACTCATATGTGGAATTTAAGAAACCAAACAAGCAAAGGAGAAAAATGAGAGAGACAAAACAAGAAACAGACTCTTCAGTACAGAGAGTAATCTGATGATAGCCAGAGCAGATAGGGTGGGGAGGGGCGGATTAAATAGGTGATGGGTATTAAGGAGTGTACTTGTCATGATGAGCATCGGGTGATGTATGGAAGTGTTGAATCACTATATTGTACACCTGAAACTAAAATAACCCTGTATGTTAACTAACTGGAATTAAAATAAAAACTTAAAGAAGAAAAAAAAAAAAACACATTAATCTAGAATTGTATTCCCAGCATTTTGTAGGAGCAGAATTTATCTGACTTTGGAGGTCGTTGTATACTGCCTATAAAAGATGAAGATATGCATACATTAAGAATATTAATAAAAGCACTTTATACAACAGGAAAAAGATGTACACAACTCATATTTCCATCAATAGATGGATAAACAAATTATGGCATTTTTTAGTACAATGGAATATTACAAACTGGTAAAAATGAAACAACTGGGATTGTAGGTCAACATGATTGAATTTTAAACACAACATTTTGTGCAAAAATAGAAGTTGATGAAGAATCAATGCCAGCTGACACCATTTATATAAAATGTAAAACCATAAAAATAATATTTATTTTTAGTGCCATGCAGTGAAAATATGACGTGTATTGAAATGACATAAAACATACTGATTTTCTCTCTTATGTAGAGGGGAATGCAAGAGTTATTCAAGGAGTTTATTAGGCAGGCATGGGTTTAGGTTTCATTTTATTATACTTTATAAATTCTCTTATTAAATACTTTACAGTTGATATGGAAATGGTAAAGCATATGTATATTGACCTACTGACTCATTACTATGAATCTGTGCTTCAGCTATACTAGGAATATATATTTTTGTATACTGTGATACATTTCCTGGGACTTGCCATAGTCTTTACGTAGAGTCTTCCATCACATTGACCTCTGATACCATTAGGTCTATTGGATTATATCATCTAAGTGGCATGATTGCTTGTACTGCATCTTGGACCTGCTTAATGACCTTTTGTGGTCTAGGACCCACTCAAACCTGGCCTTCTCTGATACTCTTGAATGGGAACGGTATTCTCCAGTGTGGAAAATGCTGCTTTCAGAACCTGAAGAGGCCTACCAGTCTTCTTCAATTTTAGTGACAGGCAGTGCAAGATGCAATAATTGGTCTATGTTAGAGGGACGGTCCCAGCATGCTCCATGCCACTGGACTCCTAAAAGCTTCAAAGATGTCCTGAGCAGCACAAATGGTTTATTTCCCAATGTTAACTTAGTTGCGTCTCTTTATTATCTGGTCTAATTAACATGATGCCGTTGATATAGTGGATCAATGAGATATTCTCCAGAATATCCAGACCACCCAAGTTTCAATCAGGGCTCTTATCTTGGAGTAATAGATTCGCAGAAGTTGAGAATTCACTCTTCTCTTTCATCCTTGTAATTATGTAATTTTTCTGATCCTCAGCCTTTCCTGCCCTCTGCCTCCAGGATAGGAAAACCTTTAGATGTTGCCTAGAAAGCCCTTTGGCTTTCATACTTTGCCTAAATTGGTGACTAATTTTAAGTTTCCGTAGCTTACAATAAGATGATTCCAATCCCATAGTCCTTATAATTATGACTGCCTCCCAGCATCTCAAAGTCCCCCAGATACACTTCTTTCTACCAGTGCTTCATCTAAGTTCACCATTGCTGGAACTGACTCACTACTGATTATATCAGTTGACTACTTACCTCAGGAAGCCAGGAGCTGTCAAGACTTCACTTTTCACCAATGATGTCTTCATTGCTAGCCAATAAATGACCCTTTCCAGAATTCCACTTTAGAGTCTCTTTCTGTGGCTCACTTCAAGTATTAGTCTTTGTAATTTTGTTTCCCTAGGGAACAGATTGAAAATGAAAATTTACATGCTTGTGATTTACTGTGGATGTTCTCTCAGAAACGACACTGGTAAAGGAGTGAAGCAAGCTTAGGCAAAGGGCAAAGTTGAACTGTGATACATTTGCAACAGACTTCAGATGTTCTCCCAGAATGCTCTGTAGGTGGGATGGCCATTCAGAGATAACGGACTGAGATAAGAACCTCTGGGCCTTCTTACCCTCTAGCCAGATTAAGCAGCCATTGGACATGGACTGCCCTTGGATAGGGGTTAAAATTTGGCAAGAAAATTCTCTTTGTCCAGGGCAGTTCCTGGGGAAGAACTCAGTTGTGAGCTCTCATCATCCAAAACTCCAACAACTGGAGGAATGATTGCCTCAGTCTTAAAAAATGGCTTTGTAGACATACAATAGTATCCATTGTTGTACAGTAGAGAGAGTTTTTAATTTTT
Organism: Puma concolor; assembly: GCF_028749965.1. Classification (NCBI taxonomy): domain Eukaryota; kingdom Metazoa; phylum Chordata; class Mammalia; order Carnivora; family Felidae; genus Puma; species Puma concolor. Next base: position 42,833,197 of record NC_141678.1, on the reverse strand, counting down.
CTATCTATCTATCTATCTATCTATCTATCCATCTATCTATCTATCATCTATCATCTATGTAGTGTGTCCATCCATTTATCTACCTACCATCCTTCCATTTGTCTATCTGGCAAAGTAAGATTTAAATTTTTGGCAATATACATATTTTTAATTTATCTAAAAATTATATTGCAAAGCAAATGAAGAGAAAGGAAGAGGAGAAAAGGGAAAGGAAAGAGGAGACTTTATTTTACTTAAATGATAATCTCAGGTACAAATGAAAGATGCCTTTGGCAAATAAGGTTGGCCATACTAGATGGTGGCCATCACTATTGCTGAAAACTTAACATTTAATTATGTCTGTAAATATGCACGTTTGATTGCTAATTAAAAAAAAAAACTGTAAAGGTCAAAATCCTTTGAAATCACATGAAAATTGTGGCTTGTAAAGACCAATGGAGTGAACATAGGACATCAAACAAAAGCCAGCAGGAAAGAATACTGAAACACTCGGTAACTAACATTTATGACTGTTAACAAGACACTTTCTCTACATGAAGAAATCAAAGGTTTAAATGACAAATAGAAATATCTCTGTGTTATTTTTGATGCGTGTGGTATTTTGTATGTATTAGTTACTGGAGATAACTTTGAAAAGCAGTGGAATAATTGGAGGAAGCAAACAAAAATATATAGTATAATCATAGAGGTTCTAAAATACATCAGCGACTTTAATAAGATAGCATTTTGTTTTCATTTGTGAAAGTGCCATTTTTCATGCTTAGTTTGACTTTCAGGGAGTTACCAAATCCAGAAACAACCATTTTTTTTAAATTAATAGGCTTAACATAGAAGAGAGAAATTTACACTATTATATAATTGTTAATATTTTGTTGTGACAGTTCATGCCAAAATGAGAATTATCAGAAAAGATAACTGAAAAATACTTTGAAAATCAATGGTATAAGACAAATTCCTTCATATTATTTTTCCTAATAATTCCCATAACATTTCCACTCCTTCCATTCTCTTTTTTTCCCTTTTTTTCTCATGAATGCATATATTTATTTATTTCTCAGTTGTTCATCAATTCTTCATACATTAATGGAATTCTGTGGTGGGTATAATTCAGTCATCAAACAGAAACCACTGTAGATATTTGATAAGAGAAGTATTTAATATAGATTATTAGGCTGGAAATTTGTTAGAAATACTGGAGGCACAAATGGGAGGAAAATGGCATTACTGAAAGGTCAGGAACTGAAATGGAGCTCTTGTACCCGCTGGAGCCTCCTGTTGGTATGTGCCTCCTATTGCTGCACAGCTACAGAGAAGCCTCTCAATGCCTGGCCATGCTTCCCTTCTCCTGCATTACCACATGCTTCATGCATGCACACTAGACTACTGCTAGAGTCTGAAGAAAAATAATGATATCTAGCTCCATCTCCCTTCTAATCTCATGAAAGTGCTTCATTGGCTGACCCTATACTGGGAATTTGCTAACATTAGCACCTTTAGTCTCCTAGCACATGAAATGTAAGGAAAAGATTAGAAAGGAGGGGTGGTGCTAGGTATTAAAATGGGCAATATCTAGCACAATTGATCAATTAATCCCTGGTTGTTTAGCGTTATCAAAAATCCAGAAATAGCAAAATAAAAATTACCAGGTCAGTAAGATAGTATTTAGTAAGATTTATTGTGCATATAAGAACAGTTTGCAAGCTGGGAGCTTTCAAATCCCAAACTGATATGAAGCTGAGGGTATTGACATTGTAGGATGGGTTATAAACTGAAAATGAAGAAATGTGTAACACTTACAATGGTTGGTTAGTACAGTGGAGGTTTCTATGTAGCAGGGGGATTGGTTAAAAGTGATTATCTTATGCCATTTTTAAGAAGATGACTTGAATTTCTTTTATGATTATCAGAGGTATTTATAAGAAATAATCTAAGTAAATTTCACTTATGTTCATGAAATGAGCTAGATTTAGTTTCGCTTATGTGGCTTATATGGTTTTGTTCACTCAGGGAATTTTCAAGTCTGATCCCATTTTCCATTTAATATTAAGAGCATCCACAGCTCTTCTTTTATATTTTGCTCCTGACATTGTGTGTTAGTTGCAACCATTCTTATTGAAAAACAGTGGTCACAGTGTCTATAAAAGTGGAGCAGACACAAAGTCCCATCAGTCACTAAAGTAATATCTGATTTTGTTAAGTCTTCTTTTTAATAACAATTTTACTTGTGACTAAATTGTGTAACCTAAAAACTGAATTATATAATTACACTAGGAAAGACAAGTTAACATTCATAATATTTAGCATCCAATTAAAAGTTCTAGTCAGGCAATGGAGCAGGAAAATACTACTCATGATTAGAAGAAAAATTTTTAAAAACATTAGAAGAAAAATTACTCACTTGAAACTAACCTGGAAATGATACATATGATAGAATTAGTAGACAAGGATATACAACAGTTATTATAATTGTGTTTCATGTTTAAAAAACTAGAAAAAAGAATATTAAGCAGAGACATAGAAGATTTAAAATAGACCAAACTGATAGCTATATATGAAAATTATAATTCCAAGATGTACACAACTGTATGTTGTCTACAAGAAACCCATTTTAAATATAAAGGAACATATATACTAAAAGTGAATGGATAAAGTAAGATATACCATGCTAACTTGACCAAAAGAAAGCAGAAGTAGCTATACTAATTTTAGACAGAGATGACTTCAGACATAAGGAGAGTTATCAGAGTTATCAGAGATAAAGAGAGCATTACATAATGATAAAGGGATAAATTCTCCAAGTATACATAATAATCTTTAACATGTATGCATCTAACAACAGAGTATCAAAATATGTGACACAAAAGTTGATAGAACTACTGGGAAAAGTACATTAATTCACTATTATATTTGGCAAATTCAATGCCCTTGTATCAGAAATGGACAGATACAGCCCACAGTAAATCAATAAGGACACAGTTCAACTCAGTAACACCATCAATCAACTGGATATGATTGATATCTATGGGCTACTTCATCCAACAACAGCAGAATATACATTCTTCTCAAGCTCACATGAAACATTTGCCAAGATAGACCACATCTGGGCCACAAAATACACCTTAACAAATTTAAAAGAAGAGAAATCATACAATGTTTGCTCTAAGACTACTGTGGAATTCAACTAGAAATCAATAACAGAAAAAAAGCTGAAAAATTCCCAAAGACATGGAGGGTAAACAATATATGCTTAAATAACACAGAGGTCAAATAAAAAATCTCAAAAGTTTAAAAATCTTTTGAACTAAATGAAAATTAAAACATAAATTATCAAAATTTGTGGGATGCAGCAAAAGCAGTGCCTAGAGAAAAAAATTATAACATTGAACAAACATATAAGAAAAGAGGAAAGATCTAAAATCAACAATCTAAGCTTCCACCTTAGGAAACTAGAAAAATAAGAGCACATAAATCCGAAGTGAGAAGAAGAAAAGAGATTATAAAAATTAGAGCAGAAATCACTGACATTAGAAACAAGAAAATAATGGAGGAAACAAAAAACTGGTTCTTTGAAAAGATTGATAAAATTGATAAGCCTCTAGCAAGGCTACTAAGAAGAAAAGAGAGAAGGCAAACAAAATTACTACCAGAAATGAAAAAGAACATCACTACAGATGCTATAGACATTAAAAAGATAATAAAGGAATACTATGAACAACTTTATGACCATAAATTTCATAACCTAAAGAAATGGATCAATTTTTTGAAGACATAATCTTCCAGAATTCATAAAAGTTCAAATAGACAATCTGAACAAGCATATATCCATTAAAGAAATTGAATAAGTAATTAATAACCTTTCAAAACAGAAAGCACTAGGCCCAGATAGATTCACTGGTGAATTCTACCAGTTAAGGAAGTAATTATACCCATTCTCTACAATCTCTTGTAGAAAATAGAAGCAGTGAATACTTCCTAACTAATTTTATGAGGCCAACATTACCTTAACTCTAAAAGCAGACAAATAAATTACAAGAAAACTGCAGACCAATATCTCTCATAAACATAGACACAAAAATTCTCAACAGAATAGTAGTAAATTGAATTTAACAATGTATATAAAAGTATTATAAGCCAGAGCCAAGTAGGGTTTATCTTAAGTATGAAAAGCTAGTTAACAGTCAAAAATCAATCAATATAATCCATTATATCAACAGGCTAAAAAAGAAAAATCACATGATCATATCAATAGAGGCAGAAAAATCACTTAAAAAAATTCAACACCGCTGTTTAAGGTAAACACTCTTAGTAATGCAGGAATGGAAGGGAACTTCCTCAACTTGGTAAAAAAATATATTTACACACCTACAGCTAGTATTGTACTTAATGGTGAAAAAGTTGAAGGTTTCCCACTCAGATCAGGAACACAGCAGGGATGTCCCCTCTCAACATTCCTTTTCAGCATAATATTGAAAGCCCTAGAAATAAAACAAGAAAAGGAAATTAAAAGTATGTACATTGAGAAGGAAATAAATAAAATTGTTCACAGATGACGAATGTTGAAAATCCAAAAATTGACAAAAAGAAATCTTGGAATTAATAAGTGATTATGGCAATATTTCAGGATACAAGATTAATACACAAAAATGAATCACTATCCTATATATCAGCAATGAACAACTAGAATTTAAAATTAAAAAATGCCATTTACATTAGTACACCCCAAAATGAAATACTTAGGTATAAATTTTTAAAAATATGTGCAAGATCTTCATGAAGAGAACTACAAAACTTTGATTAAAAAAAAAGCAAAGGACTAAAGAAAGGGAGAGATATTCCATATTCATGGAATGGAAGACTCAATATTGTCAAGATATCATTTCTTCCTAAATTATTGTATACATTCAACACGGTCCCACTAGAAATTCTAGAGAGTTGTTTTGTGGGTGTTGAAAAACTGATTCTAAAGTTCATATAGAGGGGTAAGAGACTCAGAATAGCCAACACAATATTGAAGGAGCAGGACAGAGTTGGAGGATTCACACTACTCAACTTCAAAATGCATTTATGAAGCTACAGTAATCAAGACAGTGTGATATTGGAAAGAAAGAAAATTGGAAGGCTGACACTCCAACTGAAGTAATTACATGAGTAAATGTATACTTTTTTTCCTTTTTATTATAAATCTCTGTAAGAGATAATCAACAAATGTGCACTCTTGACAAACTGGAGTAACTGGAACCAAATTTACTTTCCTATCTGAAACAAAAAGAAATGAAAAGGAAGCAAGGAAGGAAGGAAGGAAAGAAGGAAGGGAGGGAGAAAGTATTTTGGTAACATTGCTGGCCATGAGAAATAAGTGCAAGTATAAATGCCATCCAGAGTTAGGCATTAGTATTAGATAGTGATGAAGAAAATATAATTGAAAGAAGAAAGGAAGGAAAGGAGAAAGGAAGATTGGCTTTCAAATTACTGGACATCAAGTAACACAGGACAGTGGTAAATTCACTAAATACTTCACCTAAAAAGATTATGTTTGCTAGACTTTATATAAACATGTTTTTAATATAAATACTGAAAATAAAAGAAAAGGAATGCTATGCAAATACTAGCAAATACCTCTGGGGTGGCCATTCTAATATTAGAAACAATGTAATTGAAGTAAGATGGGACACCTGGGTGGCTCAGTTCGTTGAGCATCTGATTTCCGCTCAGGCCATGATCTCATAGTTCATGGGTTTGTGCACCATGCTGGGCTCTGTGCTGACACCTGAGAGCCTGGAGTCTGCTTTGGATTTTGGGTCTCCCTGTCTCTCTTCCCCTACTCCACTCACTCTCTGTCTCTCAAAAATAAATAAAATGTTTTTTAAAAAAGTAAGATGAATTACTACATATAAAGAGGGATATTTTTATAATAATAAAGAGGCATATGTACTTGGAAGATATCACAATTCTGTTTCTGTGCACACAATATTGTAACTTCGAAATATATCCTGCAAAGACTGAAAGAATTAAAGGAATAAGAAGATAAGTTCAATGTCAGAGAAAACTTTAACATTACTGTCCAAATGGCTAATAGAAAAAACAGACAAAAATTCTATAATGGTAGAGAATATGTACAAAACAGTCAACAAAATTTACCTAATTAACAAATATAAAATATAGTGTAATATAAAATAATACTAAATATTTGCAAAAAATTGGCCATGCACTAGAACATAAATAAAACCTCCAAAAATATCAAAGGATTTGATGGAATATATTCTGCTATCACAGTGGAACGTAGTTATATATCAGTACTAAATAAAGTTAAGTTCATAAATAGTTGAACATTTATGAAATAATGTCTAAATAGTCCATGGGTTAAAAAAGAAATCACAGTGCAATAAGGAAACATTAAAACTGGATGATAATGAAGATACAACATTTTCAAACTTGTGAGATGGAGGCAAAGTAGTCATTAGAATGAGATTTGCAACCTTATATATATGTGTTAGAAAAGAAGAGAGAGAAAAAAAAAAACTAGCAAAGGTTTAAAAACCTAGAAACTATTGGAAGAAAATTTAACAAAGAGAATTTAACGAAGTTTAAAACAAAAATACATCCCATCAAAGAGGAATGTATTTCAGGCCTGCCAGAGTGACTTAACCATTTGCAAAGTAGTCAGCCTAATTCATCACATAAACATGAAAAGGAAGAAAAATTGTATGATTATATTGATAGATTTAGTTACTGCACTTGATAAATAAAGACAGCATTCATAAAAAAATAAAAACTTAGCAAGGTAGAATGGAGAATTTTCTTAAATAATGAATTAAAAGAGACATCAGATTTAATAGTGAAATATTGAAAGATTTCTCTCTTTCTGAGAGCCACTGGGTGGCTCAGTCGGTTAAGCGTCCAACTTTGGCTCAGGTCATGATCTCACAGTTTGTGGGTTTGAGCTCCATGTCGGGCTCTGTGCTGACAGCCTGGAGCCTGCTTCAAATTCTGTGTGTCCTCCTCTCTGTGCCCCTCTCCTGCTCTCACTCTGTGTCTCTGTCTCTCAAAAATAAATAAACATTAAAAAAAAAAAAAAGATTTCTCTCTGAGATTGCAAATGTGACAAAAATGCCTATTCCACTGGTTCTTTTCAACTTTTTTTCTGAATACTTTACATAATGCAAGAAAGCAAATGAAAGAAGAGAAAAGATTAATGGTTGGAAAGGTAGGAACTAAACTCAGAAATAAGTCTGTGAATTAAAAAATTGCAGACTCTACAGATAAATTACTAAAATTAATAGAGTGGAATTAACATAATTATAGAATTCACTATGCAAAGACCAATTTAATAATTTAAACTAGAAACAAATGACTAGAAAATTAATTTTAAATTAATATGATTATCAATTATATTAAAAATTACCAAGGAAAGTCAAAGAACCTCTATAGTAAACATTACAAAACTATTGACAGAAATTTAAGATGATAAAATAAAGTAAGCAATACATTATGTTCATGGATTGAAAGACACAATATTATAAAATATATCTTTTTTAAGTTAGAAAGTGTAACAAACTGCCCAACATTTAGTGACTTAAAATAACAATCAGTTTTTTATTACTAATGAGTCTACTGGTCACAGCACAGGTCTGTTGATCTAGGTCATGCTCAGCAGATCTTGACCTGTCTCACAATGCATCTGTGATTATCTGGCAGATCAATCTGAGTCTAGGTGGTCCTGAATAACTTCACTCACATACTGGGAGATTTCTGGCTTTAACATGGGCAAAGGTGTTATAGGGACATTTGTCTCCCATAATTAAGCACTCTATGCTAAGTTTGTTCATCATATTGGCAGCTTCCAATAGAGAATAAACACAAGGCTTCTTAAAACCTGACCATGACACTACACAGTGTCATTTCCATTCTATTTTTTTTCATCTAAAACAAGTCCTATGCCTTGCCCAGATAGATTCAGTGGTTGGGCAAATAGACTTTATATTTTGATAATGTGAGTTGCACACTTTCATTGCAAAATAATGACTATAGATAAGGTTGGAAAATTGTACACACTTTTTTCTATAACAGGTGTTTGTTCTTTCCAAATTGTTTATAACTTTACTGCATCCCAATAAAAATCCTGTGTGTGTGTGTGTATAAATTGACAAGCTGATTCTAAAATTCATTTAGAAATGTAAATGGTTAACAATAGTCAAGGTGATCTTGGAAAAAAAAGGAACCAAGCTGGAGACCTACCCTAACAAATAAAAGGAACTATTATAGAATGTGGTAATTAAGGTAGTATATTATTGGTACAAGGATTCACATCACCTCATTTCTGATAAAGTTGATGTGCAAGGCAGCATGGAAACAGTCTTTTCAATACATTGTTTTGGGTCAATTGAATATTTATATTAAAAAAAAGAAAACGGATCCTAGACTGCAGGTATAAGTGAAAAAGATAAACAATAAAACTCTTTGAAAAACACATTTGGAAACATCTTTATGCTTTAAGAGCAGACAGATAATATTCAGCAAGGCACTAAACATGCTCATCATCATTGAAAATGAGAATTTAGACTATTTTACGATTAAGAACTTCTATTCATCACATACGTAATGGGAATGTGAAACTATAAACCACGAAAAAGGCAAAGAACTGCTGCAAATCAGTAATAGTAGACAAACAAGCAAAAAAAAGTCTATTGTAATAGTCTTGAAGAAGGGCTTCATGAAAAGTAGATATCCAGATGGTTGATACACATGTAATGGGTACAGAAAACATTAGTTATCAGGTAAGTTTAAATTGAAACCACATTGGCCTAAACAGACACCAGAATGACTAAGAAAGAGAGAGAGAATACCACGTGTTGGAGAGGATGTGGAGCATCCAAAACTCTTGTATAATGCCAGATGGGAATGTAAATTGTATGATCACTTTGGGAAACCATTTACTGATACGTACTGAAGAATCCCACTCCCAGGTAGTCCTCAACAGAAACACCTACATATAATTACCAAAATGCGTATAAGAATGTAGATAAGAGCTTTATTCATAATAATCCCAAACTGATAACAGCACAAATATCCAAATATAATAGAATGGATAAATGATATTTGTATATTCACATAATGGAATGCTATACAGAAATAAGAATGTACAAAACATGAATGAAACTTAGAAACATAATGCTGAATCAAAGCAGCCAGAAAGAAAAGAGTACGAACTATGATTCCACTTACTTAGAGATTAATAAAAAGCAAAATTAAAGTATAGTCTAAGAGTCAGAGTAGTGGTTATTTTAAGGAGAACTGTGATGTGAGAAGGCCTTTGGTGGTGATGTTAATGTTCAACTTACTCAGATGGGCTAGATTTTTAGAGGAGAAAGAGAAAGAAAAAATCCAATAATATCTAATCATACATAGAATATTTTGAAATGGGTGATAAAATAGTATAAACTTTGAATATATGATGAAGTTCTTTTTTTCAGATATGCTTTCCTAAACTGGTAAAGCTTTATATTACGCAGGCTCTTATGTAATCTTCTCATTTTAGCTTTTGTTCACTAATCATTCGATAATACCATATACTTGTCTGATCTTTAATCTTTGTTTATTATCCAAATTGTGTTTCTGCTGGGTTTGGCATCATCATTTTGTGTAATTATTTCAAAACAAACCTCATTAGACAATATTAAGCCCAAAATCCCAATTGGGGAAAGTACATTTTTTATTAATCAATTTATTTCATGATTTAATGGAAAAGTTTTGAATTTTTTCCCATTAGGAAAATATGCAGATGCATCTGTAGCAAAAATCACTTTTGTGCTGGAATACAAACATTCAAGTCTTTAAAACAAGAAACCTCAGAGCACCTGGCTCAAGGGCACTATCTTTCCCAGATCACCAAACAAGCAATACATTTATAGGAGTTGAGATGGTAGCTGTGGAAGTGATTGATGGCACTGTGTTCTATAGCTCCTTTTTTAAAAATCTTAACTCTGTAATTTGGAGACTAGTTAATTGAAGAAGGAAGTGCACATGCAACTCTATAAAGAAAGCATATGTGAATAGACATACATACATACACATAGACAGATGCATAAATCCATCCATCCATCCACCCACCCACCGTTATCTACTGTCTGTCTGCGAAAAAGAGTGACCCTTCTATATTAGAGAATTACTGCTCTTGGTATTGTGAGATTTACATGTATGCCAGTGTGCTCCTACATATGAACTTGTATGCCCATTGGTTAGAATAGCACATAGTAGGCACTGAATAAAAGTTGTTAAGTCAATAAATTGTTTGTACTCCACTCCCTTCTATGAAGCAGTTCTAACTTTCTGACAGTCCCCAAGATTATGAAATCAGAAGCTGCACTGACAGCAACTTCCTTTTGTCAGTCCAGCTTCTTACTATTGCTAGGGAAACAAGATTTGGGAGTTCTCTTTTTATGGTCAGTCAAGTTAATTTTGACCCACTGAGCATTTAAAACCCAAATGTACTACCTGAATTATAAACATCACTGTGGCTCCTTTTGTCTTTTTCATGGGGACAAAAAATAATAACAATATTTGTCATGGAATCTCCAGTGCACATGTTTATCTCTGCTTTACTTTTCCTGACTCTATTGGTACACTGAAAATGCCTTTTGAAGCTCTTTGTACCATTTAAAGTAATCTAGTGGTTGTAATTTATGATTCCCAAATCTCAGTGGTTTAACAGAAATTCATTTTGTTCTCATAGAGTCCAAATGGTGGCTTGTGGGGGATGGGAGAATAGAGAGGGTTGAAGGGGTATTATGCTGCTCCACAAGTGATTTAAGGACATGGACTCCTTACATCTCATTCTTTTCTAGGATCTTAGAGTCCTCACTAGATCTTCTGAATGTTAGTGGCAGAGAAAGGGAGTAAGGCTTACACATACCGCTTTTTATGGTTCAGACAGGACATGGCATTCATCATATCTGCCCACACTCTTGGCCAGAGCTCATTGAGATGACAGTACCTAATGGCAAGTGATGCAGAAAACCGTCTGCCTGTGTGCCCAAGAGAAGGAGAAAGCAAGTTTGCTGAGCAGCTAACCAGTTTCTGTTAATGGAATTGTCTTTATAGTACCAAAGAGATAGAATTTTTATTTTATTATAACATCGAACACTCTGATAGACATTTGTTATTAACCATTTCTTGAAACTGTCTCCTCTGATTTTCATGATCTGAATTTTCATTTTTTCTCCCTCCTACTCTTTTTTTGTAAGCTTTTATTTAAATTCCAATTAGTTAACATACAGTGTAATATTAGTTTCAAATGTAAAATTTAGTGATTCATGAATTACATACAACATCTGGTACTCAACACAGCAATGGCACTCTCTAGTCCCTATCACCTGTTTAACCCATCTTCCCACCCACCTCCCCTCTGGTAACCATTAGTTAAGAGTCTGTTTCTGGTTTGCCTTTCTCTTTCTTCCCTCCATGATTATTTGTTTTGTTTCTTAAATTCTACAAATGAATGAAATCATGTAATATTTGTCTTTCTCTAACTGACTGACTTTGCTTAGCATAATACTCTCTCGTTCCATCCATGTTGTTGCAAATGACAAAATTTCATTCTTTTTTAATGGCTGAGTAATACCACACCACCATATCTTCTTTATCCATTTATCAGTTGATGGACATTTGGGCTCTTTCCATATTTTGGCTATTGTAGATAGTGCCATTAATGGAAACAAAAGCAAAAACAAACTACTGGGACTTCATTAAAATAAAAAGCTTCTGCACAGCAAAGGAAACAAGCCACAAAACCTAAAGGCAACCTATGAAATAGGAGAATATATTTGTAAATGACATATCTGATAAAGGGTTAATATCCAAAATATATAAAGAATTTATAAAATTCAACATCCCAAAAAACAAAATAATCCCCTCTACTCTTATTAGCCATTCTTTTTGATCCTTTTTCAGAACTGTCCTTTCTCTGCTCAGTATTCAAAAGTTCAAGTCATAATTCCAAATGAATCTATTGTCATCTTTCTGAGCTTTTACTTTAAATATAATTCCTACAATATCTCTTTAAAAAGTTTTAATTAATTTTTTTAGTGTAGTTGACACATAATCTTATATTTGTTTCAAGTGTGCAGCATAGTGATTCAACAAGTTTATACATTATGCTATGCTCACTACAAGTGCAGCTACCACCTGTCAACATGCAATGATTTTACAATATCATTGACTCTATTCCTTGTGTAATTCCTACAATATCTTAAAAAAAAGATTATCCCAATGTTTGTTGTATTTACATTTTGGTTATTCTTAAAATGTAATCAAGATTTCTGCTAAATTGCAGACCCATATTTCCAAGAGCCTGATAAACATTTCAATTTGGAAGCCCACAGGCTCCATGAACCAATCACTTTGAAAAATTAATCATTAGTTTCCACCAAACTCCTTCTGTATCATCTGTCTTGGTGAATGGTAATACTCTTTGCCTTGTAATTTCATGGTCTTTATTTTCACATATGCACTCCTCAGTGAATATCATTAACCCAGTTACCAAATTCTATAATTTCTAGATTTTAATATCTTTCAAATCTGTCAGCTATTTTTCACTGCCTAAATTCAGGCTGTCATCAGATTTTTGCCTGGCTTTTAAAGCTTTGCTTACTAGCTGCTCTGCCATAATTGAGTATAGTCTTCCTTAACTCATTATCCACAGTGAGAGTCAGAAGGAAATGAGGGAGAGCTTTCAAGACAGAGCAGTTAGGAAGAAACAAACTAGAATGCACAATTGACAGAGTGGATTGGAGGACTCTGGAGAGACTAGAAATAGGGCAGGGCAGAGCCTAGGAAGAGAAGATGGATATCAGAGCCAAGTATTAAAGCCCTGCTCAGGGTTCATTATCTAAACACAGACTGTGGTCAAGTTGGTGGGCTAGCTGACTGAACTTCCTGGACAGAGACCTGCAGCTGAGCAAAGCAGAGTCAGGAACACAGCCAAAAACAGCAATATTCAGACCATATGGTTGCTGATCAGAGTCACAAACAAATCAAAATAATTCAAAGGACAAGAATAAGAGTGGGCTGGGGTGTAAACTACAAAACAAATTTCTTAGGTAAACTCTCAGCCAGTTCTGTGAAATGGCCAGAATGAAAATTAGTGGGTGGAAGTTTGAGAGAGACAGATTTCTGCTCATTCCATGAAACCTTTTAGTCATCAAAAGGTTGACTGTTAGAAAGATAGCCTATCTTATTAGTTAGTGAGTTCTCAGTGACTGAGATGATTCAGAGACTTCATGGATGCCTGTGAAGCTATTGTAGAGGCTATTTCTGATCACTTGGATGAGGGGATTAGGTAGTTGCTAAGCTCATTTATCACTCTCAAATATTACAAATTTTTATCTTAACCATCAATTTGTAAGTTATGATTTGGTTCCCAGCTGGGCTTTGTGACAATCATTCACATTCTCCTCCTATATAGCAGATACAAAATTGCAGGGATTCTCCTGTGATATTCTGCTTGTGTTGCACTGCCTATCCTCAAAGATGTGGTTTTCACTTTAGTCCCATCCATACTCAACAAATACACTGTTTAATTTGGTCTCCCTTATCCTCTTCTGATTGAATTGAGGTGCCAGTTAACCCGTTAATCCATTGAGATCTGGGATTTGACTGGGCCTTTTAGTTGAACAGGAAAGATGAAGGCAATCTGGAGCACAGCACACAAATCATGGGATCCAGCTTTGGCAAACAGAGATGCCTGAAACTGACTGGGCCTTCATGTAGAGACCAAAGCCAAGGAGCGGTGACACAAGATCTAACTTGGGAAGCTTCTTGCTGAGAAGGCTGAGCTTCTTAGATTTGTTGTCAAACGTAACATTTGGAAGTGGGAAATCATTGCAGGAGCCCGTGTGGTTGGCAACCACATTCCTGCCTGGGTTGCTGGCAGTACAAGCCGTGCATGGCTCCATAGTCTCATACAGTTCTGATGGGGACATGTGAGCCATCAGTGACTGATCATTTTGGGAAAATCTGACAGAGAACAGAAATTTTTCTTACTTTCTCTTGCTATAATGAAGTGAGCATAAGCTGAATGAAATAAACTTGTCTCATTTATTATACAGATGACTCACATGCTTTCTGACTCATGCCAGTAAAATCACTCTGCCACTGGCAGAAATATGCCAGGGCCTAAGAAAAATTGTGCTCTGTGGGCCCCCCCCCCACCCTTTCCTGAGGACTAGGATATCATGATGCTGTTGAGAACTGCCCTTCTGCCTGGAGCTGGGGCAGTAAGTCATCTGGTTGCAGGATGACTTTTCTGGCTATAGATACACCCTTCAGGATAGGAACTGTTGATCAACCCTGTCCATGACATCATTGAATTACCAGCTCCTGCATATAAGTAACATATTATAGCTTTGTCATCCTCATGGTTTAAAATGCTTCTGTTCTTTCATCCATCAGGTAAAACAAAGCTACAGTGGAAACCTGTGCTTTCAGAACAGATGCCTCCATAATTGTGCTGTTCAAAAGAATGTGCTGTCATGCTCTGTACTATGTCTCCTTTCCATCTGCTTTTTGTCTGGTTGTGTTTGAGTAGAAGTCATTTTTCCCCCTCTTATCTTATTTTCAAAACTTGATGTGATAAAGGTATTGCCAAGAGTCTGAATAAAAGCAGAATGTAGTTGTATGATGTCATTGTAATATTTCAGTCAGTTAAACACTCTGAGAATTTACTATCCTGGTCAAGAATAAAATTCATTTGGATTATCTTTCCAGAATATACGTTAGGTATAGTGTTTAGCTCACACTAAAGTCCTAAACTAATTTTGCAGTAGTGTTTAGTAATAAAAGTTGACTTTCTGGGAAAAAATAACATTTGGTTTGGATCTATTGGATTTCTTGAAGGGTAAAATTTTCCACTTATCTTGAGCAGGTTATTCACTTTTACAGTTGGTTTTTAGTAAAAATGTCTGTGGAAATAATAACACCTAGGGCTTCAAACACTTCTACTTTGTCTTACCCATCCAGTTTCAATGTGAGAAGGTCTATGCTTTTCTGTAGTGCAGAGATCTAGGCACAGGAAAACGAAGATTCTAGGGAAGAAAACCTGACACTGAAACTCCTGGACCTCAGGGTCTCTATTCTTATATTCTTTAAGCAGTGAAGTCTGTAAATCACTTTATTTTCACATATGACATTAATATGATATTTATTCTTATAAAATGATTATTCATTGAGAAGAGTATTTTAGCCCTTTCTTGTGGGTTTTACATTCTCCTCCTAAGAATGTAAAAGAAGAAATTGAAATCATCTCTGTATAACATTTGTCAAAGCAGTCCTCTTTCCCCATTCACTGACCTTTTTTTTTTTTTTTCTACACATCACATTTTATCTTCAATGGTGGGAGCCTGGCACAAAGATTCGTAAAAGAAGAGGAAAGTAGGAAGACATCTATTTAAACTGATGTTGTTTCTCTTGCAAACTCAAATTATATGTAAAGGGTCATTTTTAAATGTAAATTGAACTTAAAATTTTCTATGTAAAATTCTAAGATAAATTGATAAAAGTGTGGATTGGTTGATAGGGTAAATTACATATGACTACTTATTGACCCATTCTGAACCAATTAAATCATATCTTATCTAGAACTTAAAAATATATTCTATTAGACTTGATTTTTGTGGATTTTTCTCATGAAATAAAATTTCATGCCAGATGATACATTTTCCTGAGAAATTTAGAATGCATATTTACATGGTAGAACCACTGGGATGTCACATAATCAAGAAGCTCTTTTTACTATGTTTGATTTTGTTACATACAGCATTTTTTCCACTTGCCATACCTGGTGCCATGCCAAAGAGTGGGTATTCCATAGGACATTTATTAGGAATCTTTGAACTAAAATTTTCTTCTGGTAGGTAATGTAGAATAATTTAAAAAATACTACTGCCCAAAGTATGCAAGTTTTGATGAAACATTATATTTTCTGTTAGATGAAATTATTGAGTAAATAATTGCCACATTGGAAAAGAAACTTATCTGCGAGCTTCTTAAGAGTACATACGATTTATTTTTGCATTCTTGTTCTAGCAAAGTGCCATTAATTGATGCTCAATCTTTGTTGAGTTATTAAATAAAAACATACCTGAAGATTTTAGATTACCTTGTACACAGGAATGCTTATTTGAATGTTAGAAACTTAAAATCTGTTAAAATTAAAATCTGTTCCAATCACCCAAATGCTACATTTTCCTAGAATAGCTTATGTTTTCTTTTAAAAAACAATTTCAGTCTCCACTGGCTTCTCACTGAGAACAGATACATTCTATTTATATTTTTTAAGATAAATGAAAAATGCAGAGCCATTCAGTAGATGTTATAGGATGTTATAGCTGTCCCATAAAGAGACTAGCCAGTTTTAAAATTTTCTTTTTAAAAATATGACTGTTTTGGGGCTCCTGGATGACTCAGTCAGTTAAGTGTCTGACTCTTGGTTTCAGCTCAGGTCATGATCTAGAGGTTTTCGTGGGTTTGAAACCCCGCATTGGGTTCTGTGCTGGCAGCACAGAGCCTGCTTGGGATTCTCTCCCTCCCTCTCTCTCTCTGCCCCTCCCCCACTTATGCTGTCTCTCTCTCTCTCAAAATAAACAAAAAAACTTAAAAAATTTTTAAATAAATAAATAAACAAATAAATAAAAAACATGACCATTTTCCAGGAGACAATAAGAAACAATATTCATTAAACCTGTATCTTTTTTTTTTTTTTTCTGGTACTTTCAATATACAAGTCATAAGTTTATTGAAATTTCTATCACTTCAGTGGAAACAAATTTAAAATATTTTTTCATGGAGCTTTTATAGTTTTGTTTTTGTTTTTAATTTGAAGGCACTAAAAGTACTATGTATTATTGTCATGGTATTAGACATGCGGTTTGGCAAGTCAGCAGCATGATGTGACGATAGCCAATGTAATGGTAGTTTGAGGTTAGTAGTAATTTAGTGTTTGTAGTAATCCAGGACTAATTATCCTAATTGTTTCTGTGTTTTTCTTTTGATGTCTTAAGGCTTTTGCCTATTTTGTTATATGTTTTAACTTGAGGTGAATAAAATCACATCAAAGCAAGTATGGAGAAGGGCTCTGAATAGACACTCTGAATAGGGCACTGGTATGGAAACTATCTAAACTATCTAAAATTATGGTTTGACAACAGTCTCACTAGATTTGTAGGTTTTATGTATATATATACCTGACATTAATCTGGTGGATTAGAGCCATGTTCCTGACACAGGAAATATCACTATGTCTTTTTTAAAAAAATTTTTTTTAACGTTTATTTATTTTTGAGACAGAGAGAGACAGAGCATGAACAGGGGAGGGTCAGAGAGCGGGAGACACAGAATCCAAAACAGGCTCCAGGCTCTGAGCTGTCAGCACAGAGCCCAACGCGGGGCTCGAACTCACAGACCGTGAGATCATGACCTGAGCCGAAGTTGGCCGCCTAA
The DNA here is from genome assembly GCF_028749965.1 of Puma concolor. Taxonomy (NCBI): domain Eukaryota; kingdom Metazoa; phylum Chordata; class Mammalia; order Carnivora; family Felidae; genus Puma; species Puma concolor. The sequence goes on along the minus strand of NC_141678.1, from coordinate 42,815,707 downwards.
CCGACTGAGACACCCAGGCGCCCCATCACTATGTCTTAATACCAGAGAGAGAGAACCCCAGGCTAATGGAAACATCTTTCAAACTATTAACTGTACAAAAGATTATTGTGCTGCGTAGGTCAGAGAAAGATTTTGACCCTTTGGACCTATATCTGGCCTTACTGAACTGTTTACTCTTCAGTGTTGACCTCCTTGTTATTTTTCTAGTAGTAGTTATTTAACTACAATGTCTAATAATTCCCCTGCTAAAGCCTTCTGGATTGTTACATTCTATTCCTACAATGTTTTATTCTTCTCAAGAAAACTTACCTCTTTCATTATCATTTAGCATCTGAAATTCTTGATCTTTCTTAAAAACAAAATTAGGAGAATTAACACTCTCCCCTCCTAGTCTCCTCATTCGCTTATTTCATTAAGTTAAATACCTTCATTCTATTATCTGTTTTATATTCTGAGTCTCTCTCTCTCTCTCTCTCTCTCTCTCTCTCTCCATATATATATATATATATATATATATATATATATATATATATATGGTTTTATTTTAAGCTCCTCAAATGACATGTTCCTTCTTTAGCCTGAATTTTGGAGAGTTTAATATACCTCAAATGACATGTTCCTTCTTTAGCCTGAATTTTGGAGAGTTTAATATATCAGGTGTATCAGATGATGCATTATATATAATATGACACATACATAAGTACTCCATGTATATTGTAACTATCCTTAATGATTGTTGATTCAATGTTGATTATCTATATGATATTAAGCCAATTTATCTTCAGTTCTTCTATTTTCCAGAAGCCATAGGGAAGTTAAATGTAAGGATCTGTGATGCTGTTGTATCTGTTTATCATATGATTGGGTCACAGTATCTAGTAAAGCTGAATTGATATACTTTTCAGCATATGGCATATTAAGTCAGTAATGAGAGAAGGAAGAAGAATAATGGGAGAAGTACATTCAATTTAGTATAAAATTTTAATTATTTATGATACATGAATTGAATTATTCTAGAATTAAGTGAATATTGATTGTCTGCGCATTGCCAGGCACTGAAGGCCTGCTGTGAACATACCACAAAGACAAGATAGACATGATTACTTCCTTTGTGGAACTTACTGTCCATTTTTAATTCATACATAGATATGTGATGAAATAACTATACATTAATATATATCCTATAGAATGGTAGTAGATAGAGTATTCCAGGGAAAGCCAGCATCAGAGGCAAAGGCTGTGATTTAGGAAAAATCTTGGGGGCATATTCTAGAAATAAAAAAAGAAGGCCAGTAAGGTTAGAAGATAACAAGTAGGGGGAAGTGGCATGGGATGAGGCAGAGGCTCAACCATGCAGATTCTTGGTCTATGAGGAAGAGTTGGGATTTTATTCTAGGTGTAATGGAAAAAAATGAAGAGTTTTCAAACAGAGGAGTGACATGATCAGATATATTATTTTAGGGTTTTATATTTGTCTGTAGAAAAAATGAACTGATGGGAATAATACCTAGAAGCAGGGGTAACTCTTATGTATTTTTCTTTTAAGTTATAGCCAGACATGTTGATGGCTTGGTTAGGGTGGTAGCAATGGAAAAAGAAGTGTATGAAGTAGAGAGAGATTTTTGGAGATGATATGATAGGATTCATTGTTGATGAGATACAAAAAATAAAGGAAAGGACATAAATAAAAATGACAGTTTTCTGGATTTACTATATGATTGTCTATGCCATTTACTGAGAGGCAAACAGGTTTGGAGATTTGGATGATGTAAGCAAGTTCCATTTTGGACTTGCTACTTTGGACTTTCTAGATTGGAGGTTGTCTGTTACACGTCTAAGTGGAGATGTGAATTCCTCTGTATCTATCTATCTATCTATCATCTATTTATCTATCATTTGCCTGCCTATATATCTATGTATGAGTGTGGGACTCAAGGACAAGTATAGAGTAGAGATATAATCTAGAAGTCAACGTATAGATGATTCTGGAAGCTGCTAAGACATTCCTCTCTGGAGCTGTAGTAAAGGAAGAGAAGCCAACTAAAGAACCTGGAAAAGAGTAGCCAGAGGGAAAGCCAGGAAAAGAGTGGTCAGGGGGATAGGGAGAAAGACAGGAAGTATGGTACCACTGACTCCAAGAACAAAGAATCTTCCAAGGAGTAATAAATGTCCATCTTTGCCAAATGCTGCTAAGTCAAATAGTATGAGGACAAATATGTTCTCCAATTTAGCAAACTTGGGCCGTTGATAATCTTGGGAAGAAATGTTTCAGTGGAGTTGTGGGGATGCAACCCAGGTAAATATGTGCTGAAAAGTGAAAGCCAGATGAAGAAGAGACACAGTGTGTGTATAATTCTTTTAATTTTTTTTAATTTTTTTTTTTTTGTAGAGGGAAGTAGATATATAAGATGGAATATATATGATGTGGAATATAGGAGCCAAGGGAAGTTTATTTGAAGTTAATGAAAACTATCCTGATATTTTATTTATTTATTTATTTATTTATTTATTTATTTATTTATGTATAATGTTTATTTGTTTTTGAGACAGAGAGAGACAGAGCATGAATGGGGGAGGGGCAGAGAGAGAGGGAGACACAGAATCTGAAGCAGGCTCCAGGCTCTGAGCTGTCAGCATAGAGCCCGATGTGGGGCTCAAACTCGTCAACTGCGAGATCATGACCTGAGCCGGAGTCGGACGCTCAACCGACAGAGCCACCCAGACACCCCATCCTCATATTTTAAAAACATGAAGCACTTGAATTCATACATTGTGGGACATTTCGTAAGAACAAAGAATTTCAAGAAATAGAATTTAACTGCTAGTTGAGTACTAGTCAAATATCTTTATTGATATAAGCCATCACCTATCTTTCCTTATCACTTCATACCTGATTATAAAATTATGTTACTGACAATAATGATTCAGTGAACAGCTAGTTTGAAATAGCTTCCTATTTTATACAGTTAGGATGTCTGGAACAATCATAGAGAGCGGGAACACATCTTTTTTCTGAAGGTGATCTTTGTGGGTAGCAAATTTTTAAAAAAAGACTGTAATGCCAATTCAATGGCTCCAGCTGCAACAGAAATGGAATATTTTTTGCCATATAAATTTCAACTTGTGTTTCTCTTTTGCTAGTGTTTATAAGGATGCTTTTGGAGCCTTTAACATCATTGTTGCCTCTGCCTTTTCAAGTCATTTTAAGATTGCCTTGTTAAAGCAAGAGGCAAACTCAAATATAAAATCAGCTTCTACCTGGGTAACAAACAGAACTCTGCAGTTCTTAGACATTTCAACACCAGGACAAGAGTGGTCGGAAAGATCTATGTTCACAGACTCTCTTTTCCGAGAGGTCTTGGCCAAGGGCCTCATCATCCACTACGTGTGCCTTCTGTGACAGTCTCAGAGCAGAGTTTCCACTGGTGTGGTTAAGCCTTTCCAAAGAGGAAAAGACATCTAGGGCATCTGTTGTTCTGGTATTCTGCATATTATGTTGCTTTTACCAATGGACATGACAACACAGAGTTGTAGGGTAGAACCTTTTAAAAACATTCCTTGCCTTTGGGCACCTGGGTGGCTCAGTCAGTTAAGTGTCCAACTTCAGCTCAGGTCATGATCTCACACCTCATGAGTTCAAGCCCTGCTTTGGGCTCTGTGCTGACAGCTCAGAGCCTGGAGCCTGATTCCAATTCTGTATCTCCCTTCTCTCTGCCCTTCTCCCGCTTGCACTCTGTCTCTCTCTCTCAAAAATAAATAAACATTAAAACATTTTTTAAATAAAAAAAATTCCTTGCCGTTTGAAATTCTCTGAACTCAGGACTAAAAGGGTGAATTTGCCTTTTTTTTCCCCTTCAATGATTAGTGTTTTGAGAGCTTCCACTTGGAATAGGAATTAAAGTAAGGTCACAATTTGCATATCAGGGTCCAGAGCTCAAAGAACTGACAAATGCAGAGGGTCCTCTAGTGGACCAAGTCTTATCTAATGCTCAGGATATTTGGCTAGAAGAGTTTTCAGGTGACACATAATCCGATATGTTTTGATAGATGAGGATGCAGTTCTTGGTGAGGAGATCAGGTTCAGGAACCAAGTCAGCTACATGCCCAAGGGAGTTTCTTCTGTTGATGTTCTGAAGAACGTTTTCCTCAGTCCCAGATATTCCTGGCTGGCAGTAAAGACTGCTAGCTACTTGACCATTGCTGGGGAGTGTGTTTCCATTCCCCTTTGGCCTCCTCAAAATATATTTGTCTATTTTTATCTGTAGGGAAGTCATAACTGAAGCTTCCTCAAGATCGCTTCAGTAAAATCTTTAATGTAAAATCATGGCACATGCTTATTTGTCTCTAAACTAAAGGAAACTGTCAAATGGGGCATTTGGGAATGACAGACATCTAATCAACATGTTTGCTGCTGTTTTAGGATTCTCTGATTGTTAATACAGTGGTGCCTCTGCTGTTTCATTGTGGTCATGCTGTCACATAAATCTTGTCTGCAGAGGCTCATTCACCTAAATGTGAGTGCTTGAAAAATAACAGGTAATACGACAGTTTCAGGAAGATGCATTTAGATGTATGCATTTGATGGGGAGTTGGGAATGAAACTTAGAAAGCATCAGTTGCATTGATTTTATTTTTCTTTGATACAACACTGTTTTGTAAGCTGAACTTAACAGAAAACAAATAAATATAATTAAGCGATCTAATTTAGAAATGATGGCCTTTTAAGCTGATTCTTGAATTTACCCTGATGCAAAAATTCCAAGTTTTTGGGATGTTAGCCACAATTCATTCTCTGTATGTGTATGTGTGTGTGTGTGTGCACATGTGTGCGTATCTGAATTGATTCAGAGCAAAAGGACAACACAATTTTAAAACAGAATAAACTGAGGGTTGATGGGGGATGGGAGGCAGGGGAGGGTAGGTGATGGGCATTGAGGAGGGCACCTGTTGGGATGAGCACTGGATGTTGTATGGAACCAATTTGACAATAAATTTCATATTAAAAAAAAAATGAAACATTCTTGGGGTGCCTGGGTGGCTCAGTCAGTTAAGCGTCTGACTTCAGCTCGGGTCATGATCTCATGGTTTGTGGGTTTGAACCCCATGTCGGGCTCTGTGCTGACAACTCAGAACCCGGAGTCTGCTTTGGATTCTCTGTGTCTCTCTCTCTGCCCCTACCCTGCTCATGCTCTGTCTCTCTCTCTCAAAACTGAATAAATGGCAAAAAAAAAATTTTTTTTTAATAAATAAAATGAAACATTCTTTTTTTGTTCTGCAATAGCCCTATATGTATGATTTAAAAGTGAAAATAATATTTTGATGTTATTTTTAATTGTAAGTGGCAAAATGATTTGATCAGAGTAGAAAGTACTCATTGAATCAGGGTTTTTTTTTGTTTTGTTTATTTTTTTTTTTTGTTAACAGCAGAATGAGGCCAATCACTCACTTTCCACATCATGCAACAAACTCTGCCCTTTAAGCCAGTTTGTCATACCCATGCATAGACCCATTGGCTGATAAACGTCATCCAAGGATGAACTACAGTTATTTGTAGACATCACATCCTTATTTGTTTTAGACCTGCCTTCTCTGACCCTATTTCTGAATAATTTAAGCCCTGCTTTCTGTCTCCAGATATAATGTTGCTTCTAGATTACCTCTTAGACTTGAAGAGACTAGACACTGCAAATCTCCCTCCATAGCATTTGGTTCTCAACTCTGGTCATTTGTGGTTTGACTCTGGCTCTTGCCATCCCTAACTTCATGGGGTAGGATTGGGCATGAACACACCCTGTTTGGGGTCCTCTGAATCTAAGCCCGACTCAAATACAGCCCTGATGTCTACAGAGGGCATGCCGAGAGAGATCAGAATTTATTCTATGCCACCTCACTGCTTCAACATGATCAGTTAAACCCCATTGTTAATAGTCACTTGAATATAGCTGCAGATGTCCATGCACTCACTGTAGTTTGATGGTGAACTAATAAATTCACCCAGAACTCGCCACTGTGGTCAGGGTCAGGCATTTGTATCTTGGAAGAATGACCAGAAGATATCAGAAAATCAACTTCAGCCCCATTACCCACATGATAATCTTGTAGAATATCTTCCTTTTTTTTTTTTTTGGTCAGTAAGTTAAAAGCATTTATTAAGGCAAATAGCTAGGATAAGAACCATGCCTTTTTGATCAGCTGTTCTCAAATTATCCTTTCAGAAGATTCATTGAATCAAATTCGTTTCAAAATAATCCTAAAACGTTACTGTCGCTCATTACTCTCATTCCCTCACAAGTACATGGTGGAGTTTTCTACTGGCTGCCTGATGTGATGATGCCATTGCTCTGCCACTAATGGAACATGTGCTTGTGTATTCTTGAATTTTAAACTTCCTTCAGTTATGATTTCTGATATGCTAAAGAAAATAACCTGTATAAATAAGTGCACTTTAGGATCTTCAATGATTTTTAACTTATAAAGAAATCCTGGGGCTAAACATTTTGAGAACTTCAGATATGGGTTATTGAAATTCATGCTTTGCAACTTTTATCATTAGAATCTACAAGATCAATTATTTCGCATTTTCTCAGCTCTCAAGGCTTTGCCATTTAAACCAATGAAAAGCTGCCTTGTTAAGAAATTTATCAAGGAAACAGAAAGAATTCTTAATGAGGCGAAATTAGATTAATTCTATGGCTTTTTTATACATATATAATTAAAAACAATTTGGGGGTAGCTTCAAATGTCAGACTGCTCAAAAGTAACCAGTTTTGTAAGTCGCCAGTATCTTGTTTCACCTCTCTGTGCCTCAATTTCCTCATCTGTAAATGGAGATGATAACTACAGCTATATCACATAGTTGTTAAAGATAATTGAGATAAGCATATTTAAGGCACTAGAACACTGCTTAGCATATAGTAACACTCCACAAATATTAACAATTAGCTATGACCATTATTTCATTCCACTTGTGTAAAATTGAATGAGAACTTAAATTTAGAATTAGGGTCAACAGTCAACATTTCTTCTGAAGCTAATTATTTTAGAAATAACAATGAGGGGTGGTGCCTGGGTGGCTCAGTCAGTTAAGCATCAAACTCTTCTTGACTTTGGATCAGGTCATGATCTTACAGTTTGTGAGATTGAGCGACCCCCTCTGTCTGGCTCTGCACTGACAGCACAAAGCTTGTTTGGGATTTTCTCTCTCCCTCTCTCTCTGCCCCTCCCCCATTTATCACTATCTCTCTCCCTCTCAAAATAAATAAAATTTAAAAAACTTTAAAAAAAGAAATAACAATGAAATCTCAAGAAGTTTAATTTTATTTTTGTATATTTTCCTTACGTACAAATTTGGGGAATATTTTTCATTCATTAAGTGTCTAGAATGAAACTTAAGACAGAGAGGGAGAGAGCACATGTGTGTGTGTGGGGGGGATGGGTGGAGAGGCAGAGAGAGAGAGAGAGAGAGAGAGAGAGAGAGAGAGAATCCCAAGCAGGCTCCATGATGTCTGTTTGGAGCTTGATCTCATGAACTGTGAGATTATGACCTGAGCCAAGATCAAGACTTGGACACTTAACTGACTGAGGCACCCAGGTGCCCCAGTTTGGAGTTTTTTTTAAGGCCAAAATGTGCTTCCAAATTCGGAACATTCAATTTTACTCCAATTTATAGTCCGAGTGTGAATGTTAAAATCAACAATTCCGACACGTGCCTTTCTGGTTTTAAGCCAAAGCTAGTTTGCTGAGGATAATGATTTGTGACATGAGCCTGTCGAGGCTGCTATAATTGACATGGTCCAAAGTAGCAATCTGATTATAGTACTCTCAATTGCAGCTTTCTTTTTAAACTAATTTTATCTTGAGCTTGGGAATGATATCATACTTTCTCACTATATACATCTTACATGTGTCCAAATAAAAAGCAATATCCACTGAAATTGTGCACGTAGAGATCTGAATGGACAATTTAGATGGCGTTTGTGTTCAGATAATACACAATTCAATTGGGAAAATGGGAATTAGGGTTATACTCTGATGAAACTGGTTCACAGCCTTGGGACTACCTGAATTCCTTCTTCAACTTGTTTCCATAGAAGAAAAAACAAGTCAAAGTGTGTGGTATTCTTTACTGGGCATTGTCCAGTTCAAGGGAGTTTGGCAGCACCTATGGATTACTTCTTTACTTAGTCTATATAGGCTCTAGCACCAGAATGAAAGTCAGTCAGAATATCTATTTTGCCTAATCCCAGCCTGAGCTCCAACTGAAATCTTTGTTCTTTTTTTTTTTTTTTTCAACGTTTATTTATTTTTTGGGACAGAGAGAGACAGAGCATGAACGGGGGAGGGGCAGAGAGAGAGGGAGACACAGAATCGGAAACAGGCTCCAGGCTCTGAGCCATCAGGCCAGAGCCTGACGCGGGGCTCGAACTCCCGGACCGCGAGATCGTGACCTGGCTGAAGTCGGACGCTTAACCGACTGCGCCACCCAGGCGCCCCTGAAATCTTTGTTCTTATACAATTTATTCAAGGAATTACCAATCCAGAGTGCACTCATCACTTTAAAGCAGAAGGGAGCTCATTACTGAGTAAGGGAGTAACTTTGGCAGCCAGCCCATGCCTTTCTTATTTGATACACCTTTCCCAAGGCTCTGCCTTCAGCTGTGTCAGCTGGATGGGAGAAGACAGCACCACTCGAGGAGAAAGGAACCACAGAGAACAAGAACTGCTCTGCTGTCTGGCACCGCTAGTGGTTTGAATGGTAGGGAGGCCGGCTAACCTCATGCTTCTTCCTTGTACTTTCAAAACATGGGCTAATAAAATGTTCTCAAGGCAGCAAATACACAGCAGCATTTCTCCCTGGTGATAGACTGGAGGTGACAAAGGTGTGGGAAGGAAGGGGATGAAGGAAGTAGGGAGTTGACTTTTAACCAACAAATTTAACCCATTTTATTAAATAAGTGCTTCTGGTTTACAATGCATCCAACTAGGATCATCGCATAAATTTGGTATAATAAGGCATAAGAAGAATACAGTCTCACCTGTGGCGGTTGCCCTTGGAACAATGTGGGAGTTGGACACGGAGCCCTGTGCGGTCCAAAATCCATGTATAGCTTTTGGCTCCCCCAAAACTTAAATAGTAATAACCCGTCGTTAATTAAAAGTTTACTGATAACACAAAGTTGATTAGCACATATTTTGTATGATATGTATTATCATATCTACATAAGCAAAATGTTATTAAGAAAATTATAAGAAAGAGAAAATATAGTTAGATACTGTACTATTAAAAATATCCATGTAGAAGTGGACCCATGCAGTTCAAACCCATTTTGCTTAAGGGTCAACTGTATTTGGAACTGTAATTCCAAATCCTTTTCCCTAGATGATCCTATGTATAGTTTAGTCTTTTACTTTCACCCAATAATTGAAAAATCTAAGTATCTTTTTTTTTTTTTTGCACTCCAGATATATGTTGGTCATATTTGTATTGAATCCATATGGATGTCACAAAGGCACCTGAAACTCAACTTTCCCAGGATTGACCTCATAATGTCTGTCTTCTGAACCCGCTGTCTATATTTTCTACCATCAATCCATTTTTTCTAAGCATACAGCTTTGAGGTTTTTCTAGATCCCCAGGCCTTTCATTTTCCTAAAGAAGTTGATTGCTGTTTGGGATCCTGCCATTCTGCCTCTCTGATATCTACAATGTCCACATCTTCCTTTCCATTTCTAGTTTGAGTTCAAACATTCATTTTCTTTCATGCAAACAATCTCCCTCTCCTAAATACTGCTTCCCTCAAGACCATCCTCAAAAATGCTACCTGTCTAGTCAGATGCCATGTTATGTTGATAAAAATTCTGCAATGATTTCCTTAGTGTTAGGAGGGAAAGATAAGTGAATTGACATTTACTGAGCACTTATAATACTTTAGGTACTATGTGTGAAATTGAAAATGTTGTGTTTTATTTAATTGTCACAAGAGTCCTGTGAGCAGGCATAACAATCCCAGATTTTCAGGTGGGGATGGTGTTTTAGACAGGTAAAATAACTTGTGCTATTTATAAGTGCAAGTGCCAGGATTTGAGCCTGTTTGGCTGGCTGTTTTCTTATCTGATTCTCTTTTATATCCCTTTTGCATTCACAAAGCCTATCAAGTTCTCTTATGACTCCAGCATTTAGAATCTGCTGTTCCCTTTGTTTTCAGCCTCCCCACTCACTCCTCAGCTCCATTTCTTTCCACTTTGTCCACAAACCTTCCTTTAATACAAATCACCTCTTCAAATCTCCCTCGATTCCCATGTCTCTACAGTACCTTGTGTATATCTTCATTATGGCAGATAAATGCCTTCTTGTAATCATTTTTTGTTTCGTGTACCATAAATGCTTTCCCAACAGCCTGTGACCTTTCTAAGCATAAGGTCTGTCTCTTTTCAGCTTAGAGTGTCTGCAACATTGCACAGTGCCTAACACAAGGCAGTCACAGTGCACACTTGCCTGGATGAATGCATAACTGGCTAAATAGAGAAAAGTAATCACAGTCATTCATGATCTTACCAATTCTTTTTTTTTTAGTTAAAAAAAATTTTTTTAACGTTTATTCATTTTTGAGAGAGAGAGAGAGAGAGAGACAGAGTGTGAGTGGAGAAGGGGGTAGATAGAGAGGGAGACACAGAATCTGAAGCAGGCTCCAGGCTCTGAGCTGTCAACACAGAGCCCAATGCGGGGCTCGAGCTCATGGACCACAAGATCGTGGCCTGAGCTGATGTCGGACATTTAACCAACTGAGCCACCCAGGCGCCCCTACCAATTCTTTAACGTGAACAGATATTTCTCACTAGAATGTAAGCTTTATAACAGCCAGAGTTTTAATTTTATTTGCTCATTGCTGTGTCCCCTGTAATTAGAGCTGTGCCAGACTCCTAAAAATCATTCAGTAATGATGTGCTGAATAAATTGCTTTCACCGTTTTACTAATTCTTAGCATCTCATATGAGACAAGAATATTTTCTCCAAAGTCTAATTGATCCCTTTAGGTCAATTTTTGTTTTTTAAAATTTTTGAGTGTCAAATGTGTGCCCAGTATGGTGTTAGGTATTAGAAACAGAAACATAAAAATGAATAAACTGTAAGGAGCTTAAAATTTAATAGGTGATTACTGATGGTAGCAATGTAATTATTTTTCTGAGATGCATGGATGGCTGAAATAGTTTCATAGTATCACATAATATTTAGGTTCACCAAATTCCTTCTAAACTCTATTGATCAAACTGTGGTCCTCCTCAGGGGTTATTTATGTGGCAGAATAATAATTAGCCAACACAGGAGGTGGTGGCCATTGCATTTTGGCAATATTTGGCTCACAACTCCTGTCATTTCTGCATTCATAACAATTTCTGAAGACCTGAAGTTTTGAATAAGAACTTCAAGGGCTTTTTCTGTTAAATATGGAATATACGCATTCCCAGATCCTGGAAGATGACCATTATTATACTGTCCTGTTAATATATCTAAAATAAATTTTAAAAGTTAATAATCTAGAAAAAAAAATCAGTATTTTTCTTTTGTGTAGTCTCTGACTAAAGATTTCTGTTGTAGTTTCCAAAAAAATGAGAAAGTTGCCACTGTTACCTTCAAGGCATTTTATCTTAAACATTACTTTTATAAATCAGGAAAACAGAATGACATGTTTGGTGTTAGTTAAAAGCTATAGTGAGGAATATATTATTAAGAATTGTTAAGAAAATCCAGTGACTTTCCACAAAAGGACTAGTTTTAAGGCAGAGAAGAGTCTTACCTCCTTTCTGCCTCTTCCCTCTCTCCCTCTCTTCCTTTCTTTCTCCTTCCCTTCCTTTCTCTCTCTTTCTTTCCCTTTTTCCTTCCTTCCTTCCTTCCTTCCTTCCTTCCTTCCTTCCTTCCTTCCTTCTTTCCTTTCCTTTCCTTTCCTTTCCTTTCCTTTCCTTTCCTTTCCTTCTCTACCATCTTTATTTATTATGAGCTCTGGTACCTGGAGTAGATAGTTGGTTCCATTATAGCAGTGGTGAGTGTTGGATTTCAGAGAATTCTTCTGATGTTACAGCATCTTAGTCTTGATTTCTCAAGCTGTGTGAACTGATACTAATGACCAGTATGCAAGAATATAGTGTAAGGATCCCAATCTCTGTGTGGTTTGTGATTTAACTAGTAGTGTGAGTTGTATCAAGTAATCACTTGAGCATTTATTTTTTTTAAATCATATTTTGTAATTAGCACCACTGAATTGTAAACTACTTCTGGACAAGAGACCTGGCTGTTTGTAGGTACTCAGAAAAAGTTGGTTGACTGCTGGTTTAATATTGAAATTAAATTCATGTTTTCAAGCCCTTTGAGCAAAATAGCACATTTCCAGGGTGCCAAGTTATTTGGAAAGTATGGATCTCAAACTTTCTTTTGTTCATTCTTCAAGCCCCTGCCTCAACAGGCATAGCCAGAACAAAAAGGTTGTAACCTACATTCCCAACCATAAAGCTGACAGTGATAACGGTTCACATGTATCAGCCTAACTTGTGAAAGTCCCAAATTGCTGGCAGTATTGTAGCCTTTACGATGAAAATCAATGAGTTAAATTGGCTAGAATAAATAAGGTGACAAAGGGTAATGATGAGTGGCAGACTGAGAGAGAAACCTACAATTTAGGAACCAATAAAGTCATTACACTTAGCTCAACACAACAACTTGATGAGACATATTAGATAGTTAATTATATGTTTTAAAAGTGGTAGCCAATGGTTTTATTGTTTTCTCTTGTGAAGTTAAAATGAGGGTTTCTTATTGAGTATTTTGTGTGGATGAAAAATCGGGATCTCATTCAAATGAGAATTATAGAGGAAGCCATTTGCCAAAGATGTCAGGAGATTGAACAGGGTAATTGGAGCACTTCCAGGAATAGGTTTCATTTTTACCAGATTGCAAAACAAATCAATTGCTTATTAGCAGTGTAGCTCTGTGAACAAGGTGTTCTTGTTGATGTTTATGTCAGGAGTGTATTACGGATCTGATTTGATAAATAAAACCAAATATGATTCTTCACCATGGAGCCCTTACAGGAAAGAGCAAATTGTACAATCTTTACCCTCTGAGTCAATCTTTTAGTTAGAAGATTGTAAAGAGGTGTATGGGTATGAGAGGAAAATTTGGGGAGATAGGATTTTTCAAGACTTACATAAGGAGCTTCCTATCCTGAGCCAACTTGTGATATCAGAGATGCCAAACTTCACTGAACTTGATGGGAGTGAAATTAATGATTGATGTTTTCTGAGGCAAACCATCAGTTTTGCAGAGTTATGCTCACTGTTACCTCTGAGTTTGTGTCAAATGTTGAAAAGTTCTATGATAAACTTATAACTGGGAAGAAAAGTTTATATGAACTCTAATTCTGAGGGCCCCAGAAAATATTTCAGGCTGCAAGATATCTAAACAACTATACCAGACCATACAGTTGCATTTCATCAAGTGACCGTGGCATTAGCATCCAGCCAATTTCCATGATGGCTGGATGCAAATCAGATTTCCAGAGAGAATCTGGAAGGGATGGGATGGGGAAGCCTGCCCCAGGATGTTGACTTGATGTCTCCCTTCTTTTCTTCTGGCTCCTAAAAGAACAGCGGATAGAAACTTAACTTACTGGTTCACCAGGCAGCAACATGGAAAGAGTAGTGACCTGAAGCGGGCAGTAAGAAAACCCCTTCTGCTGTGGAGACACCTGTGTTCACTGCAACCTTGGCATGTGGCTATGACCCAGGCCCACGCTAAACCAGACTAAGCTTCTGGGAGAGGCTCTAGAAATGTCTTACATAGTCATGTGTTCTGGTAAATTTGCAAATATAAGGTATTTAAAGAGAATTTTAAACTGAAATTGTTTGAGACTCCTTTCTCTTTTCATTCTAACTTTCTCTTCCTCACACTTCCCTACATGTCAGGGGACACTGGAGTGACTAGATATATTAGGGATCTGACTCCACATACATTGACTTGAGGCGATATTTAGTTGCATTTTCGTGGGGCATACTTATATGACTCAGAGTTTCTTCTGGGTGGTGTTAAACAATAGTCAGGTGTATCACAGTGTTGCTTCTATGAAAGGTAAACATAAAGGGCTCCAAGCAGGACCAGCTACAGGGATGTGATCAGTAGAATCAGAAGGGTCCTGCATTGGTTTAAATCATCTGCCATTACTTTCTTGAATTCTTTAATTTAAAAAAATTTTTTAATGTTTATTTATTTTTGTACAAGAGAGAGTGAAAATGGGGAAGGGGCAGAGAGAGTGGGAGACACGGAATTCAAAGCAGGCTCCAGGCTCTGAGCTGTCTGCCTAGAGCCCCATGTGGGGCTTGAACTTGAGATCATGACCTGAGCCTAAGTTGGACTCTTAACCAACTGAGCCACCCAGGTGCCCCGAATTCTTTACTTTTTGAACAAGAGGCTGGCAAATTAGTTAGCCAGTTCTGGCAGTAAGTACCCTGTACAAACACAAATAAGCATACAGAATTTGTGCCACATTCAACTCACCTTTAGCATCATTTATCATTGAAGACAAAAGGTAACTTTATAAGAGGTTGGTGAATTCAGCACTTTCCAATAACTACGTTTTCTTTTTGAGTTTATCATGTGGATGGAATTCTTTGAATACTTGCTGTTCCCTCTGTTTTTCTTTACTATTTTCTACTCCACTTACAAGTCCCCACACCCGCCTCCCACACCCCTAGTTTCTGGTATCACTGCACCCCTCTTATTGTAGAGTAAGTAAGAGCCATCTCTATTCTGGGCCTTCCCTAAAAAAAACTTACTTAAAATAGGTCCACGGTTATCATAGCTCCCTGTTTATTTCTTCCATAGCACTTATAAAATATGCAATTTGAAACTTATTTGTACTCTTCTTGTGTTTATTTACTCAGTAATTAGTTTTGGGTTACCGTTATGTGCCTGGTACTGCTCTAGGCATTGTTGTCAAAGTGAAAAAAAATAGGTAAAATTCCTCATGAAGCTTGCATTCTGAAATGGGGAGATGACAAAAACAAAACTAAATGAGTAATTTATATAAGATATTGGAATGTTATTAACTTTGATTTAATTAAAAAAGAGAAAGGAGGGTAAAGAATTGAAAGTTCCAAGTAACATTTCAAGGAAGACTTGAAGGAGGTAAGAGGTTGCCACTGTGTAGAGGAGGAGTATTCCAGGCAAAGGAAATCTCCAGTCAATAATCCTGATTCAGGAGAGTGCCTGCTGGGTTTGGGGATGAGCCAAGGGTTAGGGTGTCTGGAGGAAAGTGAGTGATGGGAAGGGTAGTGCATAAGATGAGAGGTGAAAGGGGACTTCCTGTGAGATTATTTAGGGCTTTGATGATCTTGGGTGGACTTTGGACTTTACTCTGAAGCAAATGGGGAACCACTGCAGGGTGTTGACCACAGAGCTGATGTGATCTGTCTTACAGTGTAGGAGAGACACTGTGGTGAATTGTTGAGAAAAAGAGGTTGGAGTTCCAGGGAGAAGTACTGAGCCCAGTTAGGAGGCTGTTGTGGTAACTTGGTTTGGATGAGTATTTGGAACAGGTGGTTAGCAGCGGAAGTACTGAGAATGAGTGGGATTCTGGATACAGTTTGAAGGTACAAGCAACAGAATTTCCCAATCGATTGGAAGTGATGCATGAATTAAAGAAACAAGTGAAAAATGAGTGTTTTTAATCTGAGCAAAGGAATTTTTGCCATCAACAGAAATGGAGAAGGTGATTTTAGGGAACAAGTTTGAAGGGGAGGATCAGCTGTTTCATTTTGGATATAATGAGTTTGAGAAGTCCCTTGACCATCCAAGAAGAGATGTCAAATTGACTATCAGAAATGAGTCTGGAATTTGGGGGATTGATCTGGCCTGGAGGTATGATTATGGGAGTCATAGACTTACAAGTTGCATTTCAAGCTATGACACTTTATGAAATCAAAATAGTAATGGTACATGGAGTAAAGGAAAGGAAGGGAGAGCAAGCCTTGGGGCTTTTTAATGCATGGAGAAAAGAGCTGGAACTAGCAAAGGGGACTGAAAAAGAGGCTGAGATAAGATGAAAACTTAAGCTGATGGCAAAGTGAAGAAACTGTATTGAGGAGGTAGAAGTAGTGATCTTTGTCAAAAGTGTCTATTTTTTTTTTCATCATTAGACTGTCAGTTACAAGAAGACAAGACTCTTATTTCTCTTATAGTTATTGGATCCCTGATCTCTGGAAGTTCTTGATACATATCAAGTGCTCAGTAAATATTTGGTGAATAAATTTAAAGATAATTAAACAAGAATCAAGCACAGAACAATAAATAGAGTCTTCCTCCTAAAATCAAGTACTCCTACAATTTGAAAACAAAGCAGAAAATATATACATAAAAGAAAATACATATTGGGGAAGTAAGCATAGGGATGTTGTGATAAAATTGATGAAATTCATATAGTGATAGTTTTTCCTAAAACTGGCAATTCTCAAAATATATTTCAAACACAGACTCTTAAACTTTAGATGGATGCAGTTAGTTGGCCACTAGGTATCTCTGCCTGGATGTCTAAGTGATTTTTGGAAGTCACCCCCAGCCACCCACACATCTCCCTCAGAGTAACGGCTGCCCCAACCCTCACACAGCCTAAAAGGTCCTAAATCTGAGATCTGCTACCTCTCACCTGAGCCTACCACTCTCTCTCTCTTCCTCACTTCTCTCTAGCCATGCTGGTATCCTGTTCCTTGAGAACCCCACACCCTTCATACCTTGGCTTACATTGTAACCTTCTCAAGGAATGCTCCACTGATCATTCTGCACAAAAATGCAACTCATTCTACACCACCCATTATTCTCTGCTGCTCTTGATGTTGTTGTTGTTTTTCCTAACACTGACCTTATAACATTCTGTGTAATTCATTGTTGTTTTTCCTTTATGTTTATTGTTTATTATTCATCACCTCTCACTAGAATGAAAACTCCACTGAGGCAGAGAGGTTTTTCTCCTTATTTTTATCTCTGACCTATCTCAAGTACCTAGCATAGTTTCTGGCACATATATTTGTTGAATGATGAATGCCTATAAAATTGGGATTAAGTCTACATTTGTTGTGGAGGGCCTCGGTAACATATTAGAGAGAGGAAGCCTAATTAGAGAGACAGAGGTATTACACTGAGATTTTTGAGATGTCTCATGAAGAAACAGTGTTATATGAAGCCATATCTGTATTATAGTTTAGTTCATGTTGCTCTGGAAAAAGATAAGACACAAAGCTTATGGAAAAAATATTATGTAGTGATAGATCTGAAGTAGGATGATGTTAGTAGGAAAAAAGAAGCACAAATGCAACAGATTAAAAATAAAGAACAGGTAGGACTTGAAGTCTGATTACTATTAAATTCAATTTTATATGACTAGGAAATTATCAGGTGTGAAGGAAAAGCTATGATTTTTTTAGAGGAAGATGCAATATTTCAGTACAACATCCATTCATGATAAAAGCCCTCAACAAAGTGGGATTAAAGGGAACATACCTCTACATAATAAAGGCAATATATGAAAATCCCACACCAAACATACCCAGTGGTGAAAAACTGAGAGCATTTCTCTTAGGTCAGGAGACAGAGATGTCTACTCTCACTACTATTATTTAACAGTACTGGAAGTCTTAGCCACAGCAGTCAGATAAGATGAAGGAATAAAAGTCATCCAAATTGGTAAGGAAGATGTAAAACCTTCACTGTTTGCAGATGACATGGTACTATATATAGAAAACCCTAAAGACTCCACCAAAAAACTACTAGAATGGATAAATGGATGCAGTAAGGCTGCAGCATACAAAATCAACATACAATGCCACATCCATGGAATTTTTATACACTAATAATGAAGCAATGGAAAGAGAAATTAAGAAAGCAATCACGTTTAAAATTTCACCAAGATAATAAAATACAGATGAATAAACTTAACAAAGGAGGTGAAAGGCCTGTACTCTGAAAACTATAAAATGTTGATGAAAGATACTAAAGACGACATAAACAAGTGGAGAGATACTCCATGCTCATAGATTGGAAGAACAAATATTGTTAAAATATCCCTACTACCCAAAGCAATCTACACATTTGATGCAATCCCTATCAAAATACCTACATTTTTCACAGAACTAGACCAAAAAATCCTAAAATTTATATGGAACCACAGAAGACCCTGAATAGCCAAAACAATCTGGAAACAGAGAAACCAAGCTGGAGGTATCACATTTCCAGATTTCAAGTTATTGTACAAAGCTGTAGTAATGAAAACAGTATGGTACTGGCATAAAAACAGGCATATAGATCAATGCAATAGAGTATAGAGCCCAGAAATAAACCCATGTTCATATAATCAGTTAATCTTTGACCAAAGAAGAAAGAATATGCAATGGGGAAAAAACAGCCCCTTCAACCAGGAGTGTTGGGAGAACTGGACAGCTATGTGCAAAAAAATGAAACTGGATCACTTTCTTACAGTATACCTAAAGATAAATTCAAAATGGATGAAAGACCTACATGTGAAACCTGGAACTATAAAAATCCTAGAAGAGAGTATAAGCAATAATTTCTCTTACATTGGATGTAGAAATTTTTTTTTCCAGCTATGTCTCCTGAGGCAAGGGGAAACAAAAGCAAGAATAAACTACTGGGACTACATCAAAATAAAAAGCTCTGTACAGCAAAGGAAATAATCAATAAAACTAAAAGGCAACCTACAGAATGGAAGAAGATATTTGCAAATGACATATCTTAAAAAGGATTAGTACACAAAGTATATAAAAAACTTATACAACTCGACACACAAAAAAGGAATAATCCAATTAAAAATGGGCAGAAGAGATGAGCATGCATTTCTCCAAAGAAGACATCCAAATGGACAACAGACACATGAAAAGATGATCAACACCGCTCATCAGGGAAATGCAAATCAAAACTACAATAAGATATCACCTCACACCTGTCAGAATAGCTAAGATCAAAAACACAAGAAACAAGTGTTGGCAAGGGTATGAGGAAAAGGGAACCCTCTTGCGCTGTTGATGGGATTGCAAACTGGTGCAGACACTGTGGAAAACAGTATGGAGGTTCCTCCAACAGTTAAAAACAGAGCTATACTACAATCAATAATTGCACTACTGAGTATTTACCCTCGAAATACAAAAACACTAATTCAAAAGGATACATGCATCGCTATGTTTGTTGCAGCATTATTTACAATAGCCAAACTATCGAAGCAGCCCAAGTGCCAATTTTTAGGTGAATGGGTAAAGAAGATGTAGCATATGTACATGTGGAATATTATTCAGCCATAAAAAGAATGAAATCTTGTCATTTGCAACAACGTGAATGGAATTAAAGAGTATGATGGTAAGCAAAATAGGCTAGTCAGAGAAAGACAAATATATGATTTCACTCATGTGAAATTTAAGAAACAAAATAAATGAGTGAAATAAATGAAAAAGAAGAGAGAGAGAGAGAGAGAGAGAGAGAGAGAGAGAAACCAAGAAACAGACTTTTAACTATAGAGAACAAAGTGATGGTTACCAGAGGTGATGTGGGTAAGAGGATGGGTTAAATAGGTGACGGGGATTAAGAGTACACTTATCATAATGAGCACTGAGTAATATCTAGAAGTGTTGAATCACTATATTGTACACCTGAAATGAATATAACACTATACATTAACTATACTGGAATTAAAATACAAATGTAATTTAATAAAAGATGCAATATTTCATTTTAGGCAAGGTAGGTTTGAGGTAATGCTGGAATGTCTAAGAAAATAACCCAGTGTTCAGTAATGCTGTGGACAAGCTTCAGACACTCATAAGATCTCTGAGTCACCTGCAGAAGAAGAGTGCTGAATCCACAGAGTTAGTGAGGTCTACAAGAAAGACACGGGAGGGCAAGAAAAGCAGACAGAGACAATGGAACTTGGGGCTGCTCAAAATTACAGAAAAAGTGACATCACTGAATTGTTAAAGAAATGGAGAAGTCAGAGGATGGAAGGAGAATCACGGAGACAGAATCTGTTTACAGAAAATGAGCATGCAAAGAAAGATCTTGAACTTTAACAGAAGGCAGTTTTAAAAGACTGTGCCAGTAACATGATTTCAGTAAAGTTAATTTCAAGGAATTGAAGATTAAAGGCTAAAAATGTAGACATTTGTAGGAATGGAAATTATAAGTGGATCTTTTTTTGTTTTTTTAATTCATCCTATAACTCTGCACATTTATATGGAAGATAAAGAGCTAATGGAAAGAGTCTGATGCTCATAAGGCAAAATTCCTTCATTTGAAATAAGTAAAATATCCATATCAGAAAGGAGAAAATTCCTAGAGGGGCTTACTTTGTCTTCTTGTTTTCCCAGTCTTTGTTTTGTTTTGTTTTTTTAATATGAAATTTATTGTCAAATTGGTTTCCATACAACACCCAGTGATCCTCCCAACAGGTGCCCTCCACAATTCCCCTCACCCACCCTCCCCCCTCCCACCCCCCATCAACCCTCAGTTTGTTCTCAGTTTTTAAGAGTCTTTTATGTTTTGGCTCCCTCCCTCTTTAACTTTTTTTTTTCCTTCCTCTCCCCCATGGTCTTCCGTTAAGTTTCTCAGGATCCACTTAGGAGTGAAAACATATGGTAGCGTCTTTCTCTGTCTTTGTTTCAGCAAGAGATTGAGATTGGTGGAGACAGGGAGCTGGAGGGAATCTCATTCCTTTCCTTTCCTTTAGAGGGAGCTCTGTGTTTGGGAAAGCTCTAAATAGACTGACCCAGCATGTGATGGGGAGCTGATACTGAGTGGGGATAAATCATGTTAAATCATGCTGTAAGTCAAGAAAATTAAAAGGCTCAGAAGATATTGTTAAAATAGCAGAATATCTGGAATTATACTTCACTGAGACTGCCTGGAAACTAATTTCTGCTGGCACAATTGGATCTATTTGTGTGAGGAAAATGATCTGTGCTAATAACAGTTTCATCATAAGATCTCAAAGTATTTCAGAAACATTAAAATAAATTTTCTGTGGATTGTTTATGCAAATTCAGAAACTTTAAACCATGAAGAACAAGACTATTTTGCTTTCTCCTAGAATTCTTTTCTGTTAAAAATAGTTGATATGTTGGAGAGAGAGTATGCACTTGGGACAAAGACTGGACTGGGTTTTAATATTATTTTTGTCACATCCTGGCTCATAGATAATGGTTAATTTACTTATCCATTTTATTTCTACACTCATAAAAATACAGGTAAAAATAATGTATATAAA
The DNA here is from genome assembly GCF_028749965.1 of Puma concolor. Taxonomy (NCBI): domain Eukaryota; kingdom Metazoa; phylum Chordata; class Mammalia; order Carnivora; family Felidae; genus Puma; species Puma concolor. The sequence continues at coordinate 42,794,399 of NC_141678.1, read as the reverse complement.
ATACCGACTATGGTTCTGGGCACATAGTAAGACCAACACTGATACATACTGACATCCTATCATTCTATTCTCTACAGGAAGGATTTACTTTAAAATCTAAGGACCTCTGGAGTGCCTGCATGGCTTAGTTGGCTGAGCATCCAACTTGAGCTCAGGTCATGATCTCACAGTCTGTGAGTTCAAGCCCCGTGTCGGGCTCTGTGAACTCTGTCAGTTCACAGCCTGAAGCCTTCCTCAGATTCTGTCTCCCTCTCTCGGCCCCTCCCCCACTCACACTCCATCTCTCAAAATATGAATAAACGTTAAAAATTTTTAAAAAACCTAAGGACCTTTACTTTCTCCTACATTAACTCAATCTGAAAATTTATGGCCAAAATGCCTCCATAAAATCATGGTTTGATGCTTCCATCTTCCAGAGAAATACCAATAATGGATAAAAGTAAGAAATGAAAACAGAAAAGACATGTGGCTTGATATGAAAGCAAGATAAACACTCTGAGGAGCAGAACCACACACAGTGAACAAGCCTGAAGCCATGACTATTTGGCGCTCTGGGTCTGTAAGTCAACAGGGGCAGCCAGAAGTGGATTATTTCTGTGGGAAAGGGAGAATGGAAATGCTTCATACAAATCCAAAGCTAACCCCATGACTGAAGCCAGGGTTCAGTGTTTGGTGAAGCTCTCTCAAAAATGAAAGAAATTGAGTATCAAAATGTGCTGACCCCTGTCTTGGATAGAACTTTAAGCAAGCTATGGACTTAGGGAAGCATGAAGACACAAGCTCAGCCTTGCAGCCAGGAAATGCATCAAGTGTCTGCTGGCTCTGTGGTTTCCCAAAAAACACCACAGAGAAGAAACTAAATAAACTCACTGAAAGATCTGGTTCTGGAGTTGGAGGAACAGCTGGATAGAGGCAAATTCTAAACAACTACACCTATATATGCTGCTTTGTTGGGGATAGGGGAAACAAGCATATAAATTATAAAACCCTTTACATGCATGAAGATACAGGCTAAAATCCAAGAATATGTAAATAAACCTAAAGTTGAGAAAAATAATCAATTAAATCCATAGTCAGACTCACTCCATATGTATTTATCATTAATTTGGGAAATTCTGATAAAAACTTTAATAAGAAAGCCTAGGGAACTCTAGAAGGTAACATAAAGACAGCCAGGTAGCCTGGATGTCCTGTCATGTCCTTCAGAAAAATCATGTGGGCAAAAAAGAGAGCAAATCCATTTATCACAACCTATATCTGCAGCATTCTCAGGAAGACCACATGCTCCTTAATCAGTAAGTGGGAAATAAAGCCTGGAGGTGGACCCAGAGTCCACAGGAGTGTAGGAAGTATGATGAGAAAACAAAGACCAAGAAGAATGAACAACACCAGAAGTTCAAACAAACAAGCAGAATGGGAGGAGAAGGCATCATATGCATGGGACCTGCTGAGAGCAGGTCTGAAACCTGGCCAATCAGAACACTGGCAACAAAGATGACAGAAAAGGCTTTCACTGTTTATGACCAAAGGGGACAGTCTCCAGAAGTCATTGCTCTGCAACAGTGTCACTTGGCAAAATTAGCTGATGGTGAAGGAAAGGAACACACTTCAGACGATAAAGGCTTTAATGAAACAAGATAGGATCAAAGATTAAGCGTGGAGTGGGACAAATTAGAAAGTAACACAGAATAGAAAACAAGAAACAAAACTTTCTATCAGATGAAACAAACCAGAAAAATCACACCAGAAAATTAAAAAGAATTATACATAATTTTAAAAAGCATTTGTAGATATTAACACGAGGGAACAGAAATGCAAAATTTCAGATAAGAAAAAGAAAAGGAGCAGCGACTGACAAAATGCAGAAAGCAAATTGAGGAAAAAGGCAAAATTATCTTAGAAATGAAAATTATATTAGAAAATGCATAAAGGAGAATGATTACCATTAAAGGTATAGTAAGTGCTACTGAGGGTATAAATGAGAGAAGCCAAGAAAATGAAAGACAAAGAGATAGTTAATCCTAAAGAAAGATATATCCCAAATCATACATGCTTGTCATACACACATACACTGGATAAATATTAAAAAATGAGAAGATTGACCATCAATGAAAACAAAAACAACAGTAGCAATCTTAAGATCAGGCAACACAGAATTAAAGGCAAAACTTGTTAAGATGTGTAAAAAAGGGCTAACAATATTACAAAGAATAACTCTCCAAAATAATTTAGTAACCATGACCTTAGATGAACCTAACAATATAATCTAGACCTGTAAGAAGCAAAAATTGGCATAAATTGATTTTTAACCTATTTTTATTTGGAAATGAGAGACCAATAGACCAAAATTAGAATATATTAATATTCACATTCATTTATTAATTTTCACATTCATATATTAATACATTTTATATAATATATATTATACATGTGAAATAGAGCCATGTGGTTGTATAGTCATATAAGAATGATCATATGACCATACAAAAAAAACTCATAGTAAGTTTCAACATATTTTTAAAAATCTAGGTTATGCATACTGAAATCTCTAATCATAATTTAACTGCAAATCAACAGAAAATTTAATTATTCTTAAAAACTTAAAAATTCAGTAGCAAATAATTCATGGGCAAAGGACAAGAATTATGATGAGTAGTATTGATATTTAGAACTGAATGGTAATTACCACACTATATCTGAAAAGTCATAGGTAGCCAACACATTGTTTTAGAATTAACTTTAATACTTAAGAGTATGTATTGAAGGATGGGTATAGTGGATATGGAACTCAGGAACTAGTGTCCTCCTGGACTTGCAAAACCTAGAAAGATAACAATTGCAAACCACAGCCTCCTTTTCAGCTGGTATTTGATTAGATTCAGCTAATCAGATACCTTTGAGTAAGATGTAGATAGGAAGATATCAGTGGAGGCCAAATTTTGTTAACCCAATATTTGTGATGATGTGTATTATGATAGCCAATTGAAGAAAATTTGACAATATAGTAAAGCTGAAGATACATTTCTGGTTGTATAACCTAGAACAGTAATTCTCAAATATTTTGGTATCAAGATTCCTTTATGCTTGAAAAAATTAGTGAGGACTGCAAGGAACCATATTTATGTGGATTATAATCAATTGATATTTACTGCATTGACAGTTACATACGTAAAAAATTTAAAACATAAGAATATGCAAGCACACATTCTTTTAGCTGTCAGAGTGATGACATCACCCCTTAGCATTTAGTGTCTGGAAAACTCCCCTCTAACACTCAGGAGAGGATGAAAATGCAAAAGGAAACCATACCTTAGTGTTAAGGAAATGTTTTTTTCTTGTTAGAGCTGCCTATAAATGGTCTCAGGACCCCAGGTATCCTCTGAACCATAATTTGAAAGGTTTTCTGTAAAGGTACTCTTTTCATGTATGTATAATATTTAAAATATGTTTATTCCAACATTTTTTTGGTAATACTAAAACTTGCAAGTCAATAGGACACAAGAATAGTGCACTGTGGTGCGTTCATACAGTGAGATAACATTACATCAATAAAAATGAGTAAATTAGAGGTATATTGATCAATACAGACAAATATAAAAAAAAATCAAATACCAAAGAAACAAACTACCAAACATGTAAGTTACATTTACATGCACTTAAAAAGCAATCTCTCATACTAATTATTTGTGTTCCCTTTTTATGTATGCATAAATTGTCTATAGTTTAATCATATGATAAGTAAATTCAAGATAATGAGAGAAAAGCGGGGGGAACATAATCAGTGAAGGTAATTTAGGGCTTTTTAGCAATCTCTATAAGTTTTATCACAAAAATTTTTGAGCTAATGTGTCAAAATGCTAAAATTGAGTGATGTGTGTACAGATTGCCTTTAATTTATTCTTTCTATATTTTTGTGTATCCATGGGTCTGGACTCTTTATTCCTTTCCATTGACCTGTTTATCTTTCGTTGTATGGATGCATTACTGTTTTGATTATAACTGTGTTTTAATTAATCATGAAATCAAGTAAGGTAGTTCTTACAAGTTACTTGGTTTCTTTGAAGACTGTTTTTGGCTAATCTAGGAAATGCATAAATGTTAGGATTATCTGTTAAATTCTGCAAGGGGCGCCTGGGTGGCTCAGTTGGTTGAGCCTCTGACTTCAGCTTGGGTCATGATCTCACGGTCCATGAGTTCGAGCCCTGCATCGGGCTCTGTGCTGTCAGCTCAGAGCCTGGAGCCTGCGTCAGATTCTGTGTCTCCCTCTCTCTCTGACCCTCCCCCATTCATGCTCTGTCTCTCTCTGTCTCAAAAATAAACATTAAAAAAAATTTAAGGGGAGATGATGGGAGCTGAGAGACTCCATAGCAGAATATCCAGGAGGCCTGGCTCTTACACAGTGGCCTGTGAGCTAAGTGCCATGGTTCCTAGAAGCAGAGGAGTAGAACTAGAGAAAAGAGGAAAATAAAGTCCATGATCAGAGTCATGCAGACGGTCCAGGATGTTTTTGCAGTTTGATAGAAAAGACATAACAGATTTTTTGGAAGATGGCGGCGTAGGAGGACGCTGGGCTCATCGCGCGTCCTGCTGATCACTTAGATTCCACCTACACCTGCCTAAATAACCCAGAAAACCGCCAGAGGATTAGCAGAACGGAGTCGCCGGAGCCAAGCGCAGACGAGAGGCCCACGGAAGAGGGTAGGAAGGGCGGCGAGGCGGTGCGCGCTCCACGGACTGGCGGGAGGGAGCCGGGGCGGGGGGCGGCTCGCCGGCCAAGCAGAGCCCCCGGAGTCTGGCTTGCAAAAAGCGGAGGGGCCTGACGGACTGTGTTCCGACAGCAAGCGCGACTTAGCGGCTGGGAGGTCATAAGTTAACAGCTCTGCTCAGAAAGCGGGAAGGCTGGAGGACAAAGGGAAAGAGAGCTACTGAGCCCCCGGACAACAGAGCTCAGTTTGGTGGGGAACAAAGGCGCTCGCCAGCGCCATCTCCCCCGCCCATCCCCCATTCAAAATCCCAAAGAGAACCAGTTCCTGCCAGGGAACTTGCTTGCTCCGCGCAAACACCCAACTCTGCGCTTCTGGAGCCAAACCTCCGGCAGCGGATCTGACTCCCTCCTGCTGCCACAGGGCCCCTCCTGAAGTGGATCACCTAAGGAGAAGCAAGCTAAGCCTGCCCCTCCTGCCCCTGTGCACCTTGCCTACCCACCCCAGCCAAGACGCCAGATCCCCAGCATCACAAGCCTGGCAGTGAGCAAGTAGCCCAGACAGGCCACCCCACCCCACAGTGAATCCCACCCCTAGGAGAGGGGAAGAGAAGGCACCCACCAGTCTGACTGTGGCCCCAGCGGTGGGCTGGGGGCAGACATTAGGTCTGACTGCGGCTCTGCCCACCAACTCCAGTTATACACCACAGCACAGGGGAAGTGCCCTGCAGGTCCTCACCACGCCAGGGACTATCCAAAATGACCAAGCGGAAGAATTCCCCTCAGAAGAATCTCCAGGAAATAACAACAGCTAATGAGCTGATCAAAAAGGATTTAAATAATATAACAGAAAGTGAATTTAGAATAATAGTCATCAAATTAATCGCTGGGCTTGAAAACAGTATAGCTGACAGCAGAGAATCTCTTGCTACAGAGATCAAGGGACTAAGGAACAGTCACGAGGAGCTGAAAAACGCTTTAAACGAAATGCATAACAAAATGGAAACCACCACGGCTCGGATTGAAGAGGCAGAGGAGAGAATAGGTGAACTAGAAGATAAAGTTATGGAAAAAGAGGAAGCTGAGAAAAAGAGAGATAAAAAAATGCAGGAGTATGAGGGGAAAATTAGAGAACTAAGTGATACACTAAAAAGAAATAATATATGCATAATTGGTATCCCAGAGGAGGAAGAGAGAGGGAAAGGTGCTGAAGGGGTACTTGAAGAAATAATAGCTGAGAACTTCCCTGAAGTGGGGAAGGAAAAAGGCATTGAAATCCAAGAGGCACAGAGAACTCCCTTCAGACGGAACTTGAATCGATCTTCTGCACGACATATCATAGTGAAACTGGCAAAATACAAGGATAAAGAGAAAATTCTGAAAGCAGCAAGGGGTAAACGTGCCCTCACATATAAAGGGAGACCTATAAGACTCGTGACTGATCTCTCTTTTGAAACTTGGCAGGCCAGAAAGAATTGGCACGAGATTTTCAGTGTGCTAGACAGAAAAAATATGCAGCCGAGAATCCTTTATCCAGCAAGTCTGTCATTTAGAATAGAAGGAGAGATAAAGGTCTTCCCAAACAAACAAAAACTGAAGGAATTTGTCACCACTAAACCAGCCCTACAAGAGATCCTAAGGGGGACCCTGTGAGAAAAAGTACCAGAGACATCACTACAAGCATAAAACATACAGACATCACAATGACTCTAAACCCACATCTTTCTATAATAACACTGAATGTAAATGGATTAAATGCGCCAACCAAAAGACATAGGGTATCAGAATGGATAAAAAAACAAGACCCATCTATTTGCTGTCTACAAGAGACTCATTTTAGACCTGAGGACACCTTTAGATCGAGAGTGAGGGGATGGAGAACTATTTATCATGCTACTGGAAGCCAAAAGAAAGCTGGAGTAGCCATACTTATATCAGACAAACTAGACTTTAAATTAAAGGCTGTAACAAGAGATGAAGAAGGACATTATATAATAGTGACAGGGTCTATCCATCAGGAAGAGCTAACAATTATAAATGTCTATGCGCCGAATACCGGAGCGCCCAAATATATAAAACAATTACTCATAAACATAAGCAACCTTATTGATAAGAATGTGGTAATTGCAGGGGACTTTAACACCCCACTTACAGAAATGGATAGATCATCTAGACACACGGTCAATAAAGAAACAAGGGCCCTGAATGAGACATTGGATCAGATGGACTTGACAGATATATTTAGAACTCTGCATCCCAAAGCAACAGAATATACTTTCTTCTCGAGTGCACATGGAACATTCTCCAAGATAGATCATATACTGGGTCACAAAACAGCCCTTCATAAGTTTACAAGAATTGAAATCATACCATGCATACTTTCAGACCACAATGCTATGAAGCTTGAAATCAACCACAGGAAAAAGTCTGGAAAACCTCCAAAAGCATGGAGGTTAAAGAACACCCTACTAACGAATGAGTGGGCCAACCAGGCAATTAGAGAAGAAATTAAAAAATATATGGAAACAAACGAAAATGAAAATACAACAATCCAAACGCTTTGGGACGCAGCGAAGGCAGTCCTGAGAGGAAAATACATTGCAATCCAGGCCTATCTCAAGAAACAAGAAAAATCCCAAATACAAAATCTAACAGCACACCTAAAGGAACTAGAAGCAGAACAGCAAAGGCAGCCTAAACCCAGCAGAAGAAGAGAAATAATAAAGATCAGAGCAGAAATAAACAATATAGAATCTAAAAAAACTGTAGAGCAGATCAATGAAACCAAGAGTTGGTTTTTTGAAAAAATAAACAAAATTGACAAACCTCTAGCCAGGCTTCTCAAAAAGAAAAGGGAGATGACCCAAATAGATAAAATCATGAATGAAAATGGAATGATTACAACCAATCCCTCAGAGATACAAACAATTATCAGGGAATACTATGAAAAATTATATGCCAACAAATTGGACAACCTGGAAGAAATGGACAAATTCCTGAACACCCACACTCTTCCAAAACTCAATCAGGAGGAAAGAGAAAGCTTGAACAGACCCATAACCAGCGAAGAAATTGAATCGGTTATCAAAAATCTCCCAACAAATAAGAGTCCAGGACCAGATGGCTTCCCAGGGGAGTTCTACCAGACGTTTAAAGCAGAGATAATACCTATCCTTCTCAAGCTATTCCAAGAAATAGAAAGGGAAGGAAAACTTCCAGACTCATTCTATGAAGCCAGTATTACTTTGATTCCTAAACCAGACAGAGACCCAGTAAAAAAAGAGAACTACAGGCCAATATCCCTGATGAATATGGATGCAAAAATTCTCAATAAGATACTAGCAAATCAAATTCAACGGCATATAAAAAGAATTATTCACCATGATCAAGTGGGATTCATTCCTGGGATGCAGGGCTGGTTCAACATTCGCAAATCAATCAACGTGATACATCACATTAACAAAAAAAAAGAGAAGAACCATATGATCCTGTCAATCGATGCAGAAAAGGCCTTTGACAAAATCCAGCACCCTTTCTTAATAAAAACCCTTGAGAAAGTCGGGATAGAAGGAACATACTTAAAGATCCTAAAAGCCATTTATGAAAAGCCCACAGCTAACATCATCCTCAACGGGGAAAAACTGAGAGCTTTTTCCCTGAGATCAGGAACACGACAGGGATGCCCACTCTCACCGCTGTTGTTTAACATAGTGCTGGAAGTTCTAGCATCAGCAATCAGACAACAAAAGGAAATCAAAGGCATCAAAATTGGCAAAGATGAAGTCAAGCTTTCGCTTTTTGCAGATGACATGATATTATACATGGAAAATCCGATAGACTCCACCAAAAGTCTGCTAGAACTGATACATGAATTCAGCAAAGTTGCAGGATACAAAATCAATGTACAGAAATCAGTTGCATTCTTATACACTAACAATGAAGCAACAGAAAGACAAATAAAGAAACTGATCCCATTCACAATTGCACCAAGAAGCATAAAATACCTAGGAATCAATCTAACCAAAGATGTAAAGGATCTGTATGCTGAAAACTATAGAAAGCTTATGAAGGTAATTGAAGAAGATTTAAAGAAATGGAAAGACATTCCCTGCTCATGGATTGGAAGAATAAATATTGTCAAAATGTCAATACTACCCAAAGCTATCTACACATTCAATGCAATCCCAATCAAAATTGCACCAGCATTCTTCTCGAAACTAGAACAAGCAATCCTAAAATTCATATGGAACCACAAAAGGCCCCGAATAGCCAAAGTAATTTTGAAGAAGAAGACCAAAGCAGGAGGCATCACAATCCCAGACTTTAGCCTCTACTACAAAGCTGTCATCATCAAGACAGCATGGTATTGGCACAAAAGCAGACACATAGACCAATGGAATAGAATAGAAACCCCAGAACTAGACCCACAAACGTATGGCCAACTCATCTTTGACAAAGCAGGAAAGAACATCCAATGGAAAAAAGACAGTCTCTTTAACAAATGGTGCTGGGAGAACTGGACAGCAACATGCAGAAGGTTGAAACTAGACCACTTTCTCACACCATTCACAAAAATAAACTCCAAATGGATAAAGGACCTGAATGTGAGACAGGAAACCATCAAAACCTTAGAGGAGAAAGCAGGAAAAGACCTCTCTGACCTCAGCCGTAGCAATCTCTTCCTCGACACATCCCCAAAGGCAAGGGAATTAAAAGCAAAAGTGAATTACTGGGACCTTATGAAGATAAAAAGCTTCTGCACAGCAAAGGAAACAACCAACAAAACTAAAAGGCAACCAACGGAATGGGAAAAGATATTTGCAAATGACATATCGGACAAAGGGCTAGTATCCAAAATCTATAAAGAGCTCACCAAACTCCACACCCGAAAAGCAAATAACCCAGTGAAGAAATGGGCAGAAAACATGAATAGACACTTCTCTAAAGAAGACATCCGGATGGCCAACAGGCACATGAAAAGATGTTCAGCGTCGCTCCTTATCAGGGAAATACAAATCAAAACCACACTCAGATATCACCTCACGCCAGTCAGAGTGGCCAAAATGAACAAATCAGGAGACTATAGATGCTGGAGAGGATGTGGAGAAACGGGAACCCTCTTGCACTGTTGGTGGGAATGCAAATTGGTGCAGCTGCTCTGGAAAGCAGTGTGGAGGTTCCTCAGAAAATTAAAAATAGACCTACCCTATGACCCAGCAATAGCACTGCTAGGAATTTATCCAAGGGACACAGGAGTACTGATGCATAGGGGCACTTGTACCCCAATGTTCATAGCAGCACTCTCAACAATAGCCAAATTATGGAAAGAGCCTAAATGTCCATCAACTGATGAATGGATAAAGAAATTGTGGTTTATATACACAATGGAATACTACGTGGCAATGAGAAAGAATGAAATATGGCCTTTTGTAGCAACGTGGATGGAACTGGAGAGTGTGAAGCTAAGTGAAATAAGCCATACAGAGAAAGACAGATACCATATGGTTTCACTCTTATGTGGATCCTGAGAAACTTAACAGGAACCCATGGGGGAGGGGAAGGAAAAAAAAAAAAAAAAGAGGTTAGAGTGGGAGAGAGCCAAAGCATAAGAGACTGTTGAGAACTGAGAACAAACTAAGGGTTGATGGGGGGTGGGAGGGAGGAGAGGGTGGGTGATGGGTATTGAGGAGGGCACCTTTTGGGATGAGCACTGGGTGTTGTATGGAAACCAATTTGACAATAAATTTCATATAAAAAAATTTTTAAAAATTCTGCAAAAAATACTGTTGAGATTTTGATTGCAATGTTTAGTCTATAGATAAATTTAGACAAAGTTATCATTTTAATAATATCAAGTATTCTATCCCTATGAATATGGTGTGTGGGAGTGCATGCATATCTTGTAAAAGTTGTCTTAGCAGTGTATATTAGTTTGCAGTGTAAACAGGCAAGGGAAACAAAAGCAAAAATGAACTATTGGAACCTCATCAAGATAAAAACCTTCTGCGCACAGCAAAGGAAACAATCAACAAAACTAAAAGGCAACCGACAGAATGGGAGAAGATATTTGCAAATGACATATCAAAGAAAGTGTTAGTATCCAAAATCTATGAAGAATTTATCAGACTCAACACCCCAAAACCAAATTATCCAGAAAAGAAATGGGAAAAAGGCACAATAGACACTTTTCCAAAGAAGACATCCAGATGGCTAACAGACACACGAAAAGATGCTCAACATCACTCATCACCAGGGAAATACAAATCAAAACCACAATGAGATACCACCTTACACCTGTTAGAATGGCTAAAATTAACAACTCAGTAAACAACAGATGTTGGAGAGGATGCAGAGAAAGGGGAACACTTTCTGGTGGGAATGCAAACTGGTGCAGCAACTCTGGAAAACAGTATGAAGGTTCCTAAAAAAATTAAAAATAGAACTACCCTACAACCCAGCAATTGCACTACTAGGTATTTATCCAAAGGATACAAAAATTCTGAATAAGGGGCATGTACATCCCAGTATTTATAGCAGCACTATTGACAATAGCTAAAATATGGAAAGAGCCCAAATGTCCATCGACTGATGAATGGATAAATAAGATGTATATATATAGACACACACACACACACACACATACATACATACATACATATACATATACATACATATATACACATACATATATATGCATATATACATATATACATACATATATACATATATATACACATACATATATATACAAAATATCTGTATATAATATTAAAGAAGTATTATACACACACACACACACACACACACACAATGGAATATTACTCAGCAATCAAAAAGAACGAAATCTTGCCACTTGCAACAACATGGATGGAACTAGAGTGTATTATGTTAATTGAAATAAGTCAGTCAGAGAAAGACAAATATCATATGATTTCACTCATATGTGGACTTTAAGAAACAAAACAGATGAACATAAGGGAAAGGAAGCAAAAATAAGATAGAAACAGAGGAAGGCAAACCATAAGACACTCTTAAATACAGAGAACAAACTGAGGGTTGCTGGAGGGGTGTTGGGTGGGGGGATGGGCTAAATGGGTGATGGGTATTAAGAAGGGCACTTGTTGGGATGAGCACTCGGTGTTATATGTAAGGGATGAATCACTAAATTCTACTCCTGAAATCCGTATTACACTATATGTTAACTAACTTGGATTTAAATTTAAAAAAATTAAAAAATTAAAAAAATTATCATTACTTGGTTAAATTTATTGTAAATATTTTAGGTTTTTGTAGTATTCTAAACATTTAACTTACGAATGATTTTAGCTTCAGTAGTGGCTCCCCTAAAAATATGTCTCAGTCTTAATCCCTGGAAACTGTGAAGGTGAATTTATTTAGAAAAAGGGTCTGTGCAGATGTAAACATAAGATGAGATCATCCTGGATTTAGCATGCCCTTATAAAAGGTAGTGGGGGAGAAGACACAGAGGGAAGAAGCCATGTGAATATGGAAACAGAATGGATTTATGTTCCCACAAACCAAAGAATGCCACCAGAATAGGAAAGGGGACAGAAAGGCTTTTCGTCTAGTCTTAGGAGAGAGTATGACCCTGCTGAACCTTGATTTTGGACTTTTGGCTTCTAGAACTATGAAGGAATAAGTTTCTGTTGAATTTAGCCCCCAAGTTTATAGTAACTATTATAATAACCTCATAAACAAATCCACAATAGTTTGTTGTTAGTATATAGAAATTCAAATGATTGTTTTATATTAAGTTAGTATCCTATAACCTTGCTCAATTTACTTAGAAATTCTAGTGGTTTTAAAAATTAAGTTTTTTAGGATTTTTACATAAACCATTCTGTCACATGTATATAAAAACAGATTTAAATAAAGTGTGGTACATCCATAGCATGTAATAATACTCAGTAATAGAAAACTATTGCTACACAGAACAACCTGAATGAATTTCTAGAAAATTATGCTGAGTGAAAAATACCAATCGCCAAAAATAAATAACGTGTGATTTTATTTATAATAGATATTAAAGAGGAAAAAACCATAGAAATGGAGAACAGATTAGTAATCATCAGAGGTTAAGGAAGGAGAATGGGTAAGAAGGAGGTGGCGGTTGTCTATGAAAGTAAAATACGAGGGATCTTTGTAGTGGTGAATATGTTCTGTAATTTTGCTGTATTAATAACAATACCCTAGTTGTGGTATTGTGCTAAAGGTTTCAGGATATTACCCACTGGTAGAAACTGGGTGAAGAGTATAGGATTCTCTCTGCATTATTTTTCACAAAACATGTAAATCTATAATTACTTCAAAATAAAAATTTCATTTAAAATATTAGTTCATTAATCTCCAACTTCTTATTTTTTTAATTTTACTTCTGCATATGTGATACTCTTTAATGCATTGTTATTCATTTTGCTTTATGTAATTATAGAACAAAATATCTGTATATAATATTACAGAGGTATTTTATATTTACTTTCATATTTATCGATTCTTGTGACCTTCTTTATTTTCAGTATATCCCAGTTGCTGACTGGAATCATTCTACTGCAGCTGAAAGCTTTCCTTTAATATTTCTTATACTGTAGGTTTGCTGCAAATATATGCTCTCAACTTTTATTCATCACAAAGTAAACACATTTTACCTTCATTTTTGTCAGATATTTTCACTGGATATAGAATTCTATGTTAATCAGGTTTTTAAAGCTTTTTTTAAAAAAGTTTTTTATTTATTTTATAAGAGAGGGATAGAGGGAGAGAGAGAAAGAGAGGAGCTGAGAGAGAGGGAGAGAGAGAATCTCAAACAGGCTCTGCCATGGCAGCTCAGAGCCCAAAGCTGGGCTGGAACTCATGAACTGGGCAATCATGACCTGAGCCAAGATCAAGACTGACTAACTCACTGAGCCACCCAGGTGCCCCTCACTATTTGTTTTTAATTTTAGGACTTTAAAAAATTTTTCTTTTCTTCTGGCTTCTGTTCCTATAGAAAATTCAAATGTCATTCATATATATATATATATATATATATATATATATATATATATATATGAAACTATATATATATAGTTTCTCTGTATTCATATATTCATATATATATTCTGTATTCATATATATTCATATATATATATGTATCTCTGTATTCATATATATTCATATATATATATATGAAACTATATATATATAGTTTCTCTGTATGCAATGTGTCTTTTTTTCCTAATTTTTAAAGTCGATTTACTCTTATCTTTATTTTTATCATTTCGACGATGATGCTCCTTATTATTATTTATTTTTCTTAGTGTTTATTGAACTTCCTGAATCAATGTTGAACATCTTGATACTGTCCCATCCGTTGCTCCTTTGTTAGTTTTTACTTTTTTTCTCTCTGTGCTTAGGTTTTGAAGATTTCTCTTAATTAATCTTTTCATTCACCAATCTTTTCTTATGATGTGTTCAATCTGACAGTAATCTCATTCAGTAAATTATTTATTCAGAATATTCTATTTTGTATTTTTATTGTTTTCATGTGTTTTAAAATTATTCCTAATTTTTCACCCTATTAAATTAATCTGTTACCATAGATTCTTGATTTAAAAACTTGTTCTAGTTTTTCCAACATCTGGGTAACCTGTGGATCTGTTGATATTTAATTATTTTTCTCTCCTGACTGTAGGTCACATTTTCTTGCATCTTTGCTTGTCTCACTCATTTTGATTGTTTGTCAGAATGAACTCATAATCTTAGGAAGTTTAGGTAAGAAATGATTCCTTTGATTCAATTAGTATTTTAGTTCATTTGGTGTGAACTTATTTGGGCTTTAGTTTCTCTTCCATGGCCTCGGAATTGAGCAACAGATGTATTAAGACTTGTCATTGCTTCTTGGTCCAGTCCTGAAATTTTTGTGCCATCATGGGGCCAATATCTTTTTCCCTTTAGCTTTATTGAAATATGATTAACAAATGAAAATTGTATGTATTTAAGTTGAGCAATGTGATTTTTTAAAGTATAAAATGTGATGATTTGATATATAAGATTTATATATATACCCTGTGAAATTATTGCCATAGTCAAGCTACTTAACACATTTATCATCTCAAATAGTTATCTTTGTGTGTGTGTGATGAAAACTCTTAAGATATATTCTCTTATCAAATTTTAAGAATACAATACAGTAAAATTCACTATAATAATTGTGCTATACATTAGATTACCAAAAGCTTGTACCTGTTGACCAACATCTCCCGCCCCCCCTAGTTCCTGACAACCACCATTCTACTCTGGTTCTGAGTTTGGCTTTTTTAGAATCCACATATAGGTAAGGTCCTATTTGTGTTTCTGTATCTGCTTATTTCATTTAGCATAATGTCCTCTAGGTTCATCCATGTTGTCCTAAGTGGCAGGATTTCCTTCTCTTTCATGACTGAATAATATTCCACTGTATATCTATACCACATTTTCTTTATCCATGTATCTGTTGACAGATACTTAGCTTGTTTCCATATTTTAGGAATTGTGACTAAGGCTGTAATGAATGTAGGAGTGCACATATCCTTTTGAGATAGTGATTTTATTTCCTTTGGACATATACCCAGAAGTGGCATTTTCTGGACCATATGGTATTTCTATTTTTAGTTTCTGAGAAACATCTATACTATTTTCCATAATGGCTTTACCAATTTATATTCCCACCAACAGTATAAAAGTATACTAACATCTTTTGTCTTTTCAAAGTTTGAATTGGGTAGATATTTGGTAAAATGGCAGAGGCTCAGATCTCATCTTCCAGTAGGGCTTTGGGACCAAATGCAAAAAAAAATCTGGGTGACCTCAAGTCTTAGATCTTATCTACAGATCTTATCACAGTTTAAAGGCTTTACAGAATGGCGTTCTGTGAAGCTTAAGACTTGGATAGTAAAAGATTTGGAAACTCCCTGCCTGTGAGACACTGAAACTGTCAGACTGTGAGAGTGCATTTCTGTAAGATTTCAACGTGTCTTTGCAGTAGGGATCCTCTAGGTTATATATTCCGACATGTGCTCATAAATTGGTCAAAAGCTTAGCTTTTTCTCCTTCTTTGAGCAAAAGCTACCCTTTTGCAAGGCTTTAATAACTGGCTCCAGGTATTCAAACTTTGCTTGTTTTTGCCTACTTAGAAAGGCTCATGCTTCTGAAGTTCATTTCTTTTTGATTTCATACTTTCTTAGATTTTTTCACTGGCTTTCAAAAAAGAATTTTGGGGGGCATCTGGGTGGTTCAGTTGCTTAAGCATCCAACTCTTGATCTTGGCTCAGGTCATGCTCTCATGGTTCTTGAGACTGAGCCCCACCTCAGGCTCTGTGCTGACAATGTGGAGCCTGCTTGGGATTCTCTCTCTTCCTCTCTCTCTGCCTTTCCCCTGCTCTCTCTCTCTCTCCCAAAATAAATAAATAAAAATATTTAAAAAAAAATATGGGGCACCTGGGTGGCTCAGTTGGTTAAACATCTGACTTTGGCTCAGGTCATGATCTCATGGTTCAAGGGTTTGAGTCCCACATCGGGCTCTGTGCTGACAGCTCAGAACCTAGAGCCTTCTTTGGATTCTGTCTCCCTCTCTCTCTCTGCCCCCCCCTGCTTGCACTCTGTTTCTCTCTCTCAAAAATAAATACAAAATTAAAAATTAAAAAAAATAGTATTTTTTGGAAGGGTGGTGAGTGGAGGGGGAAGGATTAAATAGGTGATAGGTATTAAGGAGGGTGCCTGTTGTGATGAGAACTGGGTGTTGTATGTGAGTGATAATCACTAAATTCTACACCTGAAACTAATATTTCTCTTAAGTTAGGTAGCTGGAATTTAAATAAAAACTTAGGGGAAAAAGTATTTTTGTTTGTTTCACTGGTAATATCTTGTTTTGATGGGAACAAAGGTCTTTTAAAATCTTATATGTCCTATGAGTTATCAATAATTTTAACTAAATATATTTCAGTGTTTCACAAACGTGTTTTAAAAAGGAAGCAATTAGGAACTCAGGCAATACATAATAAGGCATCATGGCTTCACTGAAGTTGGAGATCCTTTGCTGAAATTCTAGTTCAGCAGAAACTTTATTAATAGAAATGGCAAGTCACCAAATGTTCAGGTAATAGAATACAAGAAGGCAGAGAAAAGTATGAGAATTTCCAGAACTCTTTAAGGATAGGCAATCAGGGCAGATAAACATCAGAAAGAGAAAAGTCATAGAGATACTATGTCTGACAACACAGTATCATAAAGATTTCTGGTGTGTTGGCAGTTACAGACAAGTATTTGGAAGGTTAGCAAATGACAGCACACAGTGAGGGTTGACAGCACTTAATTCATAACGGAGCTAGCCCCTCTCCCAAGAAATTGAGCCAGTTGGCACTAAGAAATTGTTGGAGCATAGAGGTTGAAGCAGAGAGTGAACATGTTGTCTGGGATAGAATGGTGAAGTGGGTAACAAACTAATAAAGTGGTCTGTTTGAGGTGAGGCATATGAAAAGTCGATCAAGATATGAAATGGTGGGGACAGAGAAGAGGGTATATAACATAAGGAAATGGATGTGTAGACTCCTAGTGAAAACTTGAGGCACTGGGAAACAAGAATCCCAGCAGGAAGCAAGTTAAGGTAGAATGGCCAGAAGATTGGGGAATAGAATGGGCTGCCTTGACCTCATAGCAGCATGAATATTCCAGAGGTTAAATCCACCACTTCTACATTAAGTGTAGGTGCAGCTTACTAATTGCAGAATTTTATTGACATATGGAAAGGTACTATCCCATATACCATCTGGTTTGTCTCTCAATAACATACATACTGAATGAAGTGGAAATTGTAGATTTTACTGTTATTGGCAATTGTGTAAGGGTGAGAAGAGCTGGGCAGTAGACCAGAAATCCTGGACAGGACATTACAAAAGTGCTTAAGTTCTCTTTTGGACAACTTTCTAAAAAAGGAGTATCATTATCACTAGAAATTAATGTGCTATAAGCACAAAGCCAAACCAAACCAAAATTATCCTTTAAATAAAAAACACTTTGTATTTACTTTTATGTATAATATATAAAAGTATATAGATCCTTTTTTCCACTAAATGAACACAAAGCAACTTGGGAACCTTATTTTATTGCTTAGAATATTTTAACTTCATTTTCAAGTTTCTGAAAATCTATGGTATTTTGAGATTTGTCTATACTATCATTTTACAAAATGTGATAAATATTTTATTATTAATAATTTTAATTTTTCATGTAAAACTGACAAATTGTGACAAATAATTGAAAGTTATATAAATTGGTCATTGTAAAATTATTTAAAGTCTAGTGTATTTTTACTTTTTTATTCAGTGCTGGAACATTTTATGTGACTCAGTAATATTAAAAATTTAATGAAAATTCTGGTATTATTGTATATGTTATTTTCCATTGGTTTTTATTTAAGGAGCTTTCCTACAAGTAAGAGATATAGGAAATAAATCTTTTTTTTTAAAGTGGGTACTAGATTTAATTTTTGTAAAATACATTGAAGTGATTTATCATACATAGGTGAAAGTGAATAATTGGGATGGGCCAAGGGCAGAAATAGAACACCAGAATATATCATGAATGGCATCTTCTAAGTTTTGTTGACATGATTCCAGAAATTCTCCTTGTGGACTATGAGATAGGCTATTATCATGGAATATCAATTCTTTCCTTTGCACAGTGCAAATATAGCATAGGATGATTTAAGCTATTTTAAAATCAGAGAACAAGGTTCTGGATTATACAAATATAGGACCAAATCCAAATTCTTGGGTTTAGCCCTATAATCTTGGGTGAGTTCCTTAATTGCCTTAAGTATGGTAGCCATTCTAAAACATGACGATACTATGAATATTCATCTTCTATAGTATGATTTGAGTATTAATTGAAATAACTAATATCAGATTTTCTGACATATAGAAAGTGACATGCATATTAGACATTATTATTATTAATTATATCACCATCATCACCAAATATTAAGGTATTTTTCTGACACCAAATACTAGTCATAAAATAATTAATTCCTTATTTGATGTTTGTGTATATTTTCAAGTATTCACTCACATTTTACTAAACTTCTTAGTGATTAAAATAAGAAATTTTAATATACTACATTGTAGGCCAAATTAAAAAAAAATTTTAAGCCATATGTTTTTATTAAGTGCATATGCCTTTGATGATAATCAAAGAGATCAGAAGAAGATCTAGACTTTGGGTCTAATTTGTGCCTCTACTTCAAGTGTGGGATAACATAATGCACATTATTGTATCTGACCTTGTTAGCATGATATCTGAGCTCTCTTCCTTCCATACATGATTTTTGATTTTTGCTCCAATGTCATATCAGTCTTATACAACTGCAATGAAACTGGATTCCTCCTTGAAGTCTTCTAAGTAATTTTTCAAACCAGTATATAATTAAAAGGCATAGTATAATAATTTGTGAAAGATTCTAATCACCAAAAGGAGTTAATTAACTTTTCCAAGTACCCTCAGAGAAGTTCCCATGAGTTTATCATGGGATTCCCATGGTTTATTGTAGATGTACTTACTAGAACATAAACTTTTTGGAAATGAAGACACGTACTCTCATTTTGTGCCTTCTGTTACAAATAGCCTGGGCCATATGCACACAGCTTGCTTATCACTCCTAGTTGTAGGGAAGTTGGACTCTAGAGACACTAAAGAGGACAAAAAAACCCCACAATTCCCCAACATCCTCACCACATACCACACTCTCCCCACACATTGCCAAGCTGTGATCAGTCAGGAAGTGAATGCAGGAAATAAAGCCCCTGATGTCTTTCTTCTGCCCTCTGACCTGTTGGAATCTACCACGGGCTGAACACACAAAGCCAGACAGACATCAAGGGACAAGGTGGTCTACTCCACTGAGGTCATTTTCTCAGGATATAGAGCAGGGTAGAGAAAATAGGGGAATGAGCACGAATGGTCAAATGGAAATAAATCTATATATTATGAGGACCTAGCATGATTTGGATTCTTCTCCTTTCACAGGGGATAGGGCTCTAATGTCCTGCCTGTGTTATTTTAATTCTCACACCTGAAATATCCTTGACTTTTTTTTTTAAATCATACTCTTCATTGCACTAGAATCATCTGCCTATGGGGCTGAGAACAATGACTGATTTTGAGGTGATGAACATATCATAGTTACTTGAAGGTTCTAACATTTCCTTTCATCCTATCATGGGGTTTTATTTTTCTCAATTCAGCAAGTGGAATTTAAATGGAACATTCATTCATTCAACAAATATTTTCTAAGACTTACTATGGATCAGTCACAATTCTTGATGTAGATATCCATTATGAATAAAACAAATAATGTCCCTTAGCTCATGGAACTTACATGTCAGTATGGAACACATACATTTTGTCAGCAATTGCACATGAAATTGTTTAGTTGCAATAAAGATAATGCTAGCAATCTAAGGAAGAAGAATCTGTGAGCCTGTATAAGAAGAGGTTCTGATATAATCTGGGGGTTTAGTAAGTGTTTCCTGGAAATGGGGACATTTGCGATGATCCTTCAAGGGTGTGTGTGGAAATTGAGTAGAAATAGGGCAAGAAGAATAAGGAAAGAACATTCTTGACCAATGTGAATGCACTAGGGTGAGATGAGCAATACTCATTGAAGATTCTGAATGCAGATGCAGTATCATGAATCATAGAATGTGAAAACTAAGGAAGATTTTTAGAATTATTTTTTGATTCATTCACAATGTTTTAGAGGTGATCACTAACAGTACTTGCTTATTACTGTACTAATGTCACCTGAATCTAATGTCAACAACCCTGATTAGGGTTATAATCAGTTGAATATTGGCACAAGCCCACTTGGACTTGTAGGTTGAAGGATTTGGCACTGAAAGTTCTTATCAATAAGCATGAGACATTATGTCAATATACTTATGTTTGTTTAAGTTTTTCATTGATAACTATCCTAGACTCTGGGTCTAAAGTTCTTTCTTGTCTAGCAAGAAAGCTGGACACAGGATTTAAATGCAAGAGATGGCTAATGTCCGGGAAAAGACAAGAGCCCTGATTAAGGGTCCTTGCTCTGTTTTTGTTAGGATCAGAAGGCTTACAAACATGGTGATGGACATGCACAAAGAGAAAATGAATCTGTGAACATTAACTCATGGGCTTGAGGGAAAGGGGGTTTTGAAGATGTACGGTGTTAGGGATTTAGATCAATATAAAACAAAATCCTGGCGCCGGGCAGATGGTTAAGGCAGACATGAGGCGTCTTGTCCATCTTAGCTAGCCTAGAGGATAATAGAGCTTGCTACCTCAGGGTCAAAAAGGCACCTTTCTTTTGCTAATTAGCTCTGCTCTGGTCAACTTCACCCCTCAGTGGTCTACAGCCCTATTGACCTGTTTACCTAATTTGGTCCTTTCTTCCTGTGAAAGCAGCTTTCTGCCATAGTACTAAATTGGGGGCATATCCGCCCTGAATGCCTAATCTTATTTACCTCATATACCTTTGTATCTGGGCCTTTGCCCGGCCCTCTTTAAACTGGGGTCTTGGCCCCACCCTCTCTATATCTATTTATGTAATCTTGTTTACCCAAACTTGGGTATGAGCATCCTATGGCTTTCTAATTCTTTATGCCTTGTTAACCCATCAGTGCAGGCTCAAGGAATTCCTAAGCTTATTCCCCACAGATATCTTTATTTTTCCCACTTTTTTCTAATTACCTAAAATCTTTTGTCACAAAATCCACATATTTCAATTTTCATAAGTTTAACTTCTTGATCAGCTTGTGGAATAACTTTAAGAGATGCTTCTATATATATCCTGTAATTAAAAAAAATACATGTGCAGCAAGTAAACATATGAGTTTAGAGATAAGAAGTGATGTGCTGAGATGAGAGGGGAGATGTCAGAGTTCTGGCTGACATATGGAAGATATTCCTGAGTATGGGTTGAAAACCTTCTGGTGAGAGGGCTCTGTTTATGGTGGTCCTGAGAGCCATCATACACATCCAAAATGGTTTGGGTTAGAGCTATTTTATAACTGGAACAATCTCCCATGTAGTCTTCAACAACTATGCATTCTTTAGGATAGCTTGTTTTCTGCTTTTTATGGTTTTTTTTATTCTTTTTTTGTCTTTCCTCTTCTTATTGCCTAGTATGTACTACTGAATAAGTGTCATGTAAACTTTCTTAAGCATTCAAATTTTGTTACTTTTTTATCTCAGCTTTTACAACATTTAATTTATTATTCCACACTGTCACTCTTTGTCCCTATATTAGATATATGTTATATTGCTTATGGCACCTACTTGGCAGATAGCACACCCTCAGAAGATGTATATGAAATCAATGGAAACTCTCAGATGCAAGTCCACTGAAAGATTTATTCACAAAATCATGACAGCATTGTTGTGTTCAGGCCACAGAGGAAAATAAACCATGCTAGAGGAGACATATGCTGAATCCTGTGAAAGCCACATTGCCCATCCCAGCAGAATCTTAGTATTCAATGTCAACACTTTGTTTAAACATAAATCTTTTGACAAGGGTTTCTTTTCTTCTTTAGAAGGTAGAACTGTCAGCATATTGATGCTGTGGCAGGAGATGGGAGGGAGGGGTGGGCCAGCAGTAACATGGGAATCCCAAACTGGATAATCTATACTATTTCCATTTGACCTTTGGTTGTATTTTTAGGAAATCCTGCCCTTAATTTCAGTATCAGTTGGAAAGGATCACAGATTCAATGACTGGGACTCTTACACTACTTCTGGCAACCAGGAATATATTCTAAGTCTTCAGGAAGCTGAATGCATTCTTTATTCACTTTCCAGACGGCCTTCTCATCAATTCAGGAATCTATTCACCTTGAATTTTCTCTCTCCTTTATTTTCTCTCTCTCTTCCCTGCAGCTCAGTCTGACCTTTCCATCAATTCCTGTGTATTATGGATTGTCGCATTCTGCAGACTGGAGCATCTACTTTTTAAGACCATTTGTCATTCACAGCAATAGTCTGATAACTTTATTATGCCCACATGTCTCCTCCTCAAAAGTAATGAGGATGACATGAGTAAAGAGGAGCAAAGTGGGCAAGAGATACTCTCTTGCCATATGTTGTTTCATTTGAATATAAATGTCCATGATATTTGCAATTTTACAATGGTCTCATTCTAGTTACCATGTTACCTGTTACATGTAAGAGATTCATGGTTGAATTGAGCTCTTAAAAAACATTTCTTACCCCAAATTAATCACATAGCAATTATTTCTTATTTACAATTATACTTTTATTAATCCTCTTTAGAAAAGGAAGACAATAAACATATATTGATTGCCTACTAACTGCCAAGCACTGTAGGTACTTCATCTCAATTATAGAGATAAGAATAGTATTGGCTCAGATATATTAATTAACTTGTTTAAGATAATGTAAGTAGATGGGGCCCCAGGGTAGCTCAGTTCGTTAAACTTCCAACTCTTGATTTTGGCTCAGGTCATGATCTCACGGTTCATGAATTTGAGCCCCACATAGGGCTCTGCACTGGCACATGTGAAGCCTGCTTGGGATTCTCTCTCTCTCTCTCTCTCTCTCTCTCTCTCTCTCTCTCTTTCTGCCCCTCCTGCACACTCTCACTCTCTAAATACATAAATAAATAAACTTAAAAAAATAAAGGATAACATAAGTAGAAAGGATAGATTAAGACTTGAAATGTATTTCCTTCATTGGAATATACTTCCTTTCCTACCTATTCACATACCTTTTACACCTCCAGGACAGTTCTTCCCTATCCCAGAAGACCTTCTTCAACTATCAGGAGACTTAGTGCACTTTCTCTTTTCTAAATTCCTGTAGCACTTATGCTACGCACCACAAATTCTTGTTATTGTTTCTTTACTCGTTGATATTCATGATTTCACCTCTGCAGCTGGATTTTATGTCCCTTGAAGTTAGTGACCTTATGAAGAATCTGTAGCACACACAAAAGTCAATAAAGTGCTCATTAAGTTTATGGTTCTCAGGACTAGTCCAAGGATGTGGAAAGAAGATAGGATTTTTGCAGACTTTTACCAACGTATGCAAATTAATGAAGGAGGCATAGGGCTGCTTAAAAAACAAGGGTGTGCAGGGGTGCCTGGGTGGCTCAGTCGGTTGGGCATCCGACTTTGGCTCTGGTCATGATCTCATGGCTCCTGTGTTCAAGACCCGCGTTGGGCTCTGTGCTGACAGCTAAGAGCCTGGAACCTGCTTCGGATTCTGTCTCCATCTCTCTCTGCCCCTCCCCCCCCCACACACTTTTTCTCTTAAAAATAAATAAATATTTAAAAAAAACAAGGGTGTGCAGCTCTGAGACATGAAATTTTAGTTTGAAGAAAATATAGCAAGATGATATTTAGATATAACATACACATAGTTGTAAGAATGGAGTTAGTATTTGTAGAGAGAAGATGATCATTAAGATCAAGTGGGATTTAAACAAAGGCCATCCCTTCTAAACCCCTATGCCTAATATTTTTGCAAAGTTTCTCTGTATGGACAATTTCTCTGGAATTATTCATGAAAGAGAGAATTTCTGATGCCCAGGCCATGTGACTTATAACGTGTAAATGTGCTCTGGTCCTTCTAAAACTCTCTCTGTCTCTGTCTCTCTGTCTCTATTCTGTCTGTCTGTATATCTGTTTCTCTCTCTCTCTGTCTCTCTCTCTCTCATGCACAGCAGTTTCTTAGTGAAATAAATTCAATTGCTATATGTAGAATAAACTTAGAAATACCTATGTCCAATATTGCTCTAGCCCTATTATCAAAGAAAGAAGTGATTGTCAAATTCAATATCTGCTTCTTCTTATTTTCTCCTAGTATGAATTACTTATTTACAGTTTGGACAATCATCATTATCATCATAAATAGGTATGAAAACAGGAAAAATGAAAATCAGAGACCACGTTGTTTGGGAAGCCTACTTATTGCTGGACATGACTTATTTCAATTATAAAATTACTTGTGGTACAATTCATAGGATGCAATTAATGCCATTATACAGTAAGAATAAACTTTGTAGCCATATCTCTGCTTAGGTTGAAGTTGTTTTCACTCTGTTTTCATTCTGCTCACATTAAAAGGAGAACACAGAGCAGGACACAAAGTGGCTTGTTTAGATCATATAAAACTCAGAGTAGAGAAGGAAACATAGAGTTACAGCTCAAAAGCCATTACAAGAATATTAAATAAAACAGTCAACCATCATTTCATGGAGCGTATTGTAGAGAAGAGCAATTTTCTTTGTAATGTAACAGGGCATTTGGAACCAAGAATCATTTTTAAGTAAGAGATTGAGGCTTTTCTGCAAAAAAAAATATTTCCCTGGCATAAAAAAATTTACTTCCCTGTGTAGCCCAGGATTAGAATACTCAAAAGAGTAGTAGAACTCTAACATTTGAAAAGAAGATGAATGAAGCATATAAACAATGACTACAATATCTTATTACAATAATTCAAGATAAGATTATTGACTATTGGAAACCCATATATAAAGGGATACTTATATTAAAATGTAAAACATGGGATCCATTTATCTTGAACAATATTTTTCAAATTGCAGCTTGCCACTCATTAGGGTATCATTAATAAGTCATGAAAACAATTAAAAATGAAATACACTATACCTGAATAAAATACATAGAAGATGGAGTACCTGTAGTAAAGATAAGTATTTGCTTTGTAAAAAATGGTTTAATTTATCTATCATCTATCCATCCATCTGTCCATTCAGGGCTTATGTGTGGGTCATAGCCAAAAAATGTTTCAAAGATATTTGCCTTTTATGATAGGAAATCATAGAAGGCATTACAGTGGTGGTGAAAGTTTGGCTGATTATTAATAAAGGAGTAGAAGTTTTTAAGACAAAAAAAGGGTAGATAGTAGGCAAAAGAAATAGCATTTGAAAAGGAAAAAATAGTACTTGCCAAAATTATGACTCTAGGGATGTTAGTGAGATTGTATATAAAATGTCTGGCTCAGGTCATGATCCCAGCATCGTGGGACTAAGCCTTGCATTAGGCTCTACACTGAGCATGGAGCCTGCTTAAGATTCTCTTTCTCTCTCTCTCTCTGTCTCTTGCTCTGTTACTCTCTGCCCCTCTCCCCCGCTCACATTCTCTCTCTAAAGAAAGGAAAAATATGTCTGAAAACGTTTTTTTGAGTCGCACCTTTACTGAGATATGATTCACATTAAGGCAATTCACTTAAAGTGTACAAATTGTTGGCTTCTAGTATACTCACCAGAGTTGTGCAACCACTGCCACAATAAATTTCAGAACATCTTCATTACCCAAAAAAGGAACACCATACCCTGCAGTAGTCACATCCATCCTGCCTCATCCCTCAAGAACTGCCTGTCTACATTCTGTGTTTATAGATTTTCCTACTTGGGACATTTCATGTAAATAAATTGTATGATGTATTAATTGATTTTCAGATGTTAAACCTACCTTGCATTCCTAGAACAAATCCCACTTCATCATGGTGTAGAATCCTTTTGAATATGTTGCTAGATTCTGTTGAGGATTTTTGCATCTATATTCATAAGAGATGGTAGTCTGCATTTGTCTTTTCTTGTGGTGTTGTTTTGTTTTGGTTTTGGTCTGGTGAAAAGATTTCTTTCACTGAAGGACTTCTTGAATTTTTAACATGCTTATAGTCATTGTGAGTC